>NC_037590.1:541015-1263515 GCF_003073045.1 Pomacea canaliculata | reverse complement strand
TCAGTACAGCTTACACTGGGGTCAGTCTATAATAGTCTATACTGTTGATAAATTGGCCATTGCCTTCTCTAAGGTCATTTAGCTTCCTCAAAACCCATTGACCTCCTCGTCGACTGAAAATACATTTTTTGCAGAGTCCTTGATGACTGTGACAGCTGCTCTCTTCATCCTGGTTATCGTTCTTCTCATTGTCATCCTGGTGCTTGCGACCTGCTTGTGCAACTACGCCATTCCAGTCTACAGAAGTGTCCAAAGACAGCTTTTCATGAGAGCAAACATGTTGGAAGAAAATGAAACTCTACTGAAAGAGACTCGTCAAAACAGGAAGCCAGGCCTGCCGGGGGAAACAAAAGGTAGAGAGGTGTGAAAATAATTGTCAGTGTGTCAGTATCATGTAGACTTCGCAATGTTCTATAGGTGTAGACTCTTGGGTGGAAATGTCAAACCTGTGTATAAATGATGTATAAGTGATGTAGCACTTAATCTTGCACTGGCTGCTAGTAACATACTTTAACCTCAAATACTTTGTAATCGCTCAATTCAGGATTTTGTAGACAGAAGTGGCATAGTGCACAGCCCTCTGCCGCTGCCCTCCCGTGTGTGACCTCCCCACCTGGTGCACCTTAGAGCCGTGTCCGTGTGAAGGTAGGAGGACTGAATACTTGATGACTGCAGGATCGCTCCCATGTGATTGTCAGGTGTTCTCGTCATGCTGCTCACCTGCACGTACTTCCATGGAAACCTGGACCTTTCGTCGGGTTTCCGGCCAGGTGGTAACCGTTGTCTGAGATGAGTTTAGCTGATTCAGAATGGAAGGTGACAATCGCGACATTGGCCCTAAAGGTCGCTAAAGGGAAATAAACTGAGCATGACTGTCAGCCGGCCATGAGCTGACCTCGGTGATGTGCAACGGTAGAAATAAATGTTTCTGATGCTGTGATGTTGTGTACAAGCCAGGTCTTCCTATATACACAAGCGAATGAGATGCTTGTTGTTTACTATGAATGGGTGCTGTGTATTTTACTGTGACAGCTGCGACAAACTGTTTTAATCAAAATAAAAAAGACCATTTTCCGTTGCAAGGAAATTACATCATATTTGCGTGGTCAGTAAGTCACTGATATTAATAACACAGCAAGTCTACACATTCGGCTACTCACCTGTCTCACAACACCCAGGGACAGTCGACTGCTATAAATAGAGCTGATGTCACGCAGTGTAGATGTAACGGGCGTAGAGAGAGCAGCCACGTGGAGACATCTACACTGTGGTGTCACCAGTCTTAGGACATGTCCATGGTTGTTGCTATTATCAGCAGCACTAGACACAACAAATGTTCTAGTCAACATTTGGCTGACATATTTTTAACTTAGGGCCTGAGGTTTACATCAGCGCTGAGTAGAACGAGCAAGAATAACAATGGACGCTGCTATCTGTGTGTGTGTGTTCATATGTGTGTTCATATAAGTGTGTGTGAGAGAGAGAGAAGTGGGTGTGTGTACTGATGCCGTCCTGGTGCAGTTGTGATTTTTCTTGTTACTGGTAATAGAATAGCAGAAGCGATGTGTCGGCACATGTTAACATGCAATCTTTGAACATCAGGAAATAGTATATCACGAACACATTCACAAGACTTCCCATTAACTTTACCAGATCAGAATATGCTGGCTTTACTTTGCTGCCCCGGGCCTCCATGGTAAAGGTTCCAAAAATACTCTCCCCCTTTTAAAAATGAGATATAAAACTACATTTCTATTCGTTATCATTTGATTATTTTCAAGTATCATATTTGCACTACGTTTAATCTGATTATATTTAAAAATTAATCATTGGCAATAGACCTTTAAAAGTTCCCAGTTGATTTCTCTTAGTTAAAAAAATAACAACGAAGCAGGATTTGAACTGACGATCAGCACATGTCCTGAGTGGTGAGTTCACAAAAGAGTCCAAAAGACATTACATATATATATATAAATGAGAGAATTAGGACATGGTCATCTTGTCGAGTGAACGGTCAATGTATGCTTCCATGTATCCATCCTGCAGCCTTGTGTGCAACAGTTTGTCACAGTTCAAGGTTTCAGACAAGGTTCACACCCGAGATTACAAAGTTTACTTACGCATTCTTTAATTTCTTTGAATCCTTGAAATGTGCACTGAAAACAAGGACCCCGGCCTCTTGGTGTGACTCCTGACAACAGTCCACCCAATGCTAGCTACTGGTCCATCTTCATCCCCACCCCACCTGTGTTTTTCCCGCTATTGGCTGCTTCTCTACACATCTTCCGCTGCACAGTTCGAACCTCACAGTTCTTGTTCTCTCATTACTCCTTGCCTTTGTCATCAGTCGATCATTGGTCATTAGTCCTGTTATTTATCCTCCCGTCTTTCGCCTGTTGTCCATGTCTCGCTCGTTGACTAAAAGCAGCTTCTTACGAGTATATATATATACTGTATATATGTGTTGTATACACATCGCGCGTTTGTTGCTGTTGTCAGCCGATTGTTTACTTGTGATGAAAGAAGAAAAGTGTTCACACACGAATTATAATTTACTGTTTGTCTTCTATGTGAACGTGTTAAATAGAGCACAAAACCCAGCGAAGATGAAAGCATTTCAGCTGACAAAGTGCGTACGTACGATAGGTTATAATATGTAATACATGTACGGCTATAATATGTAATAGATGGTTATGTGTAATATTGTATATAGATATAATGTAATGCATGAAATTATCCTTAGAACAAAAGTTAGAAGTGCTTTCTCGGTATGAGAAGGAACCCTACAGCCAACTGTTACAGTGATGGTGGTGAACAAAGATCGGGTGACCAATAATGTGACCACTTTAACTTGTAAAAACCTGTTTTACTTTACGTGAATTTGTAAACGGATTACTCGCATTTTGAAAGCTGTAATTAAAAAAAATGTTTTCACTTAATGCACTCTGCACATAATTTCTTTCGTGTTAACAAGAACCTTCATAAAAATAATAGGCTTAATAATAAAATAAAAATATAAAAATAACACGGTTCTGATTTTTCTTAGAGAACCGCCATGAAGAAATCAGTAGAAGAAATTTGTAGATCGAACTTTCGAACTAATTTTTTTTTTTCAAATGTCTGGTAATTAATTTGCTTGTTGTGAGTTAGACACTCTCCCGTTTTTGCAAAACTTACATTTAGTAAATCCTGTATCTATCGCTTAATTTGAAAAAAGAACACTTTTCTGTCGTTCCCTCTATTGTTAACCTGGCTTCACAGCAGGATGGAGACACGAAGTATTCCCTTCCCCAGGTGAGGTTCCCTGGATACGTGTCAGTGTGAAGGTTTGGTATTCACAGCAGCTCCCAATTAACACCTTGGGCTAAAATAGTTTCTGCTGTCACAGTACGACTGTGATCCTTCAGAAACAGCAACATTTGCACAAGTGACTAGCTATCAAGTGCTTCAGACACTCTAGCAGAAAATTAGCGACATGCAGCTGGTCACAATTTCTTCCCTTCAGTTTCAAATAATTAAGAAATGTTTCCCTCAAAATAAACTATTATTTAAGTTTATATTAAAAAAAATATTCTTGCTCATTTTGGAGATGATATAGCCAACCTGATATATCAAGTTGTGCTAGACTTTTTATCCTCCATCTTGCATGTGAATAAAGTAAATGCAAATTAAACCAAACTATTACTATTATATCCATTTAAAGACAGAAACCAACACCGCTCAAATTTAATGATAAATTTATTTCCAGAGAGCATGTTTAGCATGAGTAAATGAAAGGTCATCTCTCACAAAATGCAATCAGCTCGATCATACACATTATTAAAAAAGATATGTAGTAATCAAATAAAACTCTCAGAACACACACTCAGACCGCTGTACTATTGTAGAGGGTCAACTGGTGTTTATTATCATGCATATAATAATTCAATACCAGAGGAGTCCATATAAATGCAACAACTTTTTTTTTTTATTTCCGATGAGTGCTTAAACTTTGAAAACAGTAATAGCACAGTTTAGAGTTTCAGACCTTTAAAACCTGTGGCAGGCAACTGTCATGGCCTTCCTAACTTACCTCTCCTCTAGCAATTACTGGGATTTTAACTAGCTATTTGATTTGACCAGTCCTACAATTGCATAAACAGGTAAAGAGTGTAGCGTCAAAGCTTTGTACTTCTGCAAACAATTGGCAAATCATTCCCCTGTTAAAATAAGAGGCAAGCAAAAGTTTCCACTAAAACTCTGTAGCATCTTCATGATGCTATTTTTTCCCAAAAGATAATACCTGCAAAAGGCAGTAACAAACAAAATCCAAATAATGCAATATTTTTCAGAAAAAAATGTATGCAAAAGGCAGCAGTAATCACAAAATACAGATGTGTTTTGATTTTTGCTTGAATTTTGAACACATTTCCAACGACTGTTAAATATTGTAAAATATTAACAGCTGCACCTTGATTTCCATGTTTATTTGGCACCCTAAATTTATTGTGATATAATAAACATGCACCTCCAGCCAAATTGTCTATTACACAAATAGAATTATATACCGGTTTGGGCTGACACTATGATATAAAATATACATGAATTAAGTTTGGTGAGAAAGTAATCACCTCTAATAACAAAAATCAGATAAATACAAACAGGACTGGAACATCTGAACTCTAAATTTAAAATGTGACAAAAATTGATTGTCTGGAAATAATTTATGATTAACAGTATAAAATGAAGAACGCCTGAAATGAAGATTGTAAAAAAATCAACATCTTTAAGTGGATGTGTTCCTCTTATGTCATTATGTTCCACAGGTGTATATAAACAATAAATTGAAATTAAAAACTCTTAAAAAATTCTAGATAATGAAATGAAGAGGTGTTGAAGTGTTTCAAAAGGTGTTTGATCCCTAGTCATAGGTACCAAGAGTAAAGATGGCAAGATTACAGTTGATTGCTGCAAATTGTGCATAAGCAAATACTTTGCTTTACCATTCGGGAAGTTGTCTGCCAAAGACAAACAGGCATGGACAATTTAACAGTAACTTTCTAAAGTTCCTGCAAGGGCACCAAAAAGCTTCAAAAGTAAATTGTTTTTAAAAAGCATGTGTGTGTGTGTGCATGTATGCACATTTACAATTTGCACAAGAACAAAACAAGTGTTAGTTCTCTAAGGGAAAGGCATGTATTTGCCAAAGGGCTCCAGCCAGAAGATTTGCTGTTGTACTTTCTTGACTTTCTGTTTCATATCTTCCCAGAACGAGGATCTGGTGTACCCTCCTTCAGTTATGACTAGCGACTCTGCCAAAAAGAAACCACGTTGACAGTGATAATCATCATATGCACTCATTATTTTCAGTCATAAAATGATCTCAATTTACAACCCATGTCCAAATTTAATAGAACTAGGGTTTAGAACAAATTACTATTTCACATTCACAACAGATTATTGTAACAAAGGTTACATTATTTTTTTTTTTAGAAACATGTTACTTTAATGTTGAAATAGCATACACACAAATGCCTCCATGTGAGTATATATATGTATACATATTTGCTGTTTATATTCAGGTGTTTATATCATGCAGGCATTTGTTGATTCCAGATATAAGCATCCACTTTTACTTACAAGTAAACATTTAGTTTCGAAGTTCAAGTTACCAAAGAAAGATGATTATTAACAAACTGACCCATGTGAAAACCAGCCCTCTGCACAAACTCCAAGGGTTCCCTCAGTTTTTCAGACTCCTGCTTCACATCCAGTTCAAAGTCCTTCTGCTTCAGTATCTCCCTGTAAAAACATTCGGCCATTCTAAATGCAATAACAGACAAAATATGTTCAAATGAAGGACCAGCAGATTGAGGCTGTCCTTTGTTATTTCAGCCATGCAACTTCTGAATGTGACTGTGAGCAAATGAAGCTGTTTGGTGGATGTGGATATGTTGTGGTATTGTTTTGTGCTTTCATATTAAGTTGCCCTCTGGCATAAATAAATATATCTATCTTATCAAATGCTTTTACAACTTATCATCATGAAATATATTAATTGTAAAACATGTATTGAAAGCCATACTATTGTAAAATTTGTAATGCTTTGTAAAGAGGGTATACCAGTCACCAGCTGGTGTGTCATGTAGAGTGTTGTGTCCTTGGAAGGTATGCAATCTAATGTGTCCTGTGGATAGATGCAATCTGATGTGTTAGGGGTAACTTTACCTGAGAGTCTGTAAGGTTTCCTGTGAACTTAGAGTGATCGTGATAAAGATGGACTTGTAGGGATTACTGTTGTGGTCCTTGGGGCGGCCCTCCCATTTCACGATGTTGTGCTTGTTGCCATTCTGTTTAACAGACAATACGTTTAACAAGTCATGAAAGTGTACTCTTGTCTTGAGAACTGACATGGTTTGACTGGAAGAGAATGATTCCTGTTTCTTTAAATTTCATCACTTTTTGCATTGGGTTGATTGGGAAAACTTCCCATATTTCCATTTTGGCTGCTTATTTGGTAGCTACTTATCATGAAACTATATCTGCTGTGACAACAATATGATGCTGATTTGTTGGGGTTTTTTTAAGAAGTTTTTAATTCTTTACCTCTTCCTCCACTTGGTTAAGGCAAGATATGAAAAAATTGAAGTGTGATGGACATAAAAAGTAAATGAATTCATCATTGATCTACCATTTATCAGCATTCAAGAACTATTCTTATATGATGAAAAGTAAGTCAAAGTACCCCTTTGTGACACTGTATATCACCCAAAACTTATCTATATAATGACAATCTTTGTAATTTTGAAGAATATGTTGCCAGTAGCTCTTTTTGCATTATTTATAATTGACAATTAATAAAAAGTAGAAGAAAATACATACTGGTGCAAATAGCTGGGATGATGACATTGAGTGGGTATCTACGGGAAAAAACCCAAAAAAAAACAAATAATGATAAATCATTCCTTCTTAACCATTATTTTTCACAAAAGCAAAAGTAAAGACAGGCTAAGGTCATGGCCAAAGGAGTTGTAAAGGTCTAGACCTGGCAAAATACTCCTTCCAGCTTTTGACATTCCTGATAAGTCAGATTCCCAATACCACCCTGTGAGCAAGAATAGTTTTCTATCACAGGCCCAAGCAAGCCTCCAGGCAGAACAGTCTCCTCTGAAGCGCAGCACAAATCTCTCCATCACAGAGGGTATGTTTAAACAGCAATAATAACAACTGACTGAACATCATTCATATCATGTAAGTTGACTTACGACTGTGTATATAAAATTATGATAAGTATTAGGTACAAACATGTCATTGTCATATCTGTATTTGTGCATATATAATTCTTATACAAATGAGAGTGATGTTCCTTTGCCTAACTGGCTGGTGGCGACTAGATCTTTGTCGTTTTGTTTTGTCCATGGATCTACGTCGAGTTTTAGCATATTTTATCAAAATGATGTTTGTTGTGCCGTTCTAATCTGTTCTGGATTGTTCTTCACTGCTTGTGCTGCATCATTTCTTCCAATCAACACTTTCATCCACTAACGATTTAATTCTGTGTCCTGTTCTTCACTTCCATCTTGATTTGGGATTTTGACTTAACAAATTTATGAACCTTCTTTATTAACACTTAAACTTTTCCGACGTTGTAAACCATGTTACATTTCATTGCTTGACTGATGGACCATGCAGGTTGCTACAAGTAAAGTTTAGATCTTCGATCTTCGATCTCTGCACCTCAGCGATGTCGTCTGGTGATGAGTTTCGTGTCATCCTGCATCTTGCTCTGTCCGTGTTTCTGGTCTGTTGTTGTGTTCGCTTCGTCAGTGCCAGAACTGTGCTGTTTTCAAATGTGTTGCCCTTAAACGTTTTTACAGACTTTTCTTAGATAGATTGTAAAGCACCTTGAGTCTGGCAGATGCTGGAGAAACATGCCATACAAATGTACTCATTATTATTATTACATGTACTGCAGGTCTATATAGCTGTTTTTGTGTCCGTGCACAAAAAATTCTGAAAATGGCCATTCTGGTCGCACAAGAAACTAGATATAACTCTGGTACCTGGCTATATTTGTGAGTATTTGTAAAAATATAAAAAAACAACCTGATATGACACTGGCCCAGTCAGAAGCAACCTCTGGCACACAATTAAGCAAGGCATCAATGGCCGATGGTGGGCCAAGTACCAACACTGGTAAAGCGCGGGTAGCTGTAGAAACACATGAATGAATGGACAGGCACACAAGTGTATGTGTACACACAATGTTTTCATACTGTGTGACTAACCATTATCTTATCTTCATTTAAATGAATGTTTCTGCACAAACCATTTCCTATAGTACTGACTGATTTACATCTTGTGCTGCAAGTTTGGTGCACAGTGTTCCTCTTTTCCTACCCTGAAGAGACTGCATTAGTTCTCTGAAGTGACATCAGTGACAAGAATGAAGTCACCCAAAATCCTAGTCAGCCTGCTTCTCTTTTCACTGCCTTTCATTTGATTTCTCGTAGTTACCAATATATATATATATTTTTTACCTTTCATGGGAACAACATGTGTGTAGGCTGCAATATAAGAATCCTGATGTTTCAGCACTCGGCCTACACAGTGAACAGAGAAGATCAAAGACATTGTTGCACATAGTACATTACATGATATTAAGTTTATGCAAAAAAAGAAAATTATGTTATGAATCCAGAATTTAACAGATTTTCTCTATGAATTATGAAAATGCTTCTGAACAGATAGTTGTGCAATACATGTGTGCAGCTTCCCTCTCTGTGTGACCAACAGTTAACAATGGCTGACATTACAGTGTTAGAAATAGTCTCACAGTAATGTATTCAAGTATCTAACATAAAAGGCTTTCAAAGACTTTCATTCAAAAACTGCTTAAGACTTTACCAAAGGACACTGGAGTACATTTATGCTTATGCAGCAGTTCCACTATTTAGCATACTCACGGATGGCTCCTTTTCGTGTCAGAGAACCAGATTTTTCGGTCTCTCGGTCCAAAGATCGCAAAGCTAGTCCACCATTGCCATCAAGCTGCATTCTTAAACAAGGTACAACAAATTACAAGAGATATAATAAGGCAGATCATGGCTGCATTTATTTCTTCCATTTTCTATTGTATAATTTGTATTGGAATAATTTGAATGTAATTGATAAAATATAAAATGAAAAATGCAAGTATGTGAAAGAAGCCGGGTATGATTGCTGACTGAAATAGTCAAGAAATGACTACTGTTTTTCAGTAACAGAAATAGTCTGAATATTCCAAGTATTCTGTGGCTTTTAGAGACAAATGTACATCTAAGCAACTCAAATACCCACTGTGTATTTTGTAAAGGGGAAAGTTACTTGCACCCAGAAAACTCTCTCCATCAGAAGAAAATGCTATAGGCTGACATGCATGGACAGCTTACTCACTTGTCAGTGCTGGGGATAGCACCATGCTGGTCGTACAGAAGCTTGCCAGTGGCTCTGTCAACTTTCGTACCCATCCACTGTCTTTGCTCAACTTCCTGCAGTAGCAGGATGTCGCCATCATACACTGTCAGTGCATCACTGCCTGGCGTCTGCCATCTCAGTCATGTTTGCCCTTGAGAAAATGGCATGAAAAAGAAACAGTCCATGCTCGTTTTAACTGATGCATTACACCTATTAGGATATCACATCTACTAAAATGACAAGAATAAGACATAAAACCAGAACAAACTTAACAGCTTTCATTCCTTGTTCAGAGTAAGGAACCATAAACTTTTACAAAAAATAGTTGAAATGCTAAAACGACAGTTCATGTACATTTTTATTGCTGAGTAATCAATTCCAATTTCCATCCCTCTAATAACAGATAATTTACATGTTAGACCATATGCTGAAACATTTTGGTATTCAGTTCAAAATAATGCTTGTTTTTAAAAACTGAATCTTGATCAGCATCTCACAAGCAAGAACATGTATTTTGTCGACGGAGTGCTTGTTTGGGGCAGCCTGTACAGCTCCTTTTGTCCTCCCCCACCTCGCCCCCCCTTTCTGGCCATCTGCATGGTTGCAGAGGATTGATACAAGTGATCCATGGTGACATATTACCCAGGATTTGTGTTATATACATAGGCGACAATATGTTGTGCGTGCACCATGCTCACTGCGCATAAACGGGGATCAAATCCATTCCTATATTCTCTGAGTGTGGGAGAAGTAACCACTTCACTGTGTAGATGCTCTTGGTCCACTGTCAAGTGGCTCAATACTGTGAAATACCTATTTGTGGTAAAGTGTAGGAGATGAAGCCACTGCATCATGTAGATGTTTTGGTCTGCCTTCATGGTTCACACACCTCAAGATCTCCCTCCTTTCCCTTCATATTTTCCTTATTTTGAGCGCGTGGGAGAAGTACCATTGTGCTATGTAGGTCGTTTGTTGGTGTCCGATAAAGTGGCTCATTATTCCTTGAAATTCCTTTTCCCTCCCCTTCGTCATTTGTCGAATTAGGCATTAGAAGAGGTAGTTGAAAGGTATTTGTGGTGCAGGAGTTAGGTATGTGAATAAATACATTTTAAATTACATACCTCATCAATAATGGAATAATAATTAGCAAATGAAAGCAGTTGTGCAACACGGAGCAGACATGATCAGAGTTGAGAAAGCCATCAATACAGAGCCTGAACAAAACAAGCGAAGAGAACACCAATTTTGGAAAAGCAGCAGGTCTTTTGTGGATTGCAAGGTCGGCTAAGTGGGTGTGTAGGAGATGAAAGAAAAAAAAAAACCCACAAATGATTAGTATTAGACTAGATAGCACATCTTACAAGTACGAAGCTAAGAACTGCCCCAGTGGTAAGTCTCTTTGGGAACATCCATCCTCTTCCCTGGAACAACAAAGAGGAACAGACTGTTCGGGCACTAGCTAGGGTTTCAGGAAACCACGACTAAGTGAGGGTCTGACCAAAAGTGTGATAGCATTATCCTTGTAAAAAAGCAGATCAGTCCGGGCTACATACTAGAGACTGGCAACAAAGCAAGATAAGATGGAAAAGTGACTAAATCACTTATTTTCATTGGTTTCTATTACTTTGACTATGCTGACTGGTTTACAATGTTGACAAGTCAATCACACTAAAAAACCTACCTCACAAAAAAAACGCTTGTTGGAGAGTGTGCTGGGATTAATTTCAGGTATATCTCACATCTGTAGACAGGAAAAATAAGACTTAAAACGTTTTGTGTATGATGATGCGCATGTGCACGATGCATAGTATTTGTATTATCAACATTCAGTCTTAACACATAATTTTGTAAAGTAAAATGATATGCATTAAAGATATGTTACGCATGTAAATAAATATGAGCATACAGTCATGATATTAGCAAACAACAGGCAAGAAACAACAACCACACACACACCAAGTGCTGATAAAGCTGCCGATCTTGGGGTAAACAAAAATGCGCGCTCCACAAATACAAAATTTTAGTTTTTAACCG
This sequence comes from Pomacea canaliculata, assembly GCF_003073045.1. Lineage (NCBI taxonomy): Eukaryota > Metazoa > Mollusca > Gastropoda > Architaenioglossa > Ampullariidae > Pomacea > Pomacea canaliculata. The sequence goes on along the minus strand of NC_037590.1, from coordinate 1,252,046 downwards.
AGAACAAAGCAAACTCAACACCACGCAAGCAAACCACTTACAAATCTTTGAATTTCTTCAACCAAACACAGAGAACCAAGGAAGACCTCCTTCAGACACTGTACTGCACTCATCTGTTTTGACACATAAGAGATCAGTTAACAGCAGCATCTAACATACTTATTAATAGCTGCTATTAATAAAATCCTCATATAACGTAATCAAATCTGCCAAGAAAACCAAGCATATAAAGGAATTTCAAAATTTATTTAACTTTGTTCATCTCTCACAAGTTCACAATTCACCCACAACATCCTTCATGTCCTCATTTCCCATGACCTACAACTTGAAGCACGCGTGGCAACCCAAAAAACACACCAAAACGCTGAAGAACAGGTTCTAAAGCACGAAGCAGGCCGCAAGCTAAAGCCCAAGCAGGCACCCCTTACGAAGCCATTTTGGGGATAGCTGTCGCAGACTACCACTGTTACGGTTCACACGGCAAGCAGGAAAAGCACGGTTGCTTTGGAAAAGTTTCGTGCTTTTGGCTTCTCGTACCAGCCCCAACTCCCCAACCAGATCCACCGCTATACACTGATGTGGAACAGGGTTACCGCACCATGGATGATCAGGGATCCCCGAAACAAGCAGGTGCCAAGAAAAAGGAGCCTTAAAAGGCAACCCAAACCTTTTCATGCATTCGAAAAGGACCTAAAGTGACAGTCATCAACTGCTTAAGATAATTTTCTCATTGCTGTGGTCGGAAAACTGCTCATTGTATTTATTTATGACAATCCTCTGTGAGTCTTCTCTATGTTCTCAATTATACACGTATTTTCCCAACATCATTACCCCCCAGTGCAATTCACAGCCCAAAATAATCAAAGAGTTAATTTTGATGCCTGTCTGCCATATTTAGATTAGATCAAAGACAACTGTTCATCAACCAAAACCAAAAGTGCATCTCCTTAGGAACCTCCGCTGCTTGATAACATACACGTTAATGTCGTCCAAGTTTTCGTAGGAAATCTAAGTGGATATAATAGGGCGATGAAACCTGAAAGCCATTCTTTGGTGTAATTACAAAAGTCAGTTCACGTGTCTCTCTCTCGCACACACACTCTAATGGGGAAGAGAGAGATAGAAATAGAGCTATGCACAGTAGTACTAGAAGAGTCAAAGTTCAAGAAAGAGTAAGTTTCTTAAAGAACTTTTTGAAAAAAAAGAGCGTTGTTTTTTGCGAGAGCCGGCCATACGGAAGGGCAACTAGTGTTGTACAGATGTGTAGACCAAACATTTTCTTGTGACTACAAGGAATGCCAAGGATTGGAGGATCAGATGAGGAATGAAAAGAGTGTGATCCTAATGCTAAACCAAAGATGGAATGAGTCGAACTGTCAAGCATTACAGCCCATTTATTTTTAACCTTGAGATATTATTTAAGCATTCTTCCCCCGTATTACACATACATGTAACACATGCAAACATATACATAAACAGCATATGATATTACTAATACACATAAGATTAAGATTACAAAATGACAAAGCACATCCATCTACTATTAAGCAAAAGTTTCATTGAATGAAATTCAATATCTTTTTGTCACCCGTACAAGGCTTTACCAATACTAAACAATACAATTTCTTTACACAACGCTAATTCCTCTAAATGATTCTGGTGTTTAATGTTCCATAGCATACATGTACAGAATTGTGCAGGCTTATTTAACGAAATAAACATAATTTTGAATTCACATTCAACACTTTAATTTCTTCCTGTAATCTATCAATGTCTGACTGGATCTTGTTATTCTTTTCTTGTCTTTGGCTAACAACGCATGTTGTTAGATCTTTCAATAAGTGAAAACGTTTTTGCTCTTTCAGCCTGGACTATGTCTTCAGCAGTTCCAGAGGGGTCGGTTCTTCGGCACTGGTGGTCTTTAGCCTTTTTGTGATATTACCAGCTCGATCTCCTAATCTCTTTCTGTGGACCCTGCTATTTCTTCTTGTTTCTTCTGCTGCTTCTGCTCGAGAGACGGATGCCGGTAAGCGTTTCATACCTGTGCCATAGACTAGAAGCGGATAATCATCAGTGGTTTGGAGATTCTCAACATTTTCCACCTTACCCACTGTCGAATATATCAAGAATTACTCTGCGGTGCTTTTAGTGCAGTCTGACTAATATTGTCAGCTACGTTTCTTTTTGTGAATGAAAATCCTCTTTCACTTAGCTTGACACATGAGAGCAGGATTAACTGTTTGACAACGACCAGCAACACCTGAAACTCTGCTTTTCCAGCAAGGCATCATAAAACCAACTATCAGTCTTTGTGTCATAGGGTCAAAAGCGCTTACTACCACACTCACCTGCATAACTGTCAAGAATTACGGAACTCTGACAATTTACCTCTGTCACAGTCACATCATCAAACCTTTTCAGACCTTGGCGATAAACAAACCTGTTTTCATTTTTTGTATTATTTGTCTTTTTTCCCCCATGGTCTTTTGGTTTATAAGAAAGTTATGTTTCTTCACTAGGTGTACTTCAGGGAGATTTATCCTTGCAATTTTGAACAACTTGCTTTCAAAAAAAAAAAAAAAATTTTTTCCCTTTGTTTCTGCATTTCAGTACTGAAGGCCATGAGAGTTCCATCGTTTACTGATGGACTGTTTCTTAGCTACAGCCAGTGAGAACTATTCACCCGAAGGCCAATGTGCGATCTGCTCAGGATTGACATGGTTAGAACTGTTGCATTATATCAACCTCACAAGTTGGAGGGCCAGTTTCACATTTATTAAGTAAATTTGAACTTGATAAATTTGTGCATCAGATTTTCATAATGTCATGTGAAGTCTAAACAAAGCGAAGGGAAGAGAGGCTGATCGCTTGGTATTTATCTCAAAAAAAGGTTCGAAGCTTATACTTGGCAATTAACTAAAGGAAGCCAGACGAGCATGAAAGCAAAGGGGTAGATAAGACTCCACTTTTACAATATCAAAGATTTGTTCTTTGGCATTATTTTTTCTCCATTTGCAGCTGGTTGACAAAATTTTTCCAAGATGAAGCATAACAATTGCTTTTCAGCAACGAATTGTTTTCAAGCCATCGGTGAGCACAGAACTTTGGCTGGAAAAAGATGTGGACCAGTACTTTTAATAATTATCTTTCTGGCTGGGCTGTCTCTGAACAAGATATAAGCAGAGTAAAAAGACTTCAAAGCTCCCATTTAGAGCCTGCGCACCACGTGCCTAATGCATATGTGCATAAGCATGGATCCACAAGCTTGCCACATTTAACCAAACCAACATTGATGGTAATCATGTCGTTATTAATTTTCTCAAGAAGGTTTAGTTTACAGAAGGTCCATCCATAGAGAAATTTGAAGTAAATTAGCTTGCTTGAAGTTTGATTCGCTAATTACCTTACTGAACTTTTGTTGAAGGTCTATGGCCGCGGAATGACCCAAAATTCCGAGGGTCAGGTAATGAGTCCTTACAGCATTTGTCAGTATACTCCATATTCTTTGTGCTTGGTGGGTGTGACGAACATTGTTGATGGAAATCCAGCTGTTTAGTTGAGTCTTATGGTTAGAAGATTCATCAAACAAAAAGACATACTCAGCGACGAATTTTACACAGTCCAGAAGCAATTTCGAAAAGTGAGGAGCAAGCCCAAATGAAGTTAGATAACTGGCTTTTGTTTGACGCACTTAAATTCTGCAGCTACTTGGCTGTCTGGGAACATAAGTCGAAACAGTTCAGCAGACTTTTCAGCAGATCTGAAACTGTCAGTGTGATTCCACATCTTGAGAGTCCACAGGATCTCTGCCTTCAATCGTTCATTGCTCATCACGAAACCTATTCAAAGAAAACATTTAAGTTACCATTATGTCTGTAAACATTATGTTCTGTCTGAATAAAAGACAGGTTTTCAAAAAGCAATGAATTAATGACATGATAATATAAATAATACTAACTAAGTTAAAGTATAAAGATGGCAGCATAGTTGAAATGAAAGTTATTTTCAGCTAACTGATTTAGCTTTAATGTTAAATTGTTTGATTTTAAAAATCCAAAAAATAATGTATTTGCTGGGTAAAATAGGATAATAAAGCATACATTATAATTATACTTTCTTTTAATCTTTCCTGATCAGATGCCAAAAATTCAGATCAATTTTCTGCAGCAAAGCTGTAGTAAGATTCGTGATTGTATAAAACTCTATTTGTAGTTCGAATCATGAGAAAATGAAACATCTTCAACTTTTTATTTAAATAATTCTTTGCTAGTTTACTGATCTTTAAGCTATTGGCTTCACCGTAAATTAGACGATAGGCTTAATAAAGGTGGAAAAAAAAACCGCAAAATGTTATGCACGCTTTAATTTAATGTGTTTTCTCTGGGGAAAGTACCCACATCGTTAACAGAATAAATGAATCGCTAAAGATTAAATATAATTTAACTTACTGGACACACTTGCAGAGCTGGTCGGTGCCGTTCTGATTTGAGCGGGCTGTGGATGTTCTCGATGACGAAAGTAATCAGTTACACAAAAGCGCGCATCTTTCAGAAATACTTTTATTTGCCTTTGGTGTTTTCGGTAACCATGTCTGTATTTCAGAACACTTCGCCCATTGATGAAAGATTCAGAGATATTTTTTGCTGGATTGAGAGCAGCACAATTCGTGCCAAATGTTATGCTCAGTCTTTTATTAACCAATCTTTATACTTTTGTCTTCTTTAGCCACTTCTCCTGAAAAGAGCACTTCCCCGCATCTTTGCAAAATTGTTAAGCAGACAAAGAAATGTGGTCGACACGACGAGAGTGAACTCGCGAAAAGGCCGAAACGGACGTTCCGCCGCGAGCGAGACTGGTTAGTCATGTGATTAAAATAGCAATGCAGCGAAAAATCGTCGGTATTTTGCGCCAAAGTTACTCCGGAAATAAATTTGTGTAATTATTTATTTAATCGATAAAAAAGGACTTAAAAAAGGGTCACAGAGAAATGTAAGGACCTTTGTGAGAATTTGAAAGGACCGCATGGCAAAAATAAAAGACTTAAAATTTTTGGCGAAAATTCAATATAAAGGACGTTAAAAGGACTTGCAAAGGGAACCCCTGTGTTGAAGCTAGTTTTTGGCTAATTTTATTTATATTTATTGAAAAAACACCATAAATAAGATAGCATCATATATAAAAGATAACACAACTGGTGTCAAATGTATATTATATCTCCACAAATTTTCTTTAGACTACCCCTAACAAGTTTTCTTTCAAGTACTTGCACAGTTACCACTGTCAATGGCAGTACCTTCTTCACGTTTCATCCTTCTCTGCATTTTCTGAGGACTCTTGGAAAATGTCTCTCTCTCTTTTTTCGCATCGACTGAGATGGGTGAACTATCAGAGTCAGGTCTTCCATGACACAAGTACCAGTTTGACTGCTTCAGTAGATTGCAGGTCCAGAAGTATCAATATCAATCTGTAAGGAGCTTGTAAACGTCAAGTAATTGTCTTCCTGATCACTGAGTTAATAATGAGCCCTCAAGCCATAAAAAAAGGATTTGCAGGGCGAAATGAAACGAATGGGGAAATAACCATATAAAGATTTGATTTACAGAAATTTACAACTCTTATATAGATTCTCTACTCTTTTTTCACTTTCATCATATATTTGCATAATAATTGAGTGCATTCTAATAATCTCACTGAAATAAAAAAGTGGGCCAAAACATGGGCCAAATCCATCATGGTGCATTACAACATTTCCTACTCTGAGCTTAATTTCATATGGTATAGGATCTAATTCTATGATCATCATTAAGGAAATATAAAAAAATCGCTAAGGAAAAATGGAGACTTTCTAAATACTAAAATTTATCTTAAGTTCACATTTGTTTATTTCACTATATGCTTGTAGGTATAATTTTAGTCTTCAAAGTGGTCAAAGACAGCCAGATTATAAAAGCAAAGTAATGATTTAGTACTTCAGAGAGTCCAAAGTACCTGTAACCATACTACATATTGTATATTTTTAGAAGTATGTCTAAAAGCATTCTGTTGTAGCTGGTAGTAGAAGGGTTGTACTACAGCTTCGAGAAAAAAAAATGCTTAAACTATATATAGACATTATGTGTGCTTCTAAAAAGACCTTGTAAATACAAAAAGAGATGTTATATGTACATAGAAGAGTAACATCTTAGAAAGCACAAGATAAGCTGTTAGAAAGCATACAAAAACATAACACACTGAGTTATGTATTTCACAAACCAGAGACTATCTGTACACTTATGTTTACACATACAAGCCATTGGGACAATCATCAGTCTCAGATATGACCATTTCCCAAACAAAAAAATATATAAACTATCACTAAAATATCAATTTTCTAGTTCCCTACCCCTACATAATTGCAAAAAAAATAAGTTCTGAAGTTCCTCAGTTTGTAGGGACTGCTCTCCCAACTTTTAACCCCCTAACTCTGCCCCTAGTTCAACATCAATCCCATCCACTACTATCTACACGTATTCTTAATCCAAGTCTAGTCTAAGTCTTTATTCTCACCCTTAGAACTAACATAAATCCAATCCCCACTCATCATTGTCCCTGGTTTATGGTAAAACATACACACGCACACAATGTAAATGCATTCATTACACTAATACACACAAATGTTTGGGCCTACACAACCAACAAATAACCAGCATTTTCTAACGCTCACATTCTCATGTGGCCTGCTTATATAAACACACACACACACAAGAAATAAGAAATTTTTTTTAATATAATACCAAAGTGATTTCCAGTAAGCTATGATTACTACAAACAGGGGACTGCCCATGTATTGGTGTCCTGATATAGTGCAACTGTATTGATGCAAAAGTTGTGGGGCTGTCAGCACATTTGCTGAATGGTTTGTATGTGATGAACAAGCGGAATTGTGAGAGGATAGTGTGAAATCTTTTAAAGAAAAAAATATAGCAAGTTGTAGAAGGGGTAGTCTAGGAAGTGCAAATACCTATATAGGCGATCTCGTGCCAGCTCTTCCTTCTAGAAGAGACAGCCGCCCAGATAAGCTACATGTGGAAAGTGTGAATTGTGTCTTCCCAGCAAGGTTTGGTAACAATTTTGAGTCCATCTTCATTTGAAGTGTTGGAAACTGGGTTCTCATTGAAGACGTAATTCAAGTCAAAATAAGTTTTGAGGGCTTTGAAAAAGACCTTGTTTAATATATTGTAACATGGTTAAATAGGTACTTTGGTGGGGTAGTCAGAGACTGGAGCTACACAGGCAAGAGTCAAATATCACTGGCTACATAAAAGGACTACTGGACAAGAGCCAGTGCTGCCAAAACTTACCTAAGATCACCCATCCCCCAACCTACAAGTGGCGCCTATTATGTTGTGAACCAAAGTGAGCATCAATCCCTGAAAGTGGAATGTATGTGTTTCTGTCAGAACATTGATTCTAAAGCAATAACATTAATCCCTCGTAGAAATCTGTCTGGACGTCAATGATAGTGATTGGGGCATTTAAAGCTTCATTCCTGCATCTGCAGCAACTGTCTTCAATTTAGTGAGCAAAACTTCATTACTTAAAACCCTAAACAACTGTGATTGACTTCGAAAGTTCAAATTAGTTTTCACTCTCTAGCTTGGACTGTTTATTCCAAGAGGAAAAAATGCAGTACTAGTTTATAACTGACTCACAACTGTTTAAGTTTTTTGAGATTGTAACCGGCACTAACGTATTTTGTGTCACATGTGGCATTGTGTGCCGAGCTTAAATTTTGATCTCTGTAGTCTACATTATTCAATGTAGATTATTGTCTCTTTTGTGCATGTTGAAGAGTGAATTTCATTTAGGTTTGGAACTGGGTCAGAGATTGTGGGGTGTTTGTTTTTAATCTTTTTTTTTTACGTTCTGAATATATTTGTGTATACCTATATTAAGGTACAAGAAAAGAATATGCAAATACTTGAGTGAGTGTGTGAGTGAATATGGCACACATGTGCGTCCTTGACAGTTTATGCATACAAAACCAGGGACAGTGTTCAGTCTCACAGTGTTACTGTTTGTGTGAAAACAATATTGGTTCATTCCTGCTTTGCTGCATTACAGATGCCTGTGTGGGTAATGGTGCACAAATCGATACTGTGATACCAATTACACAATCATAAACTCTGAGAATTAAAAGCTAATAAAAAAATAAGAATCAAAAGTACTTCAAATATTATCAACATGAGACATACCAAACATGTTGTGCAAAGGCCACCACAGACTGAGAAGCTGCAATGGGGTGTTGCTGAAAAACCAAGTCCTGGTTATAGTTACATAATATCAGCAAGAAAAGTATATTGAAAGTCCCATGTCTCAACTAGCAAAACTTGAAACTCAGGCCAGTTGAAGATATTAGAAACGTTCTTTAAGTATGTCCTACTCATTTTTTCCTAAGCTTTAACCAATCACCCTTTTTGGAGTAAATACAGGTTTTTTCAAGACCTTGTAAATGTGGTAAGTCTAAACTAAATTCTAGATTCAACTAACATCTAAGCCACAAATAGTCATAGGCAAGGGTATTCATCAAGCTCATCAAATTCCTTTCAATTCCTTTTTGTCTTCGATTGAGCTTTCCAGAAGTTAAAGGATGCTCTGTCCTGTAATATGTGCTATAAATATGGTATATTTACTGAACATTTTGGCAATATTTGCTGCTCTTGAGCACAACACATACAGTTTTCAACTGTTTACAGGTGTGACTTATGAGAGAAAACTCTGATCAATGACATGCCTTAAATCATTAGGATACAAAGTTGTCAAGATGTATTAGATATTCAGAAAAATACCAGAAAGAAGGCCATAAGGCAATAATTTGGAAACAATAAATTACTAGTTTTGAAGAACGTTCTAATATCTTGCGATAGATAAGGAAATATTTATATTTCTGGAGACATTATAGGACATACCCTTTCTGCATGGTATGAAATGTTTAAAAGGATCATCACTGGCAGAAAAAAATGAGAAGTTAGGAGTGTGGATAGGTGAAACCTTCACCCAGCGAGAATCATCCCGGCTTTTTAAATTCTCCCTCCGTATTACTTCTTCTTCTGGTAGTTCCTTGTAGCCAGGATCAGGGGGAAGGGAGGGGAAAAATATGCACATTAAAAATGCTTAGTTCCAAAGAGGGACAATAAAATTCACAATACAGTGAACTAACAGAATTTATGCTTTCATATCAGTATATATAACTACTGTATTTACAGGCTAATGAACTTGATTTAGCAATGGTGACAAAAATAATGAAAACTACCACTACTTTTAAATAAAAAATGAAGGCTTTTATAGAATACCCAATGCATTCATGCTGATGTAGTTGGGATAGAAGTTTTCTAAACTAGCTGAATAAATAATAAAGTAGCAACGACAAAAACTGAAAGAATTTTAAAATAAGAGGCGGAGGAAACGTTAACTACAGACATAATTAAGATTGCACTGTTCCCTGAATGTGTGTGCTCTTGATAGACATATCATAAGAAAAATATCTTAAAGAAAAGTACACTGATCGATTCACATGCTAAGACTTTCATACCTGGACAGCAAAATGACATTGCATTATCTCTTGCCACTTACTGGAATTACAGTAGCGGTGGTTCTGACGAAACTGCTCAAACTCTTGCAGAAGGCAATCGTACCGCATCTCAAGTGTGTGTAACTCTCAAAATTGTTTGTTCATTTCTTTAAAGATGTCTCCCAGGCATTTCTCTGCATGCTTAATGCGTTCATCCTCCAGCTATGTTGTGGTATGTCCGAGGAGTGTATGCACACACCACACACATAGATCTAAGTTCAACATAATATGCTATGATCGTGTGCAAGCTAAAGAGCTAGCCTATATAAGGTCTCAAAGTAAACTATTTCTTCAGAAAAAGATTCAATCTTGTTTTAAATCATTTTCAAGCATCAGCATAATAAAAGGGACAAAGGTGATTTTGTTCAGATATTTCATAATGGAAATAAGATTGTAATACCGAGTCCACCTCTTGTTTATTCAAATTACATAAGCCTGTCATTTGAAAACCATAACCTAAAGGGATAAAGCACTAGAGAAAATTCCAAATAAGGTGGAAAGCTATACCAGAATTTTACACAAAGCATCTTTTTTTTTTTTAAATCTATGTTTGTCACAAGTTCTTCCAGATCACTAGAGACTATGAAATCAAAGCTAACTTTACCTTCAGTTTCTCTGTTTCTAGCTCTTTAATCTTGTCAAATAACGTTCAGTCTTCTTCACAGCCAGTCCTAGTCTGTTTTCGATAGTGTTCCTTTATCGCGCTCCAGTATACAAAACACACGGCGATAGCATCTGCAGTTTGATCATATTTAAAGGTGCAACTGTAGTACTGCTAATGCATTAAATTTTATGCTGGCATAGCCGACTGAGCAAGCTGACTAGACCCATCACAAAGGGAATAAATGAAAGTGAATCATCACCTGATCTCTTTCTGCACGTCCTTCAATCATCAAGAAGTTTTGAAGATTTGCCATCTGGTCGCAAAGCCCCTTGTTAGTGTCTTCAAGGTTCTAATCATGGTCTCCAAGACCATATCCAACCTCACGTATGGAAATTCTGCAGCATCAGACTAACCCCCCTAACACTAATAAGACTTCTTAAATATATAAAAATATGTAAATATTAAATATCACATTACAGTTCTGCAAGACTGCGTATTTTTAAATCTAATAAATCATTTTAAGAAGTCGTTGTCCGTTGTCACAATATCTTTCATTAGTTGACAAGGAATAGATCATAGATTTGTCTTGTAGCCGGATTGGGCCAGGTGCATGGTAAAGCGGTTACTATGCGTCATCCTTGGTTTATAGATATGCTACTGATTTTTCTTTTCTGAACTAATGCCACCTTAAGAGCTATGTAGCTCACTTCATTCTGCACAGGTTATTGATGCCAGTCTACTATGTCTTCTGCATAAAGTTTTTCAAAAAATGTGGTATTGCTTGTTTACTTTCTGTAGGTCTCACTATATTTACTGTTTCCTTCCAACTGTCTTAAGATTTTATTTTCACTGTTCAAGTTTAGGTTTTAAAAATATTTTATTTTTCAGTATTCAAGTCAAATTTAAAACATTTTTAATTCTGCTAGTCTTTATTATAAATGCTTCTTTGCTCTTCATTTATCTCTTAACATCTTACGTGCCTTGTTGTTTACCATTGCAGTATCTAAAGTTTCCCCTGTGTTTAAATGTTAGCAGTATTGATTTACCAGCAAGGGTAAACCTGTTTATCTCAATTTCTCAATATCAAAAGCATTTTCTTGTTTTAGCTGGCATGACAGCAATCAAGACTTCACAGCAAGAGGCAGTTATAAAGAAAGGGTGAAAAAACAAGACCCACAGGTGATACAATAAACATCAACTAACAATATATGAACCAACAAAATTACAAATAGGACAAATAAAAGGGTAAGTAATATATTAAAAAAGGTGTGCTGGTGGCCTAAAAGGACATCATGAAGCCAAAGGCGGTAAACAAAACCAAAACTTCCTTCTGATGGTAAAGTCCTACCATCTTTAAAAAAGACAAATAGTTAATTTACAGCTCTAATACTCTCTTGGCTAAGCTAATATAGTGTCTATTAGCACTAGGTGACAAGTATCATTATTACTTTAATAGCAGGGATGCCCAACCTACGGTCCGCGGCCATATCCGGCCACACAAACTTCTGCCCACAGTGCAAAGAAATTGGCATTGTTAGTAATAAATAAAAAAAACGAAAAAAAAAACGAAAAAAAAGGGAAGAAGAAGTATATTCCCTAACGTTATGGGCTAGTGGCGGTCACTCAATCTTTTTTTTGATGGACGCACATACGATTCCAGTGCTCCAACTTGGTGTCTCTACGATGCAGGCCGACAGTCAAAAGTTCATGGCTGGGCCTTCGAGTAAACGAACTTCAAATATCTCACTATTCTACTACATAATTATATGGTAAGTACAGTAACTTGATTTCTAATAAGAATGTGTATCTGCTCTATTTTTTTTCTTTTTTTGATTTTTGCGCGTGAAGCACGGCCCGCTGACACGCCATGTCGGAAATGTGTATGAGCCCGCAGGCCCGAAAAAGTTGGGCATTCCACTGCTTTATAGTATTATCTTCATCCTAGACACCAGTTATGTTATTACTTTATAATGCTTTCATTTTAATGCGGTGGTGGAATTACCGAGTGCTATAATGTTTCATCCCTACAGGTATAAACATGCTTGAAACATTTGCTTCTAAAAGGGATAGGAAATGTGAAACATCCTGTACCTCTTTTACGACTGCTAGGAAGATAGCTGGCTGTTCTCGTGGGTCGCCTGGCTGTTATGGTCTCTGTTGTAGTCGCAGCGACATGTTGCGTTCCCGTTCAAACTTTTGCTGTTTAAAGATAAAACCAACCAAATATTTTTTGTAAATTACATACTTTTTATCTCATTAGTCAAATGCCACTTTTAAAATAATTGTATGTAAAACAGAATTTTAAAATGCTCCATGTCGGCAGCTTTGATTAGTGTCAAATTATGAGACTAAAAAAAGTAGTTTGGTGTTATTTTCTTACTTTCACCCTTTAGTGAATTTGTCAGGTTAAGAGAAAATATCAATTAAAAAAGATTACATTAGCGAAACAAAGGAAATTGTACAGAAAAATTGTTTTTGATCATTATAATGGTCCTCATGCAGAAAACCATGGCCAATGAAACTTTAAATATTTCCTTTTGACAGTGACTACACCTCTAAGGTCACTTTCCCTTCTTGCTCTTTCGGTTCAGTTCCAGACTCTTCTCCTGAATCATTTGGGTCATTTCATCCATCTGAGCTTGAAGTTTCACCTCTTCTTCTCTTTCTCTTGTGCATCTCAAGGTTTAAGGTTCGAAAAATCTCATGCAGAAATTCTCCTGTTGATGTAGACCATCTCTTCAGGCAGTTAATCTATGCATACACATACAGTCGTCTGTCTTGCAGGTTTATTGCGGTGCCATTCACTTTTCATATACATTCACCCACATACCATTATTTCAAGCACAGACGTCCTTGGCTATCACATGTACCACTTAAAGTGTCACACAAGCAAACCTCCCACATAAATAATGCTATCAAAACGAACAATAAAGGTGGGTAGGTGGGTGGGCAGTGAGGTGAGTGAGTGCTGGTGAATGTGATATGAATGAAATACATAAAATTCATTTTAGGAGTTTGTTGCAACTGAAAAATAAATAAATGACTTACTGTTTTTTTCTTCTTTTATTTTTTCATTATTTTCTGTCAGTATCTGCAATCTCTTTATGAAGTTGACGAGGTTCGTCCAACTCCAAAATGTCGTAGTCTGATGTTTTCTCTCTGACATAAAGACAACAAACTAAACATCTTTGACATGTTTCAAGTGCTCTGTTTCATTAAATAAAAAATGATCAAGTGAAACACTGTGTCCAACATTTTGGTTAATTCACCAGATCAGGCATATCCATTTAAAAGATTTATTTGTCCTAAGGCTGACAGCTGAGTTTTCCATATTTCATTATTATTGCTACAAAAAAGGGACGCAAATGAGATAATGAAAGAATTATCTCCCATAATACTTATCAAGAATATCCTTCTAAGTCATGCCATTCAGTTCCGCTGATGACTTCTGAATCATTGCTTCGCATTTTCAGAGATTTTCTCTGTACAGAGCCCTTTTCTGTGCTTGGATAGTTTGTGCATATATTGCGCCCACACCCTTAGAATCTGGTCCAAAAACTGCAGAGACAGCGACAACTTCACAGTCGCCGATATGCTGCACACCCACATGTTGATGTGGAAAATCCAGTTTGGATGATCTAATGATATGCCTATAAATAGCTATACTTTACAGTTCTGAAAGAGCAAAAATTTTTCTATCAAAGTAAGATACTTTTGAAATGCAATGTTAAGGAGGCAAAGAAACTCTGCATAAAAGCACACATGAAAAAGTTTATAAAACATAAATGAGTTTAATTATCATTTTAACACTGGTTTTCTGTCATGCTAGTCATCTACGTGGTCATGGTTAGGAAAGAAATATTGACAGATATCTCTGGGTTGCACCAGCCAGTTAACACACGGTGATTATATATGGTTAGTAAACAAAAGTTCAGTGTTGAAGAGGAAGATTACTAATTCTGAAGAAATTCCAATCTGTTATCTCTGGGAGGTGATATGAGCAGCTTCATGATAATTATTTATGTATCATCAAACTCTTTTAGCCCTAAAGCTTTGTATTTAGGCTACAGAAAGCCATCTTATGGTAATTTAATGGTTTTAAGATATAACAATACAATATCTCTTTATTGTCTATTTCTGTTCGCAACGGAGATAAAAAATGTTCAATTTCTGTCTTGGGACCCATAAGTAGCATCGTAATCATATTTATGCTATGCTAAATATAATTAAATTGGGGTTTTAAATACTTTACTTTATTTAACTTCTGTCTAAAGCTTTCTGCACCATTCTTGAAAAAATAAAATAATTCTGTGTGTGAATGTAGGGGCGAGATGATATCTTTCTTTCCAATATGTTTACAAATACTGTTTGAATTGTATGCACTTTAACATACAGTTTGACTTTTAAAAAGTTTTTAGATATATTATATGCGCACAAATAGAGCATCCTAAAATATTTCATAAGTGGGGCTTATCGTAGCTGTGCAGTGGTAATTAACTCGTTGTAAACCAGGATTATGAGGATCAGGGTCATAATTTTTTATGATCTCACCTTGTATTTTTTTAAATTCTTTTCACATATCAGTGCCAGGAATACTTTATGAATAAAACAAAATACAGTATTAATAGCTTTTATTCCTTTAAAAACCATTACTTACAGTCAGGTGGAGGATCTTGGATTCTTGTTAAAGATCTCCCGATAGACAGGGGGCAACTCCCAGCCAAAAGCTGAGTGCAGAATCTGCTCGACACCTTCTGGCCCTTTGTGTCAAGGATATCCAAAAACACCCTCTGGAAATGCAAAGAAAACAATGAACAAAACATATATAATTATCTGTTATAAAGCATGACAAGCTCGAAACAATGTAGTTAGGCTCAAGTTGCCTGCCAAGTCAATGGATTACCAACTTGCACTAGATTAAAAGAAAAGTGAGCTTGTAATTATCTCCCTTTAGGGGAAAAAAGGGAAAACGTACAGTGTCGACAGTGACACATCAGCTTTCTTTAAAGTATTCATCTTCCTTGAGTTTCACGAAATCAGCCATGGATTTCACAGCTTACTTTGACAATGTACAAACCTCATGTTGGTGCTTAATCATCTGTTCACATTGTAAATACTTTTGTTTTATCAAATCCCCTTCTTAATAATAATAAATGCAAATTTCGGTCAAGCGCATACTCACACTCCTAAGGAGTATGATCTTAGCGTTTAAGAACAAGAACGAACCATGGACAGCGTAGGAGTGACAGGAAAACAAACAAATTAACATATGAACTATTAAAGAATAAACAACAGTACTAATGAAGAATAAAATCCAATACAGAAAATGTAAAGAAGATCCAAAGAACAAGAACAAGAGTTGAGAGTAACATGATATTGCAAAAGGAAAGGTTGTGAAAAAGGACTACCATCATGGGAAAGGTTGTTAGGAGTAATGTTTACGGAAGAGGTGCGTTTTCAGTGCACCTGTAAAGGATTCAATAGTGGGTAGGTGGTGGACATGGAAAGGGAGAGAGTTCCATTGTTTCACTGCAGAATAACTGACCATCCTGTGTCCATATGTTGTTGTTCTGGTAACAGGAAGAGTAAGAAGATGATCATCAGACTAAAAGTGGAGTTGTCTAGATGGGACCTAAAGGAAGAGCAGTTCAGAAAAATAATCAGGGCAGGTGCCAGCAAAGAAATTAAAACACAGCACAGACAGTTTGTACTGGATGTGAAAACAAATGGGTAGCCAGTGCAGATAATCGAAAGAGAGGAGTGGTGTGGTCCCATTTCCTAGCTCTAAGCACCAGACGTGCAGCAGAGTTCTGTACTTTCTGGAGTTTGTGAAGAAGGTATTCAGGGCAGCCAGCAAGCAAGGAGTTGCAGTAATCAAGTCTGGATAGAACAAACGTACAACAAGAGTGTTAGTAGCGCAGTAGACAAAATATGAAGGGTAGCTCATAATAAGCAGACTGGCAGCTGTACCTTGTTTATCAAGAGTCATGTCTGAGGTGACAATGAATCTCAGGTTCCTGATGGAGGACACAAAAGTAATGTTGGTTTCGCCCACCTTGATGTGACTTGGAAGACAAATGAGTGAAGATGAATTAATTTCTTCTTCTCGAACATAGGAGGGCTTCTGTTTTATCATTGTTAAGCTTAACTTTGTTACCATCCAGTCTTTGACATTATTAATACAAACTTCTATGGTGCTGGTAGCAGATTAAGACTCAGCCGGTGGAGTGGACCAGTACAGCTGCATATCATCAGCATATGATTGATGAGAAACCTCATGAGACTGGATGCAAGATGAAAATGGCTTCATATACAGAATAAACAGAACTGGGCAGGTTACTGAGCCTTGTGGGACGCCACAAGTGTAGCAGGGTGAGATGTTTGACCATCAACAAACACAGATGTGTCCTATCAGTGAGATAGGAATTGAACCACGATAGGGTAGGTCCAGAAATCCCGTAGAGGGTGTGGAGTCTATGAACAAGCAGAGAGTGGTCGATGGTGTTGAATACAGCAAATAGATCCAGCAGGTTAAGGCAGAAACATCTCCACTGTCAAGTGCAGATAACATGTCAGTGGTCACTTTAATTAAAGTAGTTTCAGTACTATATGCTGACTGAGTATGGGGGATGAGCTGGTGTTCTTGTAAGTAGGCCCACAGCTGTGTCCAAACTACTTTCTCTATGATCTTTGAGAGAAAAGACAAGTTGGAAACTGGGCAAAAATTGTTCAACACATTGACATCAAGCATGGATTTCTTAAATAGTGGCTTCACCAGGGCATATTTAAACAAAGATGGGAAAACACCCGAGGAGAAGCTGCCATTTATAATGTTTGTGATGGCAGGAAGTAAAAATAATTCTTAATAATTTGGAAGTCCCAAATGTTTGTGTACCTTTAAGTGGAAACTGACCCTTTTACACTTGTCTTCAATCTAGACGGGTTGCCAGTTTAAGCAGATCTGCCTTCTGCCCCATTTTCTTTTAATAGTTCCACAATTTCCAATTTCTTAGCCCTGTCCCCTTGTTCTGTCTTCTTTTCTGGCTTTCACATTTAGAAAGAAAAAAATTGTTCAAATAGATTTTTAGTAACAAGTGTGCCAGTGGATTTCTCCTGTCTTGCATTCTTCTCCATTTTTCATTTACTTGTTTACTATTCATCTTTGCCATGAACAATATTTTAAATATAATGTTGCTGTGTATTGTTTAATTTTAAATTGAGGGTGACATGCAACCTACTATTGCACCATCCAGCCTATTAAAAATCAACTTACGCATTCTTTCCCTTCGTGTTTTGTTGTGATAGTAGTTTTGAACAATCTGGCAATCCTCTTCTGACAAGATGTGTAACTGTCGTAGAAAATCCAAGAAAGGCTCTGGATCCACCTTGCTTACTAGTGTGTAGCGGTTCTCCTCCAGTACACTTGTGTAAGATTCAGCCATCATCTGCAAATGATTCAGTTTGAGTAAATGGCCCAGGAAATTTCTTGTCTGAATTATATGAAAATTGAATCATCAGGAAAAAAGATAATTTCATCTTCACATTTTGAGATACTATGGCATCTTAAAAATCACATATAGCTACATTATTCATCAGTATATTATTACTTGATCAGTTGATAGCGATAGATATTTGTGATATCTGATATTACTAGATACTCAAAGTACTAAATGCAATACTATAGTATATATTTTCAATTTTATATTTTAACATGCAATTGTGAGAAAGGATGCAATAGGTACATTATTATATGCCCCGCCCCACGCCACCCAAAAAAGAACTCGTACAGCTTAATTCTCTTTTATTCAGTGACAGATTTTTAGTGGGAAAAGTGTTATAGTATTATAATCCCAACAACAGCTTTACGGTGTTATCCTCAATTTAAAGAGGGGAAATCTGCAAATAACAGAAGAGAGTTAAAACGAAGTAGAAAGTCTTTCGTCTTCTATTCATCACTTTTCATTTATAGTTCATTCAATATACTACATATCATATTTTATAATCTTCTCCCCTGTTCATATTCCTCCACTTTAAACCAGTCATAGCTTTGTGTCATGTTATGCTCTCTGCACTCTATACTTACCGTGAGAAACGTCGTCGTTCACTTCTCAGTACCGCGTCTATCGTCTGCTACTAGGATAAGCTTCCTGGTTTTTTTTTGTCGCTCAGTTTTTATTGGTCGAGTGTTTAATAAGTCCCTTATGTTAGAATAATCTCTTAACGATTTTTTACGGTAAAAGACAAAAGTCCATTAATACAGAAAAATTATTTTTTAAAGTTTTATTTCCATTTAAAGTTTATTTTCCCCACGAACTAATATCCCTGGACTGCTACCCCCCCAGTTAAATGCTTAAACGAGGCATGATACAAGAAAGCTTCCGGTTTATTCACATTTCAGATTAACTACTAAAACGAGGCATGATACAAGAAAGCTTCCGGTAAAGTCACACTCTTTCATACGGCTCGCAAGACTAATAGCTGCTCACTTCGCAAGAGACTAAAGAGTTGGTCTTGGCAGACAGACGGCAATCCACCTATGCACGTCGTGATTTTCCCCATTCAGGTGCGAAGTGACCTGGCAGATCCGGTTAGAAGCCGCCATCTTAAACGTGATTTTTTGGAAGAAGGATTTATCCTTATTTCAAACGGAAAATTTCCTTGTTCTCTCCTTCAGAATGGGTCGCAAGAAGAAGAAGCAGTCAAAACCTTGGTGCTGGTACCTTATAAGTAACTACGTTTATTCTTGATGTGATTTTGGTTTTAATGTTTTCTATATCTGATGGAAAATGTGAACATGATCCTCGTTGTTGTCGCATTTCGTAAAGTTGTTACAATACAATGTACTATATTATTGATGTCACGTCAACATGACAGATAATTTTTTGTAAAGACCGCACTTATTTCAATTTTCACTAGGAAGTATGACAACCAGTACGATGTAGAACTTATATTGATTGAAATTAAACGTTTTAACCTTGCTTAGTCGTAACATTTCTAAAATGATTTTCTTGGCATTTAGTCAATGCAAAGGAAATTGTTTTAAATCAAGAATCAAATCTGGTACACACAAGGATCTAATGTAGAACAGTAATCTCTCGTTTATCGCGGCGAGATGCGTTCCAGAACCACCCCGCGATAACCGAAAATCTGCAAAATAGAAACGGTATATTTATTTATGGTATTTTATATACATTATATTAAGGCTTTATAAACCCTACCCATACTTTTACGCTACATAAACCTTTTACAGTTCCTTAATAACCATCTCCCACACTCTGTTTGTGAGTAGGCGCGTAGCGTCTCAGGCCAGCAATGCTGGTTCTCGTTTCAGAGTAAATACATCTACTATTTACTGTAATTCCATATTCAATTTTATTATTTATATTCTTTATTGTTAGTATTAGTAATATATTTTTTATACACTATGCTTTTTTTCATCATAAATTCATAAAATAAATATATATCTTCCAGATCAAATTTTTGCAGAAAATCCGTGAAAAAATCGTAGATCCGCGAATTACTTTTCCCATTAATTTTTATAAAAACCCACAAAATAACCGAAGCCAACGAAAGGTGAGGCGCGAAGTGGCAAGAGATTACTGATAGCGCTATGGGAAGCACCTGCCACGATGACATGTAATAAGAGAGGAAGGAGCACTGTTATGGAAATCATGTCATGTGGTGTTTTCATTTTGTCGATACTAAAAACCGCCAACCCATGTTACATATCCCTTAAGTAACTTTTTTTTTTTCAAATGTCAGTTGAAAGTATCTTACTGGATAGCTTGTGGAAATTTAACTGTTTGTTACATGCGCACGTGATGGTAGAAGACTGCAAAAAGCATCATATCGTCCCACCAGCTAATCAATTCATCCAGGTGACCATTTCATCCCAAGACGAAAAGTAAATAGTCCGCCCCGGCCCCAAAAGATGGATTGACAACAAGTGATGTTGGTGCTTTACTGTACTTGATGTCTTCAAGATAAAATGAGTACCTGATTAGCGAAGTCTCTGCATATAATATATATATCTAAAAGAAGTGAAAGTACAGAGTTCACAATAAAATGCTACCGGTAAAATGTTTAATGTAAAAGACTGATTTCAATGTAGGAGGAGCTCAAGAGATGATAAAGCATTCACCATCCAAGTTCAAGCTGTAAAACTCACTGGTCACACCGGCAATCTGTAGCTGTGGCGTGCGCTTTGCTGAAAATGCACATCATACACGTGTAACAGTGCTTTTATTATTTTTAAATGTTTGTGAATGGTTATAACAGTACAAGAATGACAAATTTAGGTCATTTTGAAGCTTAATCATTTCTCTACAAGTTACTTCCCTTGGTTTGTATGACAAGACATCTGGTCTTTTTCAAATCAAAATTTGTTGTATAGGGAGCAAAATATGATAGAAGATTTTCCTAATTCTGGATACATGTGCTGTCGATGAAAAATTTTACTTGTGTGTATTAATAATCTGAACTTTTTACATACTTGTCAAGTTTTCACTGTGGCACTACCTCCGAAATACGAATCTAAAAGGCATTTCAAGTATGCTGATAAATGTGAATAAAAAAAAAAAATTAACCCAACAAACATACCATTTTCCTCGCGGTAAAAACAGCTCAATTTCCTGGTAAATGATATTTAAAAACTAATTTAAATTATATTTTTGCACAAAAATGACATAAAGTTATTTTGTATAATTTTTTTTTAAGCAACTGATGGAGACATCTTTCTGAAAACACAGGTGACCTTACTTGAGTTAAACAGGAATACACTTAAAATCTTATTAAGACCTTCCACTACCGATGACGACTGTTATGGCATAATATATTTTCGTTAATGTCTTTGATTATTGATAACTATCTGACTTACCGTATTTTCCAGCCCGACTTAAATCTGCTCTGTTAACGACATTTAAACTAAAGAATTTATCTTTGATAGGAGGAAACATCATACTTGTCTATATATCTATTTGGTTATTTGCAATAAGACAGTAGAACAGGTACAGGTGTATTAAGTACTCAGCACTATGCTGAACAAACAAACTGTCTTTCTGGGAAAATACATTTCCAGAAAAGTATGTCATCGCCATTCCTGCTAAGCCAGCTGAGGAATTTCGGATGTGAATGGCCTTGTACTTAAGTCTATGTATTGAGCTTGATCAAAAACATTTTTCATATTTATTGACATAAAACACAGTTCAAAGAGACAAAGACCAGAATTCCCTATGAAAAGAAATTTCTCACATTTGATGTGTAGGCATGAAGGGAAAGGCAACAAATCAGTATGAAAAGACTAGCTCAGGTAAGGCCTCAAGTAGCTCAGACAGGTTTGCTGGGGTGAAACTGCTTAGAGGACGATAGTGCAGTCTTTTTCACTTATTGAAAACGCACATTTAAAGCCATTTTCTGTGACATAGTTGGATGCTTAAAGGGCTGGTAAAGTAAACATTTTGTTTTCTGGTGAGTGGGTGATGCTAAGTGCATCTGTTAAAGGGAGGAAAAACATGGTATGTCATTTTGTGGTGAGTCTTTATTGATATTAAGCAGTAGGAAAAGAGTGAAAGAATGTTGTCCTTGACAGAGTTCAGGTATTTGGTAATGCCGTGCGTTGGTGGATGCCCGAGTTTGATGAAATGAAAAAATCCTAATTCACACCAAAAGGCAAAGCATTATTTCAAATCATCATATTTGTCACAAGAAGCTGTAACTGGCCACAGGCTTGTCAAATTAAACCGCCGGCCTCTTCTGTTATGGCAGGTGAGTTTTTCTCATAGTTGTATCAAACATTTTTATAATTGTTGCTAATGCATTGTAAAAGAGATGCATCTACAAATCAGGAAGTTATTAGAATACTTGAAATATTTTATATTTTTTTTTTCATTTCATTCTTTTGTGTATCGGTGACTAAATTATTTGTTGTTTTTACCCACTGCAAAAAAATGACATTAACAATAATGTCGGGGATGGTGACAACCCTGACATCATACGTGATAAGACATGGCTGGCGCATTGAACATCTGAGATTTGTTATCCTTTTGTTTGAGTTGGCAACAGGGTTGAGTTGTGTGATGTTTGCACCAAATCATGCTTTACTTCAGTGCCATATTTGATTACTCTTTCAGGTTCACAAGAGAAAACGGTAGACAAAGTACAGATTTCCCCAACTCTCTTTCCTGGAGAACATATATCCTATAGAGATCGAAATCTATGGCATGGAGGATACCAGAGGAAGATGCCATAGGCACATGAAAAAAAACAAAAATAAAAAACAAGGTAAGATTTTTACATTTTTTATGTTAAGTCCTTGAGTGTTAAGGTGTATGCGTCTGGTTATTATAAGTTACATATAATGCAGGGGTGGGCAAACTTTTTTGTTCCGAGGGCCGCATTGCTGGGTCATGACTAGTCCTAGGGCCGCACCTTGTAATTGAATACAAAACGACGTAAAATCGCCAAAATTGTAACAAACGCATTTATTTTAATAATGAGCACAATGAAATATGTAAACACTGTGGGAATAAATATAAAACCACAATGAACAATTAAGCACATACAATTTAATGAGAAAAATGATTTTGAATACAATTTTGCTGGAACAATTCTTTTTAAAATTTGGCTCAAAATTACTGGTAGATACTCTCATAACTTGACTGCAAGTTTGCATCTGAAAGCAATGACCTGTTCTTTGACTTGTTTATATTCATGCAGGAAAAACTTTGCTCACAGATGTAACTTGAACCAAATATTGAAAATAGCTGGGCAGCAAATACTCTTAAACAAGGAAATGATTTGTTGGAGAGGCTCTTATAAACTCAACCAGTGATCAGGGAATAAAACCTTTCCTTCAATGCATGATCTGATTGAAGGTGTATCAGTTTCAAGTTGTAATTCATCAGATGCATCATCACATGAACAGAAAAGGACATTATAATATGTTGAATTTTGATTCCATCTCCTTAAAATCAACAAATCTTCTTTGGAACTCGGTTTTCGGTAATATTTTTTTTGTGTTGCCAAAGGGCTTCTGCGGGCCGCAGAGAACCACTTGGCGGGCCGCATGCGGCCCGCGGGCCGCTATTTGCCCACCCCTGATATAATGGAATATAATTCCTGGTGAACTTCTGTTTTTAGATGATGGCAAAGCAGATGACTCACAAGATGAAGAGGACTCACAGCCTGGAGTGCCACCTATAATGCACCAGCTCAATCGGAGGCATACCATTCCCTGCACCAGGCTTATGCCACCAATGCCTCCAGGACCAATGATGGGGCCAATGGGACCTATGGTCCTATTGGACCCATGGGCCTATGGGACCAATGGGTCCCATGGGGCCACCATGGGGAGCAATGGGACCAAGGTGAGTATTCTCCTGGCTTCTGATTCCTTCAGTTGCACGTCAAAACCTGACGATTTTGAGGATTAGCTCTAAATAGGTACAGGCACACAAAATTGCATTTTTTGTTGGTTTTTTTTTTTTTTTTTTTTTTTTTTTTGAAATGGATAATTTTTCATGTTTATGTTCAATTATAGGAACATAGAAGGGGAAAAACTAATCTCTGTCTCAATATTTGAGATACTGCTGTTTAAAGCTTGTGATTTGCATCACAACTAACTATTTTAGACGTATTGAACAATTTTTAAATACAGCAGCTTGGAACATAGGAAGTCCTCAAGTACTTTATATAAGAAATTACCAAGACTGATTTTCTACTTGGGTGAATCAAAAATTAATCTGCAATAGGACATATCTGGAAAAAAAAATTGAGGAAAATGCAATTTTTCTATTCGTCATTTTGTAATCATCATATTTTGATTATTCTGTTTCAAGGACTATGATACTAAATGCACCAAAAACATTTACTTCTAAGTAACCATTATAAAAAAAACTTGTAAGCTATGCATCTTGAAATAGTACAAAATCATTAATCTTTCAGGCAGATATATGGATATAAGTGTAACAAACTTTAAACAGCTGTAATTTCTAATCTACAAGACATAATTGTTTCAAGTTTTTTACTTTGATTTTTAAGGAAAAAAATCACGTCTTTTAATCTGTATTAAAACTGTCAATTTTCCATAAACTACATCTTTCGGGTACAAGTTCAAGTTATTTTGCATCAAGATTTATTACTCTTGGAACTTGAATTTTATTAGAAAACAGGCATTTCCACAAATCTTTACAGATTTAACTATGTGTATATACGTTGACTTAAAAAAGCGATTATTATGTGATGGCCTGCTTTCCACCAGTGGAAAGGCGTGTGTGCCAGTCCCTACTTCAAAATTAGTAAAATGTGCTTTTGTGCAAAGCTAATAATTATAAATTATATTGCAATAATCAGAATTAATTCCTTGATATACCTAGAAGGAAATCTAACTTTGCAGGATGCCTCCTATTCCGCCACAACCTATTATGCCTCCAAACATGGCACCAAACATGATGGGCACAGCAGGGCCTTCAAAGCCTCTTTTCCCTGCAGCTGTACAGGTAAGCAACTTTCCCGAGTAACTTTATGCTTATGTCCGATCATTATATCGTATTTTTATGTTTGTTAGCATAAGAAAATAATTAAATCTTGTTCCCCTATTTAGCATTCTTTTTATTGGATTCACTTGATTGTCATTGTCTTTAAGGTAGCATTTTTCTGTATGTAGTATTGCAAAATGCAGTGAAAATTTAGAAAAGTTAAAGGAAGGTTGCTTAAAAAGCATGTGTAGTTTTGAAATTGGGCTTTTGACTGCAATATTTGGCTCAAGGCAGGACCGGTGGTCTCTAGCACGGCTTCATCAACCATAGGACCAGTGAAGCCAACCTTTCCAGCAGCAGCAGCTGTGTCATCCTCAGCCACCATCACAGGGGCACCCACAATTAAAAAACCGGAGTCTGCTTCAGGTTTGACCTCTAAACTCATTCATCCTGACGAGGATATCTCTTTGGTAAGTAATCATGGCCAAGTCTTCATGTTGTTTAGCTCCGTTCACTTTCAAATAAGGTTGGTTGACAATTTCAACTCTTCCTATTGTCTTTTAAAGATGTAGATTTCGTAATTGCTTTTCAGCCTGAAATGATGCGTCATTGAGATCTTTGAGGGTGATGCAATAAATATTACCTTATTTTTAATTGGGTAAAGAAAACTTTTTTAAGTGGAAATTGTACTGTTTTAGGGTATGCTTCAGAAGAGGGTGGACATATTTTTGTAACCTTGAAATGATTTGTTTGATGGGAGCAGCTAGCTCAGTGCCAGTAGCTAACTTTACATTTGCAGGAAGAAAAGCGTGCTGCCATGCCCAAGTATCATGCTAAACTGGCTAATCTAAACTCTGTTAATCCGCCCAACATCCCACGTATGACTCGTCCAATGGGTCAGGGTAAGCAGTTAATATACAAGCCTCTCTCTGTCTTTAATATTTATGTACAGAACTTATTCTGTAACTTTGATCCTAAATTTAAGACGATCTTTAGATTTGTTAGTCATAAAAAGGACAGAAAGTGCATGGTTAGAAGTATCTGATTGTTCATTTAAGTTTTCTTAAATTGCTTAGATGAAACCACCTAACTGGTGGCTCCTTTTGGGCTTAAAGCACACTGTTATATGTCTGTTGTTCTATCAACATTTCTTCAATGGTTTGTTGGTTGTGAAAGAATTATCATAGTGCTTGTAATTTGACAGGGCCTTTGATGGGTGGGATGCCACCTCGAATGGGCATGCGGCCAGCTGGACCACCTGGGCCATTCAACATGCCATTCCGTCCAGGCATGCAGGGTCCTCCAATGCATGGGAGCCCTTTTTGACTGGAGGAGCATGTTAGTCCAAGATTATTAACCCCCATCTGATGACATTGGGTGGTTGGGATGTTATTAAGATTGTAAGAGACTGAGTACCAAGCTGATAGATTATTTTGTGAGCTTTAACAAAAATAAGAACATATAAAAGCATTTATGTACGCGTTGGATGTGCTCATTGGGTGAATTTTTAGTTACACGGTCATCTTTTTCAGTCTCAGGTGCTTTAAATGATGACATTTCGTTTGGTGGACATTTGTTACTTTTTTTTCATCACTGGAGATCTGTCAGTAACAGGACTTTTTTCTTTGTTTTTCCCTCTTCAAGCAAATATTGGCGCAGACTGCTTTGAAACCTGAGTCTCTGACAAAGGTACGGTGCGCTGTGTGTTAGCTGAATGCATGATTGAAAGACTGTGTTACTCCGTGTTGGATAACTATTGGCGAGCAAGTGACTGAGCAAAGAGCTGTACAAAGTGTGAGTGGCTGCAGAAAGAGGTGGATCTGTGTAAAGATTGATTATTATAAGTGCATCACAGCAGATTCACTTGCTGTTGGGTCATCACGGCCCCCAACTGAGGTTGGCGATGCCCAGAGATGTTTTTGTTTTTAATGGCAAAGTTATATGTTGTAGTTCATCCTTAAAGTGCATCACAGCAAGGTCTTGCTGTTGGGTCTTATATCCCCAACTGGTTTTGGCGATGCACCTGCTTTAGCCTAACATTGCAGTTGGTTCCTACTGTCTGGTCTGCAAACTCCAAGAAAAGGAAAGCACATCACAGCAGGCAAACCTGCTGTTGGGTCATAAGATCCCCAACACTGTTGGCGATGTGTTTTCCAAGTCTTTAATAGAATGTGTGCATGTTAGGCTCTGTGAGTTGGAATGGCCTTTTTAGTTAGTTTGCATAAGTAAATGTGTTTCTTCTAAAATCTCATTAGCTAGGTTCATTGGTTGCTGTTTATGTTTTTACTTTGGGATGGGAAAAATGGATTTTCTTTCAATATCCAGGTTAAAAGTATGATTGCAAAATTTTTTTAGTAAATTGTTAATCTACAAAACTTCCAACTACCAGAGGAGAGAAATTGAAGATTATTAAGATATGCAGTAGCCATCATCAAGGCAAGTTTTTTTGTTTTGCTCGGATCAGACTTTTCTAGCATCTCATATTGCAAGTATGCATGACTAGGTACTTTTTTTGCTTTAGAGGATAATTGTTGGCACAAAGACTATTGACCCTAGCCTCCATGAAAAAGGCAAGTTGGTCACAACAAGCAGTCTTGTTGTTGGGCTCTTGGCCCCCAACAGAAGTTGGCGACACTTTTGACTCCTTGTTTGCACATAGCTTCACATGCAGGATTGCTTTCAATTTGACATTTTTGCTCAGTGCATGCTGTGTAACATCTTTTTCCCAGGCACATCGGTCAAGTTTGCTTCTTTGTTTTGCCCATGTCTGTATGCTTCCTTAATATGTGGAGTTTAGCATGGCCATTCTCAAGGGCCATATCTGTTGCAGAGAGAGCTTGCTGCTTGGAAAATTGAGCGGTGAGTGCCTCTTTGTGGTACTCCTGTTGAATGTCCCTCTCTGGTCTCCTCTTTCTCTCATTTCTGTAGTTATGTTTACAGCCATTTTTGTGTGCTTATATGTATACAATGTCATTCAAGTATATCTTCTCAGGATGAAATATGTAGTGTTCTACTGCAGTAACAGTTCCTTTTGACCTGGTAAGTCATTCCAATCCAAGCAAAAAAAGCATAAAAGTAAGGTGGTGAATGTTCTTGTAGCACTGGTTTCAGAATTCTTGAAGGTGTGTGTATGTGTGGGTCTGGTAACAGTCGCTGGGTGTGCTGTACCAGAATTTTAATAGTCGATCTTTGAACACCTGCATTTTTATGTACGTCCTATGCGTGAATATGAGAAAGGGAAATCACAGCTTCATTTATTGCAGAACTAAGAGTGCTGTACATTTAAATAACTGTTCCTAGGTCAGTGGTGCCATGTACTTCAGAATGTAGTTTTCAGGAGGTGAATAGCTATTTGACTGGTTCTCTATGGCAGCAGTGTCTTCACTTTCATGTCATCAGTATAGCAAGCTGAAGAGTTCCCTATGCAGGAAAGTTCCTGTTGGTCTAAAGATGTGCAGAATAAATTTAAAAGATTACACTTTTTGTTCTGATGTCTGGTTGAATGGTGCAAGTGCAACATAATTTAGTTTTAGTTTCATTTACATTACAGGGGATGGCATGGATTTTTTTTTTTAATCACTATTTTTCCCTTGATGCAAGTTCAACAAAAATTGTCTGCTGTCATTGTATCATGGGAGCAATCCAAATTGGCACCCAAACATTTTAAAAGCTTTGATGCTGAGATCTTTCCTCCTGTGAAAATCGAATGGAATTGCCCGTGTGAGGAACACACTGGCTAAAAGATCATACACTGCGAGAACTGTCATCATAAAACGCGTCCCTGGACAACAGTCCTCAGGATGTTTATACAGGACATGGCCACGTAGAAAGTCGCTCAGAGCAGGATCAGTAGCACTATTAGAGTTAGTGTATGTGGCAAGGCTTGGTTAGAATTGACATGGATGTTCAATACACCAGTAAACATCTCTCTAACCTGCCGAGGTTCTTTACTACCCTGCGCCAGTTTTTTTATCAATGTGCCACCTCTCATTAGTGTTTTTACACCTTTAGTTCTAATTCTTGCACCTACCGGCAAGGTTGCTCACTTCATGCTCCCTAAGTTTTTCCCTTCACTGAGGAAAAGTGAAGCAGTCACCTGGGTGCACGTCATTTTCGTTGGTGTAAAGATTTAGAACCTTTTGGATCGATACTACCAGGGTAACATACTCAGTGTGATGTAAAGTTTTTTGACATTCGTGCCTTTCATCATCCCGTCGGTCAGAGGAAACTGTTCTGCTTGGAGTGAATGCCTCAAGAAGTCAACGGCTGCAGATCCGTGGCACCAGTTTTCTCAAAAATGTACTATATTGGCAAATTTTTTATATTGAGTTGGGATGGTCCCCGATGTACCTCAACATACATCCTTTCACTTACAGAATACACACATTAGGACAACCAAATATGATCAGTACATGTCCACACATTTTTTAAATCTTCACTTGGAGCGATACTTCAGCAACGCCAACTACTCAGCTGAGAAATAAGTTTTATTGCTTATTTCTGCCCTGCCTGAGGGCCTGGGTAGCAATTAGGGAAAACTTGTTAAAGTAGCACCACGTGTACCTTCCCTCAGGGCGAAACCATTTTTTTTAAACCAGGTCAGATTTTGAGTAGACAGAAAATTTGAAATATGAATTTTCACTTGCCAATGTAAAGGTATTGAATTTAACAATTTTAGTCTAAGCCTTTCATGCAATTTACCTGTTAAATGAACGAGTTTCTACATACTTCACAACTGTTTACTAGGCTTCAAAATTGCAGTACAGGTTGTTTTAGAGAAGTTGGAGTCAACTAGCTTGATTCTTTTGCTGTTCATTGATGCCTAACATTTGAATTTTAGCGAGCACCTATTAAGGTGCAGCATTAGAAGGAAACATTCGTCTTTTGGGGCCTTCATTTGCAGGTTGATAGTATCAACATTAAGAATTTATTTCAGGTTCCTTAAAATAAAAACTACGCGCTACTGCCCTCATGAAAAGGTCTTTGGAAACAACCTATTTAGACATGCATCTTGATTCACCAGAATTGAGAGCAACTGCTCTTATTGTTCCTCGATATGCTAAAGTTATCTTATGGATAACCTCATTTTGTCATTGTTTACTGGAATAGCACCAGCTGTTTGTCCTTTAAAGGGGTTGACAATGAAGCTCTCTAGATACACTGAATGGCCAGAAACTACCTGTTCATTAAAAAATATCAAGGGTCCTATGACATGTCTGTTGGAATTAACTTTATATTACACTTAATGCTCAGCACAACCAGCGGCCACTTGACAGTTATAGCTATAATGATGTCATGGGGGAAAAAAGGTGAAAAAGACAGATTTAAAAAGCTTTCACTGATGATTTAGTTCATTGTCACTGTTTATTGACATTGAAATATGTTGCTTGGTAAAGTATTCAATGATCTCAAAAACCCTGTAAAATATTTTTACATTTGCACATAGCACAAGTTGGATCAAAGGGGAAGTTTTGAGAACTTCGGCTTGTGGTACAAGAATGTGGGAATCTTCTGAGCAAGAAACTCGAGTACAAGCCTTGATTTCATCAGATCCCGTTAATATCCACAGTGTTAGGAACGGACAGTTCATCAACTATTGTGAAGACTGGAGCTGGCACTGTGGGCACGACTAGTTTTTTTTATTTATAGCTTCGATGTGCTCATTAAATCACTTTCAGACCATTCTTTGTAAAACAGAACAAAACAGCACTTAATTTTAAACTTTAATGCCTTTAGCCTGAATTCCCAGAACAGATGGTCTACAGGACATTTAAGAGGCTGCTTCACGGCTCAGCAACTCTTTCTTGAGAGGGCCCATGAAGTTACGCTTCTCCTCCAGAGTCTGGAAGCGACCATGTCCCCATTTGCTGGAAGTGTCGATAAACTTGAGGTTTATGTTCTCAATGTGACGACGACGGAAGGTGGCAAGCAGGGACTAAATTTAAAAAAAAAGCAGATAATCAGTGCAAATCCATTAAGGGGTAACAGTCAATTTTAAACAGCATGCATCATAGGTAACAATCTCAACTTACTTTTCTCAAAGTGATCACTCGTTTGCGTGGACCAATGATGCAGCCCTTGATCATGAGGTAATCCTGACGGACTTCACCATAGTGAGGGAAACCACCCATCGGTGTTATGGTCTTTTCAGTGGGGTCAAATTCAGTGGAAGCATTGTTGGCAACGAGCTGCACATATAAATTAACAAAAATTTACTTGTTTCATTACTCTTAGCTATAAAATCTACAAAAATACCATACTAGCTAACCCCTTAATTAGACATACATATGGCACATTGTTACCTTGTTGTCCTTTGTGTGGATGCCCATGCCAATCCGGTAAATCTTCTTGTTAATTTCAGTCCTGTGGTGATAGCCCTTCTGACCAGCACGTGCCACAGAAAACTGAACACGGCTGGGGTGCCAGGCACCAATGCAGGCAACTTTGCGCAGACCCTTGTGGGTCTTTCGTGGCAGCTTCTTGTGTGCCATCTTGATGTTACTCCTGCACGAATAGCAAGGCAAAACGTTAATAGTAAACCCACACCAAACAAGCACTACTTTACACTCAGCCACAGTGAAAAATTATAAACCAGTTGATGGATCTGACCAGTGCTTTACGCCTAACCAGCATACAAAAGGCATGGTTTACAAACCTTTCACACCACGACCCTTTGTAACACCAATGGTGTCAATCAACTCATTCTGGTCAAAGACTGCGTTGACTGAAACGGTCTTCTCAAGATGAGCTTTTGCCCATTCAACTTTGTCAGGAATGGAACCACCATTCAGCTGAATTTCCATAATGTGGGCTTTTTTCTGGCGTTGACGCAGGAGCTTAGACTGCAACACAAAACACATTCCCGATGAAGCTTGCAAAAAAAAAAAAAAAACCCAAAGCTGATAACTTATAATTAGCCAATCAGCAACTAATGAAATTAACTTAAACCTGGCAACTGACAATCAGAAGGAAGGCAGCATGATGGATTAGCTCAACACAAAATTTTCTGTGTACCCTGGCAGGGGTACTATCCACCTTTTCATCACACGTCAGCCAGATATGTATTTTAATGAAAAGATTAAAACTTACATAAGCAGTAATTTGTTACCTGAGTGTGTGCAATGACACGGATGACTGTGCAGTACTTTTTCATTTTGTTAAAGTCATTTTCAATATCTTTCTTTCCACTCTCATCCTGCCATTTCTTGGCATACTTGGTAAATGCCTTCTTCTTAGACCGGGACCTGACCAAAATAGGTTACAAAAGTTTTAAATGCCTAACAGCTCTGGTACTTGCTTTTGAATTGAATGCATTGCGAAACACCAAGTACAGCAATTAGGCTGTACGCCAACAATTTTTCCCTTAGAAATTACTGAAAATAGAAGAGCTTTAGCTTGTCCTCAATAAATCATTCAATTGTAATTTACCTGCCAAATCCTCAAAAAACTATCAAAAATTCAGTCTCGTCACACACACAATCTGTGTGTCAGAGGAGACACTAGTTGCTCATCAGCATTGCTACCAATATATTGGTAATGCCAGAGAGGAGCAAAACAATGGTGCAACAGGTGACAGCCATGGACGTCAACCAGGAAGTGCACTGAGAAACAAATGTCATGTCATAGAGAGCACAGTTGATGAACACGTTCACAAAAAATGAGTGCCTAGCACCTGTGCTGTTCTCACGCCCAAACAGTGCATTCAACAGTCAACTTCACACTTGAATCGGAGAAAAACTATGCTTATTTTCTTATCATAGACAAATTACTCCTCCATACAATACACTGTATTTTAGAAATTAATTTAAATGCTCGAACCAGTTCTTGTAGAAACGTCGCTTGCATTCTTCACTCAGGTGTTCTGCCCACACAGTTTTAAATGTGCGCATGCCACGTGGCGTTTCAATATACCCAACGACACCAACGCAAACCATGGGTGGAGTTTCGATGATGGTGACTGCTTCTACCACCTCCTTCTTGTTCACCTCTGCAAAAGGTCAGTCAACCCCATTAACTCCACATTTCAAAACACTCAAAAAAACTATTTTACATATAATTTAATCAGCATGTGGGGAAGAAACCGTACCAAGAAACTCTGACGCAAGCCTTGGTACAGCGATATCCCGTCGATATCCACAGTGTTAGGAACGGACAGTTCATCAACTATTATGAAGACTGGAGCTGGCACTGTGGTTAAATTGTTACCGTTAACTAGCTTTTTATAGCGCTTGTTGTTCCAGCAATTACAAAGAAAAGAAACGAAACCTTTCACTAGAGAATTAGTGTCAGAAAAAATGTTGTTATCTGGTATCTAGCAACGTACTTGATCCTGGTCGGTCGACCTCGCGAACGACATGGGTCATTCCAGCCTTATAGCCCAGAAACGCCGTGAGATGTACAGGCTTCGAAGGATCATCCTTGGGAAATGCCTTTACCTTACCACGATGACGTTTGCTTCTCTTCTTGGGGAGAAAGCCTTTCGACCCGTGACGGGGTGCAGAAAATTTACGATGAGACTGCAATTTTAAAAAGGCATTTTAAATATTGAAACATAAGCAATTAATGTTCAGAACATGTCATTATTAAAGTCAATTACTTAAGAGTTTGTAACACGCTATCAGAACCTAAGGATGAAACAGATTGCAGTGGACATGCACAGGGCACACCCTTCACCCACCATGTCGTCGAGAGAAAGGAAGGAAGAACGTGGTCGCTCTCATAGCATCTTGGGAAGAGTCGGAAGTCGCAACCGGTAGTCGTAAGAGTGAGCATATTCAATAAACATAAAATTATTTACTTTATCATTTTTGTATAAATGTTATTAAAGTCAATATTTATTTTTCCGTGTTAAAAATATAAATGCTGTTTTTTATATTTTTACGGCTATCGAAGTTGAGCTTTCGACCTTCATCCAACTTGCTTACCGAAGGGACATTGAAAGTTTGCATTAAAACCGACCAACGATGACAGACAGCAATGAACCTCCATATGAAAAGTTTGCTATGGGTCTTTTCAAAATTCTCGACGGCCCAGTCTCGTTTGTAAGAGGTATGGAAATGCCATTTAGGTTCTAACTGTTTAATTATCATCACAAGCAAACATATAAGACATCAAATATGTGAAGATGAAGGAACAAAAAAGTTGGGGCATTTGCAGTGATTCACTAAGTCATTACTATCAGCATAAGATCAGCACTATAGCCTAAACTTTAGCTCCATGAAGCGTACCGTTACGTGTTATGCAAAATTATGCCTTATCACGAGCGTCGACATTGTAGCACAATACTATGCTTTATAAAGATTTGTATTTTTAGGTGACGTTTCAATTTGAAACCATACATTGTGTTGGTCACAACATTGAATCCAAACGTCAAACACATGAGCTAGAAATTTAACTTGAAAAGAGGCCAAACAGTCTGCGTAAAAACCACAGAAGATTGTATTTGCCCTGTACTTTGCAGGAAGTTCAAAGAAAATGATGTGTGTATGTGGTGTTCTATGGTCATTTAGAGGGTTTTTTTTTTTATTTTAAGCATGTACTAGGTCATAGAATAGACTTGATTATCCCATAATTTATTTAAAGGGTAAAGGTAGTCCAGTGACCTTTTGGTAATTGGAGAGTGAGGTGTTAAAGACTGCACTTTTTGGGGAAAGCTTTTTCTTAAGTGCAGTGCTAATCTCTCCCTTATTGTTTTACATTCCTCAACCCTTTTAAAGGGGTCAGGTACTCTTTTGATTGCTGAATCAACTAATAAACATGGTGCACCACATAAATGTCAAAGTGGCATTTGTACAAGCCTGTGTTGCATTTGGGGTTTCTGTAGCATGGTTGTTTTACAGGGTGGGGCTGCTAGCACCATGCCCAACCCTCCTTCATCTGGGCTTGGGACCAGCAGGTTTTCCGGGGGGTTTTCAGGTGGAATTAGATATCAAATTGGTATTTGTACAAGCCTCCAGTCTTACCACTGCTCTGATCACTTGGCTATCTGCTTTACCAACTGTGTAGTCAGTTTCAGGAGTCAATTTTTGCTGTCTTCCAGCATTCATTAATGAGCAAATCTGGTGTTGAACAGTCAGTATACTCAAAACTGCATAGCCAGCAATATCTTGGGAAGATTTATTTTAGGTGAATAGAATTATTTCATAACTTCAATACAATGTTTACATGTTACAGAGAAGATAGTGATGCCCCTTCAAAGCAAGAATAAAACTGTTTACTATCATCGGAAGTTCCCACGTGTGAAAACAGTTGACCAGTGTGAGGTGGAAGATGCTACATGCATTTATGAAGCCCAGGAGCAATTCCATCGGGATAAGTAAGCTTATCACACACTTAGACTATCCTGTTACACTAAAGCAGAGGTCTTTTCTACAAATGGACTTAATGCTTTATTATAGTGTCTTAAATGTCCAGAAAAAAAAAAGATTTACTTGAACCTCTTTAATTTCTTTGTATTAGTTTACACAATTTAAATGACTAAAACTGAGTATTAAAAAACAAAAGAGAAAAACACTCATAGAAGTCCAGTCATTAGAAATATGTTTTCCTGGCATAGAGAGGTTTATGGCAACTTTTGTTAAGGTTTTTTGGTGTGTGGACTGGTTCCATATGCTGCATTGATAAAGATGTTATGGTTTATGAAATGATTTGCTTACTTGATATTCAGGCAGGTGGATAGCAAGATTGTGCAGATTTTGCGGCAGCGCCGTATTGAGTGTATGCACTGGGAGGGCCCTGATGCAGAACGCAAATGTAAAAAGATTGTTGACGACTATGAAAATGCTGCGACTAACTGGTTCATAAAATGTAAGCATTGGTCAATATTTCACATTATGTTAATTTTATGTACAACATTTCTTAATAGACTTCTAGATTTCATCAGAAGAGAATCGAAAAAATGTAAAACAAAAGTGGTGAGTAGAATGGTTAGATCATGGATATCTCAGGCCAGTTAGCTCACCATTTGTGTGGTGAAATACAGTTGATCCATGAAGTGAAGGGTACATTGCTCTGCAGGGAGATAAGGAAAGAAAAAGACCAAAGAGATAAACACCATCTTTAAAAAAAATTATGCCAAGATCAATGCTTAATAACCTCATTCCCTAACAGGTCAAAGATGACAAGACTGCCCTAAAACAGAATATATTTTAACTTCTAGATCTTGTTGTGTGGCATTGTTTTCCTATTCAAGGCTTTATGCAGTCAGTTTAATTAATAGTGTTAAATAAAGCTGGTAGTTTGCTGTCTTCTGCATTATAGTGACTTATGGTTATGTCCGTTTGTGAATGACAGTTTTATCACTTTTGTCAATGTCGTTAGCAACTCCTTGATTAGGGGTTAGGGTTCTTATATATATATTACCATCCTGTCTTAGTGATAGTGTTTTGTGCTTTTGCTGCAGATGGGGAAATCGGATGTAATGGTAATGTCATTGACGTCTACATGAAGCAGAAACATCGACTTCTGTGGCACAGACAGAATCCTGACAAACCCTTAATGTAAACATATGAGTATTGAAACTGACTGATAGTTAAAATACTTTGCATCATCAGAATAGCAAAGGAATTGTAAACTGATGCAAGATTTTTTTAAATTTTGATGTCTGCTAAATGCGTGTGGATTAAATCTATTACTTAATTCTGTATTCAGAGTCTGCATTCTTTTCTGTGGTATTAAAACTTAAACAATTGATGTTATCAAAGACTCAAAACCTGAGAATAGCCAAACACTTATTTACTCACACTTTTTGTTTACAACAACTATAGTTCTCTTCATCCTTCTATGTGATACAAAGTGCAGTTGTAAAAATGTTAGCTTCTACTAATAACAGTTTTACGATATTGGGACTTGAGGCGCCTGCTGTGCAGTTTGTCTCTTTTGATATTGCTCTCATGAATAAATATTCGCCAGAATAAATAATGCTGATGGTCTTGGGAATGATGCACACACACTGACATCCTCCATGTATATCACAGAGACTGACGTGATCACCATGCACGCAGTCGCCTAGACATTTGCTCATTCTCTTTTCCAGTTGTAAACAGGACAGGACAACTAAATCTGCTTCGTTGCAGGCCCTGTCTAAATTTAATTATGGAGAAGTTATGTTACACTGATCAATAAAAATACACGAGTAATGAAGAAAAACGATCGCTCAATATACGTCCACAGTTAATCCATATTTTCATCTAACGATTCCAATTATACATAGTCCTACACGAAGAAAAGTTTCTTTTCCTGTTTGATTGTCAACAGAAAATGCTAGCGTTTATAGTTCGGCACAAGGTCACTTATACACCACTTCACACTTGATGTTGTTTTAACGACACTGTTAATGACAGTCATTGGAGACTGATATTCCACTGATCCAAGAAAATAAGTCTTCCTCGAATATCTGAAAATCCCTGACGCCTCCACTAGGGGACAGACTTTGAGACTTTGAAACAAATCGGTGCTGTCTCTTGGGGACGAGCGACCACCCCTTCTATCATAAACGCTGTCACTAGGGGACAGAAGTACACAATGCCGCTGCCTTTTGAGGACGAGCGGCCACACCTTCCTGTCTTGCTATGTCCTGGGTTAGCAAGTCCCTCCTGAGGCAAAGGCGCAACGGTTAGCGCCTGTCACCAATACAGTGAGGGTTGGGTGTCCTGGGTTCAGCTCTCGTCTCGGACACGCCGTTCTTTCTCTGCATGTGGCATCTGTTTACAGGGATGACTGTCTTCCGTGATAAAGGCTTAGTTGCTGGTTCGGCGTAAAACACGTCTACACACCCTCCTGAGGTAAGTGGCTAATAGCCGTTTACCCGGGCCAAATACTCCAAGCAAAAAATGGAGGGGTCAAAAATGCCTGGTCAAAATACTGTCTACTCCAAGGGAAAATATACTGCCTGGTCAAAATATTGTCTTGTCAAATATTCAAAATACTGCGCCTATTGACAGTTACAAAGAAAACAAAATTACTTAAACACATCTATATGAAAAAAATTAAGGAAAAATTCAACTTATACATAAAATCCGATTTACACAAAGATTAAATACCGAACCTTTCTAGGAAGATGCAGCCTCCACTTCCCAACATGCAGTGTCTCCGC
Organism: Pomacea canaliculata; assembly: GCF_003073045.1. Classification (NCBI taxonomy): domain Eukaryota; kingdom Metazoa; phylum Mollusca; class Gastropoda; order Architaenioglossa; family Ampullariidae; genus Pomacea; species Pomacea canaliculata. Next base: position 1,214,265 of record NC_037590.1, on the reverse strand, counting down.
ACTTGTGTCTCCCTGGGAAGTCGTCTTCCTCCATTTCTTTCATTCAACATGTGCGGCTCGGCCACCCGCGCCGTGCTAACTCGCTAACTTCATGTCAACCTTCTGTAACCATTTGTTTGGAGGAGCTCAAAATGTGCACTTGTTGTTAAGTGAGACACAGGTAAGGCGGGATAAAGAGTTTTGTAATATAAAGGCCTTCAGTGAACTGTACTTTAAGTGGTTAAGGTGAATGAAAAGCCACACCAGTCCTCTTTTGTTTTATCCTTCCCTAATAAATGAATTATCCATACGCTGGGTCACAGACTTCTATGATCTGTAAGTCTTTGCGCTGGGTGGGAAGGTAGTGTTATTCTTTGTTGACCCATGAACCAGTAACATGCCCTGAAGTAGAGAGCGCCACCCATCATTTATACATGGGAGAGATCTTTAATCCACGATTCTCTGTAGAAAAAAAAAGGGGCATGACACACACCCGTGTTTAAACTGTGTAAAATAGTTAATTATCTGAAACATGCCTACTCCACACAGCCAAAGCTTAGTGCATCACCATTTAGTTTAGATTAACATTGACACGGCAGCCAAAACAGCTTCCCTGGCCAGCTGAATTGACTGAATTGCCCTCTAGGGATTAATAAAGTATTATCTTATCTTATCTTATCTTATCTTATCTTATCAGCAATCAGAACGCAGGAAAATATTTGTTAAAAAAGCTCTTGCTAACAGTGATGCACATAACACAACCACCAAAACATGTAATCAACAAACTGAAAAATATAGGGAAAATAGAGTGAATTAAATGCATTTAACTAATTAAAAATAATAGTATTAATAAAATGCTTTTATACATTGTATTTTTAATACGAAATAAAAAAATTAAGCAAAGTTTTTTTAAACTTTATTGTAATAAAACAAAATGTGGCAAATTCAATTTTCATACTTGAATGCATGTTAAATATTCTCTAATTTTAAATTTTATTGAAACTGGAATGCTTCCTAACTGACATTACAAAGTTGATTTCTTACATCAGTGATGTCCAACCTTTTTCGGCCTGCGGGCCATATCCATTTCGGACAGCCGTGTCGCGGGCCACTTCACCGCAAAAATACAAAAAAGAAAAAAACATAGAACAGATACCATTTTTATTAGAAGCAAGTTGTACTTACCATTAATTATGTAGTAATTAGTAAGATATTTGAAGTTGTCTTGTTAAAATAAAAGTTAGATATTGTCTGAAAGTACATTTTAATCGAGGTACCCTATGGCGATCCGTCCAGATTTCCACAGGAAAATGAAATTCAAACACTGTTTCGGTATTGCTTCCTTATCAGAACCCCATTGTTTTATACCTTGCTAGAAAGCCCGGAGTCTGTATTTTCAATCTCTTTAACGACTGATTCAAATATTAACCAATCAAAAGATCACTAATCCCCTGTGGAATGCAGCGTCCCTCGTTCTCAAACACTGGTTTCCTCCCAAGACAAAAATCTAGAATGAAATCCATCGAAAGATTGAGAGACGCCCCTACGAGGGATAAATACTTCTTCTTCCCTTTTTTTTTTCGTTTTTTTTTTTTGTTCTTTTCTTAGATTTTCTTTATTACTAACATGCCGATTTCCTTTTTCCTGGGCAGAAGCTTCGCGGGCCGGATATGGCCCGCGGGCCGTATGTTGGGCATCCCTGCCTTACATCATTAGGAAATGTACTTTATTATAGCCGACCTGAATAAAATGAGTCGATCTAAAGTTAAACCTGAGTGAAATATGAAAAGAAACTCAAGTTATAGAATGCGGAGCCATCATTAGTACAAGTATATCATACAAATGTCTTGTTACTAGACAGCCTCTGCACGTGCCTTGCCGAGTGCTCCAAAATTCTTCTCAACAGACTTCAGAATTCGCTGCAAGACTCGTTCTGAGGATCGATGAGGATGCGTGACTTTGTACAGTGCTGCTGAAGACATTGCACAGGCTGCCCGTGCAAGCTCGTGTTGAAATTCTTGTTGATCGGTCACAATTTTTTTTCTCCCTCGTATATCTGATATTCTTACAGTAAATAATTCCTTAAATGGTATTTGATTGTATATACTTTGTGTGACATTAGCAGTGACCATGACCATGTCTTAAAGAACACGAAAAAGCGCCTCTCAAACGTTTCCCCGAATTCACTTTGATTTAGAGAACCTGCAAGACCCAAAGGTTGGGGAAATCTTCAAGGTGAAAGCTGCAGGTAAATTCACATGGTGGACATGTAGGCACCTTCGTGGGAAACACCTGACAGTAAATTGCTATCGACAACAGCCCAGGAATTGCTAGAGCGACAAAGGAGAAAAGAAACAACCCTGGGTCACAAACGATATCCTGTGACTAAATGAAGGCCTTAAAGAAAGAAAGGAAAAGCAGTGTACAAAGAACTGACCTGTGCCATCACAAGAGGAATGGTGGGACCTATAGGGAGAGCGGTATATATAGCATGATATAAGGAGGAAAGGGTTTCAAAGAACCATTAAACTGGAAAATAAATCCCTGTGAAAGTCACAAAAAAAACCCCAAAAAAACCCCAAAAAAACCCCAAACAAACAAACAAACAAACAAACAAACAAACAAAAACGTGCTTGTTGAATCTCTAGGATATGCATTCTGCACAAGTTTGGGTCACAATCCACTGTTCTAAACATCCCATCCTCTGACTCACTGTCCACTTTAGGTCTACACACAACTTACGCGGTGTCCTTAATTCCAGACGAAGTTTCTGTTTCTTCCCGTCGATTACTGTTGTCAGAGGCATTTCCTGTTTTCGGTCGTGAGCGAAAATAAAACAGAACAATCGACCACTTTCGACTTTCTTGCTTCCGATACCTTTGTGAAAATGCAATCTACATTTCCTCCATTGTGATCGCCAGTTTACTAGCGCGAAATTTGGAGTTTGTTCAGTGGATAACACTTAATACGTTTGAAAACTATTCAGTCATTAGGTCAGTTTGAAAGCTATTCAACCACTAGCATCGATTCTAAATGGTCTGTTTCAAGTGAACGCAGAATGCAGACAAGTCATGCAGCGCGTGTTGAAATGCGGGTGGGCTAAACTATTGTTACGGGCACATGTTATATAATCGTTCTCTCTGTATCTCACCAAATTTCGAGGGAACCCAGCAAGGCCACTAGAATAACTTCTACAGTCATTGCCAAGCGATAGGACCCCTCCCGCAGCCGTAACATCAGGCTTACTACCAAATATAAATTGTACAAGTTGCTCATACTGCTTGTAATGTGTGAAACATAGCCTCTGCTTTCCTATATGGAAAGAAGAATCAAGACATTTGAGAACAGAGTGCCAGAGGAGGTTGCTCCAAACCTCGTACAGGAATCAGGTGTAACCTTTCACAGCCGCCAAACACTTTGACACTATATAATGTTCCAAACAATTTGTATTAGGCAAAGGAACATGAATAATCATGGCTTGAGAGAAAGTTTCCAGGGAACCTCTGCCGACCCCCATAAAATACAAGCCCTGGATAATTTTTTGGGAATCATGACTCAGTAATCACTACACCAGTAATCCCCACTATTAACAGTCAAACGTCTTTAACAAGTCTGGTTTGGCCATGTGACCAGGCACGACACCTTGTCAAAGACTGTCCTTCATGGTACTTGGAGGAAGGTCAACACCGCAGTAGACAGAAAAGAACTGGGTTACAATAGTTAAGGAATGAACGGCTTGCCATCGCTTGGAGTCTAGACAAAGGTTGTCAGATGGCATGTCTGTCAATGTGCTTCTCACAACGGCCAGTTTGTCATGGGATGAAATACTGTAGATTCTGTTTATTTTACACACAAAACCTACCAAAGGCAGGATAGCAGTCAACACATGATTGTTATTAACCTTTGCCCAATTAGTGCTTTTACTTTTCATGTTGGTAGGCCTCAGGCGAGAACTGCAATGGTTAAAGACCTTTATAAATTATTTTTTTTAGACTGATTTGCAACCTGGAAATCTTAAAACTCCTCATTCCAAAATAATTTGCCCTCCGGTCAGGTGTTTGAGATTGCTTACAAGCAACTTTTTAAACAAAATTTTAAAATGGGATATATTTACAGGAAAACAATGTGACTTAGAAATAATGAAGCCACTGTAGTCACCATGTCTTTGAAGGAATACTCCTCAGGATCCCCCCCCCCCCCCCCCCCACCAATGCTGTAACCGATTAACGTTTGAAAAAAAACCCGCCATGACAGGCTTGAAACTTTCAGATCGAGCAAAAATATCTGAACAAATTCAAAGATGGCATTGGGTAACATCCCAGCAAATATTAAAACTGCTTCTCTAAGAGTGGGGCCAGAGATGATCAGTGCCCAAGCCGACATCAGTCCCTAACACGAATGATCTCATGCCCCATCTCTTGTAAGGTGCATCAAGCTTGTGATTAAAGTAAAATGGCAACCCACAGGGCTAACACAAGCAACCTGCCGCTATTTCATATTTAAAGTACATACTAAATAAGCATGTATTTTATTTTAGATAAACCAAACCACCAAGCCAGGGAATGTCATGTATAATTCTGCAAATGTGAACCTTTTCCACACCACTAGACAAATTATGTCACCTAAACACACAAAAAAAAGCACCTTAAAATCGTTAAAGACTGGCTAATAACTGAGAATGGCAGTGAGTGGTGTTTATTGTAAGACAGCCCTTCTGCGTCTTATGAACGATCTTCTGTGCAGTGCGGATGCAGGGAGACTCGTGGTCCTCCTTGATCTGAGTGCGGCCTTCGATGTCATTGATCACTCCACTCTACTAACTCGTCTCCAGATGGAGGTGGGCATTGGTGGTTCCATTCCTACCTCAGTGACTGCACACAAAGGGTGATGGTCAATCAAGCTTCTTCAGTGACAGTTCCATTGCTGTGCGGTGTCCCAAAGGGCTCTGTTCTATTTACACATCTCAGCTTGGTCCTCTCATTGAGAAGCATAATGTGAACCGTAAGATGTTTGCAGATGACACTGAACTCTATTTTTCATTTAGTACTGACAGTGAGTCGGTGCGTGAGGCAGTCTGTGCTGTAGAAGATTGTTGTTTAGAGGTCAAGTCATGGATGCTGAGGAATAAACTCAAGCTTAATGATGAGAAGACAGAGGCGATGCTGTGTGGTTCCAAGTTTAGCCTTAGCAAAGTCTCTCTAGACTCCATCCAAGTGGGTCAAGCTAGAATCCTCCTCTCCAGCTCCGTACGGAACCTTGGACTCTATGTCGCCAATCTTCTTACTATGTCTGATCATGTCAGTTCTGTAGTCAAGGCATGTTATTTCCATATCCACACTCTTGGACGACTCCGACCCAGTCTTAATAAGAAGACTGCAAATGCAGTTGCTGTGTCCCTCATCGGTTCTAAATTAGACTATGCCAACAGCTGCCTCTGGGGGATTTCAAAGAGCGAGTTGTCGAGGCTACAGCGAGTGCAAAATACGGCTGCGAGGATAGTTGCAGGAAAGAAAAAATCTGACCATATTACTCCTGTACTTCGTGACCTACATTGGCTTCCTGTGGAGAAGAGAATTGAGCATAAATTGTTAACCTTAACATATGGCTGTCTTCACGACCTTGCGCCTATCTGCAAGAACTCATTCGCCGTTACCAACCTCAGCGGAACCTTCGTTCAGCAGCCCACTTCAGACTTGAACAACCGAGTGTTCAGTCAGGGAATGCTAACAAGAAGACTGCGGGATTTAGATCCTTCTCTAATGTAGCCCCGCTTTTGTGGAACTCGCTTCCCCTCTCGACCAAGGAGTCTGATAGTATTGCATCTTTCAAGAAAAATCTTAAGACTAACTTGTTTAAACTTATTTGAAGTTTTCATTTGACCTGCAGTTTGGTGGCTGCTGGGATCACCGCATCTTTGTGATGCAGATACTAGCGCGTTATAAAACTACATCATCATCATATTATTGCTGATCTCAGGTTAGACCAAGAAAACCATACATTTATTGAGAAAAAAAGAAAAAATCTCCTTCCCGAGCAAAGCCACGATCTTACACTAAGGGTTAATGATCTGCATTCTATCAAGTTAAAAAATAAATTACAACACTTTTTGTTTTAAACAATTTATTGAACAATCTCTTTACTTCAGCTCTTTCACTGCAAGCCCTGCACACAGAATTATTTCATAATCAGAAACAGACGGGTAAGAAAGTCCAACTGCTAAGGAATAAACAGAGACAACAAGTGACAAGTATTCACATGAGTATATCAGAAAATGGTATGTATTGACTGAATGCACAGTAATGTATTTGTCAAAGCATAGACATTCCCCTCAGGGAAAAAAAAAAATCCCACTCCAACCTGTACCAGAATACAACACTGAGACTTAATGTGCTTAAAGGCAAACATCTTTAGTATTGCACAGACTCTTGCCGAAATCAAATCAGAAAAAGATCAAATGACTTCACCTGGTGGTAAAGACTGCCTGAGCTTTTCAGCCTTTTCACGATCTTGGATGACAAGTGTGTAGAGGTATCGGCTGCACCTCACCTTGAATTTAACGTTGTCTTTATTCTTCTTAATTTTGACAGCTGAAACACAATATCCTTTTGTTAGTAAACACAATGTGTCTTCTTAAGAGGCACAAAGCAGAATCCTAAATTCTAGGTCAGTGGTTCTTAACCGGGGTTCGGCGAGTTGGTCTCAGGAGTTCGGCGGAGCCTCCACCAGAGGTCAAGACACACCCGCAATTAGTGATGACACTATAAAGAAGGGTTTGGTGAACATGCATATGAAACTTGTGGGTTTGGTACCTCAAACAAGGTTAAGATCCACTAATCTAGGTATTGCTTTAAAATCTGTGTCAGAAAAATGTGAAAACTCATCAGCAACTGCAGACAAGAGGTGTCTAGGTTTTCATCATCCACAGCTGTCGCACACTAACATATTAGCTTACTCTTTGATAGCACAGTGCATTTGGTCATCTGTAAGTAAATGACTGATCTCAATGTGAATGAGCATCTGATTGACTGTTGAATAATGAGTGAGTGGGATGTTTGATAAAGAATAACGAAGCGTAAATTCTAAATTAAAGCCATACAAAAGTCTGCTAATCTACTGAGACACACTTTCCACAGAAGACACCCATTCATCAACATTACAAGACCTAGTGTCTGCCTATGAACAGACCACAAGATGTTGGTTCTGTCCGAGACATCAGGGTTTGCTAAAACTGTAGGAGAGGGTGTATCACAAGATCCAGTATCTATCTAAAGAGTGCACCCATAAGCATGTGCAGACCATGAGGAGACATTGATTCTACCTGAGATGTGTCTTGTTAAGAGGCACAAAGCAGAATCCCATAATCTAGGTATTTGAACCTAACCAATGCTTTAAAATCTGTGTCAGAAAAATGTGAAGACTCATCAGAAACTGCAGACAAGAGGTGTCTGAGTTTTCATCATCCACAGCTGTTGTTTTACTAAATAAGCACAATAATACTCCAAGATTTATAGAGATGACGGTGGGAGGGCGAATTTGTGTTTTACGCCAACAGCTAAAGCTATACAATGGCAAGGCAGCCAGCCCTGGAAACATATGCCACATATTGAGAAAACAGTGCCTGAGAAAAGAGCTGAACCCAGAGCTGCCCATGGAGACAATATTTTAATGTTTTATTACATCACTTTTCATCTGTATTGAATAAGAACATAAGCACTGCATAAGGCATGACAACAAATAACACTTACATTTGGCATCTTTTCTTCTTGCCGTAAGAAGAAAATCTTTGATTTCTTGAATCTGTTTCGGCTGAAAAAGAATGCCATCAGTTAAGCAACAATTACACCATGGGCTCATTGACTTCTGGATCATAATCAAATAAGGTATTAACTTCACAAGCTGACAGAAAAAAAAAACCACTTGTAATTTTCATATCCAACACAATTGCAAGAAGAATCTTACCGAGACACTGCTTAATTCGATCTTAATATTACACTGCTTTTCCCACAAAATATTAAATCGATGTTTGTGCAGACATAGGTTCTTGGTCGTATAGCTTCAACACTTTGATGGACCTAATTATTATAATTAGAAGCATGAAGACTTTGTTGTTAATGGTTATTTTGGTTCAAGTACAACCGCCTATGTTCTATTTTCACGTTCTACAAGTGATGCAAGAAATCAACCCTACCATTGTTGACGATTGGCACCAGCAAACCTGCAGATGAGAAGTATTAAGAATTAAACATGGGCACATTCTCGACTTCTCATAGTTTGCATTTCTTAGTTTCATCAAATGTAAACAGTAAGTAGCAGTTATTATTATAAAGATATTACGACGGACGTATATCAGTGTCGATAACGTTCTTAAGGGGTACAGACTGATCGAAAAAATTCTTGAAATTACTCATACCAAGCACGAAAACTATCAATATAAAGAGATTTAAATTATACAGTTACAATCATAAAAAACTTTATGAGCAACGTAGATGAATTAGATTATGATTCCAATCCTATCATACACACCTAATTCGCCAGCGTCTTTTCCGGAAAAGGAAGTTTCGTTCGAGCAATGTGTGTTCCAGAGCTGTAGTAGAAAACGAAACGCACGAAACTTATTTTTTAATTTATAATTTTCTTCCTGTGTGAAAATATGAAAATATTTATAGAATGTTATTGAATATTTCTTTGTTAAGTAAAAAATCTACAAGCATAAAAATCCGGCATGTTTGTTACTTTTTAATTCAACACAACCTACACCGGAAATTGCCGACAACCATTAGGTCTATAATAGCAACCTTTGAATTTATGATTCTCTCGACCTGAGCTTGTGAGTTTAAACTTTAATTGAGAGAAAAATGTACCCGTTAACTAGCGAATAATGAAAAGCATATTCGCATCGTATTGTTGATACTTTTACTGTGAATATGTCACCTACGCTATAGGTTGCAACAAATCAACGATTACACCAGTTACGTTGTGTGCGAGCATCTAAGTTAAATTGATTTCATAAAGACGCCAAACTTTAAGGGTTTTTTTTGGAAAGGGGATGGGAAATTCGCTATTGTAAATATTATTCTGCTTCTTTTCCATTTCAATCCAATGTGGTAGATAATGTTAACACAAAACTGGATTAGATACGAATATATAGCTAACCCGTTTTAGGTGAACCTGTTAGTTTTATTATGGAGATCGTTGACCAAGATCATTTGCAGATGTAGGATGTAGCTTTACATTTATTACCATTGTTTACTGTGAAGTTTATTGTAAAGTGAAGATGTCAGAATGATTGGTTGAACTAGGAGAACACAATGTTTTATAGTAATAACAAATTCTAAGTTTATTTTAATGTTACATTTACATCCATATATAGAGAAAACAAATATGTGAAAGTCGTAAATGTTTTAAAAACAACTGAATATTTTGCTACTTATTTAGCCGCAATGGCATCTCAGTATGGCACAGGAAATAAAAATCCTCCTTGGGCAAGGCAAGCAACTGGTGAGAAAACTAAAACACTCTTTTAAAATCTTTTCATTATTTACAAATGCAGTAAATATGGAGAAGATGTCTCTCTTGCATGCTTCATAGTCTTTGCAGATATGCATATTTATTACCTATTTGCAGTTGACTAAAGCATGTATAATTGAACAATAGGAAAGGTACTAGCCAGGCGATGAGCAAGAAGTTCTAAACTGAAGAGTTCAATCATTTATCAGTTTTTATTAATATAAATATGTAAACAAACTGTCATTGCCTTTATTATTATTATTTTTAGTTGACTAGAAAGCTTTATCATAATTTTCTAATCGACAGCTTATTTAGTAGCTACTCATAAAATAAAAATGTGTATGTAAAACTGTTATATGCTTACAGAAGTATTTGAAAAGATATCAGTGAATATATTTGGAATTTTATGTAATGCTTTGGCAGATTTCATTGCTGCCAACGCTGTGGGTGGCATAGCAACGGCACAAATGCCTCAGGTGACATCAGGAATAGTGCAGACTTCTGCAATGGCCGCTAGCCCCACCGTTTACTCATACAGCTCGGCAACAGCTATGCAACAGCAACATCAACAACAGTTTGCACAATCTCAGATTGCTTCTGTCATCCACAACCAAGTAGGTCATATTTATCCACAATTACACCTGTTTTCTAGATGCACTGAAGCATTACCAGATGCACAATAAGTCTTGAGCATACAATCATGATAAATTCATGACATATTTATTAACCATTTCTATGACATAAACAGTTAGTGTGTAGTGGCTTATGACATTGACAGTGTTGCATACATATGTCATTCATATCATAGTAATATTTTCAGGTGCCTCTATGATCTGCGACTCTGTATTGTCATTGGTGTTCTTTGGCAACATCCAGTCAGTGCTTAGCAGTTTTTGCAAACTAGAAAGTAGAGAGATAGCTTATATACCTTGTGATAACTGCAGTTTTTAATGTATCTATGACAGGCTCCATGATTTCAGTGTTTTTGAAGTGGAGGAGTAAATTGAGTTAAAGAAAACTTAGACTGGACAAAGTTTCTTTCACAGTTGCTAGTTCTTGCCAAAATAACAACTTCACATGAAGGTCAGCAAGAAAGGAAGAACAAGACAAAAGAGAAGCTTATAATTCAAAAGAGCTTGGCATGAGTTTTTTTACATCTGACTCTTCCATTTTTTGACATTGCATGGGTAAAGAAAGCATTTTTCAGCTGCAATCATTGTTGACTTCTTTCCGCTCATGTGTAGGGAGTTGGACAGGTGGGGTAAAGGAGATTGAGAGACTGCCTGTAGAGTTTATCAAGTGAATGGCATGTGGAACGAATGAGTTGCAGTGACGATTGGTTCTGCATACATGCATTGTGTACCTACAGCCAGACCGCAAGAGTGAAAACTCACGTGCCAGCATATAATGAGAAAAAGGATGCGTGATGCCTTCCTGAGGATTTGGTGATTACAGAAGACTGCCAAATCCCTCTGCCTGGTTCTGGTGATCTTGAAACAGACATTAACAAGGGAGACAAAACTGTTCCTGTTCCCTAGGGAGAGGCTGTAGAACCAAGAGATGAAACAAAAAGAAAACATCAAAAGAAATCCTGATTGTCACAACCTGTCATTGATATGAGCATTTGTATATGTGTGTTGGGTGTACATTATAAATATATTATCCTATTATTTAGGTCTTAATTGTTGTATTTGTTAGTGTGGATCATTTAGCAGTGGGATTTCAGCAATGTTGTAGTTAAGTGCTCGAGTGTATACTGTATTTTAGTTTTTTTCAATTACTCATAAATCATGAGCATGCCTTTGAAACTGTCTTTGAGAATTACTGGTTGTGTTTCTAAAAGGATTTTAGTATGATGGACTCTTATAGATGGTTTTTGTTGGTATTTTCCATTGTCCTATATTATTTGTTAAGAGTTTGTTATGAAATCATACCATGCATTCAAAGTCAAAACATTAAGTGGCTAGTTGCCTGTGGGTGCACAGTTTTCTTTTTTCTTTTTTTTTCAGGCAGGGTTGCAGACAGCTGCTGCTGGAGTTGCACTGTCTCAACCAGGAATGGCTCTGCCTACCACACTGGGTGGGGGAAGTTCACAAGTGGCTACTGTAAGCTACCCCACAGCTCGTCCCAACCAGGCCTCTGCTCAAGCAGCAAATGCTGCAGCCAGTCAGAAACAACGAGTTTTTACAGGAACCGTCACTAAACTTCATGATAACTTTGGCTTCATTGATGAAGATGTCTTTTTTCAAAGCAGGTAAAGGAAAACTTTTTAGCTTTTAGTATTATTCACATGTTTAACGAAACAAAATAGGCACTTCAGATGCTTATTTGTTGATAAAAGGATGTGCACATTGATTTGGATGGAAAATATTTGGTACATAATGCTGGATGTTAATATATTTGATTTTGCAATTGTTGCTTGTGTGGCCACAGCAGATTGCACCTGCTGTTTAGACAACTATCATTCCAAATGTGTAAGGGAAGTATTTTCATCTATGTTGTTCACTTGGTAAAGAAGGCAAAAGAGAAATAGCAAACACTGAAAATGAAAGGAAACTTTGCCAAGACCAGTGAGCAGTTTAGTCAGGTTGTCAGGGTTTCTTCCTGTTCACTTGTTTTTGTCTTGCACACTTACAGTTGTGTTAAAGGGATAGCACCAAAAGTAGGAGACAGGGTGTTTGTGGAGGCTTCCTACAACCCAGCCATGCCATTCAAGTGGAATGCCACACGTGTACAAGTTTTAAACAGTCAGGTCAGAGTCGCAGCATATTTCTTGTGGCTTTTTTTATGCTAATTTGCTAAATATATTTAGTGGTATATATTTTTTCTCAGGTGCATGTTGCATCTTTTGCAGAAGTTTCTTATAATTCCAATGTCTCTGTTGAACATTTAAAAAAAAAAAATTTGATAAATTTACATATATAGCACCCAAAGTGTATCCTAATTTTAAGAACAGTTTGGAAAAACATATTTCCAGACTAAATTTTCCTCATTATTGTGCAGCATTTTTCACTCCCTCTACCCAGTCACATCAGTTTTGGAAGATTTTTCCAGTTACCATTTATTTAAATTTACAATTTAACGCAGAGAAGGTAATGATATATATCACATGATATATTAGTTGTTGGCAGAAGATCAGGTTTCTGTTTTTGAGATGTTTGTAACAAGTAGTAGGCTTTAATTTTTGAATAAATTTCTAGATACATTTGACATTAGTGCTATGAATGCTTTTTCTTCAGGCATCTGGTGTCACAGCAGTGGCCAACACAGCCACCCAGCAACTAGCAGCCATGCAACAGGCAGCAAAGACAATGGGCCTGGGTGCCCTGGGTGTGGCCCCAGGGATAAACACAGGGGGCCTGATAGGAGGAGTTAACCCGATGCAGTTGGCTGGTGCCATGGCAGCAATGAACAGTGCCAGTCTTATTAACTCTCTTGCTAGCCAACCGAGAGCTCTTCTGAGCCAGGCTGGAAGGGGAAGAGGTGGGTTTGTGGTGCTGTGTTGTATTGTTGTATTATTAGGTAATAATAATTCTGCACTAATGAGATGCACTTTGTTCTTTATAGAACCAGAGTTCCAAGGGATGCATAAGAATTTGCTTTTGTTGTGCAAATAATAATAATAATACAAAATTTGATAAGTGCTCTAAGCACCTGAGAACAAGAGCAAGACATGGACAGCATAAAAGGGACAGGAAAACAAACAAATAACTATGAAAGAATAAACAACAGTACTAATAATGAATAAAAACAAATACAGAGAACACAAAGAGGAACATTTTGAAGCAGCACAAGGGGAGAAGGTGTAGCCTTTATTATCTGACCCCACCAACATTAGTGGAACAAAGATTGTTCATAATGTGTTGTGCAACTGAGTTATGCAACATTTCCTACCAACACTAATGTGATCTAAGCAGTTATACTTAAGCACAAAGCTGGTTTCCATGCTAAGATTCTAAGATTTTTTTTTCAGGTTTAATTCGTGGGGGAACAAGCACTGGGCGGCAGACTTACAGCGAGTCTTCGAGATACAGTGAAGATCGAGAACGGGAGCGAGATCGTGGGCGTGATCGAGACCGTGATCGTAGAGAGAAACGAGATTCCCGTCGCCGTTCTCGGTCTTCCTCTCCATCAAGCAGCCGACCTAGGAGTCCAAAACGAAAAACATCACGCCCTCCACCTAGATATGTGGTGCAGGCACCTCAGGCCACACTGAATATGTAAGAAGTTGAATCTGTCTGTTCGTTCATGTACAGTCATTTTACATTATTTCTTTGTTAAGGGTTTAATTTTATTGACCCTAGCATTGAGCTTGCAAGCTGCATGACGTGAAGACTGTATGGTTTCTAAAATTAGTCAATCTTTATCATTCTTTTTGAATATTTAAGTTGTTCTTTGTCATTCTGTTTGCAAAAGCTGTTTTACATTCTGAATTTATTCTGTATTACCTGTAGTTTCTATGCTTTCATTTTACATTACCTGTGGCTTCTATGATTTCTTTTTTTTTTTTTGTTGGATCATTACAAGGCCAGAAGCTGGGGTGATGGTGCTGAAGACAAAATACTCCAACATGTATATACCTAGTGACTTCTTCCATGCAAGCTTTCCCTGGGTGGATAATCTGCCTCTGCAGCGTCCCTTCACCTTAGGCCAGTCATGCAAGTTCCATGTTATGCACAAAGAAGTTACTTCTCTTAACCCTGAGTCTGCTGTACTGGACCCTCCAGATGCTGATCACAGCTTTTCTGCCAAGGTCAGCCAGTTAGAGTTGTATCTTGGACGTGTATAGGTGGATTGCTGTCTGTCTGCCCAGACCAATGCTTAGCCTATTGCAAAGTTCTCCGCTGTTAGTCTCGGCGAGCCTAAACAATATGTGACTAAACTGTAAGCTTTGTACAAACCTGCCTCGTTCTAGTATTTAACTGGGAAAAATTTGTCTGCCAGCAGTCCAGTTATACAAGTTCGTGGTTGTATCATTATTTTCACTTTACTGCATTTCATAATTTTTTGTTGTACTACATACCATAATTTTCTCTGCACTACATATTATAATTTTTATTTTACTACATAACCACAAAAGAAAATGTGATGCTTCTCTAGCAGGGACAGTTGTGCTGTAATTTCTATATTAAGAAGGATATGATGTCACAACCTGTTGACATTTCATCACTGCTCCTATTGTAAGGTGGTGTGTCAGGGCTGGGGTATAGGGATAGAAACTCTTCACAGAACTATGTGAATGTAATTACTTTTGTTGAACAAAATTTATGTAAAGTTAACAGGAAAGCTAGATCGTTCTTCTGCTGGATGACATTCATAGATCAAAATGTCAATTTGACAAGAGGTACAGTCATTAGACTGGAGCAGAATATATCAATAATCAAACATGTAGATCAACGTCAGGAGAATATCCAGATGAAGCCAGAATTGAAGTACGATGTTGAAATGTATGACTGGTATTGATGTAACATCAATCCCAGGGAGAACATGTAAAAGGGAAGAAACTGTGATGGTGTTAGCCAGAGATGATTAACGTCAATGAGAAAGTTGATATTAGCAGAGGAATAAATAAAATCAGCAGGCAAGTAAACAAACACAATGTCGATGACATCGGGAAAAAAGTGCAGATTGGTACAATAGGCACTACAAGCACAAAAAAATCCAAGAAGAAAACAAAAATGCAGAGAGCTGGCCCCCTCAAGCCTGTTAGGTGAAGAGACACCACTCTCTGTCTCTATTTCTGTTGTGAACATTAACATTGTAACTCCAAGACATTTGAGGACACTAAGTGTTGATGTAAAACTGCTTTTCAATAATGAATACTGTACTTTCCTGTACACAGAAGACTGACATGAAAGTATTGTGCAACAGGTGATGCTGCTGGCTTGTCCAAGCATGGAGGAGCTCTACAGCAAGTCATGTGCATTGGCCCAGGAGAATGGTGAACATCAAGAGTCTTTTCAGCATCCAACTCGGTTACTTCAGTTTCTTGTAGGTACCCGGGGTAAGAATGAGCCCATGGCTATTGGTGGGCCGTGGTCACCATCCCTTGACGGCGACGGGCCAAATGAAAATCCACAGGTGCTGATCAAGACTGCCATCCGAACTACCAAAGCTTTGACGGGGATTGACCTTTCCAAGTGCACTCAGTGGTGAGTTGGTGACCTTCCACCATTCCCTTGGGACAGGAGAGTGTTTCATATCATCTCTTAGCCTTCCCACATCTTGTACCAGAAATACAGAGGCCTCATTCCCCATACTTAGCCTTTGAGTTTCTTATGTCAGCTCTTTTTAGTGGGTTAAAACCCTGTTTGTATGTGTGTGCAAGTCTTCTTGAGTGTTGTTGTTAAGGAATACACAATGTAGTCAATATTTTTTGCGAAGTGTAGTAAAGGATCTGTATCATTTTGCTTCAGAAAATAAGTTAGGGATCCCAAACTAAAATTAAAATTTTACCAACTGACTATTTGAATACTAAAGATGCTAAAGATATATCCATATTTGGTACAAAAATCAAGTTTCTAAGTGAATTAGAATCGATGCTGTGCAATGTGAACTTTAAGTTATCGTTAGTGCCATGTATTAAAATTTTAACTCTTTAAAAAAAATCACAAAAGCATTAATAACTTCTTTTTTGACATAAAAGCCTAGTTTTAGTATTAATGGGAAGATAACAATAAGAGCTGTTGAACTGTCATGTTCAAGGCAGTTCACTTTGTATGTCTTGCAGCTTTGCCGTTTGTACTTTTTAAAAAAATACTTTGAAACATTGCAGTTCATTTCACTTCATAATAAAGTTTTTGTGCGAGAACTGAAAAATCTCTGTAGCTGTCAAGGTTGTATAATGACTAACAATTTTTGGTAGAGAAAATTACTGTTCAGTTCTACATTGAATGCAAGTTTAGATCAAATAGTAAGATTGTGTAGTGTATATACCAGCATGGCTGATAGTGCACCTAAATAAGTGACAAGCAGAACCATCGTACTGCAAGCAGCTGTAGAATAGAACTGATCATCAGCTAATAGTGTGAAGGCTTTTTAAGGGTATGCTGGGTGAATGATGTTGTTCTTAGCAGTTCTACAGCCAAATTTTCAAGGGTAGTAAACTCCTATGATCATGTCATTAGGTGATTAGTGAAGAAAATTTACTAAAGAATAAAGAGTATTTCTTGGAAGGCAAACTGAAAGATCGTGAATGTTGCAAAAAATATGACCAATCATAAATTTGCCTAATTTGCTCTGTAAAAGCCAGTTAAATTTGCATGTAAATTATATTCCAACTGACAGTTGGGTGCATAAAATCTACCTTGATAACAACTTTTCCCTTTGATTTGTGTTTTTTTTTTGTGTCAAAAAATGTCAATTAGTTTTCATCTCAACTTCAATAGTTTCTCAGCTAAGAAGAATTTACTGCACCGTTTGAAAGCAGTTTGAAATTAAGCCGTTTTCTTTTGATTTATCATGTAATATTTGAGGTTTGAAGTGTATAACTGAAGCACAATGCTTTTGTGATCATGCCATAGGGTGATTTTTTTGCAACACTTTTGCGGACTATGAGGGTGACTTCATTCACTAATTAATAATTTACTACACAATATTACGACGTAAAACACCTGACACCAAAGAATAATAAGTTGTTTCTATGCAACTTCATTTCCCCTTGAAGCAACTCACCCAGACTATAAGCATGGGAAACTGGATCAAACATAACATTTGCAGGCCTTAGTTTGGAATACCTGATAACATGAAAATACCCGTCTTTTGTTCTTATTATTCTAAAGAACAAAAAATGTGTAGTCTTCAAGAACTCTATTACAGAGATGGGAAAGAAAACATTCAATAGAATTTTTTTTTTAATGCGCAATTTGATTTGGAGAGAACAGAATGGGTAGACAATAATGAAAAGTAGTTGACTTTATTATATTTAATACCTTATTTAAGGAAGTTAGACAGACAGAGCCAATGTTGTGAGTTTTTCAATAATTTTTATTGCTTGTATATTCTTTTTCAGTGGACGATAAAAACTGCAGATGTATTAACTTCCAAATCAGTGTTGTTTTTGGCATGAATATATATATAAAAACACATATAATCATATTTGTCTGCTGCATCATGTATGTCTGCTATTTTTGCAATTGACAGTGATAGTTGCCATGTTGTCCCTGTTTGTTTGTCATTACCTGTAGGGGGAGTCCCCTGGGCTGTGTGTTTTACACTGTGTCCCATCCAGTTCGTCTGTTTTTGTGGAGCCTCCATGATGTGGCCTCTAGCCACTAGACCTACTTTTTCCCCAGGTATCGCTTTGCAGAGATCCGCTACCTGCGTGCTGAGACCCGCGACAAGCCAGTGCGGGTTGAAACTGTCGTACTTTTCTTGCCAGACGTTTGGCGCTGCTCCCCAACCAGGCTGGAGTGGACAGGCCTGCAGAAATCCTACATGCAGAAACTGCACAAGAAACTGAATCCCACAGCCGAGGATGCAGACGATCAGCAGGCATTTTTTCCTCATGCTCTTTTTGTCCCCTTAACTTACTGCAATGCAGCTCTTCTTTGAGGAGCTGTCATTCATCACTGATCCGCAGGCAGGGAATCACCACTCACACATCTTTACCTCCCACCCCTAACCTGATCTTGGCCTCCAGTCCATCCCTTAAAATCTTGAGTGTACAAACGGCATCTTTACTTTTGGTAGTTGTGGGGATGAGGGGATGAATAATTAGTGTTTTACTCTGAGCCAGCAACTAAGGCTATATCAGGGCAAAGCAGTTGCCACATGCAGAGAAAGAAGAGTGCCTCTGAGACGATACCTGAACTAGAACAGCCAATCCTGACTGTAGTGGTGACAGGCATTAACTGTTGTTCCACCAAACTGTCTTTTATCACTGCTGCTTGACAATAATTATATCTTTCTGCTCCCCTTGTCCAACCACAAATATGGAATTTCAACCTTTACATTGTTGTCAGCTTTGAATTTCTTAAGTTACTCTTTGCCTTCTTATTTACTGCAAATTGATCCTTTTTGTTAGGTGTCAGTGGTCTTTCGTCTGACTTTTTTTTTTTCTGTCTTTGTTCAGTCATAATTTACTGACAGAATCCTTGTTTCTCAAGCTTGTTATATTTTCTCTCCTTGATTTCCATATTTTAGCATTTCCTAAAGGCTGGTTTTCACATTCAGTTATGGAGCTCTCAAATCTGCAGCAGATGCCATTGAGATTTAGTATTTTAAATATCTCTCAGTACTGATCAAGATGTTTTGACACATTGATGGTGTCGCACCTGTGCCCCCTACCCTCCATTTTCCTAATTTTATTTGTGCCACTGCAATTGCAGAACTGTATTAATTTCCCATAAAAATTACTTGGTAATGATCAGATAAAACCAGAAATATTACTGGGCCAAAACTGTGGCATTTTACTTGTCAGAGTGGTGGTTCCCTTCGCATATTTCTTTGTCCTGAATGTTGGGAGTAGGTTTGCTGGGCCTGCAGTTACTGCTGCCCAGCACATTGAGAATGGGCAAGGTTGTGAGTGAATGAAAGCAGGTGGAAGTGACGTCAGCAGATAGTCCGCAAGCCACTGCACAAGACAAACAAGATCGTCAGAAGACTAGGACGACCAGGTGTAGAGAAAGTGTTGTGAATCTATGCTTATATCGTTTTCTCTGAACTTCATTTTGCAGGTGGATGGTAGCATAAGTCACATAGCAAAAAGAGAGGAAGTGTGTGGCATAGGTAAAATGCTTACAAATGTGATCGGTGTGGATTCCTGTGGACAAATGTGATTGGTGTAGATTCTTGTCAAATATAGACCTTAATGCAACTTGTTGGGGTCCGGGACTCGTGCCTGTCTGCTTGGAGGAGGTGATGCAGCGAGTGTCTTGTGGAAGTTGTATCTCGGCCAGAGGCCACAGCTGCTTGAAGTAGTCTTGACCTTTCGAGAAGCTGCTTCTTCATACTTTTTTTATTTGCTCAGCAGGATTCAGAGGATCCTGGCGTGCAGAAGAATGAACCAACACATTTCTCCAAACTGGACCCAAAGACTTTGAAGGTAACAGTAAACAGTTGTACAGTGGTGCGATGAGAACTTTCTTGAGTTAAATGTAGACAAAACAAAGGAATTGAACATAGATTTTAGGAGAATCAAAGATTAGTTTGTTGCTCCCAGTGTGATACATAGCAAACCTGTTGAAACTGTCACCTCTTTCAGGTACCTGGGAACTGTTTTTGATTGCCAGCTTAAATGGACTCTAAACACTGAACACATTGTCAAACGTGGCCAGCAAAGAATGTACCTTTTGCGGAAGTTAAATAGCTTCTCCGTTAGCAGAGCAATTTTAGGTCGTTTTTACCAATCTTTTATTGAGTCTTTTATCTTTCTCATTTGTATGCTGGTTTCATAATCTATCTGTCCATGATAGGAACAGTTTGAATAACATTGTTCACATCTGTTCCAAGATAATTGGTATTAAACAGAGGGACTTTACTTCCCTCTGTAATCAACAACTAGTTAGGAAAGCTTCCCGCATTCTGTCAATACCTGAACATGTGCTAACGGGAGAATTTGTTTTATTAAGCTCCGGTAAACGCTATGCCATGCCAGTATGCAAAAGCAATAGGCACCTGAAATCTTTTGTGCCATCCGCAGTTCAGCTACTCAATCACAGATGAACTATCAGCAGTGTGTGTGTGTGATGGGTAGGTGTGCATGTGTGTGTGTTTTTTTGTTTTTTTTCCCCATATACATATATTTTGGAAAAAGGGCACAGCTCCCATCTAAATTGCCTGTTGGGATTAATAAAGTCGGTTGTTATTGTTGTTATTGTTACAAGATGAACAAGTGTCATTTCTGTTGCTGGCACAGTCTTCTTTTGTGTTGTTTTGACTCTTCGAATGTAAGAATCAAGCTGAAGATATAGTTCAACATAGAGGTGTGTGTATGTATATTGCCTAATATATATATGTGTGCATATATATGTGTGTGTGTATAGGCTTTGGTAAACTTGGTCCTTGTGGAAACAAGGCTGCGCTTGACAGGCTGAGTTACTTTGTTCTCCAGTAATTTTTCTGCTTTCTTGTGCAACATCTTTGCTTTTCTGTATCCATAGATTTCTTTTAGTTACAAGTTGTATTTGTTTCTCTTAAACTTTCATTTGTTGCTGCTTTTTACTGCTTGTAACTACTTTGCTTTCTGTTTCTGGGGACTTTACTGTAATGGTTACGTTCTCCGCCATTACCTTAGAATTCTTACTGCTCGTTCTGTTTTCTATTTTCCAAAACCTAATCTCACTTTAGATTTCCCTCTATTATTATCTATTATCTTTTATTGTGTTTGTCTTGGTTTATATTTTCAAAATCTCTCTGAATTTTATAATTGTTCTTAATTTTTTGCAAATCTCACTTCACCAACACTTTCGCTACATGACTGTACAGTTTGTCGATATGACTTCTTTAGTATGGTTGTTGATTCTTTTATAGTTCGTATATTATTTATTTTCCTGTCCCTTGTATGCTGTCCATGTTTCGTTCTTGTAAGTGCTAAGAGCATGCTCCTTAGGAGTGTTATTATGCGCTTTACAAATTTTGCATTTATTATTTTTATTAAACTGTTAGCTACAGGAACTACGCGATGAACTGGACAGCAGGAACCTGAGTGCTAAGGGCCTAAAATCTCAGCTAATTGCACGCCTCACCAAAGCCTTGCTTTCAGAGCAAGAAAAAGAGGAAGAGGCAGAAACCATGGCAGCTGCAGTAAGTTACCACAGCAATCAGAATGCTCTAGATCAGTGGTTCTTAACCTTGTTTGAGGTACCGAACCCACAAGTTTCATATGCACATTCACCGAACCCTTCTTTAGTGTCATCACTAATTGCGGGTGTGTCTTGACCTCCGTGGCGGAGGCTCCGCCAAACCCCTGAGACCGACTCACTGAACCTCTAGGGTTCGATCGAACCCAGGTTAAGTCAAAGAACCACTGCTCTAGATGAATTTGATTTATTCATGTGTGTGTGTGTGTTCATCTTTCTATATAGACTTCTTCTTACTGATAAGTGTGTGGAGCAGGTCTGCATTATCAACCTATTGTTTTACATTTAAGATTGTGAATAGTAGCTCTTGCAAACCTTTTCGTTGATCAGTGATCATCGATGATTTACCTGAATTTTGTGTCTCAGCAGCGAGAAAAAGAGGAGGAGGGAAAGAATGATGAAAATGACAAAGAGAAGGAGAAGGACAGTGTACAAAAAAAAGAGGTCGGTTAATGTCTTGTCAACTTGTAGTGAGGAAGTAACTATGTTGGAGTGTTCACTCAATTTTTTTCTGAATATGATTACAATTTTGTGTGCCTGTCGCGTTCCACCCCCAGCCTCGCCAGAAGCACGCGCACAGCCGCTCACACAGCCGGCCAGACACGCACAGACACTCGGCCGGAGGCAGTCTACGACTTACCTCTCGAAACCCGTGCACGGCACAAACCACGACAAAGACGGGAAAAACGATACAAGCACGCAGTTTTAATAACAAGTATAAACACGCATACACATACACCCACACACACCCACAGAAAAACGGATCAAAACAAAAAAATACCCCCACGAGTACTCGTCAAAATGAATATATAAACAACCAGGGGACTGCCTCCCCGCAAAGAGGTTACAAATAAAATACCACTGGGATACAGCCCAGTCAAGTGTTCGCTCACAGTGTTCATATAATCAGCAGAAACACCAGTCTTCTTCTCCTCCAGCTGGCACCCCCCTCCCTCCTCGCGTCCAGGTACGAGAGGTGGGTAGGCCGTTGGTCACGTGAACCCCTGCTCGCCGGTCCTAGCCCTGGCTGCTCCACTTAAGCTGGCCGCACACCCGCGCAGCGAGATCACGTGTTCACACGCCGATGAGATGACGTGGGTACAGGGTGGCTGGTTGAAACAATGGCGGATGAGACGTCGACGACGAAGAACATATATAGTCTGTCGAATACGATGAAGATGCGACATACGAAGACGTTGAAAAATATGGCGAACATGTAGAACAGATAAAAGCCTGTAGAGAAAAAAAAAAAAAAAACAGTTCCTCCGATAAACAGGCAGCTCTTCCTCAACTGCACAGTTTCTACACACATATTCTAGCACACGTATAAGCATGTGACCGTTACAGCGCCGGTCCTAAAGCATACAAATCCATTTAATAAAACACGGGTGCGCGCCACATGCGCTGCGACCCGGCCAATACAAAAGCCATTCTAACCGGACACAAGTCTTACACTCAAAAAAAAAATAAAAAAAAAATAAAACATAAAAAATCGTGAACATAGTCGTTAACACATAAAGATCAACCCATTCACACTCCAATCCCCAACTAAGGGCCCCATAGACTGGAAACGTGTAGAACTAAAAGAAAATCGACTCTACTAACCCAAATCGGCTTGTGATGGTACCCGACGGTCAGCTGCCCTCCACAACGGGAATGGCAGAAACTCTCCCTTGGAAGTCCGCGGACACTTTCCAAGGGAAACTCAAACGGCCTGGGTAAAACGGCGCAGCCTAAACTGCCCACAATGGCCCGGTCTCCCGCCGTCCTCTCAAACACAATACGCTCCTCTCTCCATCGAGCCCAGGTCAGAACTGCCACGAGGGACGCTGCTCTCTGGGGGTCATTTCCTGTCGCCCAGGGGCTGTGACCAATCGTCAGCGCCCACGACACCCAGCCCATGCCAAGGCGCGTGAACGCTTTTCACGCCAAAACCTTGGACAGGGAAGGGAGGGGCCCGACCAGAGCACCCCCAGAGCTCCCACCGGCAGCACACAGCACTCAAGCCGACGTCACGTGACGTAGCAAGAGCGTGACGTACGGCACGGCTACGGTCAGAGGGAGAAGGCCTTGACCTTACCCCTACACACCGTACAAAAAACAGCCGTCAACCGTCGTCTGCTGAGAGCGGCCTTACTGAACAGGAGCGTCCCCAGGCGCTGACAGAAAGGCCGAAATCGTGACACGCGACATATCCCCCCCCTAAAGACAAAGCAACGCGGAGTTTAAACCCATCGCGTGTCAAGATTACAGAAGAGCAACATTCAAAACAGTCAAAAATTACAGTCAAAACACCAATACTAAACCCCAAAACACGGGAACGACTGCGTAGGCTAAGGCACAACCCTAAAGAAACTCGACAAGAAAAATATAAACATCGCTAACCTACATAACTGACATCTTCATCCTTCTACTGTTGAAGGCAACCGGCCGCCTAAAAGGTATCAGGCGGGGAGAGAGACCTGCTTAAGAAGTCAGCCTCTACATTATCCTCTCCCGCGATGGCTTTTATCCTCATGGGATACGCCAGGAGCTGCATCGCCCAACTAGCTAGCCTAGCACTACGTCAAAACTCAGAATTCCCCCTCGAAAAGAAGAAAAAGTCGAAGCCGAGTGCATAACGAGAACCAATCTGAATGCACGACGGCGTGGCCTCTACAGTTTTACAAACACCAATCGCCTATGCGATATCTAAAGAGAAACTATCCGCAGAACCTAGCGAAACAGTTACAAAGAATAGAAAAAAACCGGACTCACTCAAGCCTAAATCCATGATACGTCCTAACACCATATCCTAAACAGAACTCTCCACCGATCCAGACGGCCTGACGCGTTGCTTCTGCTCCACGCAGAACGACGCCGGAGAATGTGGAGCTGTTGCCAGGATACGTCCCATCCCGGGGAAGCACACAGCATCACCCCAGAGACCTAATGCCCGCCAGGACCTGTCCCCATTCGCTTGAAGCAGGTCTTGTGTCTCCTCCTGTTTTGTTGGCTCCAGTAGATTCGCCTGTGCATATGTTACTTTTCCATGACGACTGGTTTCTGCCCTTTGCTGCACCTCCATGTGCGTCTCGTCGACTGACACCCGTCCCCAGGGCTGCTACTGTCCCCCGCCTGCCGGGCGGCGATTCTCGATAGCTGGCCTCCGTTCGCGGGGAGTTTCACGAACTCGCCCCTGGGTGTCGCGCGCTGGGCATGCGGCGCACGCTGCACAATAGCGCCGCACGTCTTTGTATAACGACGGCCAATAAAAATCATCCAGTATCCGTTGGCGTGTCCTGTGGGCCCCGAGATGTCTACCCGTCGGTGAGTCGTGCGCCATTTTGAGAACATCAGCCCTTAGCGGAACTGGCACGACGACCTGCTCGTGTACAACTCCGTTGCCTCCAGTGTACTTGCGCCAGATAAGCCCTCCCTCGTGTTGAAAGGACACGACCCCTGTGCCTCGCTGCACGGGCGGCCGCCTTTGATGAGCCACGGTTCTAATGTGCCGCAAACTTTCATCTGTGCTTTGCAGCATGCTTAACTCATGGGCATGAATTTCCAGCTTTTGTAGTGGAGCCTTTTCAGTTTCTGCGCTTCTCATCTGCATGCAGGTTTTCACCCGCGCGCACGTCGCCGTGTGCCCTTCGTATACCGGCACCTGTATCTCTTTTCCTTCCTTCGTCCGCATGGTATTCCCTATAAGCACTCCTTCAATGAGATCGGGAAAAACGGCCGCCTCTACCTCGCCAGAGTAGTACGGCGACTCCAGCCGGACGTATGCAAGAGGTACCCACCGCGTGTCCGTGGATGCATAGCGCACCCTCTGTTTCCTGTGCGTGAGATCTTTCGGGTCGACTAGGTCACGCCTGACACAAAGTAGGTCGGCGCCCGTGTCCCGCACTGCAGAAACCTCGTGACCATTGAGGGTCACCTGCGTGCGGAAGTCACCATAAGAAGAACGCCTACACCTGTCCAGCAATGTTCCACTCCTCACCTCCTGATCCACTGCCCTCACGGAGGCCAGAGTGATCATACTCCCCAGGGCGACTTTGTCGTCGGAACTCTTGGGGAGTTTCGGACACTCTGCCCTGTAGTGGCCCACTTTACCGCAATGGAAACAGGCCTTGTTTTCCTGCTTTTGGTCATCCGGGAAACGGGGCTCGCTCCGCCGTTCCTGCTGCTCGCTCTTCTGAGGACGAGTGGTGGGGTCCGTGCGATGGCTCCTCGCTGCCACTCTTGCCTCTGAAAACTGTTGAGCCAAAACAGCCGCGACATCCACGTCCTCGGGTGCCCTCTCCCTGATGAATGTCGCTAGATCCAGGGGTACACTGTCCAGCAGCTGTTCCATAAGTATTAAGTCTCTTAGACTTTCGAAGGTGGCTGCCTTGCCTGCTAAGTCCATCCACCTCGCCAGGTACAGGCGGATCCTGGCGAGGTACTGTTGGAAAGTTTCGCCTCCTTCCCGCCGGGACGCTCGCAGTTTACGTCTGTATGACTCGGCAGTTAGGCGAAACCTCGCCAGGAGGGCGGCTTTAAGCTTTTGGTAGTCTTCGGCATCGCTATCGCTGAGGCCTATATACACCTCGCTGGCCTTTCCCCTCAGCAGTACGCCCAATCTGATTGCCCAGGTGCTGAGGTCCCATTGTTGCAGTTTAGCCCAGCGCTCAAACCTACAGAGATACGTCTCTAGGTCCTCCTTTTCGTCGAAGGGTGGGATTTTCAGACGTACCACATCTCCTTGGATGCCTGGCGCATCCTTCCTCTCAGCCACGCTTCTAGCGCGGGCAATCTCCACATCGTGGCGTAGTTCCTCGAGACGGATTCTCTCTGCTCTCTCCTCTCGTCTCTCTGCTCTCTCAGATTCCTCTCGTCTCTCTGCAAACGCTGCTAACTCCAGACCTGATAGGCCTATCTCCCTACCTAGGCGTAGGTACCTTTCCAGGGCTGGTTCTGTGGGCTGACCTCCCGATGGCCCCCAGCGCGAGGGTGAGCCTCTACGCTCAGGTGACTCATCGCTTCCTGCGTCACTGTGCGACTTGGACTCGAACCTTCCACCGCGCGCCGCCACTTGCGAGCGCGTGCGCGTGGCCACCGCTTCCTCTACGTCGGACATGATGGCTTAACCACAAAAGAAAAACACGCAACCGCGCCTCCGTGGAATCAACAAAAAAATATCAGACTTAGTACTGAACCGAGGTGTCAACCGCAACCAGAAACAGCTCAAATAGCGGACACCAGAAAGTGAAAGTAACATGCGAACGCAAACGCAAGATCAGAGAAGAAGCAAGCCGAACGTGCAATCCGACGCACTGCCGCAGAGTAGGAAAAACAACCGTCGGGACGAAAAAGCAACAACCCGCGGGGTGAGCGCGTGAGAATCCCCCCTCCTACCCGCACGGACCAGGGGAGCAACTACTCGCCTACACTCACACACTGCGCACAAACTGCGTAGCCTACCCACGAGACAAACAAGGACGTTACGAAACAAGACAAGACAACATTCACGGGTTCGAGGAACTAAGGGTGGGGTGAATCTTACCCCGCATCTCCACCAATTGTCGCGTTCCACCCCAGCCTCGCCAGAAGCACGCGCACAGCGCTCACACAGCGGCCAGACACGCACAGACACTCGGCCGGAGGCAGTCTACGACTTACCTCTCGAAACCCGTGCACGGCACAAACACGACAAAGACGGGAAAAACGATACAAGCACGCAGTTTTAATAACAAGTATAAACACGCATACACATACACCCACACACACCCACAGAAAAACGGATCAAAACAAAAAAATACCCCACGAGTACTCGTCAAAATGAATATATAACAACCAGGGACTGCCTCCCCGCAAAGAGGTTACAAATAAAATACCACTGGGATACAGCCCAGTCAAGTGTTCGCTCACAGTGTTCATATAATCAGCAGAAACACCAGTCTTCTTCTCCTCCAGCTGGCACCCCCCTCCCTCTCGCGTCCAGGTACGAGAGGTGGGTAGGCCGTTGGTCACGTGAACCCCTGCTCGCGGTCCTAGCCCTGGCTGCTCCACTTAAGCTGGCCGCACACCCCGCAGCGAGATCACGTGTTCACACGCCGATGAGATGACGTGGTACAGGGTGGCTGGTTGAAACAATGGCGGATGAGACGTCGACGACGAAGACACATATAGTCTGTCGAATACGATGAAGATGCGACATACGAAGACGTTGAAAAATATGGCGAACATGTAGAACAGATAAAAGCCTGTAGAGAAAAAAAAAAAAAAACAGTTCCTCCGATAAACAGGCAGCTCTTCCTCAACTGCACAGTTTCTACACACATATTCTAGCACACGTATAAGCATGTGACCGTTACAGCGCCGGTCCTAAAGGCATACAAATCCATTTAATAAAACACGGGTGCGCGCCACATGCGCTGCGACCCGGCCAATACAAAAGCCATTCTAACCGGACACAAGTCTTACACTCAAAAAAAAAAAAAAAAAAAATAAAACATAAAAAATCGTGAACATAGTCGTTAACACATAAAGATCAACCCATTCACACTCCAATCCCCAACTAAGGCCCCATAGACTGGAAACGTGTAGAACTAAAAGAAAATCGACTCTACTAACCAAATCGGCTTGTGATGGTACCGACGGTCCAGCTGCCCTCCACAACGGGAATGGCAGAAACTCTCCCTTGGAAGTCCGCGACACTTTCCAAGGGAAACTCAAACGGCCTGGGTAAAACGGCGCAGCCTAAACTGCCACAATGGCCCCGTCTCCCGCCGTCCTCTCAAACACAATACGCTCCTCTCTCCATCGAGCCCAGGTCAGAACTGCCACGAGGGACGCTGCTCTCTGGGGGTCATTTCCTGTCGCCCAGGGGCTGTGACCAATCGTCAGCGCCCACGACACCCAGCCCATGCCAAGGCGCGTGAACGCTTTTCACGCCAAAACCTTGGACAGGGAAGGGAGGGCCCGACCAGAGCACCCCCAGAGCTCCCACGCAGCACACAGCACTCAAGCCGACGTCACGTGACGTAGCAAGAGCGTGACGTACGGCACGGCTACGGTCAGAGGGAGAAGGCCTTGACCTTACCCCTACACACCGTACAAAAAACAGCCGTCAACCGTCGTCTGCTGAGAGCGGCCTTACTGAACAGGAGCGTCCCC
This sequence comes from Pomacea canaliculata, assembly GCF_003073045.1. Lineage (NCBI taxonomy): Eukaryota > Metazoa > Mollusca > Gastropoda > Architaenioglossa > Ampullariidae > Pomacea > Pomacea canaliculata. Next base: position 1,185,838 of record NC_037590.1, on the reverse strand, counting down.
AGGCGCTGACAGAAAGGCCGAAATCGTGACACGCGACATATCCCCCCCCTTACAGAGAAAATGATTACAACAATATAAAAGAGTTTTATGAGTGATCGTATATTTAAAAAAGATCACAATGCTGTTAAGATATTGTGTGTATAATAGCTGTGTCCATGCAAACTGAAAATATTTTTTATTCTTGGGTCAGTGATAATGCCAAGGGGTGATACATCAGTAAGAGTACTCAAAATAAATGTAAGTAGTTGTGAGAAAAGAAAAGTTTTGTAGCACTTATGATACGTTGAGAGAACTATTATCCACAGCAAGAAGAAGAGCAAAAAAGAAAAGAAAAAAGAGATCGGCAGCAGCTGGAGAGGCGCTACACTTTGCCAGATTCTCCATCCATCCTGGTACACCCACATCCAACAGCCAAGTCAGGCAAGTTTGACTGCTCTGTTATGACCCTCTCCCTTCTGCTAGACTATCGACCAGAAGACAACAAGGAGCATTCCTTTGAGGTGAGGAGAGGCAGGAACTGTCCACATGTTTGTATATTTTTTAATGGACATTATGCATGATGTTTGATGTTCTATAATAAATAACAGAAGACAATAATAGTTTAAACAATGTTGCTTTTGCTTTTGGTATTTAGGATGATGGCCACAAGAATAATAATAGACACTGGTAGCTTGGTATTGCTAATATCTGCATAAAAAAAATATCTAATTGTGTCCTTTCTCACACATATTGTCTACTGTTTGCCTCCAGGTTTCTCTATTCGCAGAACTCTTCAATGAAATGCTGATGCGAAACTTTGGGTTCTCAATCTACAAAGCACTGGTGATGGCCCCAGCCCAGCCTAAAGAAGAGGAAAAGAAAAAGAAAGAGAAGGATGGCAAGGACAAGGACAGCAAAGAAAAAGAAAACAAAGACAGTAAAGATAAGGACAAGGACATCAAAGACAAAGAGCGAGCAAGAGAGAAAGACAGGAAAGGTGACAGCAAATCAGAGGTCAGATATTAAGATCAATATTTCTATCATTAATGATGAGATGTTAAGATATTAAAATCAGAGGTCAAATATTAAAATAAATATTTTTATTATTAATGGTAAGAAATAAAATCAGAGGTCACTTGTTAAGGACCAGATGTGCAGTGGTAGGGCTAGTTAATCATTTTGAAGCTTCAAGCTGCTTTAAATAAAGGAAAATAAATTAAGAGAGTTTGTGACAACAAAGGTATATTAAAGAAAGTGATAACTCTAGCTTTGATCTTATTTTACGAGATATTAGCTATTCTTTATAAATATAGCCTGTCTTTTTATCATTCTTTTCTTGGGGGACTTACGGTGTTCCTAAAGGTAGAAAATGTTTATTATTAACAATCTCTGATAAATAAGACCATTTACCTCCATACTGTGTCAACAATGTACCACAAAAGTGAGTACACCTGTGTGCAACAGCGATGCCATGAAATTCAACCAACTTTCAAAGAATCTACGGTAATTTTTGTCAGTTGTTTAATGGTAAAATCGGTGAAGAGGAAGCTAGCTTTGCATGTCACCATTGTTAGAATCGTATGTTGGGTTGATGGTGTTGTGGTTCATCTGTTCCTTTCCCTCTTGCACGGGGGCAACATTCAAACTGAAACTGAATCCAGGACCCATGGGGAAATCCAACAGCAGAAGAAGCAGGAGGAGATGCAGGGCAACTTGAGAAGCGATCCAACATTATGCAATATCTTACTGTTGATGACCTTCCTGAAAATATCAATATAAAAGAGGGAAATGAATTAATGATCCAATAGCAATAAGCAAGTGATAAATAGTGTGAAGCACCAACAAGTGGAAAGGTGCTGGTGCAGGCACAGTTATAAGCCAGATGATAAAAAATGCTGATACAGATGTTTTTATTTAATTTTCTGTTGCACCTATTCAATCTCCTGTTTGAGAAAATTACATTCTCAAGTGAATGGTCAAAGTCCATAATGGTACCAATCCATAAGAAAGGTGACATCAATCAACTAGCCCAGGGATGCACAACCTATGGCCCGTGGGCCATATCCGGCCCGCGACGCGGTGCCATCCGGCCCGCGAAACTTCTACCCACAGTGCAGGAAATCGGCATGTTAGTAATAAAAGAAGACCTTAAAAAAACCGACAAAAAAAGGAAGAAAAAGTATTTATCCCCACGTAGGGGCGTTTCCCAATCTTTTTTTCGATGGACGAACATTTCGATTCAGTGCTCCGACTTGGTGTCTTTACGATGAGGCCGGACATTCAGAAGTTGGTTTCGGGAAAACAACTTCAAATATCCAACTAATTACTATATAATTAATGGTAAGTACAACTTGTTTCTAATAAAAATGGTATCTGCTCTATTTTTTTTTTCCTTTTTGTATTTTTGCGGTGAAGTGGCCTGCGACACGGCTGTCCGAAATGGATATGGCCCGCAGGCCGAAAAAGGTTGGGCATCACTGAACTAGCCAATTACAGAGGTGTTACTGTAACAAGTGTACTAAGTAAAATCTATACAGACATTAAATGGGGCTGAAAAAGAAGAGAAAGTGATAGAAGAACAGACTAGTTTTAGAAAAGGTTATAGCCTAATGGATCACATTTACATGCTTTTTGCTATTGCATAGACTCATTTCTTAAAGCAGAAGTATAGTGTCCTTTGACTCAGTTAATAGAAATTTACTGTGGAACTTCTTGGGGAAAAATAGTGTACATGGAAGAATGTGGCAAGCATTGCGGGGAGTCTATAGTTCAGTCTGCATATATTATTTATGTGATTTCTGCAGAAAATCATAATATAGGGTTAGAAGTCTGTTTTAAAAGTCACTTAATTTTTATCAACATGCAACTTTTGCAAAAGTGTCATTAGAGACTATGAACTGTTGGTCGTAAGTTTGGTTGAGGAGATAGTCGTAATAGAGATGATGTTTATATAGCATAATACATCTGTAAAAAAATGTTTCGGTCATAACTAAAGAGAAAGGTCTTAATAAAGAGTTTTTACTGTACAGAGCTGAAGCAAGTAAAATTGGGGTAAAAAACAATTCCACTGGTCACAAGTTGTAACTAATTGGGCAGAGTTATGCATTAGTGTGGACATAAAAATGAGCAAAAACATTACCGATGCCTGATGCTCACAGATTCCTGGATTCAAATAGGATGAAAGTGTTTCCTTATTCTGGTTTTGTCGAGCTTTTCTAATATTATTCTTGAGTATCCCCCATGCCATAATGAGGAAGTCAATGACACCAAAGGCATCAAATGTTTCTCATCGCTTTCACTCTGCATATGTGTTTGTGCATGAAATACTAACATTTTAATAACTGATTAATCCTCTTTTTCTACCCAACCCTATGTATGTTCTCAGGAACCTCCAGCTAAACGGCGGAAGGCAGACGAGGCAAGAAAGGTGAGTGCTTACAGGTGTACCAGAGACAGTATACTCTTAAAAAGGGTGAGAAAGGCAAATGCTTACAGGCATACGAGAGACGACACACTCTAGCATCACCTTGATTTCATATTTAAGTATGCATTGGCAGCAGCAAATATGATCATATGCTTGTGAAACTAACTGCACAGTCATATTTTCCTGGTACCAATAATATCTGAAAAAAGTTCTGGTTAAAATTCCTTTGAAGGCTGGTTAATTTATTATTAAAAAAAGTCTTAATTAGGATCAGAATGTTTTTATTACATGTGTTGATGGTCTGTTGTTGATGGTGTTCACAATATCAAGGATGGGGATGGCGAGATGGATGACGATGATGAGAGAGATGATAGATATGTAAGTTTCTAGTATTTATTTCTTTGATATGTAAATTTCTTATTATTTATTTGGGTTATGAGTCACTTATGTGTCTGAGGTTGGTTTGTTTACCTTATTTTGTGGAAGGGGAGGTAAAGGAAGTATTTGGCTGTCAAGTTTCCTACTGCTTCACAATTATCTAGCTCAGCATAACTTAATCTGCTATTCCCACTTTTTAATCAAAAGCCATCACCCATCAGCAAGTGTAATCAAGGTTCTGAAACCATTGGTAGTTGTGGATGAAATTAGCAAGACCAGTACTTCAATGTTGAAAAGCTACACTACAAAATGTCGGGGAGGGAGAGCCCAGTAGAAGCACAGTTCACAACTGCTGAGCATATTCCTACTTGTCCATGCTGCTCACGCCTTACAGGAACATGGCTGCTGTCTTTAAGTGACTTCCTGTCTGTGTTCGCACTTATGCAGAAACAGTGAAGAGTAGAGTAGATATGGTTTAGAAAGAGAGAGGAGGGTTTTGACTAGCAAGTAGAAACATATTGTGTAGGTTTTTTTTTTTTTAGTGGGCAAAATGTTAGGCAAGTTGGCATCAGGCAAATTCATCTGGTGTTATGCTGGGTTGTCTTCTAAGTGTATGAAAGATCTGCATTTATCTTTGCCTGGCTGTGTTTAACACCAGCGGTTTTGAGTGACTGTCATGAAAAAGATGCATTATTTGAATTAACTTATTGCAACAAGCTAATTGGTTTTAAATGCACAGTATGCCAAACTGATGATGTTTCCTACACAGGACTCCAGTGGAAGAGAGGAGGAAGATGATGAGAAACGTGATAAAGGTGACTATTTTTTTTTTAACTTGTACTTCATTTGAGGAAAATTATCCTAGTGGTATTTTATGTTTAATTCCAAATCATGGAAAGTCTGAATGAAAGTCAACTAGGCTAAAGTATGTGGGTATGATAATAAGAACAATTATTTTGCTATAATTTGAAACTTGTTTTGGTTGAGTGGCATGATTTTGCTCATAATTGTTACTTCAGTGTATTTGTATTTGCACACATACTTTATAAGATGTCTATGTATTTGTGTAAGCAATTTTGTTTTTTAACTAAACAGACAAGAAAGAAAAGGACACCAAGCGTGACAAGCGGAAGTTTTTGACAGTGGATCCTGAGTTGCTACTAGCTTGTGTCTATTATGACCAAAATCACTGTGGTTATATACAAGAGCATGACCTGGAGGACATAATCTACAGCCTTGGCATTGACCTTTCAAGGGCACAGGTCAGTATCATGAAAAGTCATCTGAAATGTCACCAACATGATTGTCTTTTACACGTCCTCTTATGTTCAGTCCTCTTTTTGCTATTGACAGTGTTAAATTGATGTGGTGTCCAGGTTCGTAAACTAGTGCAGAAGGTGCTGGCACGGGAATGTTTCCACTACCGTAAAATGACGGATGTTCCTCAGGCACGTGATACAGAAGTTGCCATGGCTACTACCATATGCCCTTGCGATATGGAAGCGGTTGCTCGAGGTAAACTACAAGAGTGGATTCCTTACATGTGATGAGAGCATGCCTGACAAGATATGGCTTGATTATGAGAAATGTATAGTTACCCTGGTAATTACAAGGGTAGATCGCTCTTTTTATGCATTGATCACATTTCTTTAACTCTTTTAAGTCAGACACCCCTTACAACCTTGAACATCCCATCCTTCCACTTGGCCTAATGGCTTCTAGATCACCAGAGATTTTAATGTAATCTGCATATTTTGGTAGCCTATGGTTTATAGGTCAGGCAGAGAGGGATGGGAGATGCACACATATCCAAGCGCACACTTGCATGTGCACTGAGGCATTGAGGCGGCCTCCTGAAGCCTTGGATTTGTCTGGCCAGCGAACTCATTTAATCAGGGTGACCAGATGTGGCAGTAGTGGAAGTGGGACGAAAGGTTGTAGAAGGTTCCGTTGGAGAAGGTATATAAGTAGTCGGGGTTGGAGAGTTAGCAAATTTTCTTGAGATACTTTGGTGGATGCAGTTGATAGTTTCTTTGATTCTTATGTCTTGTTTTATGAATTTGTTTCACCCTCTGCCATTCTATGGAGGAACAAATTAAAGTATTAAAAAATGTACTCTCTGTGTTGGGATTTCTTGCACTGCTGGCACACCCCTGTGTAACCACAGAAAGGAAACATCATATAGGTTACATTTGTATACATGGATCTGTGTTTGTGAGAGAGAGAGAGATTCAGATAGTGCTGAAAATAAAAACTGTGGTTTGTAAACTTTGCAGGTAACTCGGATTACCTGGTGGCAGTGCGAACTGCAGGACGTGTGGCAGACCGCGAGTCAGGCAACAAGGGAGAGGTGGTGGAGGTTGCTGACAATGGGAGGGAGGAAGGAAAGTTCGTCAGGTACAAGGGCTCGGTTGTAGACCTTGAAAGCTTGATACAGAAACTGGAGGGAAGCGACAAGTCCTGTGCTCTCCTTGAGAACAGACTGGCAGACATGGCTGTTGAACTGGGTGAGTTAGACTTAGTGAGCTTGCTTCTTCTCATTTCTTTCATCTTCATTGTCTAAGTATCATATTTGAATGTTTCTTTATGAGAGGAGTTGTGTGCATGTTTAGCTGTGCATGAGTGCTTGCTTGCTTGCTTGTGCAACCCTAACTTTTTAATTTTGTTTGGAGCTTTGAAGATTACATTCTCCTCCAGAATGCTTATTAAAGATTGAAATTCAGCTACATTGCTTAATATAACATACAAAAATTCAGTTTACTTACTGCTCTGATTACCTTAGGACACACATTCACCATAAAAGGTACTCTCTTTGGGTTTGACAGAAGCACTGAAGGAGAACCTTTCTACCCAGGAAGCAGCAGTACGAGCTGCCAGAGATGAATTCACTAGCACTCAGGCTAAATTGCAAGCCGAGGTCAGCCGACGTGTTGCCTTGGAAACACAACAGGTACAGCTGGAGGTGGCTATTGGGGAGACCAAGGGTATGTTGCAGCAGGCTCTCTCTGTCCTCTCCATTGTGCCTGTGGCAGCTTCTGAATCTTCTGAAAAGAAGGCTGGCGATGCTGGAAGCAAAAAACGTGAACGGAAAGATCCTAGCCCAGTCAGTGTGAAAAAGGAGAAGATTTAACTTGTGCAGACGATAGTCTGTCATTGCATGGTCTGGACTCAGATCTTCAGAAAATACACGAAGGAATATATCATTTTCTGCCTGTGCCTGTTTCTCAACTATAATCCAGTTTGAGAAGAAAAAGGACTTTGCAAACACTGACTTCAATGTCAAGACACCTGGTTTGTGATGTTCTCAAAAGTGTCAGTAAAGACGGCAAGGTTACAGAGTCTGTGGATATTAAATCTGGAATATGTGACCTTTAGATGCAGTGCACAATGTGCCCACGATTAAGACTTTTTAAAGACACTGTGTCCAAGGTATTTACTACGTGATGGCAGTTCAAGTGTCGAGGTGGACTTGTTTGACAAATATGCCATCTTAAGTGCATCCTGAGGAGGTTACTTACAAAATCAAAGACATTTCTGCACAGCTTTAAAAAGGAGGTAATGCCTCCATATTTTAACAGTTTAAAATTTTCTCTGAGAATAATAGGTTTGAAAATCATAAGGCTCATGTTAATGTGTTTCAGGACAAAATGTAAGAAGCTGCTGCTGTCGTTTGTAGATGGTGGGTGCTAAATCCATGTGTGTTTAGACAGATGTGCTTGTGTGTTGCATGTTCAGAGTCATAAAGTCCTCTATTGTTGGTGCCAGGTTCTTCTGCCAAAAATAGTCTCTGAAAACCTGATGCGAATACTGTGAGGTTTTGGTGCTTTTAGAGACTGGACATTGTATTAAATGTTTATCCAAAAGTATTTAAATTTATCTAGACTACAGCTCTTCTTAATGGGCTCTAGTTCTTAGATGCAAACATGTCAAGCAAGTGTATGAACTGTTAATATTGTTCACCTCATAAGACATTAAATAATATGTTTATGTGTTAACACTGTAGTGTTTTTGTGTGCTACATGTAACAGCAGTTTGTGTGCTACATGTAACAGCAATGTTTGTGTGGTGCATGTAACAAAAGTGTTCATGTGGTGCATGTAACAGCATTGTTTGTAGGATACATGTAACAGCAGTTTGTGTGGTTCATGTAACAGCAGTGTATGTGTACTACATGTAACAGTGGTGTTTCTGGGGTACATGTAGCAACATGGTTTGTGTGGTGCATGTAACAGCAGGGTTTGTGTGGTACATGTAACAGCATTGTATGATACATGTAACAGCAGTTTGTGTGGTGCATGTAACAGCAGGGTATGTGTGCTACATGTAACAGCAGTTTTTAAGTAATGTAGTGGAATGAGGCTGATGCCTGGCACATAAGATGGTCAACACTTTAAGGAAAGTATGACAAAAACAAGAACAACAACTATTGATCATGCCTGCCTTGATGACTGTAATGAGCGTGATCTATTTTTACTGACATCGGATGCAGAGGTAGCGATTGAAAGTATTAAACATAGAAATTGGAATAAGTTACTATGATCAGTTACAGCTTATACAAAGAGTTTAATGACAGCTGTCTGTAAAACAAAGATCAGATCTTGTACCTGCAGGTGTGCCCAGGAATTCTCTGATTAAAAATTGCATCTTCACCAAGAGATGATTTCATCTTTTATTGAGATACAAACACTAAAAGCGCTAGCTACAGGAAAACAAGGAAATTACTATGTTTGTGCATCAATATATGGAAAGTGAGTTTATGAAATTGTCAGACAGGATGGTCCCTCATATTTTGTTTTTTGTGAGAAATTTAAGTAAAGCTATAGTAAGTTTTATTTCCTCAAAATCTGTTGGCAGCTTGCATTAATGTACTGATGTAGTAGTCAGTCATGTGACTATTGCAACGTAGATGCTCATGACCAGATGTAAAGATTTTAGTTGGTCGTGTTTTTAACAGGTGGAATTTTGCTCTGAAACTGCATGCTGGTCAATCTGCACATCTGTAAATGTCAGGAACCTTTTTTTTTTTAAATTTTATCAAAAGTTTTTTTTTTGATGAAGCTGATTGAAACTCATAAACTTAATCTGCTGTGTAGAAATGCTGAAAATCTGAATTTGGGAATTTGTGAGAGTTACGGGTCTGTTAGGTTTATTATGTAACATGAAAAGAGCCGAGTTTAGAGGGATTTTTTGCTGTCTCCTTAGGATTAAGATTCCTTAGAGGAATAAGAAAACATATTTCTCATTTTACAGAATAAAAAAATGAATTTTCTTGCCCAAGAGTGGCTTGTGTGTCAAATATCTTCTACTACTGCTTTACTATCTGGATAGAATGTCTGTCATGCCCTTAGGCCATGTAGTATGTGTTGGTGCGGCTGTGATAGGAAACTGATTTTCTTAATCAGATTTGCACCAAAGCCTTTAAACAAAAATAGAAAACTCCCAGATCAGTTTTGTTTTAATGTGTGACATCTATACAAGAGTATACACAAACAAGGATTCAGAATAAAAGAGTAAGAAACTTTCACTATTCTGTATTCCACAATGCATAGCGATGGGGAATTGCCTGAGTAAAATAAGAAGCTATGTGCTTCTATATATAAACTAGAATTATAAATGTGGATATAGGTTTAAACATGGCTACAGTTCGCACCCAGGACTGCAGTCATTAAGTGTGGAGCAAGTTGTTGTCTCCAGAGTTCAAGGCAAATGAACACTTTTGCCGCTGCTTTATCACTATCACTCCTGAGATAAAAAATCGTGCTTTCATTGAGTTTTTTGCTTCATAACTATATTTAGATGCTTTCAAATGGCTGGTGAACAACACGAAGTTTCGGTGACCACCTGTCTCATGCTAGTATTATGAATTGCTGGAGGGGGAGTCTAGCAGACTTTCATGTTACCACTTTAATATATATTTTTCTTACCAGTGATTTGTTTCTGAGGGAAAAAACTGCGAACTAAATGGTGTGGTCTTCAATACAGAACTTTATTAGCTGCCATGTACAGCTTTCAAGCCTCATTGAAGTCATGAAGTTTTGAGGCTTTCCCGAGTCCAGTGTATGACAAGGTGGCCAAGCATGGCCTGGTGAGGGTACTGGGACTTCCACCAGAGCCACGGTCCTATCCCAAAGTTGATCATGAGGAGTGAGCAAGCATGCCAACGCTAGTGTCACAGTATCAAGTATCGAAACTAATTTGTTCAGTTTTCTGCTTGTCCGGAGTTGCTCTTTTTTGTTTCTTCTTTAAGTCATCGTACTCGGGTGGGGGCGGGTACAAGTGCGGGATGGGGGGCAAAGACTCGTGCAGAAAAAAATTCAGAGAAATGGCGGCGTTTTGTTCTGGATTATAAACAAGTATATCTGGTCGCAAGAGCTACATTTACACGGACATATGATACAGACAAATACAAAACAGAAAGTGCTGGAGTCCATGTCAATATGTAATGTAGCCGGACTGACCAGGTCCCTCACTCAGGCCAACACCGCGGCCCTACCTTAGCGCCAGTCAGTCCGGTCCTCTTGGGTGAGCCAGGGGAGAGGACGGGAGTTCCCAAGGAGAACTTTCCACTAAAATTCTAGCTCTCGTTTGCCGGGTGCGTTGTCTCATCTCTACCTCGCGTTGTGTTCTTTTTATTTTCTTCATCCACTACTCAGCCGACCTAGGAATCCACAAAAGACCTTTCTTTTCTTTCCCAGACACAAGTGTCTTTTCTTGGGAACAAGTAGTATCAGCGGTACACGCTGCTCTGAACAAGCTCCCGCTATACAATCTGTATTCTGAACGACAAGATGTAATCCTGTATTCTGAATGACAAAGTGTATTGTGAAGGCCAAGGTATAATCTTGTATTCTGAACACGATGAATCTTGTGAACGTTCACAGTCACGTTGAGTCCCAAAGGAAGCCACTCCAATTAACTTTCCAGGAGTGTTCAGTGAGTTCGAGTATGATTAACACCTGAACGCAGCAGTGAAGAACGCATTCACAGAAATGGGAAAGGTCATACGAAAGTTTTTACAAAGGAACACAGCTTGCTGACCTTTCTTTTCTATCATCATTTACTTTCCCTCCATTTTCACTTTGACATACAGCTCCCAGCAGCTGCATTTATCGAGAAGTGGCCATCTCCAACATTCAAGGGCTCTCAGTCGATTAATTAAAATATAAATTTATTCGCACGTTCTTGCTGTTTACGAATGAAAGTTGTTGAGCTTGGCATGGTGCTAAATGATGACAGGTCAGGAGAGGGACTTGGTAGGAGGCAGGGAGTGGACGTGCAGCTGCAATGCCGTGTAACTATGTGCCACACACACAAGACAGCTGTGTACGCGCCTCCGGAGCAAGTCTCAAGGGAACAAGTTCCTTCCGTCCTGGAATGAAGAACTGTCGCCGAGACTTTTCTGTATTTAACCTTAAAGACGAGTCTGGTTCTCCCAGAGAGAGGCTCCAGGGCAGGTGACGTCAACGTCGCTACTGCGAAAAACAAAAAGTTGGGTAATCAAAAGATTACAACTTTATTTATCCCAAAGGGCAATGGTGGTGGTGGTGGTGGTGGTAGTGGTGGTTGTGGTCAACTGAAGGAACCAAGTCTGTGGCGTACAAGCAGTGAAAGACTAGAGAACAGATTCCTCTCACAGGGGGAGTAGCACTTCCTCTACAACCTATTCTTTAGTGAGACCGCGGATTTGAGACAGGTCTGTGGTGAGATAAGACCGTGTGGACCAGACCTTGTGAGACAAGGTTATGTGAGACAAGACTGTGTGAGACAAGACTGTGTGAGACAAGACTGTGTGAGACAAGACCGTGTGAGACAAGACCGTGTGAGACAAGATGGAGAGAGACAAGACTGTGTGAGACAAGGCTATGTGAGACAAGACCGTGTGAGACAAGACTGTGTGAGACAAGACCGTGTGAGACAAGACCGTGTGAGACAAGATGGAGAGAGACAAGACTGTGTGAGACAAGGCTATGTGAGACAAGACTGTGTGAGACAAGACTGTGTGAGACAAGGCTATGTGAGACAAGACCGTGTGAGACAAGACTGTGTGAGACAAGACCGTGTGAGACAAGACCGTGTGAGACAAGATGGAGAGAGACAAGACTGTGTGAGACAAGGCTATGTGAGACAAGACCGTGTGAGACAAGACTGTGTGAGACAAGGCTATGTGAGACAAGACCGTGTGAGACAAGACTGTGTGAGACAAGGCTATGTGAGACAAGACCGTGTGAGACAAGATGGAGAGAGACAAGACTGTGTGAGACAAGGCTATGTGAGACAAGACCGTGTGAGACAAGACTGTGTGAGACAAGGCTATGTGAGACAAGACCGTGTGAGACAAGATGGAGAGAGACAAGACGGGGTCGAGCAGAGGCCAGGTCGTGCGGTCGATAAGTAGGTCGGCGGTATGATATATCGGCTGGAACTAAATAACTGCCAGTGAATGGCTAGATATCGACCACTTCTTTCTTCAGTCTTCCTTTTTCTTTCTTTTTATTTTATTTTGCCCTGATATCCTGCAGCTCCTAGACACACACACACGAACACTCTCCAAAATAGTTACATGTGCAACATCTGACTATAGCGCAGTCTTCTTATGCAAGATACGTCACATACAACATGTAATTAATATTAGTTTAATACACTGCTGTTAGTACACAAGATACGTCACATACAACATGTAATTAATATTAGTTTAATACACTGCTGTTAGTACACAAGATACGTCACACACAACATGTAATTAATATTAGTTTAATACACTGCTGTTAGTACACAAGATACGTCACACACAACATGTAATTAATATTAGTTTAATACACTGCTGTTAGTACACAAGATACGTCACACACAACATGTAATTAATATTAGTTTAATACACTGCTGTTAATACACAAGATACGTCACACTTACAACATCTGACATAAATATCCTGCTGTGCTGTTTGCACGGGACAACAATCGTAGTAGGATGGACACCATGGAGCAAGGGGCTGCCTAAGGTACGTGAAAATCCCTGTCATTGGTCAACGTGAGCGTCTACTTTCCCGAGATACAGCCACACACAAGCCCACACATACAGCCCTCAGATAGAGCCCACAGATACAGCCCACAGATACAGCCCACACACAAGCCCACACAAACAGCCCACACATACAGCCCACAGATACAGCCCACACACAAGCCCACACATACAGCCCTCAGATAGAGCCCACAGATACAGCCCTCAGATAGAGCCCACACATACAGCCCACACACAAGCCCACACATACAGGCCACAGATACAGTCACACACAAGCCCACACATACAGCCCACAGATACAGTCCACACACAAGCCCACAATACAGCCCACACACAAGCCCACATACAGCCCACACACAAGCCCACATACAGCCCACAGATACAGCCCACAGATACAGTCCTCAGATACAGCTGCACCAACTTCCTGTGTAAGTGCAAGATCCAGCTGGTATCTGACTGTCCATGAAGGTCCGAGAAGCAGCAGCTTCAACACGTAGGGCACAAAGCGTACGTCACAGAGAGTTCGACACACACAGAGTACGTCACTGAGAGTTCGACACACACAGAGTACGTCACTGAGAGTTTGACACACACAGAGTACGTCACTGAGAGTACGCCACACAGTACGTCACAGAACACTCAAGACAAATTACAAACATGGGGAAAACACCAAGCCGTGACCTTCGCCCTCACGTCATCACACGTTGACATCTCCGCTAGAAGCCGTCGAGTGAAGAAGACGCTCTGCTGTCGTGAAACAAGTCACACACGTGTTTAAACAAATAAATTGTTCAAAACGACTTACTCCTCGCTTTCCCTTCATTATCTGATTGAACGCGAGAATGCGAGCCAGCGTGACCCGTGACCCGTGACGTCAGATTAGCGAACCGCGCAGAGCGAGGTCACCATAGCGCGCTCTGGTTCAACCTCTCCATCATAGTGCAGTGCTGCAAGCAGACGGGCGAGATGACAGACATACCGGCAAGGATGGACGCAGTAATGGCATCAAGTCTGACTACGTTGCCCCATCATCGTCGTCGTCGTCATCATCAGAAGGAGAAGGTGTCAGAGACTCTACACAGTACACTTGTCTGAGCTGACTGAACCCTTCCTTCGTGTTCTGTTCGAGTTCCGAGCGCTGAATGTCGTTTTTCTGGCGTTTCTGCCATGTTGGACTGCGCTCTTGCCTCCGCGGACAGGTGTGCAATAGGGTGGGGGTACCCAGCACGTGCACAGTTTCCAATGCTGTCTCCGTGAGTGAGATCACTCTTGCTGGATTCTCCTTCACGAGTTTGCCAAACTCTCTCGTGTGATCGCGGCGCACCTCCCAGTGAATGGAGACAGAGTCCGGGTACACACACAGCGAGTGGGAGCCGGCGCATGCGCACTGTATTCCGGTGCTGTACAGGTCCGCGTTTTCATGTCAAAACATGGTGCACCCGGCACCCCATACATTGCGGCGCTGATCAAGCTGCGCATCGTGTGCACGCGCACACACCCCACCCCACTCCCACCCTGTCTCCACCCGCCACCCCACACCCGTTGATGTCTGCCCCTGTGTCCTCCTCAAGGACTCCCCAGTGCATGAAGACATCCCAAGGACCTGTTGGCGAGTTGATGACGTGTCCACCTCTATTGACATGTCCGCGGCGCTTCCTCCAGCCAAGGGGAGATAATGCTGTAGCACAGCTGACACGGCGTTGTCTCCCCTGACTGCTAAGTGGCGGGTGGTCGTCGGCGAGTCCACCCAGCAGCTGAGGTCGTGTCTGGCGCCGGTGCTGGGGGCGTTGTTGGTGTTGTCATTAGCGTGAAATGTGTTCACACTGACGCCATTAGCACCTAGAGGGCGTCGCCGTCACCTCACTTTCATCGCGATTGTGTCCCCTGTCTGGGTCAGGTCGTCCTTCTTCTCGCGGTGGCAGACGAACGTGTTCACATCACAACAACTGTAGATTTTCCATGAAGTAAATAAAAACACATTCAGCAGCATAAGTAGAATATTTAATCCTTAAAAACTCGCAGCTAAAAATAATGAGCTAAAGAATAGGAAAAACAATAACATACCCAGGTGTTGGGCCCACATACACAATCTCTAGAATTATCTGTGCTGCTTGCAACTGCTAAGCGGTGGGTGGAGCCGGCCTCACTGGGTTAACTCTTCTTCAAAGACAGTAAATGGTGGTCAGAGGTCACATTAAACGTGAGTACGAACTGGTAAGCAAAGACTGGGGTGAATGACTTGATTTCCTCAGGTGTTCGTCTGGCAGGTTGTGGTTGGTGTATGGGGAGGTAAAAGAGCGAATAAGCGTATTTGACAAGTTGTTTTTTTTTTTTTTTGGTTATAAGTGAGTATTTTACAATAAATCTTTTGTCGCTTAAAAAAAAAAAAAAAAAACCCACCAAAATAATAATTCATCCCCGGCGGGATTCGAACCCGCGACCTCTGGATTAGAAGTCCAGCGCGCTATCCACTGCGCTACGGGGACACCCTGAGTTCGTGACGAGAGGCTTAAGTAATGAAATGTGAGATTTTATTTTTCAAACACTAAAGTCTAAACATCCTCCTCGACCTGAATGTCCATCTGACAACTGGTGACCAACGACCACAAATGTTTTAGTGATGGAGAAACACAAGTGTCAGTCTGGGTTCATTCAGTCGTGGGGAGAGAACAGGGACAGAGTTCAATTTGCTGGCAGCCTAATGAAATGTATTTCAGTTACAGGACAATATTTGTGGTCAAAGACATCCACAGTGAAGACAGATCACCACACCCCGACACAGTGTGGAGGTCAACCACACAACGGGGCAGAAAGTCGTTTCGGGTTTTCGGTGCGAATGAGACAAAACCCAGGTGTCGGCTTTTCCTATAATTTTATTCACCATGATAACAGAGGATCAACTAGTGACTGCATCACGATGATAATGAGGTTTCAAGATGCAAGAAATCCCGAACTTCACCGTCGTTGTGTTCCCCATGTGGACAGGGGTCAAATCCTCGCTGCCGCCACATCCTTCGTGTGACAAATGCTTCTTTAACAACTTCTGTGTTTAGAGGACACAAAGGTTCAACATGTTTTTATAGAGGGTGTGGTTCGGTCGAGATAATTGTGATGTTAATTTTTAGGAAAATAATTTTACAATACACAGCGACACACACACACATACAATATATATAATTATATGCTCGCTCTCCCTCGTTGCCACACGCATGGCTGAACGAGAAGCGAGAGTTTGAGAGGATGACGTGGTGCAGATGCGTTGCCTAGCGACCGGCCATTAATCTAGTGACTGTTAGAAAAAGTGAGGAGCAGGCTCTTCCACGTACTCTCCAGTGTTCACGCGACAACACGAGATTTCCCCGAGGAACACATGCCTGGCGCTCCCTGCAAGCTGCTGACAAGGGAGAGACAGAGAAAAGGTCGCGAAAGACTTGTGACTATAGGGCTAAGTTCATGCAGTCACCTCAGTGATGTATGTGTGTGTGTCAACCTTTGCCTACATTCACCTCTCTCCATCTGTCTAAGTTTGGTCATCGCCAGTCCCTATTGTCTCCAGACACTGAAGGTGGCTAAACCATCTTTGATCACAGAACTGCCGCCAGTCTGACGTCATATGAGTACTGATGTTCTATTGAGTAAATGTCATGCACTGAGGTTTCTCTTGGTCCGAGGTCTTGTATCTGTTTGAGACTTTTCCACAAGACTTAATTGTCACCAGTTTACTGTCAAGCAAGTGTCCGCTGTCACCGCTAAGTGGTCTGCTACCCACAGATGACACAAGCTGAACAAGGACTTCTCCACGCCCTGGTCTCACAAATACATTTCTCAAATGCCATCAATGGAAGCCAGTCAAATGTGACTTCAGTCCAGTGACTGTGTCACACGGGAGGTGTCTGATGTTTGTGGTCTGATGTCTGATGTCTGTGGGAGGATTCAACAGAGGAAGTGTCCGGATGTAGAGGCAGGGCGGGGATAAAAAGCTGTTGGTGATCAGAAGGGTTAGGAAGTCGTGTTAGTTTAGAAGTTACTTTTTGTTAAAAAGTCAAGCTCTCTCCTAATTGCTGCAATGATTTTTACCCCTAATTGTAGCAGTTGCTGAAAATGACACTTGGCTTGCCTGATGATGAAATTACAGTCACTTGAACTCTGCCAACTGCTCTCTCTCTCTTTCTTTTGCTTTTCCTTTTTCCGTGTTCCGTTAAACATGGAGGGTATGTGGAGGGCTCTGTGGTCACGTGCATTCGTACTTATGCGATTCGATCTTATTTCAGCTCTGGTCATTGTCAGATGAAGCGCTTACAAACTGGTCAAGTATTCGTGTTCGTGGCCAGTGAGTTTCTCCACTCATCCTGGCCAGTGAGGATTTTGCTATTCTTCTTGCATGTGGAAGTGTCAGACTTTTTTAGCGGTCGGGGTTGGTGGGGTGGAGTGGGGTTTGAATGTTTTTTTTGCACATTTCACGTGTTTGACATTTTCATTCTCGTCCTCTCTGGTCGAATCTCGCGGGATTGTCAAGTTGAAGGCGGCCTCTAGTCTAGGCGGCCCTTCATGGTGATGTCTGGAATTCGTTTCGAAATGAATGGCTTGCGTTCGACATTCCTCGTTCATCATATTGCACTTTGTATTCTCACGTTGTGTGATTACAACTTTTGCTGCTTGAGAAAATACATCCCTCGTGTGCAGCGAAGATTGATAAATACAAGGAGCCTTGGAGTCACCGGGCAGACCAAGGAGTCAGAGAGGCCAACACCAGTGTGTGTGTGTGTTTGTGCGCGTGCGTGCGCTGGATGCGACTACACAGGGTGGGTGACGGGTGGCACCGTAGACTCCGCCATCTTATGTCCCGGCGCCTAATTCGTCGCGTGCTGCGTGACCCGAACATCTTGTGCCCCCGGCACAGGCTCCAGACCGCAGCCAGAACTGCTGGGCTCTAATGATACGGGAGGGCAGTCTGTCCCCCCCCACCCCACCACACCCCGCCGCCCTCTCCTCCCCTTCTTAGCGCGGAGCAGGATGTCGGGTGCTCATTTCGCCCACACCCCACCGAGAGGATGTCTGGCTGTCGCAGCTTTCCAGAACATTCCTCCCCAACCCCCCATGCCGAAGATTTCCTCAACTTGTTTTCCTCCCAAATAGACTCCAACCACTTTTCTCGACCACATCCACGCTTGTACTCTCATCATGGAAGTTGTTATTTTTAATTTATCGGACTCTTCATCACCTGATGCTGTCATCGTCGCCACGTCTTCGCTCCATCCTTGACTCTGAGTCGCAGATTCCACGAATGTCTCCTCCTTTACCCTGTATTCTTGATTATTTGTGTTTCTAAACCAAGTCAGACTTCCCGTTACCTAAATGCTGACATAATTTTGGTTTTATTCATGCATTTTCTCCCTCTTTCTCTCTTGCTCGTTTATGTTCTTCATGTTCAGTCGAGTGGCCCTCCAGCAGGGGTCGAGACGAGCAGAAGTCGCACGTGCTGCAGAAGACAGGGGAATGCATTTCTCGCTAAGGTTTCTTCTGAAGCCGAAGCAAAGAAAGTTGACGAGAAACTGTGTCCATCACCGACATAGACAGGAGCCGCCATCTGCTGCCTCGTCCTCTCCACTCGCCATGACATGTCACTGAACTGCGTCATGTCGTCTGCGCACTTCCCATCCAATCTCCTCCAATGGCCGGGGGTCGGCCTCGTTCTCAGATTATTAAATCCTCCCACTCTCTTGCTTCTTGTACTTTTCAGGAACGATTTCAATATTTTTACAATATTACAATTTTTTGCGATATTTATTTGTGTCAGACAACATTTACACCTGAGCGCAGGTTGTTAGGACTGAAGCCTAAGAACTCTGACAGAAAGCGAACAAGTCAGGTGATTTGTCATGGGTGGTCGCCACCGGATATTGCTCCTGATCTCTTCTTTTCTTTAATGTCCTTTAGTCTCAACTGCTTCCTGTGATAGCGAAGATGCGACCTGTAATCACACGTAGGCGCAGCTGGACCACGAATTTGTATTACTGGACTGCTGGCAGACGATGTTTTCCAGTTAACTACTAAAACGAGGCTGGTGTATGCAAAGCTTCCGGTTTAGTCACAGTCATGGTTTAGGCTCACCGAGACTAGCAGTGGAAACTTGGCGCGAGGCTAAGCGTTGGTCTCGGCAGACAGACAGCAGTCCACCTACACCAAGTGCGCAAACGACTGTCAGTGAAGGTAGAGGTTGTGGTGGCTGATGTCCTCAAAGCACTTTCCGTGGTGTCCTCGTGACTTTTGCGCAGTTCAGACATTAGAGATCAGGGTTAACAAACTTCTTTTACACACTGGTCAGTGTTTCCTTCAGATTAACGAAAGGAAAAAAAGCAATTAAGGAATAATTTGCTTTAAACTGAATATTTTTGCACACCGCGAGAACAAACTTTGTGATGCATGCATTGAACATGTCGGTTGTTAATATTAAATGTCAGAGTTGTGATGACATGTCTGCTGACTTGTGCTCGTGTCTTTGTTGTGATTGGTGTCAGGCGGACTCAGCGAACACTAATTAAAACTGTTTGGCAAGGGGCGAGGATGTCGGCAGAACTGTAGGCAGAGGTTTTGTCGTTGAAGCAGACGATAACAACACAGATGGTCATTGTCATGGTTTCTATTCCCGGTCTCTGAGGTCAACATTCTAACGGCTTCTAAGGACCGTGGGTGGTTAGGTGCACACTGGCAAACGCACACAAACACTGGCACACGCACACGCACTTGCACACACTAACACACACACTGGCACTGGATGGAGTTTAGCACACCCGCACGTGCGTCGAAATCTCGGTGCATGATGTTTCTAAGGCTTTGTTCGACGCCGCCAGGATTTGTTTGCGGCCGCCAGTGAGATCCTGGAGCCATTCTGACCCCTGACCCGGAAACAGCCTTGAGCTAAAAAGCCGAACAGGGTCAAGGACAGGTCACCGAACGGCCTGGAACTGACTTTGATTGGACAGTGTCTCTCGGTCTCTGGCCTCGACGGGTCTCTCGGTCTCTCTCTTGGTGGAGTCAGAGGACTGAATGTCAGTCCAGAATGTGATCAGAAAAGTTAGCATGAACAGATTGCACACGCACACATGCACACACACACACACACGCACACTACACTTGCATACGTGGATAACTTCAATCGTTCAAAGAATTTCTACTTCAAGATTTGTGTGGACTTCTGGGTTTTCTTGACTCGTCTTCCTGCAAAGTCACGATAATCTCAGCTCTTGTTATCCGACTCCTCTTTGTTTCCTCTATTTGTGTTTTATTATGAATCAAAAGGTGGGGGAACGATTCCTTCGTGAAAGAATTTGTTGTTGTTTGCCCGCTCTGCCGACCTACCACACGAGACCAATCTAACATTTTCAGTCCAACCACTTTAAATACAGTTAGAAACGAAGAACCAGATTTTCCGAAAGTCAACAAAAGTTGAGAATGTTGAAAAAAAGTAGAAAAGCTGAGATTTTTAGCATTTTAAAAACTTATTCATCGAATTGAAAAATGCAGATCAGCTGGTGTTCTTTACAAATTTCAAAATAGTATCAAACAATAAGATGCTGGAACATTCCAGGCTAGCCTGGTGAGTGTTTTCTCGCCAAGAGACAGCAGGGCAACGTCTCACCTGGAGACAACTCTCTCCTGGCCACCACTGGTAACATGGCCTTCCACTTCTGGAGTGAACAGCAACTCAGCCTCCAGTCGCTGCCTTTCGTTTCTAGAAGCTCATCCTGAGTGTCGTGCGCACCTGTAACTAGTAACAGCTGCAGAAGCATTGACTGCCACGTGCACACCTCAGACTCAACATTAACAACATCAGCAGCCACACCAACACAAGTAGTGAGTGAGTGACGAGTGAGGCTACAGAGTGGAACTTGAGAGAGAGAAGGAGGGACTATAAACAAACGGTTACCAGAAAGACAGACTGAAGACATCATGTTAAGCTCTCCAGGATACACACCCTGATGTCTGGAGAGGTACCCGAGTGTCGTGAAGGTGAGAGTGACACAGTCAAGGTCCGGTCAACAAGGAGCAAGTCTGATGCTGTAGTGGTCTGCCCCTGACATCGCAGCATCTTCCCTGTCCTCCTCCCCACTCTCTGCCCCCTCCTGAGGTCGATAAAGTGAAGCAGGCTGTAGGCTCTGGTCGCTGCTGCGGCGCCTGCTGGTCAAACCACGGCGACGGCCGCCACCGTCGTGCAGTGGTGTCGCGCTTGCTGGTGTTATCGGATGCTTGTTGTGGCTTTTCGCCGGCTTTCGCGGACGATTGTTCGGATCTCCGTCAAAACGATGTGAAGGGGGCGACACCTATCCTTGACCTTTCTTGACCCCCGGACCGTGAGGATTCACTCGTCTCCGTCTCAGCGCAGAGAATAGACTAATATTTCATCTTCACTAGCAGCGGTCTGTGGGTGAACTGCTTCAATCTTTCTCAACATATGGCGTCTAATCCTCGCAGTTAACTTCACCAAAGTGTGAACGTAGCGATGCCATGTAAGGAATATTTATAAAAAAAAATTAAAGCCAAAAGATCAACTATAAACCTTAAAACCTTTTTCTTCTACGAAAGCTGCGAAAAGAATTTAGAAACCGCCTTTGATTTGGTCGAGGTTCAAACTGTGCTGTGCTTCGTGTCGAAGTTTAGTTTTCACACCTTGGCTTCAGGGCGACTGACAAGTACAGGTATCGGGTACCTGTGTCAGGACAGGAGAACGTCTCTCGAGCCCCGCGACACCAAGTGACCAGCGACGTGGCATGAGGAGAAAACAACAATAAACACAACTGAAGACTTGATCCTCAAGCCGTTGTCCGAACAGGATTTTGTTTTCGCGGTCGGGAGTGTGGCAACGATGAGTCTGTCCTCGCTCCTGATGGCTTCCGGTGCCAACGAAGAGGCGCGGCGCGAGAACGAGGCTCTGACGTCAGAGCTGGAGGCGGCCCAGCGCGAGCACAAGAAGCTGCGGCAGGTGGTGGAGCAGCTGTCACGTGACTACGAGGCCGCCAAGGACCTTGACCCTCTCCGCCGCTACCAGCGTCTCAAGGTGAGTCGCTCACTCAAGGTGTCCTCTCACAGCATCCACGTCACCGACAGCTGCCAACACCTGCAGGTGAGAGATTGCCTCCAGCCAGGTGTGCACACCTCCACACATTGCACCCGCAGGGACTTGTCCGCTTCCGCCAAAGCTGCAGGTGAATTATTTACACCCGCTAACTACTGTCACCTCTCAGTACCACTTATTTTCACTCGCGAAAACAATAAGAAAACAATATAAAAATTGTCAGAATTCCCCTGCAGTGCTACAAGTGAGCCATCTTTTCATTTCTTTTTGCTATTTTGCAGACTATAGTACCCGTTAACCCTTAGACTGTTTTAATTTGAGGAATTACTCCAACTGTTCTCGCCCTACCCAGTGGATTGTTTATTACAAGATACAATGAAGTGCGATGGGTAGAGCCCACCATCCCGCTCACGATGGAGTAGTTTGTGTTTCATTAAGACACATGAAGACGGAAGGAGAAACACACTGTGTGTATGTGTGTGTGCGCTCGTGTATGGGTGTGTAAGCTAGTGTATATAATAGTCTTTATGTTTGTCTACATTGTACATTTGTTTGCGAAGAGGGTATGCATACTGTCCGGGTATTTACACGTGGTATTTACATGTACGGCAGTGGTGGCGATGTCGTCTTTCCTTCTCTAAAGACGCTCCCTGTCCTGTGGTGGTGTGTTGTAATGTGTTGTAATGTGATGTGATGTGATGTAGTGTGATGTAATGTGATTTAATGGGGTGTAATGTGTTGTAATGGAATGGAATGTGATGTAATGAGATGTAATGGGTTGTAGTGTGATGTAATGGCTGCTGGCTTTTTCTGATGACAACAAGAAGTCAGAGAACTCTGACCCTCATCACAAACTGACTTCACACAATACCCGAGTTTGCTTATCTACTCCCATGCTGCTCCTGTACATCACAAACTTACAACACATTTAATGAGTTCGTAAATGCCAGGATGTAAATGTGTCGGCGACTCTTGGCGTCTTTAGAATGAAGACCTTCAGTTGCTGTCTTCACACAGAGCACGTGTTAACTCCTGACCCCTGAACCATGTGTGGAGTGTGGAGTGTGTCAAGGGTCAAGGGTTGTTTCTCGGGGAGAACAGTGACGTTGGGTTGAAGCGTTGACGATGACGTCACAAATCCCCCTCCGCCTCCCCCCCCGATTGCAGTGGGCGTGGTGCAGACTGACCCACGGTGACCCCTGTCCTCCCAGGGCTGCACGCACGTGCGACGCTCGTGTGAAAAACGCTTTGCTCCCTGGAAGCCAATCAATCATCGCTCAAAGTGAAAATCGATAAGCGACCGACAAAGGCGCGAGAAACAGAGGAGCTGTCGAGATCAAACAACAGGGAGGGAGAATGGGGAGGGAACAGGGGAGATCACCCCCCCTAAGGAACGGGAAGGGGTAGCAGAGCGGGGGCCCAGGGGAGGGGGACTCACTCCTGACCCCACGGCGTGTGATCCGTCAGCATCAACAGTCAGAGGTTTGGGCGTGGGCAGTCTCGGGACAGTTTAATTCCTGATGGACTGACACACAAAGCTGGACTAGAAGAGCAGCACGGTCTGCGCTAATCACGCGCGTGCCAAACGTCGGGTGAACACACACGCACACACACGTGGACCCATGGGAAGACGGACATACGTACAGGCAGACAAATCCACAACATAACCCCTCCCTCTCTTCATGTCGTGTGTGTTGTGTATGTTGCTGTTTTGCTTTTGTTTGGGTGAGTAAACTTAGTCTCTGTGTACGCTTGCACGAGTAAGCTCGTCTTGAGGCCGGAGTTGTGAGTCTGAGGTACAGTCGCACATGCGTGCGTCAGTCTGCTTGTCGCTCATCAGCTACCGACTCACTCAGCATGTAAGTGAGACCTCTACATTATCCGCCGATCAACTAGCTCACATGATCCCACAATGCATTCTCAGCTAACCCTGGGGTAGCATTACCTCTGCTTCATGAATACGGGCCCTGATAGCACACCTGTAGAAGGTGACTGGGTCTCTAGCTTTGATCGTCAGGCGGCGAGAGAAGACAAGCGACATTTGTAATGAGTAGCAATGGCGGTGGCACCAGTGTGTGTAACATTCATGTGTTGTACATACACACTCAGCATAATGTCACACAGCTGACTTATTGTCCATCACTTGCACGTGTGATTGAGATATGGACCTCGGTGACGTCAGTGTGCAGTGAGTTGCCCTCGCGTACAGTCACTGGCAGGCCTCGTGTCAACCTGGACAGTCTGTTTAATGAAACAATCACTCAATCTGTCAATCACACAATCTGTCCAGTCACTCAATCTGTCAATCACACAGTCTGTCAATCACTCAATCTGTCAATCACACAATCTGTCCAGTCACACAATCTATCAATCACTCAGTCTGTCCAATCACTCAATGTCAATCACACAGTCTGTTTAATCACTCAATCTGTCAATCACTCAATCTGTCCAGTCACTCAATCTGTCAATCACACAGTCTGTCCAGATTGCCCAGTACACACAACCCTCGAGCCTTAACGTGTACACAACAATCATGTTGCTGCTGCAATATTGAATGGTTGTAATCGATTGGAGTGGCTCAACATTTCAAATCTCTCCCACAGACTGGCTGCGCCTTTGCTGCCAGTAGATCCTGTAAGTGCATTGCCGAGCTACGAACCTGCTCACAATTCCTTTTTTTTTTTTTTCGCTTTTAAAAAAAAATTGCTTCCGTGTTCTTGCCTGCAGGGGATGGCCAAAAGAACAGTTCTTCACATCCGCTTGGATCCAGACCAGACTGGGTCGTCGCAAGGGATTGTGGGGCTTGCCCAAGGCTGCAAGGAGTACGCCAGTCACGTGGAGGGACAGAAGCGGCGAGAAGAGCGCTGTAGCAGTAAGTGAGGGAGTGAGTGAGGGAGTGAATAAAATGTGGAGAAGAGAGGAGAATGAGCTGAAAACACATAAAGGTGTGGACTGCTGTGTATCTGTGTGCACGAAACTGTGAACCTATTAAAAATTCTGATACAAAAGTGATGGAAGGGAGGGGGAGGTGGTGGGACGGGTAAAGGTGGATTAGGAAGACGCAACAAGAGAAGACAACTGCTGGGAGGAACAAAGCTGACACAAGCATCCCACCCTCCCCACCTTCCCTCCCACCAACAAATGAATGCCCCTGACAATTCCCAGCATTCGATCGTGGCATAAATGAGATGTTTGATGGAGACTGAGGCAGGCGCTGACTAGGTTCATCGCTTGGCCATCAGAATAATCTCCCCTGCACTGACTGCATTTAGTGCACGTTACACGACAGCTGGAGTTGTCGGCGCTTGTTGTGAAGTCGGTAATTAGTAACTTTCGTTCCTCCACGAGTACAAATGTCAGCATTTTGTCCTTTTCATCAAAGGAAGAAGACATCGACGAATATTTGCTGAGTGAACTGTTGACAAATGTCGTTTCTGTCTCCTGATGTTGCTGCGGCCTCGCGACAGCACAGTAACACATGTCTTCATCTTTTCCCTCTTTTTCTCCGTTTCAATACCCCTTCCCACCACATACACATATTCGCGCGCATATAAACACACAAGCATACACACATGCTGACATGCACATACACATATATCACCACACACACACACAGAGTGAGAGTTGCCCTGGTTGGCGGATGATCGGCCCCAACTGATGATCGAACTTTTGCCTGCTTAAGTAGGTTCAGTCTAGTACGATACCCTGTCAACTGGCCAATCAACGTCTGACTACGATACCCTGTCAACTGGCCAATCAGCATCTGACTACGATACCCTGTCAACTGGCCAATCAGCATCTGACTACGATACCCTGTCAACTGGCCAATCAGCATCTGACTACGATACCCTGTCAACAGGCCAATCAACGTCTGACTACAATACCCTGTCAACTGGCCAATCAGCGTCTGACTACAATACCCTGTCAACTGGCCAATCAGCGGCTCTACAGTAAGGATCGTTTTTGAGATCCCATACTCAACACACAGCCTGCAGCCCACCCACGTGTGGAGGGAGGAGAGGCACCTCGAGGTCGAAGGTGCATCAAGAAGCCACGGCAGCCTTCCAACTCCGAGTTGGAGCTGTGGCACGTGACTCGAGGTCAGCAAGCAGGTTCACAGGCGCTAAGTGTGTGCAGGCAGCAAGAGCATGCTCGAGCCATGGGTGGGTACCCGGGAAAGGCTAAGTACCTTCTCTGATTCTGAAGAATCCAGTTCTTCACCTCATTCCACAAAGAGAAGCGAAAAGCTCGGCCATCGAGCGGCAGCTTTGCGAGCCAACCTGGGGGTGGAGGCGGAGGCAAAGGGCTGTCACTGTGGTGGCCAGTTGTTTTGACCACCTGCTGGGGGTTGCGTGCGGACGACAACATGTCTTCACAACACCTCAGACGTCAGATCCACCCGAAGGGCACGTGACGACCCTCCGCCTCCCTCGTTCCTCCACAAGCCCGAGGCCAGGGGCTACGTGCATAGCACGATTGATTCTAAAACTTAAAACTGTTCTCAATAAGCACATTTTATTTTTTTTTAAAATTGCTTCTATGCCATATAAATGTGTTACTTATACGAAAATGTGTTGAAGGGAACGAAAGTCTGGATCGAGCAGTTTGGTCTTATTTAAAATAATAAAATAAATTAGTTTTTAAACAATTCTAAAAGTGGGTTGTGCGCTGTGCGTCTATGAAACTGATTCTCTAAAGTGGTTTAAGCCTAAATGTCTTTAAAATGATACTACGTTGTGTTGGCCACTTTCCTCTTTTCCCTCCTTCCCTGGCTGTTAGTGTGGTCACGTGGCACCGACACTGAGACACTGGACACTACACCACAACTTAGTTGATGTCTTGTCTGTAGAGTCCACCGCAGCCTGACACTGCGACAAAAAGTGACCTTTAGCCTTTGACTTCTTTTTCCTTTTTATCTCTTACTTCCTTTTGCTGCTTGGCGTTTTGCTTCACTTAGTCCTGCAGATAGTCTGTGTGTGTGTGTGTGTGTGGTGTACGTGTGTGTGTGTGGTGTACGTGTGTGTGTGTGTGGTGTACGTGTGTGTGTGTGTGTGTGTGTGTGTGTGTGTGTGTGTGTGTGTGGTGTACGTGTGTGTGTGTGCATGTGGACCTAATGAGGTGAAGATCCTGCCAGCAGACAACAGCATCAAGAACAAAAAGAAGTGGGATGCTACCCAGAGATTTTTTTCTTCGTTTCACTAAAGAATATTTCTCTGAGGAACGAGAAGTGGTGCAGTAACAACATTAAACTGTCAGAATATCAAGTGGCTCCTAACATGCACACAGCGGATAGACTTTCAAAGGCGAAGACAGATTGTCCGAGAGGAGAAGGAAGCACACGGCAAGTGTCCTCGTGCAAAAACAAATCAACCTCCAGAAGTCGTCTGCTGTAGTCGCAACCACGGAGTCGGGCTTGTCCCTGATGGTTGTGACAACGACAGCTTTCTGTTTGGGTGAGGCTTGAGGTTAAGGTTCAGTGAGGGTTGTGGTGAATTCTTTAATTTTTGACAGAATGGCTGAGCAGACAAGACGATCGCAGTCCATGTTTGTCAAGATGGCGGCCACACTCGGCTCTTCCTTCATGCGTACATCAGTCGCGTCTCAATGAACACACACACAAACACACTAATAGTCGCCGCCGGCCTCCCTGCACATCGAGATAATGAACCGGTAAACTGGTGAGCTGACATCAACAGTCACAGGGAGCTGACATCAACAGTCATAGTGAGCTGACACCAACAGTCATAGTGAGCGGACATCAGCGAGCAGGCTATATTTAGACAGTGGGGGGATGACATCAGTGTTCACGCTGTTCATTTCTCTGTTTCATACTGTGAACAGTCATGATTAATGTGTGATGTCTCTTGTTTACAATATACAGTACCTCTACAGGTCTCTTCTTAATCTTTAAGAGTGTTTATCGCGCCTGTTGGCAGTGTGTAGTGCAGTGTGTAGTTGTAGTGTAGTAGTGTTTGCAGTGTGTAGTTGGCTACAGTCTTCTGTGCACTGTGTTGACTGTAGAGATGACGAGGCAAGCCGTGTATAGTGTGTAGTGTAGTGTAGTGTAGTATAGTGTGTAGTGTAGTGTATGGCAGTGTGTAGTGTAGTGTAGTGTAGTGTAGTATAGTGTGTAGTGTAGTGTAGTGTAGTGTGTAGTTTCACTACAGTCTCTGTGCACTGTGTTGACTGTAGAGATGACGAGGCAAGACGTGTATAGTGTGTAGTGTAGTGTATGGCAGTGTGTAGTGTAGTGTAGTGTGTAGTGTAGTGTAGTGTGTAGTGTGTAGTGTAGTGTGTAGTTTCACTACAGTCTCTGTGCACTGTGTTGACTGTAGAGATGACGAGGCAAGACGTGTATAGTGTGTAGTGTAGTGTAGTGTATGGCAGTGTGTAGTGTAGTGTAGTATAGTGTGTAGGGTGGTGCAGTGTGTAGTCTCACTACAGTCTCTGTGCACTGTGTTGACTGTAGAGATGACGAGGCAAGACGTGTATAGTGTGTAGTGTAGTGTAGTGTAGTGTATGGCAGTGTGTAGTGTAGTGTAGTATAGTGTGTAGTGTGGTGCAGTGTGTAGTATAGTGTGGCGTGTAGTATAGTACTGTGTAGTGTAGTGCAGTGTGTAGTCTCACTACAGTCTCTGTGCACTGTGTTGACTGTAGAGATGACGAGGCAAGACGTGTGCCAGGACAACGCCCGCAAGACCGAGCAGCTGAGGGAGGTCAAGCGGAAGTGCTCCATCATACGTGACCTCATCCAGCAGCTGGAGGCCAGCTACGACCACTCCAAGCGTTACCTCATGCCCCAGCGCTATCGTCTGCTCAAGGACATGATCAAGCACGTCACGCAGGACGACCTCGCCAGGTAATGACGCACTTCCGTGTCCCGCCATTCCAGCGATGACCCCGACTGCACTTCCTGTTGGGGTCATGACCTTCTGCTGTGTCGGACGACCGAGGTGCAGACAGTGATGCCCTTGTCCCACCTCGGTGGACCGCGAGGGTAAGGGAGGTGACCGACGCTTTCAACATCTGCTTTGTGTCACGGATTTTTTTTAAAAGTTTATTTATTCTTCATTAACTTCATGAAGATATCACCAAACCTCAATATACTGAGTGTCATGTGACATTTATTCCTCTCTCTCTCTCACACACACAAACACACACACACACAGGTATCCTACAGCCCGCGCGTGTCAGTCCTCCCTGGTGATGTCCTTCCCAATGAGCTCCGTACAGTGAGCCTAACACAGTTTTCTTGTCTGCCACCTTTCTGACATTTCTGTCGTGACGGAAATAACCAATCAGTGGCTGACACTGACACTGATAGACTGTCAGGTGACTTGTTGATTTTATTTGGCTAACTTCATCGCTATTTCTATCCTCCTCTCTCTCATCCTACTTCTCCCGCAGTTTTGTCGTCTGACAATAAAGACTGTTTAGGGTGTTCAGAGGGTGTCGGACTGAACTGTATGTTGTTCACGATCAGCCCCCCGCCCCAGTCTGAGAAAGAGAGGTTTTTATATAAAACACACCAAAGGTGATGTCAGCACGATGCCTTTCTCGCGGTATACCCCAGAAAAGCTTCCGCGCGCAGATGAAGATGAAGGAAAGCCCGACAGAAAGGTTTGGAAAGTGTTGAAGGCAGAGTTGATGGCATCACTGCACACAGGGAGGCAGCAGCTTCCCCTCCAGTTGCTAGGCTGAGAGGTGGAGAGGGATCAGAGACAGTGGCCTTTCTGAACATACTTCTTTCATCCACTTCTTCCTCAACTGAATGAGGCTCATTTTCGAGAACAGATTTTTGCACGATGGCCACATTGCAGGCATGGCTTCCCCTCAAATGGCGAAATTATTTCCTTCATTGGCGGCCATTCAGCTCTGTGTTCAGCCTCGCTACGAGTTGGGGAGGATGAAGGTGGGGGCAAGGCCTGAAGCTCCACATAGACGGTCTGACTTTGTCGAATGAAAGATGATAATCAGTCCAACCCATCTCACCAACATCATTTCTCTTTCGCAAAATTTGATCCGAACAAGTGCAGACCAATACTTTTGCTGCTGCTGCGGGCAGGAAAGGGCGTGGGCAATGGAGGACAGACACCAAGCTTGTGTGGCAGACATCAGACTTGAATTCTTGACCATCCCTTTCATGCAACTTGTCGCAAAATGTGCAGCAGGCCTAACCCACCAGTCCAGGTGTCCTCAGGTTTGTGGCTACTTCAGTTGCCCACATTCTTCTCTGCACGTGCAAGCACGCCATTGCTGTACACAAACACAGGTGCACAAGAGGAGCATCATGGAACCCACTGGCAGACACCTGCACACACACACGCGCGCATGCGCATGCCACCTCTCGCGTTAAAATGCTAACACACCAGTTAACAATGTTTACCCTCAGCTAAAATATTTCTCACCTCAGTTACAGTATTGTTTACACTCAGTTTGTACTGGATGTTGTGAGCGTGACACCACAAAGATATTCCCAAGATTGTCTGTTCAACAAAAATATGCGAAATCAGCAAGTCGCTAAAGGGACAACAAATAAATAAATCAGTTTTGTCTCAGGTGTGAATCCGCTGTTTTCAGTCCCTCTGCACATTTCCAGCAGGCCTGTCATAGCCAACGATGAAAGCAGTTGCTACTCTCAGTGATTTGTCACTTAGTGTTACTGCTCTACCAGTGGTTTGTTACCATGGTTACTGTCCTTTGATGCCAGACCGAGGACTGAGGTCATCTAAAGTGGAAATCGTCAACAATGGTAGAAAGTGTGGTCTGTGTAGCTAGCGTGTTGTGGTGTGTGTGGCATAACAATGTCTCCTGTCTGCCACTCCGTTCTCTCATATTCGTCTTGACATCTTCACCCTTTGATGTCGGCGCGCCACTCTGGCCGCAATGTTTACCTCAAGAAAGTGTGGTGTACACCGGAGACTGAGAGTGTTGACGGAAACACCACCTCACCCTGCAAGACTGAGGACAGGAGGTCGTGGAAACTGCTCTCCACCCTCCCGACTGACTGATGCTCACCTGATGTCGGGGGTCGTGGGGGTCGCACACCGCCGGCTAATTCATTTCCGCTTGAATACGAGAGGTGGAGGAACTGCCAGCGGACACTGACCTCTGGTCATCATATATTTATTGAAAGGGAAATAAAATCTCTGCAATCTCCACCAGACTACTTTTGTTCGGAAAAAAGGTTTTTGCTTGTCTTGGGTGCTAACAGCGATGTGTTTGTGTGTCTGTCTGTGTGTCAGCCTACATCAAGGTGTGGGCTTACAAAGGAGAATAAAGTGAAGACACACAAAGAAAGAAAAATAATTTTGCCAAGTTTTTGTCTACTCTAACCATCCATTATCATTTTTTTTTTTGTAAACTGACCCTCCCCAACATGTATTCATTCATCTGGCACGTGAATCTCTGTCAAGGTTACAGAAACGGGCAACCGCCTGATGACACACAGTTTGTGTGTAGAACACAGTGATGTCAACTACTGTATATAAATGTGTCTTTAGGGTGTTTAGTAGATGTCTATGTTAGTTCACTCCGGTAGTCACGGGAAACGTCGTCTGACCAGGGACCACGGTGTGACACGGACACAAGGCGTGACACAGACACACGGCGTGACACGGACACATGGCATGACACGGACACACGGTGTGACACGGACACAAGGCGTGACACAGACATGACACGGACACACACACAGTCAGACAAGCCCAGTAAAGGGCCAAACAGTATAACAGACAAAAGCAAAGAAGGAAGAGGAAGAAAGAGCGTCAGCCTCAGGATGGGAAGCAAAGTCTGTCAGGCGAATATCGTATATCATTGTGTCATGTCAAGTCATGTCATGTCGTGTTCTCTCTCTAAGTTTGTAAAAAGTTGTAAAAGTTGTTTTTAATGTCCCTGTCAGTCTAAGACCATTGGCATGGCGCTGCCAGGCTGCTGTGGAAAATCGTTCAACGTGATCCCACCATGCAGCTTGTCCTGTCTGCACGCTTACATGCACGAACCGCCACCTCATCCAAACAAACAAACAAACAAACAAACAAACAAACAAACAAAAATCTAGATCGTCTTATGACTGGCCATTAGGTTGTTTCAGCGACTGGACGGGTCAGGTCTTGTCAGGTCAGGCTGACCCTCCCGTGCGTGGATTTCTAAGAAGGGGTAAAAAAAAAACCCTCCTCCTTCTTGTTTTCTTTTAATCATCGGCAGTCAATATATTTGTGAGGACGTCTCCTCTGGGACTTGGAAAACATTTGAGCGCTGAAGACAGGCACACAAATGTGGCAGCCAGCAAAGAGAGGCTGAAAGATGCAATGTTGACATTCCACAAGTAACGGGCCCAACACTCTCTCCAATCAGTCAAGGGGCTGAAATTTCGGGTACAGTTGGGTAGACAGCGACAAAAACCTCCTCTACCACTCTCCAGTTATGCCAGAAATAAACTTAGATTAGTGGTAGGCAGAGAAATTCTGATAAAGTTTACCTACTAAAGTAAACATAGTAAACAAGTTATTTACATTCGTTCTGATGCAGCTATAATTGTTTTGTCTGCCGCCTCATCTCTCACGTTTGAATTTATTGAATTTATAATTTTGAATTTATAACCCTAAACCGGTTTAACAAGACACACACATGTATTAGCTATGTTGTGATTATTGTACACGTTTTGTACACTTTGATAACAGACTTATATAGCTTGGCAACAGGTTGTACAAATCTTATGTGAGCTCTTGATTAATTGGATACGGTGTATAGCTTGATGAAAGACTGCAAAATGTCTTGAATGACTTTATTGCCAAACTGTATGTCACACAACTTGATGACAGATGTGAAGGATGTTTTGTACAATTTCATGATAGATGTCGAGGACATCTTGTACAACTCGACAACAGGTTGTATATGGTATCTTGCACCACAGGAGGGTATGTTGTAGGAGCAGTATGGTGGTAATACAAGCTTCACTGATATGATTGTGGGTCTTTTTTTTCTCTTAATCAGCATGCATTGCCAATGTGTCTATTTGCCTAATGAGCTTTGAATGGATCACTGATTAAGCCTGAATTGTTTGCTTGAGTGACATGCTTGACTTGTTCTGAATCTTTTCTCTTTATATTACATCATAAAGTATCGACCAATTTGGAAAGGATATAGCTCTAGCCTGTGCATGAAGATGAGTATGAAGTGTGTGCGTGTGTGTTGTCTATAAAGTGTTTTGACACAAAAGACAAAATACAGAATATCTGAAACAAAAAACACGGCATAAGTAAGCTTTCAAATATTCTGACATTGAAATCATAACTATAAAGAACACCAGGCAGACATAACTACACATGGGTTGTGAATATCTACTTCACCTGCATTCTGTACAACCCTAACACAAAATTTAGATACTAACTCAGCTTGGTGGTCTGTCCTTTAAAAATATTCTCTGATATAAAGAAGGGAAAATAAGAATAAATCATTTAAGATAATAGAATGAAGTACATAACTGAAAAGGCTCTAAAATATCCTGCAACATTTGCTATCACCACATTCCTTAACATGTACAACAACACACCTGCAGAAGAAAGTATGACTCCAGTCCACTCGCCAGGTGATTTAAAACCTACTTGCAGAAAGATGCACAATAATTGGATGGAAGAATAATCAACCTTCCATGCAATTCTGAGTGCATCTCAAATGCACAAAACAGTAGCATGCAATGCAAGGTGATTAAATCAAACTGCTGTCCTCCACGAGACCTTGGCTTGAACTACATGGGAGGTGAAGTGAAACTCAGAATATTATGGGAATCAACAGGCATTCTAAAGCAAAGCAAATCAGTTTTGCCAAACCAAGCAGACAAAAATTTCAGCAAAGAACAAAAAATATTTGATCAGACTTTAAAAAAAGCTAAGGCTATAAATCTTAATGAAATAATGAAGTCATATGGGAAAAGGCTATAAATGAGAGTTCTGAAAGCCAAAAGAGAAGTTGCCCTGTCATCAAACCAAAAGCTCTCACTGAAGCTTTACAAATGCCTGAAGGTTGAGTGGAGAACTAGTAGAGATATCCAGCCCACAAAATGTAGGAAATACAATAAACGAATCACGCATCCCAGGGAAAAAATTCTTCAGCCAGAACCAGATATGAAGGCTTTAATTTTTTATCTTTTCATGCATTTCTGAGCTGTGATTCACTGAGGCACAAATAGGAAAAAAAAGCAAATCTTTTAAACCACCATTTTATCACAGAAGCAATCAAAACTGTAAATCAAAGGGAAGTAGGTATACTTTTAGACAGGGTTACACGTGATATAGGCTGTCTAGTTATATTAGAAGTGAATTCCATTGTTCAAACACCAAGTGAAAACGATTAAGGAGTCCATCTTTCTTGCACTGCACAGAATCAGCCACGACACACATCGCCTTTCTCTTGCTTCCACCAAGCAGCTTATGTTGGAATTTGCATTGCTCCTGCTACGTTGCATTGACCACCTGCTTGATAAATTCCAGAGAGATCAGAACAATCTACTCACATTATATTCAGCAAGCGGAAGGCTGATCATGTCACGCCACTTCTGCACTGTCAGCTCCGGCTGTAATTGAAGATCATCATTCTTTGTTATTTTGTTGTTCATGGTCTCACCTCAATCCATATCTCTGAACCTGTGTTGTTGTGCTGACCTGGTGGGTTAGTTTGCTTTGTTTGTGCCAGATTTCTTACGGTCCCACATATTAGACTGCAGATGTTCAGCTGTCACTCATTTTTGTGGTCCCAGTATTTAGAATGCCCTGCCTCTGTCTCTCCATACAACAGAGATGTTGCATGCTTTATGGTCTGGACTTAAAACCTCTTTTGGAATGACCTACTGTAATCAGTTTACCTACTATAATTAGTTGATCCTGACTGTTCCTTTCTCCATCATAATTCTACATGTTCCTTTATGTTCCCGATACTCTGAACTGTGCATGTGAGTGTATGTATATTCTACTTGAGTGTGATGTCTCTATCATATGGCTTCATTCCCTACTGCCCCCCACCCCCACCCTTGTAAGTGGCAGTCCAGCGGTGCAATGGTTAGGGCCTGTCACCAATACAGTGAGGTTGACTGTCCTGGGTTCGGCTCTTGACTAGGGCATGCAATTCTTTCTCTGCAGGTGGCATCTGTTTACAGGGCTGACAGCCTTGCTATGATATAACCTTAGTTGCTGGCTCCATGTAAAACACCAATTCCCACCACCCCCACCGCCACAAGTGCATCAAGCTCACCTCCATGTGGGGAAATGTGCTATGTAAATCCTATTATTAGCATGGATCGTTAAAAAAAGTGCAACATAACTTACAAAGCAAAACAAGGATCTGTCTCTGTAAAGAATGGAAAGCTAGGGAGGCTCTACAAACACTTTCAGTGAATTTTCACAGAAATAATTATAATAATAATAATCATAATGGATATTTATAATGTGCAGCACCACGACCATGATAGATTGCACTCACTGCGCAATGATAAATGAACAGATAATGGATGGTGAAATACGTACAGGCACAGAATGTAAAGCAATGGATGATAGTATGAAGGATGCTGTAAACAGTTGGAGCTGTACCTGATGGTTAACATGACAGACAGTTTTGCCAGGGAGTTAATGATAGTATTTCAGGGATATTACTTTGTGAACAGATATGTTTTCAGAGAACATAGCCTTGTAGTTCGAGTGACGAATGTGATGTGGAAGAGTTCCACTGCTTAGCAGCACAGAGGGAGGAAGTCAGCTGTCCGTATGTCTGTCTTTGTGGGAGGGAGGACAGAATTCAGGAGTCTCAGGAGTGTGGACAGACAAGACTTCAGTAAAGTAGTAGGGGGAGGAGCCTTCAACGAATCCATAGAATAGAGTTGAGAGCTTGTAGTCTATTGTAGCTTTAACTGGTAGCCAATAAAGAGAGTGAAGAAGTGGTGTGACATGTTCACATTTGTGAGTCCGGAAAACGAGATGAGCAGCTGAGTTCTGGACTTTCTGAAGCTTATCAATGAGGGACTGTGGACAGCCAGCAAGAAGAGAGTTGCAGTAGTTCTAGTTTAGACAAAACAAATGAGCAGATGAGAATTTTGGTGGTTGAGATGGACAGAATATGGTGAATGGAGCTGATCTTCTGGAGCTCATAGTATGCAGGATGACAGATGTGAAGAAACGTGTTTATCAAGAGACATGTCAGCAGACATTATGTAACCTAAGTTACGTGCTGAAGCTACAAAAAAACATTGGCCTCGCCTACCAGAACAGAAACAGGCAGTGAAGTGTAAACTCTGGTTCTCCTCTTTGAAAAAATAAAAGCTTCTATTTTGTCATTTAGTTTTAACTTACTGTGGGTCATCCATAGCCTAATATCAGAAATAAAGTCTTGGGTGCCCTGGATAGATGTGGATAAATGTATAAAAGTAGTTTTAAAACCAAAGGCAAAAGTGTTCTAAAAAGAGAGTGAAAATGAAGCCAGTCACAGATATTTTCAATCTACATTAACCACACACTTTGCTGTCATTGTGAGATACATGCTTGGAAAAAAACTCATTCCATGAACATTTATTTTTTTTATCCAGAATAGCCACTCAAAAGAAGAAGGCTAAAAGCATCTCAAAATCCTGTTGGCTTTGGTGAGATATCAATAATAGCTTTACATAATTTCAAGTAAAACTAATGTTTAGAGATAAATTGAAGACATTTAGAGAGTACCTTCTGAAGTAATAAAATAATTGAAAATAAATACAAAGTGAATAAGTAAATGGATGAATAACTTCAGATATTCACAATGCACACAATGTTTTCTTAAATATTTTGCAGAAGAGCGACAGACAGAAAATCACATGATTACAAGATTCCAAGACAGATCAAATCTATGGCCATATCCCTCCAATAAACATTTATTGTAGGAAACATTTTTCAAGTCTCTGCACTCTGACAAAAATTTTGATACATTGTCCAATGCACACTAGGGAACAAAAACACTGACTAGCAGCAAATAGGATGGAAATTGGGGGGACATTACCTACTGCTTCAAAACATTTCTAGTTCCTTAAAAATGGTAATAAACATAAGTTAAAAGATGATAAAGTAAAATATAAAATAGCTACTCATCTTTTGATCACCATGTAAAAATGTTGCCAATGCCATGGTAAGACCAAAACAATGAAATGAATGAACAGGTAGGCAGATCATTGTGTCCCCTGAATAGTTATTAGATAAAAAAAAATAGCATCCAGAAAATAATCTGTTGCATATGATGCACCAAACTGGTTTTGCTATTCATGAAAAGCTCCCTGAGTTTTTGCCATGTTCTGACAAAAGACAGCCCTCAGAAAAAAATGTAAGTGACCTACTTCCAGACACAATAACAGCATGGTGGTGCCTTTTCTGTTAGAGTCAGATCTCAACAATTAGGGCAGACAAACCAGTCATCTGCCACACTTCTACAGCTACTTCCCTCCCTTACTACATCTTTTGTTGGAAATCATTGAGCTGAGATGCCAAAGTGTTAAACATTTTATAACTGAACTTTTATGAATGTTCTTCTTAAGTAGGAGAAAATGAGCAGCAGCTGGAAGAAGTATGCATTATGCATAAAGTCATTTTCATTTCATTTTAGGTATAGCTGCACATGGTAATCACCTATCACTCTGACCATATTTTGGGACAAACATTCGGACTTGCTCAAGACCTGTTGCTCTATGGATTTGTGCAGAGTACAAAGATCATTATATCTCACTACATCCTTTGATCTGAGGGGTGGCTGGCAAAATGAGACTGAAATTAAGCAAATGTAGTGTCTTATGTCTCTCATCTGAAAGTACAGCTAAACCATGCTGTTGTTTGTGGTTAAAATATTAGTTTTGAAATGTGTAAGGAAATGAGAGGATCAATTTTGATGAAAATATTATGCAGTTTATTCTCTCTGGAATATCTGCTGGAAAGACTAATAACTTGTCTCTGTAACAAACAATTTCAATCTGATCATATACATATTCCATGATAGATCCGAAGTTGATGGATGGTAGGAGGCAGGCTTGATTAAAATTCCTGAAGGCAACTTAACTGGGAATATTACAAGCCAAATAATTCCCATAATCTTTCTTTGAATTTTAAGAAAGTAAATATTAACTTTTAATAACTTATATTTTCTCTTTTATGGAGTATTGTTCATAACATAAATAATCTGACATTTTAAAACTGAGCTTGTTCTGAATTTCTTGTTTTGAGATTAACCATTTGTTTGGAGTCAACCAACGCTCACTTTGTATATTCAGTTTAATGTTTCATAATACTTTTTTCAGTAAAATATGTGACTAATCCTTTTGAAAGTACCTCACTGCAAAATAGGAGTTACCTAAATATGGCACACCAGTTTTCTATGGTGAAAGCAGTTAGAAACTCATTTATTATACACAATGAAAACACTATTCAAGTAGATTGTGGCAGAAACTGCCTTGTCAGTGTCATTTTGACTAGCTTTTATGCTGACCACAGATTTTACTCTATTAACTCTTTTCAGTTTGGAGTTCCCTGGTCATCTGTCTTGTAAATGTAGTTATTTGACTGTGTACATAATTTATCATCATAATGGTGGCTCTTGACAAGGGAGGTTTCTACTTTTCAGATATGTAAGTACAATCACATCATCATTACTACTCAAGACCCCTCAATACTCTGTTCATAGAGTATTACATGATCTGGCCTTCCAGTAGGATCCCAGACATAATATTACTGAAGGACTTCTTGAGAACTACACACAACACAATCATTAATCCCCTCTGGCTGCTCCATTTACCATTCTTTTTATCATAATAGTTACGTAGGGTCCATTTTAGGCAAATGAATGCTGCCATTTTAAGAAGCATAAAAAAGATGAAGTAAGTCACAACCTTATCATCACTCACTTTCCTCAAGAACACTGTATGGAGAGGTTCAAACCAGAAGTTTGCATGATTGACATCCAACAACGTATGAGAAAAGATATTTTTCTTCAAACATTGTTCAATTCATCAGACCCATTCATTAAATGATTAGTGTGCTGAGCTAAGGTCAGGCTGTCTCTTCGCCACAAAGCGGCTTCACTGACTCTAGCATCCACGACTAGTAATAACTCTTTATCTCCTTCTCGCAGCTCATGTCGCAAAAAGGTCACTAGATCATCTGGACCACCAATCATTTCAGGACTGTCCAATTTTGAATCAAGGTTGAGAAAGAAGTCCCCTACTTTGCGGATGGCTATCCAGTGCTTGCGATGAAATGGAAGTCGAACAAATCCTAGCCGATAGTCCGTGGGAGTGTTGAGGATAAAACCCATGATATTCTCAACAACGAGAACACCCACATCTCTGCAATAAATATTTATCAACCTCAGTTCAAATCGTGTCTTTAAAGATGAAATACTATCAAATGAAATAAGTACTACTGCAATCACTTACAAGCTAAACTTTCTACAAGATAATGAATAATGCAAGTACCACATACAGTATAATAAAAAACTCATTGTGCAATCCACAGCAACAACATAAGATGCTTTGTACAGGATGACAGCTATAAACATGGCTACCAGTTGATTTGACCACACAAGAGTTGATTCGACCATGATCATGAGTCGATTTGGCCACAGCCATTGTCCATTCGACCACCAAGCAGAAGTTACTCTTTAGTGAAATAACACATTTGTTGCTCATTGAATGTCAACAAAATATTTTTTCTATACAAATTAGTCACATGATATATGTAGGTCAGCCACTACTGTTATCAAATGAAAGTACGCGATGTTAGATGTGACGTGTGAATATCTATATACGAGCAAGAAAACAAAAACAAAACATTCCTTGGTTAATTTAAGCAATAGCAGAACAATTGGCATGGCACAGCTGCACAGCTCATGGCCATGCTTTTTTAAATAAAAGTGTAAAGAGTTAAAAAATAGGATGTTAAAAATCTGATTTAAATTAATTTGGATCTAACCTCCCTTCTCTCTCTCTCTCACACACAAAAGCAAGATTGACGTGCATCAACCAAAGACAAAAAAGGAGTACATTAAAATTCACTTATTTGTGGCCAAATTACATAATAAATGATTTGGTCGAATCAGCCGTAGGCAATGGTTGAACTGACAGAGTTGTGGTCAAATAGACCATGGGCTATTGTCGAATCAACTCATACCAGTTGAATTGACTGATGGAAAAATTAAATTCACTTTCCCCATAAACATAGACACAATTTGTAAAGGACGACAGCTATAAACACAGACACAATATTTGTACAGGATGACAAAAGTAGTGAAATAAATGTGCATATGCTTCACCACTGATCTAAGTGCTCCTTTAGTAAGCCGCACAAAGTATTAGGTGACCATTGTAGCTCTTTTCCAATCTGCTTCCTCACACCATAATAATTACCATAAGAGTATACTTCATGCGAATAACAGCAACAATGAAAGGATTCTCAGTTTAAAAAAAAAATAACACTGACAACAGACTCACTTCCTCTTGTCAAACCAAATTGTTTCATATCCCTTTTTTTGCAATGCGGCCATGATGACATTGACATCATAGTTGCCAAGGCCAAGGATGTTGCGATGTGGGTTAATAAAAGCGTTCGGTGACAGTCTGCAAACAAGATAACGTCAATACTGATTTTATATGTGTTAATCATTCACATTAAAAAGTTTTTAAATGTTGATCAAATAAATACATATATATATCCATAAGAAAAGTACCATGGTGCGATCTGTGTATCCAGTTAAAGCTAATTCTTTATGAAGTAATTCTGCCAGTTCTAAATCAATTTTAAAACGGAGTACTAGTCAGAATAACTTTCCTTTTTACTTTCTACTTTAGTGCATACAGAGACAAATAAATATACTAAAAATTGTATTAAAAAAAAGTTCCTCATGGCTAAAACCACGAACTTGTATCAACGGCCAACTTGCAGACGATTTTGTTTTAGTTAACTACTAGAACAAGGCTGGTGTGTACAAAGCTTCAGGTTTAGTCAAATTCATGCTCTAGTCTCGCCGAGATTAACAGTTGAGAACTTCGCAAGAGACTAAGCTTTGGTCCTGGCAGACATCAGTCCACATATACATATTCGTGCTTAAGCTATGAAACCAGGTGTGATTATAGAGCCATGCAATGTCAGCACATGCATATATATCTATATATGACTACCTGCAAACAAAAGTAATATGGATCTAACACAAGTATTTCCCCACATAAAACAGTGAGACTGTAAGATAAATTTATTCTTTTGCTGCAGTATAAAGGATTGAAAATGCTGTTTTAGTAATCTTTAAGTGATTTCTCTTTTGACCTTTATTGTATGGAACGCAACTATAACTCAATATGCATCCTCATTACTGCTCACTTAAAGTTAGTTCTAGCAATAACATTTTCTTTCGTAAAGCTTTGTGGAAAAGCACAAAGGATTAGATAAGATCCAGATATGAGCAAGAAATATAAGGTGAGGTACATGAACATAAGGAAAAACTCACTTGACGCAGATCTCATCCAAATCTTTCTTAGTGAAGGCAGTGCCAGACTGGAAGAGGTTGTTGAGTGCATGCAGAGCACACAGCTCCTTCATCTGACGCTCATGGTAGACCCCCTCTACAGGGATTGGCTCTCGTGTCTCCATGTGGCTGCAGTGTGTCAGCTGTAACCCCATAACATGTTCCACAAACTATTTGGTTGACTGGTGCCACCTCTGTTGCATACACCAGTCTATGCAGTCACCTATCTGTGTGCTCCACCCTGTTTACATACTATTTCTCTTGCCTACAAACACACATAAAACAGGTCTTATTGACATTTCTCACTATTGTTTACTAGGTCAAACTCCTGATATCATGCTTGTACACTGACAGCTGATAGGCTTAATTAACATATGATCTCAGGTCTCTCGTTGGTTGAAGCCTTGACAACCGAAAGGTACCCATGTACAATCCTGAACAGTTTATCGTGTATTCCGTGTATGGTGATGTTTATAAGTGTGTAGAGAGAAAAGATGATGAGGGTGTGTATCCAGATTTGGGGAAATGCATCTTGCACTGAGCTGTACCCAGCCATTGGTAAAAAAACCCAATTGCAACCTACTAGATTTTTGAGAAGTTCAGCTCATTGGATGTGTAATCATCTGTTATTCCTTCATTTCTTCAGTCCATTTTAAATATAAACAGCTTAACTCGAACATTTCCAAAACGGAGAAAGGGTCCAACGTTAACTTTCACTGCATTCGACAGATTTCTCATAAAACTCATATAGCAAAGATGATTTACTTACTACCTGTATATATATATAAAAATAATAAATAAATCAGAAGAAAACGTACTTCATTATCTGAAGATATTTGGGACATAATAATGCCACGAAAATATCAGCTGGAATTTCAGAAGAAGATTGAGCTGGTTTGG
This sequence comes from Pomacea canaliculata, assembly GCF_003073045.1. Classification (NCBI taxonomy): domain Eukaryota; kingdom Metazoa; phylum Mollusca; class Gastropoda; order Architaenioglossa; family Ampullariidae; genus Pomacea; species Pomacea canaliculata. Next base: position 1,143,551 of record NC_037590.1, on the reverse strand, counting down.
TACCTTCAGTCTTCTGCTGTGTTACATGGTTTGCCCTGGTTGCTGGTACAGTAAAGCCACGAACTAAATATACGTCCGTGGCTTTGCCCATCACTTATCTACCTTCTCCCGGAAGTGAGCGACAAGTCATCTGAGGACACTCGCACTAAATGTCTTTTCAAAGTCTTTGAGAAGTGTCTGTAAAATACGAATGAACAACTTAAGCAAGTTAAATAACAAAACTGACATATGTAACGAGTGAGTGTTTCTTTCTTTATTCTTTCATTTTAAATAAGTTGATAATTTACTTCGAAGCTGCTCCATAAATTTGGGTTCCGCTTTTGGACCTATGACGACACAGCGGCGTAACGACACCAACAAAGTTACTTTTGTCTGTACTTTTGCACTGCTAGGTACTCTGACCGAGTTTCCTACTGATTGCATCAGGTAAAGGATTGAAAACTTGGTATAAATAACGGGGTTCCTGACACCGCTCTGGTCGCGATCGTCTTTATGCACAGCTAAGATTGGAACACCGTCTGGAGGAATGCTTGAATTTACTTGGAAGTTGTTAATACACAGAAATCTAGGAATCACTTAAACTCGCATTTGTGATAAATCGTACAAACGGCAAATATGTGAAAGGCAAGTACGTAATAATTTCAGGCATTTGATTCATATTTAAGCGCAGAAATCTTGCTGCCTGGTTCTTCTGGTGTATTTACGCGGCAACAGCAGACGTAATCTCATTGACACGTTTCTAGTTTACCTTCGCGTAAGCCGCACATTGCGAAGTCATTAAGTCACTTACCTTTGTCTTACTTTCATTAACGAAAGTAATCGTTTACAAATTATTTACAGTTAATATCACCGAGAAGCGTTTAGTCAGAAATAGACCATTTCATATTGTGATTTAAAAAAAAAGAAGTCTCTCGTTTAACAGCTGTCAGATCTACGTCTAAGCTTTTCGTTGTTTACGTCGTATGCGTAGATTTAAATTGTGTCAAGTTAGCTTAATTTCATGTTGACACACCACATTAAAATCAATGTTATCATAGTAAAGCTACAATGTGAATATTATTAGTAGAGAAAATATGATCAAGGTAATTTATCAAAGCTAAGGGGAAGACTTTGAAGGAAGTTGCACCAACATAGTGAAATAGACCGAAAATGGCAGTGCGCACGTAGGATTTATTATTATAGTTAATGGGAAACAGATTTATAAATATGTCAATTAAATCTGATCATTGATTAGTTCAATGGAAGGTCATTTGCTGGAGATGTTTATCAGTCATTTACTAGGGATGTTGTTTATCAGTCATTTACTAGAAATGCTGTTTATCAGTCATTTACTAGAGATAATATTTGATCACTTTTGCTAGCATAAAAATTAGATATAGGGTCTGTTGTGTATAGCCCATTATATAACCAGTTCAAGGAGGTTCATGCTTATTTAATTGGTCTCAGTTCACATTCACTCCATATTGGTGCTGCTTTGTGTATATAATTCTGTTGTTTTATATCTGGAAATAAAAATAAACTAGTGAAACTATTGTGAACAATGCTATGCTGATACTTTTCCCAGGTTTTCAAAACCAGAGGTTGCCTAGTGCTAATAAATCAGAGCAAATTACACATTTCTTAACAAAGGGGTAACATGGAAATAGGATAAAAATTTATTGGGCTTACCTCCCCTACCTAAACCAGAATAACCCCGTTCATCATCTCTCTGCTCACAGAAATGTTAATGCGTGCAGATTTCAAACTTAAACTGTTTACACTCCATATTCATGACCAGGAAGAGATGGTTAAGGTAAAATTTTGCAAAGAGATGCATGAAATGCTACAATTTGCAAACATGCTAGGTCAAAGTACAGCATTTTAAAAGGAACAATAAAGTAAAGTAACAGCTTCATTAAATGATTTGTTTTGAAGATTAATAATGAGACACAACTTACTATTCAAAGTAGTAGCTATAATCAGTCCTTAGAATTTAGCTCTCATCATATTCTTTAAACATAGTTATATATGTTACACATCATTCATGAATAAAATTGTTGATTTGAGTCAGTAATATTCATGCACAGGTGCTTGCATGCACACACATATATTTTTATACCTTTTTCATCCATGTCATTTTTTTGATTCTTGCATTTCAGGCAGCCTTGGCAAATGGAACAGTGGATAAAAATGCTTTTACGAATATCATGGCAGAAATAGGTTTCACTTTGAGTGAATTTATGTCCCACCACAACTTCAACTAGAGGATTACATAAAACCAACCAGTTGCATTTTAAAGCAGTATCTTTTGAAAGAGAAGCTTAATCTTTTCTAGAGCAGTCTAAAATAAATTGCAAAGTAATTGTTTCTAGCCAGAGAGAAAGGGTCCAAATTAAAAGCTTTACTTTTCTTAAAGAAAAAAAACCATTCCCTTACTAGCACCAACAGAGAAAAGCAAAATGGCAGGAATGATGGAGTTTAATGAGCTGGATTCTCCAATGATAGAAAATGGGGGAGGGCTGTTTGGCCCTGATGATGATGATGAAGATGTGGTCAGTCCTATGGGAAAGGTCAGTAGAGTATTATATGTGTTTATGTATGTGTGTGTTTATGTATGTGTGTGTTTATGTAAGAGTATGTATGTAAGAGCATGCATGAATGTTTTACTGCTGCTTAGTTCTGCCTCACATTCATACACATTTACAGTATATGTATCCCTTATTTTTTTTACATCTTTAGAATCCTGTTAGCCACCATAATGTATTGCTCCATATCGTAGGCCATAATATACTGTTCCATCTAAAAGAAGAGTTTATTTTTCTTAACATCTTATTTTTCTTAACATCTTATTTTTCTTGATTGTTTATAAATTCCCAAGATGATTAACTTATTTAGTGAGATGTTTGTTGGGATGATGATTTTCATATAAATCATTTTTAGAAAATATTTATTTGTATTTGCTGTTTTTTTAGATGGTGCTCGTCAGCCCCAGCAGTGAAGAGTTTGAGTTTCTGGTGGAGACTATCAAAACCCGTGTCTTGGATGCACAAGGAGAAACCATCTATGAAATTGGAACAGGAGGTAAAGTGCTCTGTATTTTGCAAATTCAAAATGACCTTCATAGGTCCAAATTGTCTCCCTTTTAGGTAAAGGATTGTACAAAGTAACTGTTCACTCTGTGGTGGGCGTGCAATCAATTTAAATGGTTTAGTGGCCTGGATATAATAACAAATCTGTAAAGTTTAAATTTCTTTATTCAGAGTGCAAAATCTTTAAAATAGTTCAGCTTTTCCACTGAGCTTTTTCACACTAAAAGTGTTTGATAGTGAGAAAGAGTGGGTTTCAAAGTAAAAAATCAGTAAAAGAAAAAAAAAAACAACTTACGTTTTTAATTTGTTTATTTTATTTATTTTTTCAGAGGGTGAGAAGGCTGGCTTAAAACCAGATGACTATCAAGCATCAGTGGCCACCCTGCACAGCATCTCTTCATCTCTTGGTCTGGAGTGTGTATTATTGCGGGAGAGAACAGCCCAAGAAGGTACAGTTGCAGAGTACCTATTGCGGCAAAAGTTGGAACCTCATGATTTTATGGAAGTCAGGTAAACAATATGATTGATATCATACTGTCTGGTATGACACAGTCTGTCAGTTTGTAAAACGTGTCAAACTAGGATATATGCCCTAGCTTGATTGAGTGACTTAGGCATGTGTATATTCTGTCATGATGACATTCTCGTATAAGAAGGCACCGTAAAAGGCTCCTGTAGTAGGACAAGCACTTTCACTTTTTCACTTCAGTGTGTACTTTAGGAAAATAATCAAAAATCATCTCAAAATAGATGAGAAATGAATTCAAAATACTTTGATAATCAAGAAGGTAAAACGTTTTTTAGCATGTGTAAATGTGGTGAAATGTATTTGTGATGAAATTTAACGAGATGACCTTTTCAAAGCAAGTGTTTATTTTTATGTTGTCCAGAGTAGCAGTTGTTGGCAATGTAGATGCAGGAAAGAGCACTCTGCTTGGGGTGCTGACACATGGAGAACTTGACAATGGCCGGGGCTTTGCACGACAGAAGCTGTTCCGACATAAACATGAAATAGAGTCTGGTCGGACAAGCAGTGTTGGCAACGACATCTTGGGATTTGATGCTTGTGGTAACGTGGTGAACAAACCTGATCATGGGCATCTGGACTGGATAAAGATCTGTGAGGATGCTACCAAGGTAGGCAGACATCGGTAGGATAGTGAGACAAGTGGGGAGGGCAAGAGCCAAATTTTCCTTAATAATCCTCCATTTGCATGTGCAGTGTATAATTTTATGTTCTTGCTGTGAGACTGCCATTGCTGTATGGCTTGTGTGTGTGTGAGGGATTGTATATGTTCATGTAGCTTGCATAAATATATGTGTGTGTCTTTTGTGTATTTTTTTATGAGATGTTTGGTTTAGGGGGAGGCGTGTATCAGGATTATAAATTGCATTGGGCCTTATTGGGTGTCGAATAATATAAAAGTACTTATTTTTATTATTATATTTAGAAAAGTGTGTATAGGATTTCCCCAGGTTAAGAATGAAGTAGGTACAAGAAGACAAATCTAAAACTTTTTTTGCATGAGCATTCAAGACATGTCAGTAAAATAAGAAAGGGTAAGGTAAATAGGCTATCTGACAGTTAAGAAGTTTCCGTTGTTTTGAGCAACTGCATCATTGGTCGCAGGCATTGAGCTGTCTCCCCTCTGTCAGACTGAAAGGTCTGCTTTTGTTTTTTTGCGTTTCAGAACATGTCTGGTACTTTCAGTGATGCTGCAGATTTTTTTCTGTTTTTAAACTTTCTCATGATAATAATTATGATTTTGAAAAACACCAGAGTTGATTTATTTTCTGGATCAAGTTTTTATGTGTTATATATTGCTAGTTGAAGACTAATTATTGCCTTTGAGAAGAACAACTGCTCTTGAAACCATGTGGCTTCTTGGATGTATTTTTCGTGAAAAGATTTAGTATGTTATGAAGTATTTATCTTTGGTGTCAGGTGGTCACTTTCATTGACTTGGCCGGCCATGAACGGTACTTGAAAACCACTGTCTTTGGCATGACAGGCCATGCCCCAGACTTTGCTATGCTAATGGTGAGAATTGTCTATGTTTAACATATTTGGTCTTTTACATATTTCAGCTGCTGTTATTTATGAGATGTGTCTGATAGCCTATGGATCTAAAACAAGATCAGATAACTAAAAATAAACCTTTTGTTTATGTTGCCTGCAAGTACTCTTGTGTTCTATAGTTTCTTTGATGCCATGATGTTTACTCTCCTAGATATGGTCTAATCATTTTATTTTGCTTAAGTTTGTTAAGAAGTTTTTATCTGGAAGTACTTCCGGGAAATTAAAAATCTTTCAGCTGCAGTAATAAAGCTTATTTGAAATCAATGATCTCTCTTTTCATAGATTTGTGCAAATGCTGAGTGTGTATGATGTAATTTGGCGTCACTAATGCTACCATTACTTTTCATTTTCAGATTGGTGCCAATGCTGGTGTCATTGGTATGACGAAAGAACACCTTGGTTTGGCATTGGCCTTGAATGTTCCTGTTTTTGTAGTTGTAACAAAAGTTGACATGTGTCCACCTAATGTCATGGCTGAGACACTCAAGCTCCTAACACGTATACTCAAGTCCCCTGGTTGTCGAAAAATTCCAGTTATTGTGCAGAACAAGGATGATGTCATCTGCTCTGCCACAAACTTTACCTCTGAAAGGTTAGTAGTTGACAAATATTTATCATCATCACAAGAGCATATATTGCCAAATTTTTATTGTTCATTACTTTTAAAAAAAAAATACAATAGTTCAATTTCACATAACTTTAGTTTACTGTGTATTTGTGGGATAAAAGGTTTCAGTAGAGAAATTTATTGCAGTCCATTGTCTAGGTTTCTAGCCTACAAACTTTTTCTTTATGTCTGGGAGGTGTCTTATTTCAGATATTTGTGTAGAATGTATATTGAAAACTGCTATAGTATCTGCTAGTTTGCAGTTTGCTGCTAAAAGTTACCAAAGAATTCTCAATATTTTGAGTATTCAGAGACTGACAACATTCCAATATTGTGTGCTCACACATATTGCCAGTGCTTTAGTCCTTCAGTGGCATTGTGTGTTGTTGGAGTTTCTCTATAATATTCTAGCTGCTTAAACACTGTGACTTCAGTGGATGTCTTGTTGTTCAAGTGTTCATGTAATGGTGCTGCATGTCTCAGAGTTTATCTTTCTCTTATTCCAAACATCCAGGATGAATTACCTGCAGAGTATATTCCGTTCGTCAAGTATTCATATAGGTGCTGTGTTTTGCAGGATGTGTCCCGTGTTCCAGGTGTCGAATGTAACAGGGGAAAATCTGGATCTCCTAAAAATGTTCCTGAATCTCTTGTCTACTCGAGTCAAGTGTGATATTTCCAAACCTGCTGAATTTCAGATTGATGATACATTCTCAGTGCCTGTGAGTCTCAAACATCATGCTGACTCTGGTCAGAATGAAATACTGCTTTCATCTGAACATTTTTTTGCATCATTGAATGTTGATACAAACAAGGAAACTAAAAATCATGCAATTTGTGATAGTACATATTATGGAAACAGATTCTAGCCTAAGTAATCCATATGTAGGATTGTGTATGACATTAACAAATTAAATTTAAGTTGCATGCTTATTATTTTGCATTTCAACTCATTAGGGTCAAAGTAGTATTTTGTATCAATAGTTCTGTGCTACTACAATTGCTGAGTATCCTAACCTTCAGCAACAGTAATTCTGTTTGCCTAGGGTGTGGGAACAGTGGTGTCAGGCACACTGCTGCAAGGCTTCATCAGACTTAATGACACACTTCTCCTGGGGCCAGATGCCCTTGGCCAGTTTCAGTCTATTGTCATTAAATCCATCCACCGAAAGCGAATGCCTGTCAAGGAGGTCCGTGGAGGACAGACAGCATCATTTGCCCTCAAAAAGGTACAAGTGAGGTCACTTACATTTAAAACAAAACTGTTTTAGCAGACCTGTGAGTACAAATGATAACATTAAATGAAAAAAAAAGTGTAGACTAAGAGAATGTCTAAACCATCCAAGCTAATTGAATATCTACGTAAATGTTGAGATCGAAACTTGGAAGAGGGTGACATAATAAGTCTGTACATGAATAATGTACTTGATTTCTTAGATTATGATATAATGGCAAAGAAGCAGAAGAAAAGAGTAGTTACAGCATGGTGCTGAACAAGGTGTGCATTTCTGCATTTCTGTCTAAAACAGTTGTCACAAACAAAGTTGTGTATGCATTTCTGTTAAATGTAGATCAAGAGGTCCACAATACGAAAAGGTATGGTGATGGTCTCACCCCGACTAGAACCAAAGGCATGCTGGGAGTTTGAGGGTGAGATTTTAGTACTGCACCACCCTACCACCATCAGTGTACGCTATCAGGCAATGGGTGAGTAGGCTGACAGTAGCAGTACTTGTGCATAGTTGTGTTCATTAACCTCACATTCTGTCAGTATGTGACAGTATTTGTACATTGTGTGCATCAGTATGTTGCACTGTCTCATTCTTCTTCACTCTCTCTTTTTCTCTAGAATTACCTTACTGAGGTCTTTGTTTTGCTGATAGTGAGCTCATAGTTGTCTTAGCTGAGAGAATCTGTTTCTTGTTTTCTTTATCTCACTTTTGTTCACCTGTTTTTGTTTTGATTATTATGGTAATAAAGAAAGCTAACCATATCAAAACATGCTTTGAGGAAGTGTAAAAGGAACTGTATAAAGTTTGAATCGGAAGACTGACTAGGAAAGATATGAAGTTTAAAGTATTCAGTTCTTTTGCCTGTCCTTTTATCTTTCTGTGTAAACATGTCCCAGAGTTATTTTCAAAGAACTGTGAATGTTGTGTTTTAAAAAGCTTTCCATGTTATTTATGTCCCCAGTGCATGTGGGCAGCGTGCGGCAAACAGCTACCATCCTTCAGATGACAGAACCACATTTGCGCACTGGTGACAAAGCCATGGTTCGATTCCGCTTTATCAAGAACCCTGAGTATCTCAAAATGGGCATGCGTCTAGTGTTTCGGGAAGGTCGCACAAAAGCAGTTGGCACAATAACCAACTTGTTCCCTCATGTCAGTGCCGTGGCTCAGAACACGCGGCAGCAGCGTGCCACAAAAAAGGCACAGCAGGAAACAAAGCATCCTCTTAATCCTCAGAATGAGCCACAGAAACCGAGCAAGCGCAACCGACGTTCTCAGAAATCTGCTAGTGACTATGATGCCTACAAGGAAAATGTGCTGCAGCCAGTGAGCATGCCCAACGGTACCACTCCTTCCACTGTGGCCCCACCCCAGCCTCCAACGTCTTTGAACATCTCACATTCATTTTCTGCAGGTGCCCCCCCAGGCAGCAGCATCACACCACCCACCTCCTCCAGCAAATCCTAAGCAAGAGGCAGCATGAAGCAGCATCAAACATGACATTTCCTCTCTGTTGTGTTGGGGTTGCCATGGGTGTATTTGAAGTGCTGACTGTAATTCAAGGTCTTGCCTTGTATGGAAATGGATGGTAAGGGAAGCCCTTCTCTTTGGCTGCTTTTGTGGTTGCCTTTTGGAAGACGAAAAACTAAAACAACAAAATAAAAAGTTCTTTTAAGGAAATTATTCATACTTGGAAAAAAAAGGATAGAGGTGAAAGTTTTCAAAAGGAGAATCTTTATTAAAATGATTACCAAAAAATCACTAATACATTTGTGCACTAAAGAGTTGCAATTGGTCACATAAAGCTTCTTGGACTGAATCATGCAGGAAAAGATTATTGTGTGTGAAGATTTTAGACTTTGAATTTGTTTTTATATTTTAAATACGGCTTTTGAATTCTAATGTTCCCCTACCTTGTAGCAGCAGTCATTTTGACTTCAAATCCTTAACTGTTCAAGCAGCTGACCATCTGAGGTAGCAAAAATTGTTAACTGTTCAAGCAGCTGTTTGGAGGGGTTTTTTTTAGGCAGCAGCAAATGGCTAGATTTTAGCATGGTTTTCAAAATAATTTAATTGTTTATCATTTAAAAATACAACAGATGAAATGCTTAATGCCATTAAAAACAGCAAGGGGTGGTTAATGTTGGTTGTCCAAACAAATCAGGGGTTTCAATTTCAGACAACTCATCTATTTATTTTGTGTAGTGTTTGAGAAAACTTAGAAAACTCTATTTTCTCATGGCTGGAAATGAATATTTATTAAAGACCAAATAAATTTCTTCTTTTCTGTGGTTTGTAGGTGTTGTAAATCACAGACGGTGGATAAAAAGATTATGCATTGATGCATTTATGGTTTGCTTGTAAAATATTTTCTTGGACTTAACGGTGATCACCTTGGATTTGTTATTTGGAACAAGTACATATCAGTTATCAACTTAGCTCCTCATTCTGCTATTATTCTAAGGAGGTTTTTTGTGGTTGTACAAAACATTATGCAGCTTTATGCTTGCAAATGAGTAAATGGCCTACTTCAAGGCTTTAGAGTGGAAGAGGTGAATCCTAGCATGCTGACCAATAGTTGACCTAAAGCCTTAAAGTCTGTAATGCCAGTTCTTGGTTTGGCTCTTGGTTTTGCCCATGTGATAATAAAACAAACAGCGTGTATTTTGCTGCTTCACACTGGAGTCCTGACACCATGCTTGATGCGCAATTGCCGTATATAATGTTGTCACAGTTTTCTTTGGGCTTGTTAAAATTTTTCTCTTTAGGGAATCAAGATCTGACACCAGTAAAATGTAAACATTGGAACAAAAAGTCCATATACACTTTTTATACAAACCTTAGAGTTGAAAAGGAACTTGCTTTCATACCTTCTTACACTGGATGTAGAGAGAGTTGGACGTTTGAGATGTTTCTTTAAAACTTCAGTGTTGTGGGGTGTTTGTACCTTTCCTTTGGAATTCCTTTTTTTTTTTTTGTAAAAGTCTGGCAGACAGACAGCATCACTAGCAGTGCTGTCACCGAGCTTGCATCACAGCTGTTTACACATCAGACTACACATCCGCAGACTACGTAAAATATCCATTATATGTAGGGCCATGTCATTGCCAAGATAGAAAACAAACAATGACAAAAGAGGTAAGGACATCATAAACATGTGGTGTGCCAGATGTAATCTTTTGCAAAACCTTCACACTTATTGTTCATTCATAATGATAATGGGTTTTAAATGAAGGATCAAATTAAACAGTGTCTTTCCCCAGCTTTTCTTATCTTCCTGAAAAGTTAGCGATTCTGTAGGTTTTTTAAGGCAATTCCTGCCATAAAATCAAACTTGGAAAATGATCTTTAAATTCTGGTATGTGTATGAGACTTATATCACTTGGGATATCATTTGTGCTTTTGCCATGTTATTTGGATACCTCTCCAATTCCTCGTGAGCAGTGTTACATAGAACCAATCCATTTTTAACTGCTGTACCTCTTGGTAAGCTGTATTGAGTGAAGTCACAAAGTTGGTGTTACTGTTCAGCTTATGGCAGATAAAACCAACCACTAACTTGTTTTGGAGATGAAGTAGCTGTTCTGGAATTATTATCTGCAAGTTGTGGTTTCTCACCCTTCCACAGCAGCTTGTCAACAATACAAAGTCTTGCATGATGCAAAGACAGCTCTGTTTGAGGGGGAAGACTAGTCAAAAATAGAAAAAAAAAAAAAGGAAGCATCATCTTGCTTTCCATTTATATTGAGGATAATATCAGTCATTGATCATTTAGTCCAGTTGATAACAATGATTTTCACTGGAAACAATAGATTATGATGAGAGACATTTTTGTAATACCACAGCATGTTTTCCTAGTTACTATACTGAGGCCGCGTGTGATTTGGCCATGTGCAGGGTATGATGACTGTAAGATCGCTCTAAGTTCCCTACTTATGCCCTGTGTTATTGATTATGGTGAATTGTAAAAATTGATCACTTGTTTCTTTTTAATTCTTTATGGGAGGTTTATGCTTTTCTGTAATCATTTTTATTACAACTTTTGGGGGTTGTCTTTTGAGATTTGTGTGGTGTGTTTGCTGATGTCAGTTATAATAGCATAACAAGAAATTCACTATAAGAGTTGAGAAAGTAATGTTTTGATATGTTCTGAAAGTCAATATGGCAGCATAAATTTGATTATTTTGAGTGTTTCTGTTTCTGTAGTTGTCAGATTTTTGTTTTTAATTGTGAGCCGAAGACAATTAGACCTTATTGTAAGAAAATTTTGGGGTGGGGGTGCATGTACTGATTTATGCCCGTTGTTTTTCAGGATCCTGATTCAAAGCTTATTAGTTTTTTCCCCCAACATATTTAACAGCAAGAGACCATTATGTTAGTCTTCAAGAAGCTGTTTTTTTTATGCATGTAGCATGTTCACCCTATATTTTAAGTACCACATGCCTGCAGAGTTTGGTTTACCTGTTATTGTGATTTAGTCATCCGGTTTGACAACAAAAGGATCTTGACTGTTCAGTTTTGTCAGTTTAATGGAAACTGGTTTAAATTATGTGTAAGGAAAATAGTAGAAGACTGGCAGTGGTGTGGTGTGGATGTGTATAGGCTTATGTTTGAATAAACTGTTTTCGGTCATTGACTGTATTCAGGATCATAAGTTGGAGAGGGATGATGCAAACTTACCTAACAACAAAGGGTTAGCTACTTATTTTATAAGTACTTGAAATGACACTGTCTGAGTACTCTTGCATGTCCCATTCATCTCTACACATTCAAATGATTAAAGAATAAAAATAGTCTTATGTCCATGCTGTATATGGGTTAGAGTTAGGTGTGCATAAAATAATTGCATGTCTGTGTGCCTGAGTGCACAAGCACATGTAAGAGAGAGAAAAACAAAATAGTGAACCAATATCCTACACTTACATACTTATTAGACCTCCAGTAGCCTTCCCTAGTGATGTAGGACATGCTATTCCTGACTGCATTCCTTCACTAGGTACCATTGCTGTCAGCCTTTTGTCCATCGCAAATTCATACATAGTCAGTCCATGCATCAAGCACGACTGCATTTGCAAGCACAGACAGGAAAGCATGAAGTCACCATTCGCCTGATCTCTTGGAAAATCTTTTTAATAAATGGAGACATGGCTTCAAGATCATGCGGCATTGAGCGCACAGTATTGCGTTTGGTGCTTCTTACATGAAAAGTCTCTGGAGACAGAGATATTTGAAAGACTAGAAGCTTACGGACTTGCTGGAAAGAAATGTGATCTTAAACCTGCATTTGGCAGGTTCCACGCTTTTACGATGCACATTTTCTGAGTAAGTGTATGCTTAAAAAAGATTCAAAATATAACTCCAATGTACAAAACTTTCAAAATTATAGCAGACAAAACTTATTTTATGACAAGAGTAAATGAGACAACCACCTGTGTGGGTCTGTTCATTGTAATAAAAAATGAGTTCTACTCAGCTGGAACACAAAAAGCCAGCTGCTAGCTACACGGACTGAGTTTGGACATGACAACAAAGGCTATAAAAGACGAGAGCAATTTTATACAATCGATGAAACACCGTATTACCATATCATCCCAATAATGACTGACAAAAAAATGATATTAAAAAACGTTATTGACTGCTGACGACTCCAGTGTCAACAACTCCAATTACTACTGAATAAATTTAATTCTACACATGAGTGCAAACTGTAGGCTGATTAATTATCAATGAACTCCCACCATCTCAGACACAGATTGTAGGTCTGTCTGAAACTTAATTTCCACCAAACGATTTTCCTATAAACCGCTTTATTGTCCGGAGTTTCTGGTGAGTGATGGGATCGACGACCTTTATTAAGAGGGTGGAGAGGGGAGCTGTCGTCTGCACCAGGCTTGACCTCGCTGACTGCGGGTCTAGTGGAGGAAGGTATTTACTGGCGACTGCAGGCTACCGGAGGCTAAAGCTTTCTTGATGATGCACTTTACTTGAGACTGCTGACCACTGTCCGTAGGGTGTCCAGGAAGATGTCGGCCTGCTGTCGGTTGAGGGTTAATGTCGGTCGGATTCTCAAGGAGACGGTTCCGCAGTTGCCAGCGTTGACACCTGTCACAAATAGTCAGTCATACAGTTTTACACACCCCGAGACTGTCGCACACCTGTCACAACATTTCCCACCTGTACAGCAGTGCTTAATTGCGGTCTGTGAAGCAATGCAAACTGAGGTCATCCTCACACAGACCACAGACATGGGCACAATGTCGGCAAATGCACTGACTACAGACTGGCAACAAACACTGACCGCAGACTGACAACAAACACTGACACACTGACTACAGACTGACAACAAACACTGGCAACAAACACTGACCGCAGACTGACAGCAAACACCAGCTCACAGACTGCAGACCGTCAACAATACTGACACACTGACTGCAGACTGACAACACACACTGACCGCAGACTGTCGGCAAACACCAGCACACTGACTGCAGACACCGATCATCTACCCCGGGTGACACTGTGCACCTGCCAACTATATTTTAACAGACACTGGAATCGCACAGACTATGTGATTATTATCATCTGCTGATGAAAATAGTATTCTGTCTCTGCTTTCTTCAGAAGCCGCTATTCATACTCTTTAATGTGCTGATGGAAACAATATATATATATCGGCATGTAAACAGTTTCATCTTGCTTTAAACTGCGCTCAGCTAGTGTAAGACATTGCTGTTCAAACGCTTGTGAGAATCCTGCTTTGAACTAAAACAAGTTTAGGCCTAAATGACCTGCCTTGGACTGTTGTGCACCCGGGTCCTGGTCCGAAACTTCCACCTTTCACCAAATGGTGTTCAATGACACGTTAGGTTTCTTGTCCACTTCCAGTAGATTAAATTCTCTCTCCTCCAACTCCCCCTTAAGTCTCTCTCTCAGGATTTGTTGATGAGTTTGAGTTCTCTCTTCCTCTCTCAGGTCCGATAGTTCTCCAATCTAACCCTGAATCTTTTCGATTTTCTAGCTAGTATTCGATTAAATCATCTCTCTTCCTTGTCGTCTGCTCAGCTCCTCCCCCCCCCTCTCTGTCATCTGCTCAGCTACCTCCCCTCTCCCTTGGCCCTCAGCCCCTTGACTATTGAGTGAAGACAGCCGTTATTGACAGCGGGTGGTCCAGGGATCAGGGATTTACAACCCACCAGAATCTTCTCTCCCCAATCCTCTGTTGTCTCTGCTGACACTGGTGCTAATATCCGCCGGCCATGCCCACCACCAGCATCGCTGCAAATTGCTTTCGACAGCAGCGCCACCAGCGGCGGTTCCCACCTCCAAGGCGATGACGCCAGCAAGGCGGCCACAACGACCACTCGTTGTCCATCGACCGCTCAACAGCTGGTGTCTGCATTTCCCTCCGTTTGTTGAGACGTTTCCCTGGGTGCAATTTTATCTGCATTACTTTAATTAAATTTCTTTTCTACAGAAACCCAGGAACAATCCCAGACCTGTTCCCGTCTCACGTGTCCGGATTCCGAATTTCGTAAAATCGTCGCCACAGCAGCGGGCCGATTTTTTGTTGTTGTTGTTGTTTTTTTAGTCTTTATGACAACGGAGGATAAAGAAACCCCATCCCACCCCTCTCCCCTTGCTTTTAGTCAAATCTGTTCGAAGTGTGTCGGTGGATTTACTCGTATTTCCGCAGTCTGCTTGCTGTGCAGGATGACAAGGACTTGAGAGGTCCAGAGGAATAAGAGCTCAAGTGAAATTCTTTCTGAAGGAAGGCGAAATCAAGCAATTTCACACTTTCTCGAATTTGGACCGCAAAACTTTATCAAACACAGACTTTTATCACAGCAGCGGAAGTGGTAAACCATCCAATTTTTAATAAAGCCACGTCGCTTTTTCCATTTTTGTATTTTAGTGTTGTGCACACTGCTCATAGCTCAGCGGGGAAGTGCACTGTATCAAATTATTATTATTATTATTATTATTATTATTATTGCTGCTGCAATGGAATGATGGGTACACCACGTGGTTCTATGTGGGTGGCACAAGCGGGTGGCCAGACAGCTTTGTGGCGATGACACAAGCACGATGTTACCTTTGTTGCGCATCGTCCTCATGACCTTGTCTCGGGTGGCGGTGTCAGCAAAGTCCACAGAGCACAGTCCACCCAGACCTCTGGCGTTAGACATCACACCCGGGAAGGATTTCTGGAACAAAATAATGCGACTGACTCCCGGGAAATGCACGGGAAAACACAAAGACCTGGCTGCTGGTGTAGCGACCTGTGCACTTCTAGAGGCTGGCAGAGTCTGCGCCGACCTT
Source organism: Pomacea canaliculata (assembly GCF_003073045.1). Classification (NCBI taxonomy): domain Eukaryota; kingdom Metazoa; phylum Mollusca; class Gastropoda; order Architaenioglossa; family Ampullariidae; genus Pomacea; species Pomacea canaliculata. Next base: position 1,128,245 of record NC_037590.1, on the reverse strand, counting down.
TGTGCTCATCACGGGCTATAGTCTCTGTCTGTCTGTCTGTCTGTCTGTCTGTCTATGTCTGTCAAGGAAGATGCAGTGGACTGACAGGGATGGGCAAGCTACTTTTAATTTGTAGCCGGCTAGGCTACAGCTACTTTTTTTCAAAATGTAGCCGGCTACACTACAGCTACAATTTTTCAAAAAGTAGCCAGCTACTTTGGGCTACTTTTAAAATGTAGCCAGCTTCTTTTGGCTTCTTTTAAAAGCGTGATGTTATAACAAGTTAGCTGTAGCCAGCTGGCTGTAGCAACATACACAAACATCAAACATACACACTAAACACTATTACTTGCTTTACAAAGTTTTTATTATAATAATGAAACGGAGAACTGCGATATACCGACAATTTTATTTAGTGAATCCATAAATGCTTTCATTCATTCCTTGCCCCCTTCCTCCCCCGGCCTTTTTCACACAATAAGTACACGTATTTTACGATTATATTAAACATTTCTGGATCTTTTTCCTCATCCTGTTTTAGTGACAAAAGAAATTATATAAAACAAAGAAAGGAACACAAACTAATTGTTTCCAAAAGCTGATAGGGTGAAAAGTATAGTCCTGGCATACTAGAATAGACTTTAATTATATAGTAATGTCAAATGTAGCATATAAACACTGAAATATATTTTTCAAAAATGATCTGATACAAGATATATTTATTTTAAATCTTTAAGCTTGAATTTCTCTGTTTGTCGTTTTTGACATCCAGTCCTAAACTATAAAAACATATTTCTCAAGATTGGCTTGTGCTACAGCAGTACAATTTTGCAATTTTGTTTAGAAATGCATAAGCTACAAAGTGATGCATTTGAGAATATGGTATAAACATTACTTTTGATAAAATTAACATTTTTCTAAATATTTTCTAAATATTTAATTGCCACATTCACACTGAGTCGGGGGGTACCATGTCTGATTTTTTATATCTCCTAGAAATCTTGAGATATCAAAACGCCTTATGCATCAGTTTTCTTATCAGTGCCTCTAGTTTACAAAAAAATCCAAAACCTTTGGTATGTGACTTACGGTATTGTGTAAATTTGTTTTTTAAATGCTTGTACGTTTTGAAACAAAAACGTTGATTAAAGTCACAATTTTCACTTTTGGTACTCAAAAACAGTTTTAAAGTGCTATATTTATGTTATTTTGTTACTCTATATTTAAAAACCCTTAAAGATATTTAAAATATGGATTTTAATTTTTGGAGTGTACCGGTAACCTTAAAACAAATCTACATTCTTTTAGTCCTTCATGGAATTGAATTTGACCAGAACTTTGGCCTCGAAGTTGCTGTCTGGCACCCTAGTGCGCAGCTTTGTCATGATAAGTCCTGCCAGACTGAACAATCTCTCAACAATTCTTGCATTTGAAACTATACCCACATTTTGTGGCTTCGCAAAATGTAAAAAATTTCAAATAAGGCTGGAAATTGATGGGTACGTCCATCTTCGTTTTTCAAATGAAACAAAATACCGCTCCCGCCACTTGGACAACACAGTACTTCCGGTTACTGAGCGCGCGAGACACGTGGTGTCTGGCTGTCAACACACCGAGCAGTGAGAGCAGTGGCTGTCGTCGTCTTGCTGACACGCTGTCGACGAATGGTCGTGAAAGTAGCCAACATGTAGCCAAGCTACGGCTACTTTCTAAAATGTAGCTACGGCTACAAGCTACTTTTTTTTAATTTGTAGCTGGCTAAGCTACAAGCTACAAAATTTGTAGCCAGCTACAGTAGCTGTGGACTGATGGGGAACCAGATTATTCAACAGGGTCAGAGGGAGGTCCGTGTAGGTGCCCACATAAGGGCATCTTGACCCTAAAAGGTCACCTGACATGCGCCAGTCTAACAGCTGGCACTGCAAACGGCTTTATGACCATACAAGGTAACCACGTGACCTGAAGGGACTACTCATTGCATGACTAATCAGACTCTGGTATCAGTGGAATGGGAACCCAAGGTCGCACATGACTGACCCATACCTGTTGTGACCTCCACAATCTGTACATAAAATTGGAGGAAAAGTATGGAGAGACACGTACAAAGCAGGAAGGTGGGGGAGGGAGAGACAGCAGCAGACGTACAGACAACACACACATGACGAGCAGGATGGAGGCGAGCAGGAGGGAAGATATCAGCCTTCGAGGTTAAATATTTAGGTTAAGTGTCAATGCTTATGTGTCACTGCTAGTACTTTGTGAGGGTACAGTCTGACTGTGTTGTGCATTGTCGTTCGGTGTTCATCCACTTTCTTCTTCCTCCTCCATTTAAGTAACCTTTTCTTGTCTGCTCATTATGTCTTTTCCACATAATCGTGACACTTGGCTTCCAGACCACCGAGTAGGACACCCAGTTAAGACTCAACTCACATTCTTTTGGTGTAAAGAGGTACCCACCTACACTTTTATCTCTCTCTCACACACACACACACTCACACACATCTTGTAACCGAGGCGCATCCGAGTACAACAATATGTCCGGACATATTTATCGAAGTAGATCTCAGGGAAACCAATCTTACACGATGGTTACAAAAAAACAAAAACAAAAACTACACTTGGTCAATCGTTCAGCCATTGTTGCTACTTTCAAGATCGCATCTGTAGCTGTGTGCTTGTTTACACCTGTTGCTGTTTGTTTACGTGCAATTTCGAGTATGCGAGAAAACCTGTCTGCAAGAATTTGTCATTCCAAGGGAGAGAGTTTAGAAGCCATCTACTCATGTGACACGCCCACGACAGCTGAGTTGTGGGGGTCAGGGTGACGTGCACACTGTGGAGACTGACCTGCAGGCTGACCAGCCCCGTGAGGATGTACTCCCCAGTGTCGCGCACCCTGTCCAGCAGCCGGTCCTCCCGAATGACCTGCAGCACGGCCTGCAGCAGCGACAGCTTGGACGGGTCGCCCACCCACGTGTTGAAGATCCGCAACGCCTGCAATAAAAAGCAGTCAACTGCCAAGTCTAGCAAAGGTCGTGACGGCGACAGGACAGTAGGATGCAATGTCATGACAGGGCAACGACATGACAGAGACATGCGGCAAATAGCAACCTTTGTGTAAATAAGACACCTGGCAACTTCACTGACAGTGACAAGACATTTGTGTCAAACACAGAGGGATGTCATGGTAACAACAGGACAACTTGCTGTCAGTACGACATGTCAGTGAGGTGACAGAAGGGAAGGTAATCAGGAAGGTTGAGGTCACGTGACCGTCTATATCGTGTAAAGCAGCAGGAGGAGATGGTCCCCACCTCTGTCGGCCTCTGCTCGTCCCGGTAGTAAAAGCCGCCTGTCAGCATCTTCTTGGCGAACGGCACCACGTCAGGAGGCTCGCGCAGCTTGAAGTGCTCGTGAGCCCAGAACTTTCCCGTGATGCCACAGCCGGTCTGCACCTCGTCAAGCATCAAGTACGCATCGTTCTGCCAGACAAACCACGTGACGGTGATAACCATGATGGCAAACAATGAGGCACCGACAGGAGATTACAGCCGGGCAATACCTTGATAGAGTCCTGACATTACGGCCTTACCTCCCGGGCAATATCTTGAAGGCCCTGAAAGAAGGCTGGACTGGCGAAGTTGTCTCCTCCCTCGCACTGGACGGACTCGCACACAATGCCGACCACAGGACGACCCTTGCGGTTCCACGTGTGCACAAGATCACGAACCTGCCGACAGAATCATAAATATTTTACTTGAAGACTTCCTTACAGACCATTGAGAGTGTTCCTTAAAGACCACCTGGAGGGAAGATGATCTTATTTAGTTCATGGCAGTTGCCCAAGTAAGAGCGAGTAGTAACCCTTACGTTCGAAATACGCGAGCACTCAAAGCTCAATTTCTCACTGTGTCTAATTAACATTCACTCCCATCCCTCCCAACCTCCACTGGCTGTAGCTGTGACATAAATTTTCCGTGCCACAGATTTGAACTCTGGGTCACTTCTGGAGGCTATGATTAATGTCACAGACTGACCTTGTCCAGACAGCGCTGCTCCTCCTGTTGGTTCTCGCGGGAAAACTCCTCCAGTGGGTAGCGGAGTTGCGGGAAGTCGGCCACCGGCCAGTCGGGTTGTGGAAAGTCCAGCTTGTGAACCCACTTGGTGTGTGAACAGGCCAGCGCTCCTGTCGGCAGAAAATAAAAATACAGCTGTCACAGTTGTACACAAACACAAACACACTGATCTCTCTCCACACACACACACAGAGCAGAGATTTCATAGTAACACAGGGTAGACGGTGGGGTACTCTTTAGCTGGTTCGTAACCATCCTGCCGCAAATCATTTTAAAGCAATAGGTCATCGCGATCCTAAAATAAAGAGATAACAATGTCTGCATCACACACAAGGAGGAAACAGCCTCCAGCGAAGTCAGCGGGTACCCACCCATGGTCCGGCCGTGAAAGGCGTTGTTAAAGGACAACACCGACAGGTCTGGACACCCCGGGGGCTGGTTCTTGAGGCAGGAGGTCAGCTCCTCGGCTGACGGGGGCTGTCCTCCTCGTCGTCGTCGCTAGACAAAAAGCGACATCAAGCAGTCACGTGGTTCACATCACGTGGTTCCCACCTCTGACAGCCGCACTACACTGAGGGGCAGAACTGAGACAGGGATAAGTGAATAAAATCTGCAAACGGTACCTGATAGGTCATGAACATGGCTTTCAGACTATTTTCCACAGAGCAAGCACCACACGCCATGGTCTGCACTTGCTTCATACCAGGTGGCGCCACCTACAGTGAGCATACACGTGCATGTATTTGTGATTAGTAAGGAGCAAAAGATAACATAGAGACAACTAGCTTAATCTATGTTTCTGTGCTGTTATACTATATTTACAGAAAATTGCAACACAGCATTCATTGCTTCCATCGTCTCTTCTCTTTATTTCTCCATCTTGTGAGATCCGGGTACTCATCACATCCTCGGGTACTAATCAGTTCTTCATAGGGTCGAACACCCGAGCAAGAGCCGGGACATGACACATGGTTTGTCCTCGAAGGAGTTAGACATGCGTCACGAGCTTCTGTAGTTTTCATGTACAAAATAAAAACTGACAGCATTTTCAAGTCAAGTCTCTGTTTCTTGCGAATATTTTATTTACAAAAGTATTGCAAACAAGATTTTTGCTTTCTCTCCTTTGAATCCCTTCATGATTATCGATGAAACGGGCGATGTAGAATCTGGAGACACAACTCTTGATGTGATATTTGCCTACTTTAATATTTATACATTTCACACACAGAGGTCTATTGTTCACAGTAGCAGGCTTCATTCTTAAGGTAAAAGACAGACATTACATTTTAAAAGTTGTAAAGTCCAGGTTGTGTTTAAAGTGACGGTCCCCGACACATACCGACATGAGGGTGGTGTGTAGCCGCTCCACCAGGTCACGTGGTGGGTACATGCCGAGGGCAGGTCTGTTGACAAAGGTCGCCTGCAGGTCACACACAAACACATTATCAAACTTTACTTCCCAAGTCTTGCTTGGTTTTACTCTGAGTAGAAATGTACAGTGCAAAATAGATGTTGTAGCTGCTCCTTGTCAATGTAATTGTGGTTATAATACTCATGTTGCCAGCTAGGATTATGTCCTAAATAAGACTTCAGAGGTCAAAGGTGAAGTGATTCTCAAGAAGAAGGGAAATAAAGCGACGTATATGGATTAGGGACTGCGTGCGAACATCGGGCCATCCCAACCCTCGTCTGTGAGAAATTCTCTGGTGGCGATGCCGACAAGTGTTGTTGAACTAAAGATGCAAGAACCCGGATGACGACAGCCATGCAGCTGCCGGTGGCTCCCCCCCCCACAGTCAACATCACATCAAATGTTCTCAAAGTTGTCAAGAGAAAGAAAACATATCTCATCCAGACTCTCAGTAAAAAAGTCAAGTCTAACCTAATTAATAAACTCAAAAACCTCTTTACCTTGATGGCAACTACAGAAAGAAGATTTTACAATAGTTACTTTGAGAAATGCCAAGGAGTGAGAGAAAAATAGAGGGAGGTAGAGAGAAAGGAAAGAGGAAGAGTATCGTTCATGCCTGGTTACTGGGGTCCTTGAAAGCCTCGATGACCTTTGGATGGTTGTAACCTGTCAACAGAAAGGTCGAGAAGATAAACTATCGGTTGTACACGATGCCTGAAGCCTCGCCATTGACTGTTACAAGTTTTATTTCTCACAAACTCATCTTCATTGTCTGACTGCTCAGTTCTCTTTAGGGGGTGAGGCACCTTTACATCTCAAGCTGCATTACCATCTAGTGCACCGTTAAACAGTTAAAATTGTTTCTGACAGTTCATTTCCAGCATCTGTCTTCACAGTCGTCACTGTCAACTCTCGTATACTGACTTGCTTCCCATGGCGACATGTAAGTGGTTGTTAGTCCTAGTTAGGACAATATGTAAGTGGTTGTTAGTCCTACCTGGGACAATATGTAAGTGGTTGTTAGTCCTAGTTAGGACAATATGTAAGTGGTTATTGATAGCAATAGCTGGGACAATATGTCAGTGGTTGTTAGTCCTAGTTAGGACAATATGTAAGTGGTTATTGATAGCAATAGCTGGGACAATATGTCAGTGGTTGTTAGTCCTAGTTAGGACAATATGTAAGTGGTTATTGATAGCAATAGCTGGGACAATATGTCAATGGTTGTTAGTCCTAGTTAGGACAATATGTAAGTGGTTATTGATAGCAATAGCTGGGACAATATGTCAGTGGTTGTTAGTCCTAGTTAGGACAATATGTAAGTGGTTGTTAGTCCTAGTTAGGACAATATGTAAGTGGTTATTGATAGCAATAGCTGGGACAATATGTCAATGGTTGTTAGTCCTAGTTAGGACAATATGTAAGTGGTTATTGATAGCAATAGCTGGGACAATATGTCAGTGGTTGTTAGTCCTAGTCAGAACAATATGTAAGTGGTTATTGATAGCAATAGCTGGGACAATATGTCAGTGGTTGTTAGTCCTAGTCAGAACAATATGTAAGTGGTTATTGATAGCAATAGCTGGGACAATATGTCAGTGGTCAGGAAAACCCTGTAAGAAAGCTAATTCAGCAGCAAGTGTAAGACACATGGCGACATCTCTCACCCCCACCCCACCTACACCCTCCCACACTGGGTGTCTATGCCATATGCTGATGTCACAGCTAGGTCAAAAAACTCTGATTGTAAAGTATAGAGAACAAACATCCATCACAGATAAGATGATTGTAACAAACTGTGTCAGCTGTACTCTCTAGCTGTGTTCTCATTCTCGCTGCGTGCATGTGGTGGTGGTGGTGGTGGTGGTGGTGGTGTGTCCTGTTTTGACGTAAGAAAAATCCTGGGAACTTGAACACACACTCAGATAAAGACTACATTATTTGATACGGCTTCTTAGGTTACAGCACTCTGGCCCTAAACCAACCTAATCTTTCCCCGAAATAGGGCACAGCATCAGTCTACAGGCGTTCTACTTCAGTGCCAGTCAGTCACTCAGTGCCACTTACATTCTACAGGTGTTCTACCCCCACTCAGTGTCACTTAGATGCTACTACTACTTTATTTTCATGCTACATTTGTCCACTGTAAACAATATTTAATTTTTGTCATCACAGTCATAACTGTTACTGTTTTCTTGCACCTGATTTGTTAAAATTGTTTCTTAGTTCATAATACTGCTAATGTACCATACAGGACACATATACCACTAAATGTACCATGCATGACACATATACTACAAAATATGCCATACATGACACATAAACTACTTAATGGGTATTGCATGACATTTATACTACTAAACATACCCCGCATGACACGCATGCTATCAAACATGCCACACGTGACCCTCATACTACTCAATGTGCCACGCATGATACATATATTACTAAAAGTACCATAAATGACACACATACCACTCAACACACCATGCATGACACATATACTACAAAATGTACCATACATGACATATAGGCTACTAGCAGAACAGGCAATCTGCGTTTACTGTAACTAGAGGGGCAGAGACAAGGTGTGTAATACTTAGCGACACAAAGGCACTGTACAGTACCAAGCAGGATGTAAGTACCTATCAGGATAGAGACAAGGTGTACAGTACCTAGCGGGATAGAGACAAGGTGTACAGTACCAAGCGAGATAAAGACAAGGTGTACAGTACCAAGCAGGATGTAAGTACCTAGCAGGATAGAGACATGGTGTACAGTACCTAGCGAGATAGATATAAGGTGTACAGTACCTAGCGAGATAGATATAAGGTGTACAGTACCTAGCGGGATAGAGGCGATCTGGCTGTAGACGTCCAGCATGATGTTTCCGTCGACATCCGCAATGTAGTTGCCACTGCTGAGCTCGTAGTCAACAAAAAACTGCACCGCGCCGGCCTCCTGTCAGTTAGACACTTGTTTGTCAGCAGAGCCGACCGAGGCAAGAGTTGTTTGTCAACAGTACAATAGAAAAAAAAAGTTGCTTAAAAGCAGAGCTGACTGAGAGAAACAGGACAGTTCCCTGTAAATTTTTTAAATAAAGGGCTTGGTAGATGGCATCTGAAGGGGAGGCAGATAGACTGTTATGTCACAACGTCACTTACGCTACCTAATGCAAACTTTCATGGTCTACTGACTAGATGTCTATAAGCTCCACACGGCATTAATAAAGATAATAACCATAAACTGAATACTTGCACTTCTATTGTCTTACTGCTACCATATGGCTACAAACAATCTGCACGTCTTAAGTGAGTGTGATGTCACCTGAATGATGTTAAGTTCCTGCTGTAGCTGACGAGACTTGGGCCCCGGCACTTCTGTCTTCATGGAGGGGCGCACCGGCTCCCGTGACATCACCTGGCACGACGTGGACAGACATCGCAACGAGCCTGCAGACAGGAAGTCAGCATGGTAGACTAGGAGACTGTGAGGAGCACGTCGGCATACGCCACAACTTAACAGGTCGGACTGTCAGGCATGAAGGACTGTAGGGGTTAGGATCTGCCTTCAATAGACATGGTGAACCACTCATGTTCTCTGTCGCTACCAGGCGAAGGGACTAAAGGTCTTTTGTACAACGTAGCAAAGATTTCCCAGACTGCACACTGGGGAGATTCCCAAATTGTACAACGGGGCAAAGATCTTGCAAACTTTACACGCGGGTAAATATTTACCAAACTGTTGGTAACACAATTCATGTCACGAAGGTGAGAGTTCTGTCCCTTGGCTGAGGGGATGGCCTCCCCTTGATTTTGTTTATGTTTTGTTGTCGTGCTTCAATTTGGATAAAAGTATTAGACCTTCATGTTTACATGAGCTTCTGCTGTGTTTTCTTCGTCTTCTGGCTTGCAACAGGTTTGTATATATGTATATGTATAATGTATATAACGTATATGATGTATAAAATGTTATTTTGAAGTGCGAACTATTTAGATCTATTGCTGGATTCCGCTCCGTCTGCTTCACTCGCTTCGGTAGCGACTTTGAGCTGCAGTCAGTAAACTGAAGTGATGATCACCCTCTTGTGATAATGTGATAACATTTCTTCATATTCTCAAGATTACTCAATATCATCCCAGTATTCTCCTGATGTCACTGAGCTTATTCTCTGGAGTCGCTACTGTTACATCTACAGTGATCTCCCTTTACTGTCGGAACGCAGCGAGTCCTGGCGTTGTCCTCTACATCTTTGTTATTATTGTGATCTTGTTCTACATCTTGGTTATTATTTTGTGATCTTGGTCTACATCTTAGTTATTATTATGTGATCTTGTCCTACATCTTTGTTATTATTTTGTGATCTTGTCCTACATCTTCGTTATTAGTTCTTAACTTGTCCTACATCTTTATTGCTATTTATTAACTTGTTCTACATCTTTGTTACTATTGTATTCTACATCTTTATTACTATTTTGCTCCACATCTTTGTTACTTTTTTGTTAACTTATTATACATCTTTGTTCTAAATCTTTGTGACTATTGTGTGATCTTGTTCAGTGCAGTGAGTCCGCCTTTGGATGAGATATTGCGCTTTATTATATTTAAGTTTCCATTTTATTATTAAAGACTATGGTTATCATTCCACCCTCTCAGCTCTCTTGTAAATGGCATCGCTCTGATTACAAATAGTTTTCAAGTGGCAAGAGTGGTTCGAAAGAAGAGGTCTGATATTGATTTCATTTTATCTGAATGCCCACGTTTCTTCTATTTGGCGAGCAATAATACCTTCCGGGATTGTGGGTTGCCACCACACGAAGTAACTGCTGAGAAGAAAATACCGAAGTACAAGAAGCCGTCAGCCAGTTCCTGACCCACAACACATGGGGAGCACGGCAGAGTGCTATAAGAGAGCGAGAGAGTGGTTGGGTGGCTGGCTATGGTCTTCATCCAAAACGTCGTGCCCCTATTGCCCAGCATGCTCTGTCAACGTGTCAAGCTAGAGAAGGGACTTAAATAGTCTCTGTGTTTCACTGTTTCGCTACACTGACTGCACTAATAAATAAACTATAATGACGAAAGTTGACAATACAACCACAGCTGAAAGAGTTGTAACAAAACACCCGGGCACCCTTGCTATAAATACCCGCTTGAAAATGCACTATTTTATGCTCCGCATACTTTACAAGAAAGTAATAAATGTAGATGTCTAGAATACACGTGGCCAGTGACCTTATACCTCCCCAACACCGTGACGTATGCAACGACCTCAAAACGGATTAAGCGGGACATAAACAGACTGAGCATCTATCGTTAGTCATCTGATAGTCAACACGCTGAGCTGTGGCATTTGGTAAACAGTCGAGTCTGTGTCACGGGTGCTGCCATGGGCTGCAGCAGCGGCATCTTTCCCACTGAGCTATCAGGGATGTGCCAGGGTCGCCGCGGGGTCAACGTCGTGGTCACGGTGCTCAGTGGTCACGTCACGGGGCTCGTGCTCAGTGGTCACGGTGCTAATGTTGTCACTGTGATCGTGCTCAGTGGTCATGGCGTGTCTGCTACGGTATCTCGAGTAGCACAGCCACGATTAGCATGACATTTCGGCAGAACAACCTTTAAAACTGATTCCTATGAAAACCAGTGAGTGAGCGCTGTAGTTTTAACTGGCTGGAGCTCAGCGGGAGGAACACACACACAGTGTGCATCTCATAGTGTGAACACTTGCGTGCCTAACATTTCAGCAAGTGGTGCATGCGTCGTCCGAAAGGACAAATGAACGAGTCGCCAACGGAATGTTGGCTCCCTTCAGAGCCTTTCGATTGACACCGTGCAGGCCAGAAGAGTTCTCGTTGTCGACTGGTGCAGGTGAGGGTGCCAGCCGCACCACCACCACTACCACCACCACCACACCACCGACGCACAGCTACAGCAACGTAAACACAACGTACACAGCGACGCTCGGCGGGCGGTAAACACCAGCAGTGTACAAGCTACATGCCACTTGCACTTACCACAGCGGCTTGCAGCCTTGCCCAGCACTCGCCCCACGTCTAGTGTCAATCTGGCAGCCATGCTCCTTCCACCGCCCATCCGCTGCGCGCTGCGTGTCCCGTGTGCCGTGCAGCAACGTGCAGCAGCCGTAGTCAAGCCCCCGCACGGCGCATGTCTGTCTCACAAGGGAAGCAACTGCTGCAGACGGTGTCATCGCTGTAGATGTGGCGTCTGTCTTCTCCCTCGGGCTGGCAGGCTGAGCGACTGCAACCAGCCACACAGCATGTGGCCGCAGACAAAAAAGCGGGTCAGATATGGCGAGGTGGGAACCCAGGCTACTACGCACTGGGGGCAACTCTTGTGCGTGCAGACAACTGTGGGCAAAGTCAACAGTTTACTTCTCAGTCTCTCCTTGTGTCCTGATACAACACAACACAGTAAACAGCTGAAGCTCACTTCATATGGACATGACAACATTATTTGCAGTGTTAACAATAATTGTGTGATTTAAGTATCATAGTCTGGCTCACTAGGGAGCATGCTCTCAGCTTGAGACAGCATACAGAGGGCGGAGGGAGACAGTGGTGTGCAGACAAATAAGTAGTTAAAGACAAACATAGAAGACACAAAGAGGAAGCAGGGAAGCAAACAGTAAGGAAGGAGAGTGTCATAGATAGAGCACATTATTTATGAGGAGGTCTTGATGTGGCCAAATGTTATATTTAGACCACGTGTCCAAATACAAGGACTCAGTTGCTGATAAGCCTTAGCGACATTTCGTCCGAGTGTCAGGGCTGAGTTAATCTTGAGTCTTGTTGGTACTTTTAGGTCAAGCAACCATCTACTGCATCGCCATCCCAGATCCACTGCACGTGTAGGTGAATGTTGGACAAAGGAAACTTGATATTCAGCGCGCGCACTCAAACACACGCACGCACACAAACACACGCACGCACACTAACGCACGCACGCACACAAACACACGCTCGCACACAAACACACGCACGCACACTAACGCACGCACGCACACTAACGCACGCACGCACACAAACACACGCACGCACACAAACACACGCACGCACACAAACACACGCACGCACACTAACGCTCGCACGCACACAAACACACGCACGCGCATGACTTCAACTGCAGATCCGGGTCAAGGGCTACAGGGTACCCTGCAGGCCTATGCTTGGTCCGCACCATGTTCGCCGTGTGATACAGTGCTCCCTACCCTTGTTTACAATAACTTTCTCCCCAACTGTATAACGCAGTAACTATTGGCTGCACCGAGTTCAGTCGTGCTGAGCCCACAGTCCACTACACCACCGCCTTCTGGCTATTACTACCGACTACTCAAGGAGCTGCTGACCTCTCTTCACCCCAGCTGGACAAACATTGAAACACCCAGAGTCTGCCGTGTTTTCCACCACCTCTTCCCAATGGACTAACATCTACTCCCCACTCCCCGAATGGACCACCAAATAAGAAAACTGCTAACAGTTGCCACAGACATTGCAATGAATATATAGCTACTTTTGTTGCGTTTGAGAGAAAAAAGTGCTTCCACTTAAGATTTGTCACTGTGGTGGGATGGGGATATAGGGGAGGGGAGGAAAGGGGTGAGGAGGCGACTGACGTAGATCCTGATAATTGAATTCGTACATGTCATAATTCTACGTTTTTTCCTCTTTGTGATTGATAAATAATCTCCGATGGAAAGAAAAACTTTCGATGCTCACGATCATCTTGCGAAACATAAATCTCAGACAAGGTCACGACAACTGAAACTTGCTGGCATCGACAGCCATTCTCTCATGGACTCACAGACGTAGCAGACGACACCTGACTAAGTTTTGCACAGAGACAAGAAACATTTCACGTCTGTGGTCTGGCACCAGACACCGACCGCAGCACCTCCAACTGTTATCACCCTTCACATCCCTGAAGACGATTATTCACAGGTCTACCCTGTGGTCGGATCAGGGTGTCGTAGTGTTCGGGTATTAGTAGTGTTGTGTTTAGAAATCAAGAGCTTATAGCATTTCGTCAGACTGATAAAGCTAGCTTTTCGTCAAAACTGTAAGATTGAAGGTCCTTTGTTCGAGGCCCACTTGACGCTGTTGCTGGAGAACTCCTGTTCACAAGCAGTAAGGGGGTGCTGAGGGCAGCAGAAGGAGAGTGTGGGGTTCAACCTAACACCTGCCCTGCCCGACACAAGGTGTTCTGTTGACCGCTCTTATGGCCTCCCGCCTGTAGGAGTCATTCCTTGTTCTTGTTACATTGCTATCATCAACAGATTCACTACCTTTGACCTCAGATCTGAACATCAAGCGACCACTGCCAAAGACAATGTTCTGGCGTCCCCATAATAACATCTTCGTTTGAATGTTGGGTCATACCCGAAGTTCCGATGCTTCCATGAAATAAATAGCTTTAGTAAGGTCGTACGTTCTTCAAATCTTGGTGGACACGCCAGTTAGTTTGGGTTACCATAACAACCATTTATTTGTTTATTACAAATAAAACTTTTAATCATTTTTTTACACATACATTCAATACATAATATGCACTGTCATGAAGAAGAATAGACTTGTTCACAGAGTGGTCTATATCTGTTCTAAGATAATTGGTATCGAGCAGAGGGATTTAGCTTCTTTTTGTGATCAAATAGGAAAGCTTCCCGCATTTTGTCAATAGTCAATACCTGAACATGTACCAACGGGAGAATTCATGTTATTAAGCTCAGGTAAACGTTATGCTATGCCTGCATGTAGAAGCAATAGACAACTGAAATCGTTCGTGCCATCTGCAGCCCAGCTAGTCACAGATGAATTGTCAATTGTGTGAGGTGTGCATATGAATGGTCTAGAACTCTAGATGCAAGATTGCTTTTTCTTGTTTTTGTTTTTCTTGATTGTGTCACTCGCTCATACTTTTTCCCTGTAACTAGAACTTTAGAGATATATAAAGTAACTGAGCACATTTCATATTTAGAGCACGGGAGGGCAATGTACAGCCCGCGGACGTCTTAGGACTGGACAGTCTGCCAAAAGGTGAAATGCACTTGTTTTCATTTGTTTTCACTCAGTCTAGGTTAGTTTATTGTAAATTTAATTTATCAAGTACAACAGAGTTAGAAGTCGGCAGTCTGTAACATTCTAACACAAATAAGGTACAAAGATCACAAATAACAGGCTGACATATCTGATGTAGTCGTTAGAGAGCATCGGTGGCGGATGCAATCAAAGGAAAGGTTGGTTTAAAAGTTTTATTGTGAGGGATTTCAAACAGATTCACTGTACACAATATATTCTGTAAGTGAAAGCTATTGTGTACTCAGTTGTTGTCCATTCCGTTATCACTAGGTTTGTTGTGTAGTCACCTGACTTGGGTGTTTGGTATTTTACCGTCCCTCAAAACGAAAACTTTGACTACCCCTGTTGTTGCATGAATATTTCTGAACATTCGCACTACTAGTATTATAAAATATTATTCATGACACAGAAATGTCAGACGCCCGAGGAAAGAAGGCAATAATACTGCTGCAATAACATTGAGAAGCTGACATTTAAAAAATCCCTGACAAATACTAAAATGATCTATTCCTGACACAGAATACCAGAAGCTTAACTTGAAACATTTATGGGTTTTATTAGCATGATCTGTACATACAAGTTTGGTGTCGTTACACTCCTTGTAAAATAGTATGTAACATAAATTCTCTCGATAATCTTCTTACCAGCACCGCAGAGATAGACTCAAACTCTCAGAGTTGAAAATATAGGAAAGTAATCATAGAAACAATAAAAGGTACACTCAACAGTGAAAAATTGTCTTTACTTTTATCTGAGTGAGGCAAGAACATGTGGGGACTGGCCATGGTGACCAAGAAGTTTAAAACGCCAACAGTCAGTGCAATGTTGACCTCACTCTGCTGCAGCCCCTCCGCTTGAGTGCAAACTTGTGAATTTTACTGAAACAAACCCCGTAACTTGGCAAAGCTGTCCTACAACACATGGCACCGCCAGTGAGAGTCGGGGATGCCTGACCAGGGGAAGTTACTGCCGCTGGGGTCACTGGCGACCTTGTTGCGGCCGTCTGTGGAGATCGTCTCCCCTGTGGCGCCATCCACCAGAATCAAGGTCGGGATGCTACAAACGGAGTACTTTTGCGACAAAGATGTCTGGCGACAGGAAAAAAAAAATGCACGCAAAGATTAAAAAATACATGTGCATCATAGAAAATGTAGTTACCTGCCTTTACGTCTAGGACCACACTAACCCTAGTGACTACACAATACAAAACGTTCTAAAACAAACTCAACAAAATAAATTGTTTCAAGAAAACTCAGTAGCCTGAAGTATGTTGGATCACATGATCATTCAGCCATCCAATCTCGTATTTTCCATAGTGAACACAGGAAAGGAATGAACTAAGTATTAAAAGTCTGTGGTGGCAGCAGCTCATTTTACCTGCACGTTGCTGCGCTGACGAAGTCTGAAGACAAAGCATAGAGACACGTCGATCCACACTGAGCTGACCTCACCCACACCTCACCCTGATGTCATCGTTAGCTCTACCTGAGGTATTTATCAACTTTTATCAAGACATCACTCACTCACAGTGACATCACTATAATCTTGATATCACTATACCTTACCTTGACATCTGAGCCGAAGCCCACAGTCAGCCAGGGCATCTCGCCGTAGTACTCGTCGAAACTCTTCTGGTCACGGTCAAGGCTGAGAAAGACGACCTCAAATTTCTTTCCGGCCTCTCGACAGGCTTTGTAGCACTCCACCAGCTTGGGTGTGAAACTGCGGCACGGGGGACACCAGTGGGCCGAGAAGTAGAGGCCTGCACGTGAACATGCAGTATTTATCAGTTCTGGAACACAGGCATTAAGAACAAAAGAGAGAGAGTGTGTGTGTGGTTGGGATGTGATGGTGGTGACGACAGAGAAACGTAGCCACAAGAATATACGTAAGAGGGAAGAATAAAATCATATAAAGAAATAAAAGCTTGTCTACGGGATTAACAACAAAAATCTAGCTTCTCTCCCCTTCGTCACTGAACCATTTTGTGGTGTCAGTTTGATAGACAGAATGAAAGTCTTAGACAGCAAACAGCTATGGAATAAAGTTTAGTGTCAGTTCCCGTGAGACCTAGTCACAGCTTTTCTAAACAATCGTGCTGTCTGCTGACATTAAAACACAACTGCTACAGTCCAGTAACGTCCCTGATAAAAACTGATTCAGGCAGTCCGTATCGAGCATGCAACCCATTCCGTGATGATCATTTTCTTTCTGGACAAATTCACTGCCGGGTAAACAGAAAGAACCACATATCTGGCCAGCATCCATGCTAAACCTCATACGTGCGGCGAGGTTTATACTAGGGCGTGTGAAACACATGGCCCCGGGTCAACTTATCTGAAAGTACACCAACTCAATTCTTCCATCGCACCCCCACCCGGACCGGGTCTCTCGAATTTCGCCACAATCTACAAATAACTAATGAGCTATGGTTTTTATGGGATCCTTTACAAAACAAATAAACAGTAGCAGAGAAGTTTCTGTTGTATAGAGGGTACGTCATTACGTCTATTATCGTTACCGTGACAACCATTTACGTTGCCGCCTTTCTGGTAGGGAGGCACGAGGGCTGCAGTCTATGTGTGCGAGTACCTACTCCCTCCTCTGTGGTAATTGAAGCTTTTCTTGTGGCTGTGGGTGTGGTGTGGCATACAGCTGACATCTTATAGACTTTTAGTTCTGCTTAGACTGCCATGTCTGGTTTATAAGAGCACGAGCACGCACGCGCGACACACACACAATCACTTGAGCCATTGTTTTTGGTGGCTGACAGTCTGTGTGACAGGCTGTTGTCGTTTTAAATAAAGCACGTGGTGATGACTTGTCATGATATTCATTGTAGAATGACTTAGCAACAATTTACGGAGGTGCATTGGTAGCAATTGATGTTTTACGCCGACCCGGCAGCTAAGGCTATATCACGGCAAGGCAGCCAGTCCTGTCAACAACATGCAGAGAAAAAATAGCGTGCCCGAGACCTGAACCCACCACAGCCAACCCTCACAGTGCTGGTTACAGGTGCTAATTGTTGCGCCACCGGACCGCCATTACATTTGTATTTACATGGGAAGAGAGAAAGGAGAGTGACAGCTTTCATACAACTTAGGCAACTAAGGCGCTAGATATAGTTCAGCGCAGAATGAAGTCGAGGTGGAGAAGATAAATAGGAAAATTAACGCAAGGAATATAGACACTGCATACCAGCTATGGTATGCGTTTTTATTATGATTATCCACACTCGTGTGTGATTATACATGCTTGCACATGTGTGTGTCTGTGTGTGAGATACGCGTTTTTATGATAATACACAGTTGTACATCTGTGTGTGTGTGAGCAGCTATGACACGCGTTCTTGTTATGTTTATACATACTTGCACCTAGCTGTAAGTGAGCGACATTATAAACGAACTATGATAAGCATAAGATATGTTTGTAATACTTATGCACACTATATTTGAGAGAGAAACTATATATAAGCTATGAACCGCTGAAAAGGATTTTTATTGTTTGTAGATAGGTATACGTTTATGTCCAAGAGAGTGAGAAAGAGACTATATACGATCTATGACACGCATTTTATTATGTTTGCACATACGTATATACAGTCGAACTTCTATAAGTCGAAGCTTCAGAGGACCGATCAAAACAAATCGAGTTACGGAAGGTTCGAGATAAGGAAGTTTTTTCGCTATGGATGTTTAATTTTAACCATATGTACATTTCTTATCATTCTTTTAAAGACACTCCGGCACCCTGCTTGTCGCACACATGCTTCCTATACAGAAAGGAGAATATGGGAGAGCAGGGTCGACTGGGGAAGAGTACACGATTTTAAGTGTTTCAACGCATTTTCAAAATTGTTTCAACATGCTGACCGGCTTAAAATTATTCGAGTTGTGGAAGTTTTTGGCTAGGCTGATTAGAGCTACAGAAGTTGAATATGTATTGCTTTAATTGGAAACCAACCAATTGATGTTTAAAATTCGAGTTAAGGAGAATTTCGACTTACGGAAAGTCGACTTATCAAGGCTACACTCAAGCACTCGCTGAAAACATATCTGTTCTCAAAGTACTATCCCTGAATTACTATTCTTAACTGCCTGGCAATACTGTCTGTCATGTTAACCATCATATAACGACTCCATCTGACACTGTTTATAGTATCTACATCCCTTCATACCTTTATCATTGCTGTACATTCTACTCTTGTACCTCATCTTTATGCTGTTCAGTGTGTCTATACGTACCTCACTGTCTACTGGCTCTTATCTTTACACTGTTTATAATATGTATACGTCCCTTTATGCCTTCATCTATTGCTGTACAGTCTACTCTTGTACCTCATATTTATGTTGTTTAGTGTATCTATACGCTGTCCACTGGCTGTTATCTTTACACTGTTTATAATATCTACGTCCCTTCATGCATCCATTGCTGTACGTCTACTCTTGTACCTCATCTTTATACTGTTCAGTGTGTCCTATACGTACCTTACTGTCTACTGGCTGTTATCTTTACACTGTTTATAATATCTACGTCCCTTCATACCTTTATCCATTGCTGTACAGTCTACTCTTGTACCTCATCTTTATGGTGTTCAGTGTGTCTATATCTGTACCTCACTGTCCACTGGCTGTTATCTTGTACCTCATCTTGTTGTTCATTGTGTCTATACGTACCTCACTGACCTCTAGCTGTTATCTTTCATTTATCATTATTGGTCAACGCAGACTACCTTGGTCGTGATGCTGAACGTTTCAAGTTCACATTATTATTATTTATGTCTACCTTATGGGAGAGACATAGGGAAGGAGAGAGAGAGCAGCAAAAGAGCAAACGAGGTTCAACAGTCACACCTAAATTTAAAAACACGCTGTCTGTCATTTCTGGTCACACACTGACACAGTGTTTTCACACACACCACAGCGTTCACACACAGTGTTGACACACGCTCCGAGTCAGACAAAGATCAGACAGAGAGAGAGACTGGCAGCACGCCGCAGTGACGTCCCTTGAAGCACTCACCGACCACGTAGCCCTCTTCGGCGAATGAATCCACGTCGACTGGACCGTTCTTACCCAGCACCGTCTCTCCAAGAATCTCCTTTATTCCAGACATTTGTGATAGCAGAACGGATGTGACTGACGTATCGTTGGAAGCGGTCTGTCGTCTGCAGAGTCTGTAGTCTGCTGGTCACGTGCGCCTCCAGAGTTCTCACCCCTGAAGGTCAGCCTCAAAGGTGAAGGTCGCGGTCAAAGGTCGTTGCCGTCCGTGTGGAGTTGTTTTTCGGGCGTTGAACCGTAAAATTAGTAATCAACTGAACGTGTAGACAATCACCACTGTTTTTTCTAGCTTTTATTGTAGCAGTATCTTCCTATTCAGCACGTATTTATAGTGTGATGGCATATTGGTAACAAGAAGAGCGGGTAGCAGAAATTACGAGGCTAGGACATGGGCTGTTTATTTGTTTCCCTTTCCTTCCTTATCCCTTCCACTGATCGTGCAAGATCGCTACTGGTGGAAGCACTTTTCCATCAAACGAGGTATAACGATTCTGAGAAAAGTAGCTAAGAATCGGCAATTAAAGAGATTATCTAGTTAAATAGCTTAATTGTATCTGCTAGCAGTAGCTCATCGTGATCTTTATCTGACAGTTTGAAGTGCAGTCATTAGTTCCCTTTTAATGCTGCTTTCAATTTGTCTTAATGATGTCGATTACATAAAGTGTGCTTTCTTTGTATAGTCACACTGTCTGTCGTTTCCGTATGAATTCAATTTGATGTCTGGTATAGGCGTGGTATGAGCTTAGGTGTGGTCTCAGCATCAACATTTTAAACTTTGGTGCCGAATATTTCATTTTAAGTGGCGTCATTGTTTAAAGGTTTAATCTCAAAAAAGCAATTCATTTTGTGCTGCGTCACTGGGCAGAAGGAGAAAGATTAGGAAAGAGAAGATACGGCGAGACGGGCAGACACTCAACCTCCTATTGCTTGTACGGTTCAACTTCCTGGCCAGCATTATTCGAGAAACACGACTATCACACTTCCATCGGTGGGCGGCCCCCACGTTACCTACGCTTAGCAGACGACATTGGTCTGATGGTGGGCACCAACAACCATCTGCATGACCCTCTGGGATAAATAAAGTATTATCTTGTCTTAACCTTGCCGGCAGACGGACACAGTGAGAAAGCTTATGAAATGGAGACCAGCACTGATATATAGAGTGGAGAAAAGCACTAAGTAAAATATATAAGAACGGAGTACAGCTGAAGAAGGTAACATCTTTAAGTAACCTTTTGTCAGCTGCTATACCAGTCAAGGGATGACTGGATGATACAGTAAATACATGTATACACAAGCAAAATGAAAACCTATGCTCTCGCTCTCTCTCTCTCACACACACACACATTGTTCAAAATAAATAATCCTATATGTACACGTACAGTTTACTGACTAGGTATTTGTGACAAGAGTCTTTATTATCTTTGACGTGTTGACAAAGCTGTGCTCTACCTACGAGTTCAATTCTCGCTGGTGTCTGCAGAGTGACAGACCACGTCACGCTCTATTTAAAGAATATAAGAGATCTACTTAACGACAAGAGATTTGACTTCAATAAACAACAACTTTTTCTTAATTTCTAACATCAGTGCTAACTCTCCGCCTAGGCAATGACTAGCAGGTCTTATCGCCAGGGGAAGTTATTTCCGTCAGGATCGGCATCAATCTTCTGGCGGCCGTCGGAAGCGATCGTCTCCCCTGTGAGGCCATCAACAAGAATCAGGGTGGGGATACCCCGCAGACCGTATTTCTCGCCAAGAGTGGTCTGTCAACATAAAAACAATTTCAAAATCAACAGCATAGGGAAAAAGTAAGTGATTTCCCTGTCTGAAGTAAGTACACTCATTCGACTACTAATTCCATAATAAGTCTGTCCACCTCACACAGTCTCTCTGTCCAACTCGTCGCATAAATGTGGCCTTGCGGACCTTGACGTCACTACACCTTACCTTAACGTCACTACACCTTACCCTGACGTCACTACACCTTACCTTGACATCACTACACCTTACCTTGACGTCACTATACCTTACCTTGACATCACTACACCTTACCTTGACGTCACTATACCTTACCTTGACATCACTACACCTTACCTTGACGTCACTACACCTTACCTTGACATCACTACACCTTACCTTGACGTCACTACACCTTACCCTGACGTCACTACACCTTACCCTGACGTCACTACACCTTACCTTGACATCTGAGCCGAAGCCCACAGTCAGCCAGGGCATCTCGCTGTAGTAGTCGTCAAAGCTCTGCTGGTCACGGTCGGAGCTGAGGAAGACGACCTCGAACTTCTTTCCGGCCGCTTTACAGGCTTTGTAACACTCCGCCAGCTTGGGTGTGAACCCGCGGCACGGGGGACACCAGTGGGCCGAGAAGTAGAGGCCTGCACGAGTAGAATGAAGTTATCATCGGTGATGTGGGTGTGAAGGGATGAAAGGAGATGGAGGTAGTGTGTGGGCGTAGTCAGACAAGGTTATGGAGGTTGCGAGTGGCGGACATCTTGCTACAAGGTGTAGCGCACACAATGATGTATTTAGATACAGTTTTCTGTAATGGTCAGTGATGTGCACTTTCTTCACATCGTAAATTTAAATTCAACGAAAAGTTTCAGCTCGCTGAAAACCTGAGTTTAACACCTGCTTGCCGCACCCGGAGTACACCAAATACCGTCCCTCAGGGAGCTGGGAGGGTAAGTTTATACCCCTTGGGTTTATATCCCTTGGGTGGGTGGTTGGTTGATCCCGATCTGATTTTTTTCCTGTGAACCCCAGTTCTGTACTCAATGAATGCGTTTGACTCATTTCTGGTTAGTGCATTTAGTGACCGGGCTTTGTCGTTTGGTGCTGGATGGAGGGTCGGGGTAGGTATGCCGCTGGTATTGTAAGTCCAATCTCTAGGGGGCTAGTCACTGTGTGATCTGTAGGGTGGCTGTAATTATAAGATGTAAAAAATAAGATAGGTGTTTGCAAGAGGTCTTAACCCTGTAACACACTTCCATACAGTCTCAGAGATAACAGTTGCTGAATCATCATCTACTGCCGGCAGCTTTCTGAGTCTGGCTACACTGTTGTATGTGGGTAATATTCGTCACAACAATGTGCTACACTAAACAATGTGCTACACTGTTGTATGTGAGTAGTATTCAGTCACAACAATGTGCTACACTGTTGTATGTGAGTACGCGCACAGAAATGTGCTACACTGTTGTATGTGAGTAATATTTAGTCACAACAATGTGCTACACTGTAAACAATGTGCTACACTGTTGTATGTGACTAATATTTAGTCACAACAATGTGCTACACTGTAAACAATGTGCTATACTGTTGTATGTGACTATTACATATATTCAGTCACAACAATGTTGCTACTCCTGTTCTTTGTCTTCTCTCACTCTCCCTGGCTCTGTTAGAGATAAGGACAAAGAGATGTATGTAGACATACACAAACCTATCGACATACAATACACGTGAACATGTATGAATATAACAGATCGATGTCCCGTGGCCTTACTGCCTAGTCTCTCCCGCCCCCTCCCTCTTGTAGTGCCCTTAGCTTTTCCTCCAGTTTGATGTTTCTGTTGATGTGTGCTTTTAGTTGGTCTGCAGCTGTTGTGGACTGTTTTCCTCTCTTGCCATTGTTGTTGTCTTCATCATCTAACGATCTCCAAGCCATGTCGACCGGCTGTCACTTTGCTGGATTAACTGTCGACTTTCTGAACTGTTCACCGCTGTCTGCTCTACCCACCATTTGCCTCTCAGCACTCTTCCTGCTTTAGATGGCGGGTGTAGGTGAGTCAGCAAGTGTGGACTTGATTCTCTGATCTCTTGTCTACATCCTGCCTGTATCTTCACTGTCACTGTCTGATGCGACTTGTGTGACAGTCATGTCAGCGCCAAAGATGATGCCACTATACTATTTGCATGTCATGTAACATGATCATTTAACACATGTAAACGTAAACACAGGAAAACACGAGCAGCAGACACTGTAAAGTGTAACTATCCCCATGAGCCACTCACCCACCACGTAACCGTCCTCGGCAAACGTCTGGACGTCGACAGGCCCGTGTTTGCCCTGCACCGTGTCGCCGAGGAGGGCCTTCAAAGCCGACATGGTGACAAATGTTAGCTGCTGAGGTCGTCGTTGGCCGCCTGGCAGACAGTTGCCGGGTCACACCGTCGTGGTGTTATGTACTGGCTACCACCCGGGCGGAAACCCACCCCATTGGGCTGCCAGGCGAGGTGAAGGTCGTGTGCTATAGATCGCAAACGTCAGCTTGCGCAAGACACGCGCGCGTGTGTGTGTCTGTGTGTGTGTGGGGGGGCGGGGTGCACGGATGATACCAGCAGCCACCACTGTTATCTGAGAGCTTGACACAAAGAGGATACCAAGAGCCATCACTATTATGAGAGCTTCACACAAAGAGGATAACAACATCCACCACTGCTCTATGGGAGCTTGAAGCAGGGAGGATAACAAGTGGCAGGAAAGTAAAGCCGCGCTGACCGGGATGTGAACGCGGCGGCGCTCCTCTGAAACGAGTATCGGTGGTCGTGCGAGGCCTGGAGCAGGCAGGGAGGGGGAGCTTAAATGGACTGATTTTGTTTTTAAAAAAAGATGAATCATGTTAGGAAAAATATAATTTTCGTATAAGGACATCTGTAGGACACCAGTCCTCTGCTAGTAAACACGCTAGAGTCTCAGTCCGTGTATTACAGGGACACTGTCACGTGCACTCTACAGCGCCTTTCAGACGAGGAACATAATAAATAAAAACACAGACAACAATTTAAATTTAAAAAAAAATATATAATATAATTTAAAAATCAAAATAAAAGAAGAAAACAAAAAAAATAAATAAACACAATACAAAACGATTCCTAATTTTCCAACCCCACAATTCGTACACACGTTTCTTCCAACAGTTTCAAAAGTATTCAATCCTCTCGTCCAGTTTCTCTCAAAGTCTCCACTTGAAACGGCACACTGTTTCCGCTTCTAAGATACACCATATATCAACATGAAAAGTACACAAAGTTTCCACTTCTTCTTGATTGAAGTTATATCCCAAAGAAAATCCACAAGAAAATCCACAAGAAAATCCAAAAGTAAATCCACAAGAAAACCTCACAAGAAAACCTCACAAGAAAACCTCACAAGAAAACTCACAAGAAAAAAAATCCACAGTAAAACTCAACAGGTTCAATGCTCACAAAAGTACAAACAAGTATGGTACTTCAAGTCGGTTCAGGACTTGTACACACAATTCAAGTCTGGTCAGGACTTGTACACATAATCCAAATCTGGTCAGGACTTGTACAACACAATACAAGTCTGGTCAGGACTTGTACACACAATCCAAGTCTGGTCAGGACTTGTACACACAATCCAAGTCTGGTCAGGACTTGTACACACACAATACAAATCTGGTCAGGATTTGTACAACAACACCAAGTCCGTCAAGACTGGTTACAAACAAAAACAGTCCGCTCCGGACGCACTGACAACACCAAGAAAACTCCTCCCTTCTCCCCGCTCCCGTCAAGGAAAAACCCCAATCAAACCACACACATCCAACACACTATCACACTCTTTCCTTTGTTCAAAGTAACCACCAAACAACCTATCAACAGAACTTAATTAACACAAAGACCGGCCGGCCATCCTCGTATGGCGCGGCACGCCTCAGACTGTTGACACTAACAGCCTCAGTGATAGCTGTCTTTACCACCTCACCCGAACAATTACTTTTACTAATTAAAAAAAACATTTTAAAAAATACATCTCAACAGGTTTGTGACAGACACAATCATCTGGGGGCGCATTTGCAATGACCAGCTAACCCAGGGAGGTAGAGGGAGGAGAGTAAGAAGGGGCGTTGGTGGACGGAGAAGGGGCTGGTCGGGGTGGATCCCTAGGACGGATGGGAACACATGCCAGCCTCACCCTTCTCTCTTCTAGCCTCAGTCGGAAGAAGTTCCACACCTATTCATAGGAAACACTGAAGATGAGTTCTGGGACAACAACACTGACCTCTGACCTTAGAGCTGAGTACAGCGGTGACACTGCTGGGGAGAAGATCTGACCACCTGTAGTTTTGTAATCACTGTTGTGACTCATGGTCGTCACTTTCTTTATTAATTTGTCAATTTAATTATAGTTTTCAGTTTAATTAAAGTATCATTATATTTATTTGTCAAATTGTAACGTTTATTTTTTAATATCTAAGAGTCGTCTGTTTGCATACAATGTGAACTGATAGCTTGTTGTTTTGCTCTATTGACAGAGTATTTGAGGTTGGTATTAAGAGTAATGTGTATTAAGACCTACAGACTACAGGCTTCTCTAGTTTTCAACAAACTCTATCAGGCCGGACTATGAGCCAGAAGTGGAATGTGTGTGGGCAGCACCTGGACACCAGGACTGACACCTTTACGACTTTGTGTTGCCGCCCGACCACCTGTCAGGTGCAACGTACTCTTGGAAAGGGGCTCTGCCATTAGGTGGTGTAGAACTGTAGATGCTAGAAGCTGTTGTAGCTTGAGTTTTAGACCAAACAGCAGAATATCATCAGAGAAAGGTGCTGCGGTTGCTTGTCTGCATCAGGGTGCAATCGATGTGACAGAGAACAAATTCTCTAAAAAAAAAGGTTTAATTTTATTCATCCCTTTTTTTGACACTTCTGGTCGTAAATTCATAATGAGCTCTTGTAGAAAACCACTTTTGTACTATTTGTTTAGCAGCAAACATATAGTCAGTGCGGTTTTACTTGTTGGTTCTTTTGTAATAGAGAAGAGAACCATTGAAAGTACCTGCCGAGGTGTTCGGTGGACAGGATATAGCAATAAATATGTCACCCGGTGGGATCAGATTAGCAGGATGGACAAAGGTGCAAAAAAAAAAAACCAGTTTCCTACTTAAACACATCAAAGGCCTGGGTGCGGTGACACTTGATAGTTGTCAGTAAAATGAGAAAGAGAGAAGAGAGAAGAGAACGATTGAAAGGACTGGAGCGGATCCCTGCCAGCTCTGTCTCTGGTCTTTAGCACGTGACAGTCACGCTTGGTGAGGTCTGTAGCCGGGAAGGCAAGGGAAAAACCTGAGTGGGTGAGCTTGTGTGGAAAGAAGGAATATTACACTTGATGTACATTCATCTAGGTTATAATATTCATTCGTCACCAAAAATCGTTGTATACGAATAGAATGGCATTATTGTCTGTGGACATAAATAGTAATATGTAAACATAGGTTTATTGTTAAAATTTTGAGTTAAGTGTGGATTAAAATGGAGTTAAGCCTAAATGTATAATTATTCCAATATTCTGTTGATAAAAGCTTCTCTTTTGGGAGGCGAGGTGGGTGGTTGGTGGTCGGGTGGGTGGTGGTGTGGTGGTGGTGGTTAGGGCGCACCATAGCCTTGCGCCGACCTCGTTCACGTTAATAACGTTATGTTATCGAAGAGCCTCAGTGACTGCTTCTGTGATGCATTGATCAACAATTTAGCAAGTTTAGCAGCCACACTATATATATGCGTGATGATATCTCGGAAAAGTCAGATCACAGACAGTTCTTGCACGAACAGTTTTCCGAATGCTGTCAACACTTCGCGAACTACATGTATGAGTGGATGGAAAACTGCTGTACAAAGCCTACTTCAACTCTGGGATGATCTTCGCAAAGTTAATAAATTGTGAGACTAAATGTTCCACACTAGCAGACGAAACCGCGACTGCTTAGAAAACCTCTTTTCTGTTATATGAGGACAAGGAAGACATTGAATATCCGAATGTCCACCAGGTTACCGTCTTTCTGTGTCTGTGATGGGGATTGATGTGGTGCTGTGCAGTCTCGTCATGCAGTGAGAAGCAATACATTGAAGACGGAGATGCTTCTATTTGATTGAGCACATCAGAGTCAGCGCACTCGGCAATGTCTATGCAAATGTGAGCTCATAATGATGTAAAATCGTTACTTTTCACCAATTTGTGAGGACTCATCGAGGACAAATTTTTCGCTTTAATGTGGTTACATCCCACAAAGTTCAAAGAAAAGTGTCCCGCATGGACAGACATTCACTTACCGGAAGCAAGGAAACTGTCCGAGATACTACATTGTACATCAAGCAGTCAGCACAGTCTCATAGATAGACTGTCCACCTAACACCATCACTGCTGATGCCTAGTGGCCAAATTGAATATTATAGATTGAAAACAGGCTCCTACAGGTGGACCGAGTGAGAGCTCACTTTCTGTAATGTTTTGAACGAGATCGAGTTCCTATATGTCCCCACATACCAACAGCGTTTGTTCATTGTTTTAAAGATACGGCTACATCTGCTTTTGCAGAAACAATGAACACTTTCTCAATGTCGCGAGGTAAAATGGACAAACAGGAAACTTAAACATCGTAATATACTGTACATATTTATATTTACACAGTTTGGGGTTTAAAGGGGTTACAATATAACAACCATACTTCTGTGTGAATAAAGTCTGTCCGGGGCTGATTACTGAAAAACCAATGTTTAGTTTGACTGAACACTTTTTGGTCTTGTTGTCTATTTGTGTGTGTTAGTGTTTTCAGTGGCATGTGTGTGTCAGTGTGCATCTGTGTGTCAGTACGTGTGTTGAATTTGCATTAGTCAGTAGCTGATAATGAGAACCTAGGACACCTCAGCACACCAAGCCTTCTCTAAATGAGCTAACAGATGTATTTCAATGGTCATGTAAGTACAGACCGCCACTGATACGGAGAGCTGGCCAGAACCGCCGCCAAGGGAACAGGCGCGGGCATAGTACAGGTTGTCTTGCACGACCTGTGTGGATGTGTCAAGTGTGGGTGTCAGTGTTGGTGTATCTGTGTCAGTGTGTTTCTGTCAGTACAATACCTTCTCCAGAAGCTGATAGACAAGTAGGCACACCCAATCGTCTCTAATCAGCTAATTTAATTGTATTGTGTTTAGGCACGTTTGTGTGTGTGCATGTGGTCGAAGATTCCGTGTCGACTTACCTTAGGTGAGTACTTACGGCTAAAATAAATAAGATACAATATTACTTATTTCTTCCTCCTCTCTGTCACGTGTGCCAGACCCCCAGTTTCATTCACGTGTTTGCTGCTTCATGCTGTGATGAATGTTATATTTTAAATTATATCCATTCACTTTATCTAAATTGTTGAGTTGTGCTTGTATCATCTAATTCAAAAATGCCAGTCGGCATTTGAAGCCTGTACCTTACGGCTATTGGATGTTGCTGTGGACAGGTTCACCACAGTTGACAAGATACTGAAACTGTTGTCAAAACACACGCTCGCTGCAGTTTGAGCAAATCAGGCACACCATTAAAGTCTCGAATGGAATCTCAGGCACTTGCCCTCCGACTATTGACGGCGAAACCAAAACATTTTCTAATTCTTGAATGAATAATAACCAATCCATAATCCTAATGAGTCAATCAAGGCCATGAAATTTTCAAGAAAGCAGGATCTTGGAACCGTAAATAAGTAAGTGGGTTGATACAGTGAAACCTGTCAGCACTTCAGCTGTGCGGTTAGAGTGTTTGAGAGAAAAGGCGTCACACCTCATCTCTAAAGACGTTACATGGGTGCAAAATTTGTCTATTTGGCTTAAACTCACATCCAAATATTTTCAACAAATCCCAAATGTTGGCAAAGAAAGAAGGTGCAAGAAGGAAACTTCGGTGTTTCCGCTTGCCCTTACTGTCCTGACGTCTGTGTTGTTAGAGATCCACCTGAACAGTTTGCCGTTTGTTTTCAGATGTCAGTAGATATA
Source organism: Pomacea canaliculata (assembly GCF_003073045.1). Taxonomy (NCBI): domain Eukaryota; kingdom Metazoa; phylum Mollusca; class Gastropoda; order Architaenioglossa; family Ampullariidae; genus Pomacea; species Pomacea canaliculata. Next base: position 1,098,818 of record NC_037590.1, on the reverse strand, counting down.
AAACTAACCTTAAATTTTTAGCCTCCCAAGCATTAACATAATCCACTACGACCGTACCTGCGATCACGACGCTTGATAAGTAGTGTATCACGTACTTCACCCACCATGTATTCGTCACGTTGTGCACAGTCACATTGCCCGCAGATCAACCAATCAGAGAGAGAGAGAATGGACAGTAGATTATCGGAACTTGACATCGCTCTACTAGTGTTACTAACAACTGCTACGCACAAATTTAGAATGGCACTTTGCCAGCGAAATTTTGAAGTATTTGAGGCTGAAATTTTTACAGTCTAGGTTTATATCCAGTACAAATCTACGACATCTTGCAAAGACACAAAACCATCCATGGGTCTTTAACCTCTCGTGGAGAACACGTTTGAAGTGACTTACGAGAAGGAAAGAGGTACACCATTTTGTCTTTAAGATGAACGACGGTGATGCACGAGAGGTCACTTTGAGCAGGTGGCAATAATTCCCAAGGGCGCATGAGAACATGAGATGGTTTTAGGGCCGGACTAAAATAGTTAAACTCAGCTTTACCCATACTGTATAGTATGCTATATCTAATACTGGCGGCGGCCGGTCAGAGACAGGACGGGTCGCCTCTTGCCCAGGTCTGCTCTTAGTGTGTGGAAAGTTTCCCACATCTCGTTAGAAGCGCGGAGCTCTATAAGCGCGTCATGAACGCACGATTGAGCCCTTGATGTCGATTTTCTCATCACATGCCACACACCTCCATATGCCTTTTTTAAGTCAATAAAGTTGTGTAAAAGAAAATTCAGCTGGTGTTGTAGATGAGGAAACAGGAAACAGCCTCACGTCTTCCGCGGTGGTGTTGATGTGATTTTGAATTGCATTAGTTTGTTTTATTTGCTGCATCTCTGCATTTGTTCCAGTTTGCTCGCTTTTCTCTTGAATGGTATGGCTCAGATGGTTGTGCTTCCTACCTAGTTTTAACTTTGTCGGGGATAATCTCACTTTTCATGCGGCGCCGGTTACCATGTTTATCTGCACCTTAGGTGTGGTGACTCAGGGAGAACACGGTAGGGTAGTTAACACGGGAGGGTAAACAAGGTGTGTGTTGTGCCGCGCTGTTGTCGAAGGGCGACGATCATTCGATGTCAAACCTTGCAGTGCTGTGCAGGTCAGCCCGCCCACCCGTGTTCAGCGATGCGCGGCAGCTGTTGCCAGACAACCCCACAAACACAGCCGCTTCTCTAAGGGGGACACGGTGCGAGCTAAGGTCTCTGAGGGAGGCTGCGCGTGCCCAGGAACGATGCAGGTCAAGTGTGTGTAAACAAACACATGGCAACGCCTGGTCCAATGCAACTTCATTGTACCCGCATCCTTCTCTGTTTTTGTCAACAGACCTGCATCTCGCAATAAATGAAAAATACAATCAATGGAATACGACATTCCGTCTCGTGCACCTCTCAAGTCGCTGACATTACTGACTGTTCTTCAATGGGTCTCTTTACAGAACTATTTATTGACACCTTGTGGTTGACAATGTTGTCTAGATGATAGATTTTCTCGCCGTACTGTGTAGTCGACAAAACTATTTGTAGTACGATAGCCTTCCCAAATGTCATGACTGTTCCACACCTTATGGATAAACTGTCAACGCTCCTGACTTCTCCACAAAAACCCTGTTAGTCTGTATAAACCCTGGGCGAGGAAGGCAATGTCGTGCCTTTCAGTATTGTTACAACATCACTGACACCACACAGCAGACTTCCCTCACCTTTATTAACCATTAATAAAACATCTACAAACGGCGTGAGAGGGATGCAAGGTGACAACACCAATCTCTAGCTGTTCACTTCACACACATTCACCAATCTGACCAAAGTGACTCGGCTCCTTGTAGGACTCGTTACAAACACACCTACAGCGTGTACACAAACACCTCTGCCCGCCACTGCCATTCACTCTTGAATACGAAAATACTAACTCCCTACCACCCAAATACGAAAGTGAGCATGCACAAAACGAAAACATTTTACTTCTCCGTTCAAAGCAAAATGATGACAGGGAAACAATGTTCACATGCCCCAGACTGACTGCGATCTAGGTGTGCACAGTCTCTTCAACCTTCCGTTCACCCCCGATGATTAAAGGTTTTGTCTTTGTCTCCCAAATACTCAGATTCTTCGATACCAGCCTTCTGCGCCTCTCTGTCCTGTTGTGCTCATAACAATAAAAAATGTGATTTGTACAGCGCATACTCACACTCGTATGGAGCGTGCTCTTAGCGTGGGACAAAACACCGACACTCATGAAGAACTGACGACCCGGTGAACAAAATTACTAAGACCTAATAAAAAAACAGAAAACGAAAAAAGGAATCGGGTAACAAGAGATATGAGTGTGATTCATCAGAGGAAGACAAGTAGCAACCAAAGAAAAAAAGGGAGCGAGTTGAAAAAGGAAGTAGGATTCTGCTGCACTGTTAGCGTAACATGTCAAATGATATTGGTTTTCGTGACATTATACAATATTCAATGGGTGGGTAGCGGCGACATATGAAGGAGAGAGTTCTACTGTTTTGCTGCACAGTAACTGAAACTCCTGTGACCGCAGGTTGTTCTGATGACAGCAATAGTGAGGAGACGGAGCAGGCGAAGCGCGCAGGTGTCTGGCTGGAATGTAGGGGAAGAGAAGTTCGGAGAATGCTGCCAAATCATCATCTTCAAGGGCACTACTTACGCACCCCAGTGATTGCACGTAAGTGAACCAAACTCAAAATATCGCTCAGTGATTTTATGTTGAGCTAAACAAGCTCACTCACTACTGCAAACAAATCTCATATCTGTAGAGAAATCCCGAGCTGCAGACCAACATTGAACCTGCGACCCGCACTGAGAAGTGTTAACAAACTAAGCTCCATATTGAGAGACCCAACTCCTGCAGACAAAGCTCTCCACGGTAATAAAAGCAGCAAACTGCTCATTAATTGAGGTTTCAGATTCATGTAAGATTATCAAATTCTTATTATATTATGGCACTCCTGGAAAAGATGTAATGTATTAATACTATTATTTACAAACAAGCAGCACACTACTTGCCACTGAAAGATAACTTGTATACAATAGGAAAAACCCTCTGAGAAAAACACATTGTTACAAGTTCAATTAAAAAAACTCTTGCATAAAAAAGTTGAAAATATTGGAAGAAAAAAATTGTGTAAAAGCAGTTGCAAATAACTATTATTTTGTAAAACTGCAGGACTTCTGTGCAACAAAGAAAAAGCAGCTGAGGGAACACCTAGATCTACACAGTGTCTCACAAAGATGTTGCTGTCAAAATACATTTTACACCACACAGAAAATATTATCCAAAATATGGTCAATACCACCCTTCTACTGCATTATCATGTCTGTTACTTTCTATGACAATACAAAAATACTCACCTGAATGTAATTTCCAAACTACAAACAACACACAAAGTGAATTACGATTTAATACTTGGTGTCATCTGTTGTCTTTGTGTTTTTTCTGTATGAATCACATTTCTATTGTGTACAAAGTTGCAACTAGCTCTACAATTTAAGTAAACATTTAAAGATATAAGCCAGCCTCATTCCCTCTTAGTTTAAATGGAAACAGATAAATGACAACTTGCAAGAATTAAAAATATAACAGATAAAAAAGCAACAACAGAAAGAAAAGAAAGAATTATTAGAATGTTCAAGGCCAACAACACAGAAGATTTAGTCTAGTGATTAGTTCTGATGTCTCTTCCATGCATCATATCATGCCAATATAAAATGTATGCACAAAGGCATACAACACATATCCACACAGTCAACACTTCTTGTAAATGCTAATCCTTATAATCACTTCGACAAAGGACACATGAACTCAGGGTCTTAGGCCATCTATGCTTTAAGCAGATATACACATCCTATTTCCTTTGGATCATCACAGCATGTTACTAGAAAAAGCATGTTTTTATTATTTGCTTGTCACAGCTTTGCATGCTAGTTCTAAGCAAGGAATCTATTTAAATAAATAAAGGAGACTATGAAACAGCCACACTATATAGGACGTCAAGATGGCATTGGCTGAGTCTTACTACACGCACTCCTAACACAGTCTTGCTTGCATGCCTTTGCTGTCCACGTGCTAAACACATTAGCCACACAAACATGTCATAATACTACCATGACAATTAATAGAAAGTACTGGGTTGAAGATTTACAAAGACCTTTATTCTGACCTATAACAATTGAGCACAGAAAACATAGTTCCAACAACCCAGACCTTTTTTGATACTAAGAAATGTGCTTACTGTGTATCTTACAATAAAAAGACTTCACTATGACCTATGAGCCATGACCATGAGATCACACCACAGGCTCTGTAGCTACCACAGTGTGGAATGGGATAAGGCAGCAGTGAGAAAAGGCGACATCATGAATACTGATGCTTGAAGCTGAAATCAGTAGTCCTCAGCCCAAGGGTTTGCCTCTAAAAAGTTGTCAATGACCTCCTTCATGGCTAGGTTGGGTATCAGCTGATCTTGGGTTAGGTCCATTCTTGTCACTGGATCAAAGTGACCAACTCTCTGGCAAACAGGAAGTCATGTCCTTGCTTCAGAAAGGGTTGTAACAACTCATTAAAAGAGGCTACAAGGATCACTGCCGACTGATTTGTTAATTAACCCCACTTATGCTAAAGATGGCTCCAGATTGCATCCTCATCTTGCTCTTTGCACAGAGAAAGAGATTTTTAACTTACTGCTATTCTTTACACTTCAGGGTTTCTTGCTCAGAATTTTTTTTTAAACTCTATGTGGACAAGTAAGCTGCAAGGAGTTAAGCTGTTTAGATAATGTTAGGCCGCCACACAAAATTATCTTTAGGTCAGGCATGTCTGATTGGATCTACATGTTCTTGTCTTTATGTCATACATGTCTACTTGGATCTGCATGTTATTGTCCGTCTTGAGCTTGTTTCCTGGCTTCTTTCTTCTGTGCCACAACTCCTTATCTATGTTTGTCAATTGGATCTTTTTCACAGACTTCTCTGTATCATTTTGTTTTGCAACAACATTATTCAGTAAACAGTGAAATAGCTCAAGAGATAAACGTCTACTATTGGATCATTTACAAAACTATAATTCTACCTCTCCTGAAACGGGAAAAAACCCAAAATAAACTAGATTTTTACAGATTGGAAAGTCCCTCCCGTTTTATGACCTGAATGCACTCTCCTTCTGAATGTCTTTCTGTGCCTTTTCTTGATCTCATTTATTTTATTACTTTGTTATTGTTATTATTACTTATAAACCATAGAACAGTATTCTCACCAGATGGAGGCTGCTACAAACTACATGTAATTCTAGACTGTAAGTGCTGCCTGAGACTACAAACAACTATTTATAGAATTTGTAGACCTTCACTACTAACATAATTGTTTAAAAAAATATGCTATCCTAAACACTACGTGAAACACAAAAATCTGTAAATTAAATGTCATTCAAACACAATAATACAAACCTGTAAATGCTCAATAATGTCTTTTTTGTCATATGTAATCCCACTTGGAGTGATCACAGGTTCACGCATGATTTCAAAACTGATTCGCCCACAAAGGTTGTCAGGCACTTCTCGTTTCTGTGGGAGAAAGAAAATTAACAAGGTTAATGAACTGATAGGATGTGAATGAGCAGTCTAAAGGAAAGCATGGGTCATGAACTCCCCAACTTACCCGCCTCCTTTCATCAAGTTGTGCAAATAATTCATTGATCTCTTTTAGTCGCAGGTCCTGAAATTAGAAAAAAAAAAGTAACACTGAGCTCTGTTCATCCCGCCTGAATAATGTGAAAACAAAATGAGGGTACATCAGGTCCAAATAGAAAATCTAAATATCTTGCCATTCAACACTGTCAACTTGTTCTCAGTTGTGCGTGATTGAAAAACAAATGTCAGGTTAACATCCTTTACAACTAACTGTAGAAACAACTTACCCCGAACTGACATTTACAAAAGAGAAAAAAAGAAGAGCAGACACTTCAAAGCCAAACAGCTACTGAGGTATAATTTAAAGTTAGTATTAATCAGGTACAAACAACTTACATGGTCATATTCTATTCGCTCAGTTTCCTGTGTGGTATCTTTGTCATGACCTCCCTTTTTCACAGCTTCAATTTGCCTGGAAGTGCAAACACAAAAAAAAAGAGGTATCTCAATATAATTACAAAAATAACTTTCACCATTACAAAGTCTACAAATTTACTGATCTACAATTTACATCCATAGAGACTGTTGTTTCTGATGGTTGTAACATTTATACTAAAATAGCTTTGTGAACAAACTCAACATGTTTTATACAATTGTAAGGATTTTCTGCTTTCTGCAGCATGCAGCTGAGTAACTTGTTACTGAAAAAAGATTGAACTTTTACTTTAGTTGGGAAAGAATGGTTGGAGCTAGCTGAGGGGGTGAGAAGTACATGCAACACTTGCTATTCTAGAAGTCATGCGATATGATTTGCCTCCATCTGGCCCCACAAGTATCTCACCTCTCACCCTTGTGTTGAACCCTTCTTGTTGGAGAAAGGTTGAGGGTGGGGGGGAATTAGGCCTTTAAGCACATAACTGGCTTCAGAACTTATTCTTCTTTTTATTCCTTATCACCCCCAGTGGAGCATAGAACTCATTCTAGTAGCCCACATAAGATTATATTTTAAACAAAGTTTGGACTGTATACATAATAAATATTTATATCAAACGAATAAATTCCGTTTATTAGAAAATGCTATTAAAAAAACTATTTAAATAACATTCAGATAATATAACATCTATCAGAGATACACCTTGTGGCATAAGGCACATCTGTGATATATTGTAAGAAAATAAATATGCTGCTATATTATGTTATACGGTTTTCTTTACAGGGGGAAAAGGGGGCCATTAAAAAGTTATAAGATTAATTTTGTATTTGTTAATAAAAAGAGAAAAGGAGAGGAAAAACTAAGCTTAACAGATGACCGAGACAACACAGCCACTTTGTGAAGAATTTGATTCAGAAAGAACCTTCATATACCGAACAAACTAAAATGTTACCTCTTGGACCATGCATATCTTACAAAATAAATAAATCAAGAAAATTACCCACTACACTGCTGCTGTACCTTTCCTTACCTCTCTCTCTCTTCACTGACAAGTTTATTCAAGTAAGATTGGAGAGCAATCTCTTGTTGAATTCGCTTCTCTTCAATCATATTCCATCGTCGCTTTTTAGCGAGCCGCAGTGCACCAGTTACCTCGTCTCCAAAATTCAGTTTTTGCTCTTTTGCAAGATCATGGGCTGAAAGCATGACAAAACTGAAAGTTAATGTCAGCTTATACTTCGCAGTCTTTAAATGTCTGATGTCATGTCTACTTTGACACATCTAAAAATGAACTACACTGCATTTTATGCACTGAGATACAGTTTTCACACGTGCTCATATGTTTATTTCTATGGAAGTGTAGTTTTTGCATGATAAGTAATTGAGATAGTGTTAATATTAGAAAAGCTAAATAAGATTTGAACAAACAAAAGTGGTGGGAGGAAAGTCCACAAATACACATTCAGTATTGTTCTCATCACTGTAAACAGGTCAGAATGTTCCTTTCTTCTTGCATACATGTCACATTAATTTAAAATGCCCTTTACAAACATTAGACACTGGGGGAAAAATTTACGACCTTTCATAAGATGTGTGATTGCCTCATCATACATGCCCTTCTCAACCATTGCCTGGCCCAGGAAGAAGTGACCCTTGACCAAGGATCTGTCTAAGTCCAAGGCATGATGACAGTCTTGCACTGCAAGCTCCCAGCTACGCAACTTCAGGTAACATAATGCACGATTGGTGTAGTATGTTGGAGTAGCTGGGTTTTTTGTCTGAATGGAGGGAAAATACTATATATCATGGAGCCAAAATATGTTCTAGAGCAGTGATGCCCAACCTTTTTCGGCCTGCGGGCCATATCCATTTCGGACAGCCGTGTCGCGGGCCAGATCCATTTCAGACAGCCGTGTCGCGGGCCACTTCACTTCATTTTTTATTAGAAACAAGTTGTACTTTCCATTAATTATGTAGTAATTAGTGGGATATTTGAAGTTGTTTTCCCGAAACCAACTTCTGAATCTCCGGCCTCATCGTAGAGACACCAAGTCGGAGCACTGAATCGACATGTTCGTCCATCGAAAAAAAGATTGAGAGACGCCCCTACGTGGGGATAAATACTTCTTTCCTTTTTTTTTTTTCGTTTTTTGTATGTCTTCTTTTATTACTAACATGCCAATTTCCTGCACTGTGGGCAGAAGTTTCGCAGGCCGGATGGCACCGAGTCGCGGGCCGGATATGGCCCGCGGGCCGTAGGTTGTGCATCCCTGTTCTAGAGTATGTAATTAACCTTTCATGCATGGGTATCAATAGTATAAACATGTATTAACATGTAAGTTCATGGCTGTAACGTTAAAAAAAAATCACGAGTAATACAGTAGTAACAGCAGAACAATGTTTTAATCATAGTGTTGAAATATTTGCAGGCATTTGCTAACGTGTGCTCATGTACACACATGTGAGCTCGAACACACAGTTTTACAGATAAGGCACCTGCTAGCATGGAATATTCAATGACCGCTTTTTTTCGATTTCTGGAAAATTTCGTCAACAATTAAAAAAAAAAAAGCACAGGGATATCTACACTAGAATACATCATTGATGTTCATTTGAAAAAAAACAAAACAAAAAGCAATTACACGTTTTTTCTATCTGCCTATCACTATCTTCTATCCAAAGTACACGGAAACGAATTTATTTATAGTTCTCCCCAATCAATGTATCGATGAATATTTAGTCATAACTACATGTAATATTTTGTTTCTGCACAGACACCACTTACAATTGCTTTTGTGTAGCACTGTATTGCATCTTCATATTTCCTGGCAGCAAACAATCTATTACCTTGATTTTTTAAGTCAACGGAGCTCATGATGATAGGTTTCTGGTAAATATATTACTAAGACACACTGGAAACATCAATAGCTGTGGTTTCTGTTTACTGATTCATGTCACCGGAACTTTCCGCCATCACTTGTGGCCGTCAGGGAGGCATCATTAACTCTGTGCCTGCAGCAGCTGGATTTGACAATAGCTTTCACAAATAATTATACTATACTCTTAATAAATATGCTAACGACTAGCATACACTTATTCGCTTAAAATTTTATTAACAAACTATAATAAAATATGGCAATAAAAGGAATGATTATGAGACAAGGGATGGGAAAAAGTATGCACTGAATATGTACGTTTATCTTATTTATCGTTATTTATGTACTTATGTACGACGCAAGAAAGCGATCGCATTGTCAAAAGTTTTTAAGGACTCAAGAATTTTGACAACTCTTTTGGCTAAAGACTTTCAGAAAATATTTATGTTATTTACTCCGCGTTTGGAGACGTAAAGTTAGCAGACGACACCTTGATAGTGTGAATTTACGGCAATATAGTTGTCAAGAAAATATACAGAACTTTATGAGTATTACGCTCTAAAACTAATAAAACATTCTGCTATGCCATCATTTAATTAACGTTGGATGTTTCAAAATCGATTTTGCGGAAAGTCGTAAAGGGCGGCTCTATTGAAAAATAGATGAATAATATTTTAGTGTGTGCACGATCTAGCATTCATAGGATATTTACCTAATGTTGATAATTAATCCCACCTTATGACTTTCAAAGAATATTTGTCTGAGCTCTTTTACCGTGTTAATGACAGATTAGGATACAACATTGCAACAGTCAAGTCGAAACATGAATTAGAAAACGGGGAAAGGTACAGTAATCACTTTTGGGCTGCATTTCTCGTCGACAGGCACCAACATATCTAATGCCAGGTGATAATTCCTTATGATGACTTTCTCTTAAGGGGTGTGAGAAGGACCTGTGAGATTTGACTGTTCTAGAGCAAATTACGACACCTGTATAGTTTTTGTTGTCGAGAATGTCATCATAAGGAATGTCGTCGTATGCGGTAAACGGAAGATTGGAAAGTCAATATTCTTTTGTTGTTGTTTTTCTTTAACACTTTTTGAAAAAATACATGGCAATTTGTATTTTAATGTTTGTGAAAATAACAAATCCTACTACTAATAGTCTTGTGGCAGTGAGGATAATTGCGGTTGGTGCTTGTTTATTTTGTGCACATTATATATTATTTACCACATATACAATATTATCAATTAAAGTGTGTGTGGATAGTGAAAATCACGATAAGAGACAAGTAATTCAAAATGTTAAGAAAGACATATAATATTTAATTGAGATGTGATGCGAAGCCTTATAACAGGTTAAAAGTAGTTCATGTGGAAGACAATCGTGACTACAATTTTCAGTCACGAAGAAGAAAAGATTAATATTTTTCACCACTTTTACAGGGTTGCAGATTGATCTTAAACCCAGTCTCTCAATATGGATGGAAAATAGGTTAAGCATTCAGAACCTTAACTATCCATGGATTTTAATGATCCCATTGCCTTGAGGGATCTTGCAGAGCAAAAGGAGAAGGAATGGAAAGACTTGGCTGAAAAGAGGTCGGTATCATTTGTAAAATTTCAATATCTGACAGATATATATGTATATTTTGGAGACTGCATTGAGGTTTCTTTATTGAGGTAGGGCAGTCTGGTGGTGCAACAGTTAGCACCTTTACCAATACAGTGAAGGTTGGCAGTCATGGGTTCAGCTCCCAGCTCGGGCACGCTGTTCTTTGTCTGCATGTGGCATCTGTTTGCAGGGCTGGCTGCCTTGCCGTGATATAGCTTTAATTGCTGGCACAGCATAAAACACCAATTCCTCCTCCTTCTTTTCGCTGAGGTTTCTTCATTGAGGTTCCTGTCTTGAGGTTTCTTTATTTTCACTGATCAATCATGGTGGAAGTTCAAAGCATCCCTTTCACATCTACTCATAATTTGGGCTACACCATCATCTGACATGTCCCTGTACCATCCTATATTACTTATATCTTTGTCATTTGGTCTATGTAGCCAGTATTCAGGTCAGTGCCATAAGACTTCATGTTTAGGCAACAAAGGCACTGGTTTGTTTTGCTGGTTTTTTCCTAGACTTAATTTCACCACCGTTTTACTTGCTGACTACTCCAGAAGAAAGGCAGACTACAGAGAATTTAGAACTCTACAAATGTCTTGTTTTTAAGTCAAGAAAGCATCCTCATATCACACCTTTTCTCCGTTTACTTCGCTGTCTACAAGTTCAAGCTTGAGTTCATTACAAGCTGTGATGTATCTTCATCTGTGATTTCTCTTTTTATGTGATATGCTCTTTACTGTCCATTCTAGACACTTCATTCATTGGCAGAGTACATTATCCTTCATCTACCAAAAATTAGCACTGAAAGGTTTGGTGTGCAATCCTTCTCTTATGCTGGACCCACTGTATGGAACTCACTTGGCATTTTCATTTCAAATAATTCAGCTGCTTCCATGTGTCAAGAGTGTGTTAAAAACTTTCTTATTTCAGGAATAGCTTCTCTAATAGCTCCATTCCCACAGCAGTCCTGTGTTATCCATGGTTCAAATGTCTGTACTGTATGTGTGTTTTGGTAAGAGGATACTATTCCCCTATTGATTGTGTTACATATGCAAAGCCTGATATTGTGAAGAGCAGAGAGTTTGACCCTGTGCATTATTATTGTTATAATTCTTATGCATCATTTGCATCAACTAATTCAATATCTTCATTAAACTTCAGTACAGAGAGGCAAACCACGAGTTTAGTGATGTGCAATAATAACATGCTAAAAGCGTGCAGACAAGTTCCTAATCCCTAAAGAGCTGTGCAGGCTTCAGGTTCTAGAGGACAGTGTGAAGCAGAAGGATGGGTTTCTTAAACAGCAACAAGAGCAGTTTATCAAGTTGAAGGAAGACTTTAAATACAACCTCTGTCTCCTGGAGGAACGTGATCAGGAGTTGGAGCGATATGACTTGGCTTTCGCAGGTATACCAGCACATTAAAAAGTGCAGAAAAAAAAGAATGAAAAAATATGGGAACATCGTAGTATAAAACTTTGAACAAAAGTCAAATCAAAAGTGTTTTTAAACAGAGTAATTATTCTGAATCACTATATCGCACTCAAAAGTAAAAAACAACTGTAAAACTTAAAACAAGTGCTCGTCCCAGAGCAAATGCTGCTAAAAAATGTTGTTACCTCTAACACTGTGAGTGATACAATAAGAAATGTGCAGCAGAGGACAAAATGTATATTATGTTGTTTTTTTATTATTGCAGATCTTAAGGCACAGCTGAACATACGCAATGCAGAAATCAGTGAATTGCGTATCCAGCTGGATGATGTGAAGAAGGCACAGCAGAGGGAGCAGCTTGCTCGAGATGATCTTCATGCTTCATATCAGCAGCGGCTCAGGGAAAAACAGGCAGAAATTGAGGCATTCAAAAGGTTTGTCTCCTTACCACCTGTAGTTTTTTGTTGCAGCATTTCCTCACTAGTAAGACGCTATCCCTGCTTTGCATACTTTTTACAGCCTCCCATAATGAGATGAGTAGTATGCTGTGGCCAGTATGTGGTGTGTAATATGGGTTTATAGTGTGTAGTGTGTATAGTGGATATGTTTTGTGTAATATGTAGTGTGTCATGTTTGTGTGTAGTGGGCTTCACCAAGTTGCTGGTGACCATAGCTGTTTTCTGTCTTCATGCTGTTGTAAGAAGACAACAGATAGAGGGTTGAAGTGCTGTCAGATTATTGGGCTATTGTTTGATGAGTTCTCTCCTATGACCACTACTAGTACACTGGCTTAGTATGTGACACAATAATTGGATACTGTAAGTTTTTGTTCTGAAAAGTTTTGTTACAGATCAATCTTGTAAGTTTTACTTCTGTCATTGACATTCACTGCCTCTGTGACACTGTTAGCACAAAGAATGGAGAACTCACTCGGGAGCGTGCTGAATTTGAATCCTTACGCCGAAAGCTTCAGCGGCAGTTGACAGACCTGGACGCTGACTTAGACAGGCAACGCCATGAGCTCACCACAGGTAAAATGTTATTAGTTTTGTCTTTTTTTTTCTGCTAATGCTTGTCCAACCTCCTCTGCTACCAGTTACAAAATACAAAAATTAAAACCAAACAAAAACTCAACAAAATGACCAAAAAATCCCTCATTCCTAGTTGTTACATGTGACATATAATCAGGTGCTGAGTCCTATATTGTGATACCAGTAGCATTTATAGCACAAGTATTAGCATGCACACTGATGATTGAAGTAGACACTGGGTGTATTTTTGAAATAAAGATAAAGGATGTTTTCTATAACTGACATTTTTTAAAGTAAAGATGAAGGATGTTTCCTTTAACTGCATGCAGGGTCTGATGCTCAGTTGTGTACAAGCTTTACTCACCATTTGTTACCACGTGTTGGAAATGTACAAGTTGATAGCATAGAAATAAAAAAATAAAAGTAATTGGTCCAGCCCTTTAAGTAAAGGATTGTTTGGTGATCCCAGAGTTTGAAGATGCCCTCAAGAAAAGGGAACATGAATTTCGTATTCAGACTGATGAGATGAGCGCCAAGGTGTTGGAGTATGATCTCAAGGTAATGGTCAAGCATTCAGGCCAAATAAAGCACTCTAGTCTATTTGCTCAGACTAGGATTTCCACTCTAACACCGCAAATAATTACACTTGCAAGACTTTTCTTATAGAGAACTGCAAAGATTATGATAAAAGCATTGTGTTTTCCGTAAGGCAGCAACATGATTGGTTGTGTCATCTGTGCACTAATTTTAGTGGCTATCAGCTGTCACATCACTTGTACTTTTTATGTGACTATTACTCTGTATTTAGGTTCAGCTGTAACTATTATACTCTGTCCACATACCTAGTTGTAACCATTACTATGCATCTTGTACAGTTGTAATCATTTCTGTGGATGTCTGTAGGCCCAGCTACTGGGCAAGGAGATAGAGTTACTGCGAGGGGAGCGAGAGAGACAAAGCACTGAGGTGGAGGCAGCCTCCCAGTCTCACCGTGACTTGGAGAAACAGTTGAAGCAGACGCAATGGCAGCTGGCTGACACCAACTCCATTAAAGACGCTAGGTCAGTAAGCATTCACAAAACATCCTAATTAATAAAATATGCAGGATATTTCGTTAGAACACCATTTAGTCATGTCTTTGTATTCATCAAAAGACAAAACAGGCTAATGAACCTAATGTTATATTAAAGTTGTGCATTCCTTAACACAGACCCGATGTATGTTTTCATTGTGTATTTTGTTAGCTTTTAAATAATAACAGAAACTAAAATGATTGTTTTTGTTTGCATATATGATATTATTGTGTATGTGCTTACCTATGGCTACATATATAAAAAAGATCTTCATGAATATATGTTTACTTATTGATGTGTTTTCTGGACCCTCCTGTGTACATGCTTTTTATTTGGATATATTTTCAGGATCAAAGACTTGGAGGAGCAGCTCAAGAGGCAGGAGAAAGCTACAGCTAAGCTACAGGAGGATTTCCACAGGAAGTAAGTGCTTTCGCTCTGCAGTGTACTGAGCTTTCTCTGTGTGTCTGCATGTACATCATGGACTTTCTCTACTTCTGACAGTTCTTTGGGTGACATGACAAACAGCACTAAAGAAATATCTGCAAGAAATATAGAACTCAATAACAACTGCATGATTGTACATTAAATTGCTTTCGGTGACTTCTTGGAACATTGATAACAGATATGCTGAGCTTGACAAGGCCATGCGAGAGCGAGAGGCAAGTGTTCATCGACTGAAGTCAGCATGTGAGGAAAAAGAACAAACCCTGATTGAACAGACACAGGCACTGCAGTCCAAACTCGAGGACGCTAACATCCAGATCCGACAGCTTCAATGGACCAACAATGATCTTAAGAAGGACCATGAGATGCATATTGAAAAGTAAGTAATTAAGGTATTTATTTGCCAGAGCTGGTATTGGTAAACAACTTTTTAAGCAGTATCATGTAGGTTAAAACTCAAATTTTACCCAAATTATAAAATTGTAACATATTCCTTGACACTTTTACAAGTGGTCATAATGGATTGTCAGGAATGATTGTAATTTTGACTGATGTTTATCCTGTAATTAGACTAGTTCAAATTTGTCTTTGGTATGTACTGGGAAAATCTGAATATCCTTGATCCTGTCATACAAGTAGGTCATGATCATGCTACCCTTACACTTAGCATCCTTCAGACAAGCAGTTAGACCTGATTTAAAACTAAACTTGATCTTTGAATACTTATGTTCCAAATCCTACTTGTCTGATGTGATATGCTTTTAGCAGAATATTACATCCGCTGCTATAGTAATGCATGTTGATGTTTGTGTGTATAGAGGATGGTGTGCCATGTTGTCTCAGAATATACTTGGTTTAGATTTATGTGACAGGTTACAAAATGAGTTACTAGATTTAAAGACAAGGTGGGACACTCACGTCAAGGACATGTCACGAGATGCAGTGACTCGAGATGTGGAATTGCAAGGTGCACAAGAGGAGATCAGTCGACTACGTTCAGAACTTGCTCAGCGCAAAGATGATCTTCTCAGGTTAGATTATCCTGACATGGCAAAGTTGAAGACTTCATTAATTGTGAAAACACATGCAAGTCTAAATCAAGTCAAAATTCTTGTCTTAGCAGTAATATCTTATAAATAACCTTTTTCTTGTTGTCCTCCAGAGATGTAGACCATTTATGGTCTTAAATTGCAGGGACAGACCCACTTCATAATTTGATGTATGAAATAGGTCCCTTAGCTGTCTCGCAAAAACTAGTCAAGCAATCAAACAGCCCACCTACTTTTTTTTTAAATTGAAGGATATGTTGCCATGTTTGAAACATTCTAGTTACCATCAGAGTTTTAGGAGGATAAGTAGCACTGATGTTTATATTTCATGGTTAACCAGCTCTAGACACTTAAGAATCATGTCAGGTAGCAATGACTGCTAATGTCTCATAGTTAACAGGCTCTGGACACTTGCAGCACTATCATGTTGCACTGACTGCTGACATCTCATTTTCAACTAGTTTTAAGACATTTGGAACAGTAAACTGGATAGCAAGTTACCCTCTTTCTGAACAAGTTTGTATTTGAACCTTCCATGTTTTTTGGCGTGAAGCTGTTATTTAAATCATTGTAGATTATCTGCAGATGGGATGGTGGCATTGAAGGTAACAAGAAAGTATTGTTAACAAGAAGCACCCCAACCCTTCTCCAGATAAAGCTGGTGGCTTTGCAGGTACAAAAAAGAGCTGTTACAGGCAGTGGAGAGGGAAAAGGCTTTGGAGCAAGCTAAGGCCCAGCTTGACATTGACTGGCAGCGACGCTGTGAGGAGATGGAGCGACGACAATATGACAAATCTGAGGATCTCATTGTCAGTCTTACTGGGCACGAGATGAGGTGACTTGACATGTATTTATACAGTACATGACAGGATGTTTGTTAGTGCATGTGTGTTCATGTGTGTACATCAGTGTTTACCTGTTTTGTCAGACTCTAATCATTTATTATTTATTCACTGGCTGGTATTTTGTACTGTTTTAGTGTGTAAATTACTTTCAGCTTTACTTCATCTTCTAGTAATTAATAAGATAATGAAAATAAGTCTGTGAACTAATTTCGCTAGACATGTTAGTATAGAGTATTTTTAAATTGTTAATAGAAGGAATTTATTGAAAACATTGCTAATTGGGTTTGACATCTAGGCTATAGCTGCAGCAAAGAGAAGGGCAGAGAACTTGAGCAGGCAACCATGTTATTACGTGCAGTGACTCGTGACCATGACCATGCCTTAGCAACTTTAAAGAAACATGATATTCCTTTGGACAAGAATCTTAAGGTATGAATGGTGATCCGATATTGAAGTCACACCAGTGTGTTCATGGGTGAATGTGCTTCCGCTTTTGTTTTTCATTTTCACCTATTAACTTTAATTTTTAGCAGTTGAAGATCTGTTAATTACAAGTTATATGTAATTTTACTGTTTGAAGCATGAATCTTTAGATAAGAATAATAATAAAGTTAATTTATATAGCACTTTACACCACCATCAAGAGGCTCAAAGTGCTTTACGAAAAAAATAAAGAAAGGAAATAAGAAATGAAAAACACACATACATATTAATAATGAACGATGATCTAAAAAACAATAAAATTATTGCATGTCCACGTAGTGTGGCCACTCAGGTTAAATAATACCATCAGTTCATATTCGGTCTGCAGCCTGGCCATTGCATGAAATCTTAAGTCAATAAAGTTCTGTTTTAAAAAATAGCTGAGAGTATGATTTTTTTTGTTAATGGAAGCTCAACTGTCAATCTTTGGTGGAGTGGCTTAACTTGTGCAGACAGAAATAAGGTTTCATGATGGCAACGCTTGTTAGAGCATCGTACTAACAGTCACAAACTAGTTTCAGAGAGATGCACAGTTAGTCTATGAGACCTGCGTGACTGAAATTTTAGCAATTGTAGAAAAAAAATCAGTCTTGTTGACACTGCTGATGCACAGATCTAAAATGTAAGTCATGACAAGACGGCGCTGATGTGGTAGTAGAAATAAAATGATGTAAAAAAGAAGAAAAGTGGCACAGGCATAAAGTGTAATCGAGGAATATATGAAATTGCATTATAGATGCACAGATCAACATTGCACAAAAAGCTTGAACTCAGATTAACAGGAGAAGACAAAAAGCGACGGAGAGCTAATCCCCTCTAGTCAGCTAGGCAAAGGGTCATCACTCTCTTGATCTAGATCTTAAGTATGTGAGTTTTTTTGTGAGTCCATTTTCTTAATGTGACAGATTTCAAGTGAGAAGTACAGTGAGCAAGAGCTGGAGAATCTACGTGAACAGAACAGTGGACTGAGAGCGGCTTTGGCAGCCATGAGACAGCAGATGGAATCCATTGGCCAGGTCATGCCTCCTTCTGTGGCTCTCAGTGCTCAGCACAGTCCTGGTGAGCAATCAACCATTTTGTCTGAGAGAAACCATTTACTTTTGTGAGAAATCATGAATGCGTCCAGAACTTTGTTAGCAGCTTGAGCAGCAACAAGAGCAGAAAGATAGTGTTAGCATTTGCTTGTAGTGGATGTTTTATACACTTCTAATGGTTTCTGCATGTAGTGGATGATTCATACACTTCTAACAGTTTCTACGTGGAGGGAAAAAAATCAAACAGTGTAGAGTGAGTATTGGTTTATATCAAGAGTGAGTATTGGTTTACATCAGAGTAGTGGCTTATATATGAGTGAGTATTGGTTTATATCCAAGGAGAGAATAGCATTTTTCTGCGTAAATGTTTAGGTCAGGCACTGCATAGTGTTACTCCTAGTTAATTAGTGCTTGCATGTGTTTAGAGCACACCGAGTCCCTTGAAAAGGAGCTGAAGGAATTGAAGAGACAGAATGTGGAGTTGGCAGAGAAAGTTGCACAGGCAGAAAAGTTTGGACATCTGGTGGCTCGTCCTCCACAAGATAGCCAGCACATTCTGTCAGAGGTCAAGGACACTGGAGTTCGCAGTCACATCTTGTCTCTGAACAACATGATGGGTTAGCTTTGATCCTCATGAATATGCATCAGCATGCGCTTAAAGGCTGAATGTTAAATGTTGAAAAAATAACACAAACTCTAAAGCCTCTGTTATCTCATTTCAAACATTTTATTTAAAATTTCTAGTAAGTCTGTAGGTTAACAGCAGTTGATCCTGATGTCTCTGTTGATGTCCAGCATTTTATTTGAAGTGGTAATGTACCTTGTTGATTTTTGTTGCTTGTCCAAAGGTGTACTGCGTGGAGAGAAAGTGGAATTAGCAGCGATAGTGAAAAAACAGCAGGCCAGGCTCCAGCACCTCGAGGCAGTCCTGGAGGAAACTTCCAAACAGGTTGGTTGATGTGTGATACAAGCACTTGTAAATGGCATTATTTATTCTCTTCGCAGTGACCCATTGTAGCTGTTGAAGAATAGGGAGCAGAGGATGTGACGTCTATAAGCGATTTCCAAATTTGTCATTGGTTGATCAAACACAAAGATCTAACTTAGATTCCCAGTAATGTGCAGGTGTCAAAATAACAAAAGGAACAACAATCTCCTAGCTAATCAGCGCAAGTGTCAACTAATAACCTAGTGAATGCAGGGTACATGCCTGTGAGATAAAATTTCGCCTGAACATCTTTGAGCATAATCTTTATAATAAGTTGCCTGTGAAAAACAGTTGGATCAGGGAATAGCCCTGAAAATCATTGCAGTGGTTACAAAGAATCATTGTTTCATGATGAGGGCCAGAATGATCCCTGAATATATCTAGTACAATAATTGCTAATAGTCTTACCATGTTTAAGGAACAATACATCAAGCAGTCACACTGTGTGAGCTTCAATTACAATTTCATGCAACCACATGGCTGGAAATAAATGTGGATGGGAGACAATGAAGACCGCTAGTAATCACAGTAATCTGGAAGCATAGGCATCTTCTTTTGGGGCAGTGCTTCAAACAACTGTCTGTAAGCCATGGGATAGCGTTGTTGCTGTACTTGCGTGGCACCAGGTTCTAGTGGTGGTATCTCAGCAATGGGTATCACAAGACATGCTATAGGTGTTTACTTCCTTAGCCTTTATCCTTCTCAAGATTACCTAAAAGACAGTAACTTGGGGTAGGACATTTGCCTGGGGAACCTGTCTTCCCATGCCATGCTTGGGCTGTAGATCACTTACCCATTGGGATTTGCAGGAAATGAAACCTACTTATGAATAGTTTCACGTTTAGTGGAATGTGTTTGGATTTGAATCCTTGACCTTCTACATTGAGCACTGGCTCTTTGGTTAACTTTTCAACTGGGAAGCTCTAGACTACTCATCCCTGGGCACAATATGTGAGGGAAACGTATTTAAAAAGTATAGTGTTAAAAATTAGAATAAGTAGAAACTGCACAGCAGATGACGTAAATGCACAGACTGCTGTTGAATTAGATGTTGTTTAGACTGACACATATGGTCAAATTTCTTATTCCTTTTTGATGCTGACAGCCTCAGGAACTGCAAGTGACCATTGAGCAGCTACGATACGAGAACGGGGCACAGCAGAGGAGACATGCAGCCGAAGCTGCAGCCTTACGCCAACAAGTTTCCCAACTACAAGGGCAGTTGACAGAAGCACAACGAGAAGCTGACATGTTCCACCAGGCCAGTGTGGAGAACAATGCAGAACTGACAGCTCTACGAAACCAGGTCTCTGATTCGTGTATGCATATGTGTGTGCATGTAATATGATGTCACAGTGGTCCTCTTAGGGGTGGCAGTAGGTGTGTATGTGTGTGTGTACAAGCATTATGTTATGGTTGGTCACAGTGTGTGTGTGTGTGTGCCTGCCATATGATAGTGTCACAGTAGTCCTCTTAGGGGTTGTCAAGAGGTATATGTTGAAGCCAAGGGAGAGTAAGAAATGCCTTGTGTAGTTTACCTGAAACCAAAGTCTGGCCCCTTGCTTATTAACAACATGTATTTTTTCTTCAGGTTTCCGTGTTGAAGCTAGATTTGGCAGAAAAAAGACCTGCCATCAACTTTGGCGCACAGGTCTGTGGGGCATGAAGATGAAATATTCTGAATTTTCTTTTGAAAATATGAAGTACTGTGTCAAATATTATGACAGAGGTTATTCTCGGCTGTGGCTTTGCAAGGGTCTGATAAAATTTCACTGAGGGGCTCATAGTTTGTCAGCATAATCACATGCCTGCAAAAATACCCTATCTGTAGCACATGTGGTGCAACACTTCAGAAGTTGTTTTTGGCACTTACCCTTGCTGGCTAGAATCAAGGCTAATAAGTGGATAGTTTTCAAACTGGCCAAGTGTTATTCACACCAGGAAGTAAATTGTCAAAGCCTGTATTAGAAGAAGTAATTTGACTTTTTCAAGGGCATCAGAAGCAAGCAAGCTGAAAAGGAAGCAAAAGCAACTGCCTTCTCTGTTATTCTTCATTCATGACCAAAAAAAAAAAATATGCGTAGATAAAACAAAAAAATGAGATTGAGCCTCTGCAAGGGTGGACAGATAGAAAATGCGTAAACATTAGCTAACGGTACTTATGAGACAGATGCAAAGATTAAGGGCTTTGAAAATTTAGAATGCTCTGCCAGAAAGATGATTTTACTGTAACAGATAAAAATATCTATCTGATTAATCTTCAGTTTCTTGCCATAAATAGTTTTGTTCTTTATAAATATATTTTGTTGCATGTCAGAAATAAATCTGTATACATAAAAGAAGTGAGAATGTGTTCGTTTTGATGGGCTCCTCATTTCGTTTGAAGGAGCCCCTTTTTCCCCATTGAGAGGGCCCCTGGTCCCATTTTTCGAGATCTTAGAATAACCTCTGTTGTGATACTGTGAATAAATATATGTGATTTAACAGACAACAACAAATGCAATTATCTTTATGAGTGACTCAGTCCGTTTAAAATTAAATTATGAAGCTAAGCTGATGCAGTATGTATCCACCTTGTATAATCTATCCCGGTGGGGCATCTGTTGTCAGATGCTAGCTTTTCGCTCTTTCCAAGAGACATAACTGTGCATGTCCCACAGGAGCTGCTGATTCAGCAATTACAGGAAGAGTTAAGCTCCCTTCGCAATCGTGCAAATCAACTTGACATAGCTCGTCAGGGAAAGGGAGACTATTTTGCATTTCCTGGCGATGTGGGAGGTGGTACTTCTGTATCCGAGTGGAAAGGCAAACTTGTTCGGGCAGCCAAACACATTGCACAGCTTGTGAGAGAGAAACAACAGCTGACAGAACTCAGCAACAGGCTCCAAGCAGAGCTCAAGCAAGCAGGTAAGTCATGCATTGCCCAATCTTCTGGGAGGGGGTTGGATTGGAAGTAAACAGGTAAGGGATCTTATCTCACATCTCTTATCTTTACATAACTCAAGTAAACAGGTGAAACATTACCTGTCCACTTATTGATGCTGTGAAATGTCATTTTTGTTGACAGGATGGTGTATTGTCCATATATCACTTACCCTGTTTGCTTGAATCTGAAGACGATCTCAGGAATGTAACCTGTTTGTACTTTGGGGAACACCTGTATGCTATGTATGTCTAGTAAAGACTTTTTTAAGTACCTAGCAAAACAAGTGAAATCATTCCAGCACTTAATGTACAAGAGTTATTTACATTGAAAGTATCATAAGAGTGGGTTGTTTATTTTGAAGGTATGTACAAGAGAATTATTTACATTGAAGGTATGCAGATGTCAGTTGGGGTGGACAGACTAGCAAGAGCAAAACACCTTCCTGCATCTGTAGAGCCTAAAGACAGTGCTTTGACAGGTCGACTTTCACAGTTAGAGCATCTACAGTATCAGCTGACTAAACAGGTGAGGAGCAGTAATGACAAAGTACAAACTCCCAGGTGGTTCAGATAGGGGCTGGATAGGAGGATCAGTTACAGGTAAGCTTGTGCAGCTGGTCAGTGTCAAGTCACATTCTTGAGTTTTTTTTCTTGACTTTGTCGTGAGGATTTAATCTTCTAGAAAGTTTATTTTATAGGGAGAATAAATGTAGAAAATAATAGCATCAGAATAGAAAAGAACTCATAAATAAGGAATGGAATCTGGCCGTTACCACCATACGGTGTGTTTGCTATCTGCAGGAGCTGCAGTATGCTCAGCGGTTTGCACCCCCAGTGCAGGGTGAGGAGGATCTTCATGGCATCCCTGAGAAAGAGAAGGTTGAAGCCAAGGATGGTGGTAAGCTGTGGGAAAGGCTGTCACCAAGAAGATGTAGAACAAAGTTGGATGTACTGCCTGTAACATTTAGTCTTTTATAAAGACCCCCGTGGTATCAGTGAAACAATCTGTTGTGTGAGCTATCAAAGGAACATTCAGTTTGTAATGATGGCACCTTTGTAAATGAAGCTCATCAGATCAGTGCTCACTGAAGACAAAAGTTTCAATGCATACCTGCCATAAGACTGTGGATAAGTATATGTTTATATATAATAATAATGCAACATTTGTAAAGCTCATACTCACACTCTAAGGAGTATGCTCTTAGCGCTTAAGAACAAGAATGAAGCATGGACGGCGTACGAGGGACAGGAAAACAAACAAATAACATGAGCTATAACTAATAAACAACTGTACTAAACGAAGAATAAAATCAAATGCAAATATAAAGAGGAAAAAATGACAAGAACAATATATGTGTTCATATGACCACATTCCCACCCACACATACGAGTAGATGGACTACAGTTGTCTGGACAAGCCTTTCTTTTTTTTTATTTTTTAACCATGTTACCATTATTTTTTTTTTCGTCACATCCTAGATTCAGGCCGCATGCAACAGAAGACAACTGCACCGGGTAATGTTCCTGCCACATCATCTATGCTTGCCAGTATGGACTTCAGCATTTCTTCAGTGGGTGGTCAATCCCTGCAGGATGTGTGGCGACTCCTGGATAGTCCAGCCAGTCCAGACCTGATCCGTAGTCAAGAACCAAGTGGTAAGTTGTTGTGTGTCAGTTTGAAGAGTTGCTACTGAAGCTGATGAATATTTAGTAGCCAGCATCACATCTTTATGCAAAATCTTCAGTTTCTCACTTATAATCCGTTTTGCATTGAAATTAAAACTTTTAAAATAAAATGCACGCTTATATAAAACATGAAAATTTTATCATAAAATTTAAATTGCATTTAAACAGCAAATGAATGACAAAGTGAGACAAACCCACAGGCCTACAACTACTGTGTGGAAGTTAAAATCAGAGGTTACTTTTTGGTCATAAACGTGGGGTGTAATTGCATTAAATGCCTTGTTTTATCTGTACTGATCTCAGGTTACACCACAAGCGTCAACAAGCAGAGTCTCCGTTTGTCTGATGAGGATGGTAATATTGCTGTGCATGGTCGTCGTCTGGCAATGGACAAAAAGGACCACACCTCTGGCACCAAGGTGAAAGCTGTGGTCAATAAAGCGAGAAAGGTGAAGACGCCCCATCGGCCTGGTGTGAGGAACTATAACCTGAGAGACGATGGAGAGGCTGGGTGATGCTCTGCTGTCTTTAGTGAAACACTTGGCTGTGATACTGTACCATGTTCAGGTGCTGCAATACATGTGATGAAAACAAGTGAGAATGTGTTGTATGTGAACATGTGTCTGTGTGTTTGCTAACACTTGTGTACAGGCATTTATATTTCAACAAGACCAGATCAGTGTAGGTGCTGTAGTAGAGAGAGAGTGTAAAGAGGAACGTGTGTGTGTGTGCATGATGCTGTATGTGCATACCAGAGGTGTGTGTGTGCCTACAATGTGTGGCTGAGAGCCGCTTGCGTCTGGGTGTGAGCCTTATCTCCGCCGCCCCGGGATTACAGCTGATAATCCCTCTGTGCTGGTCGATGGTAGTTGAGCGGACTGGCGTCTGACCACAAGCTGAAATCGATAGTTCTCAATAGCTCAAGAGACGGGAGATAACAGGAGGGGTAGATAAAGCTCACGCGACAGCAGCCATGGGCACCGGAAAAAGGCGGCGGGGGCCAGGTGTTGGTGACAGCCAGCCTTGCGCTACTGGACGCTCTGTCCCCTCACCTTCTCTCTTCCCTGCTGTTGTGGCTGGCCAGCTGGGTGTGTGTGAGAGAGTGAAGTGGTGTGCGAGGTCTAAACCACCGCTTTTATAACTGCGGAGATACGGCTTGTCCTTAATTTCTCCAACATCCCTGGGAACGAACATGCCTTGGGTAAGCAAACAGAAAGTAGTGTGCTCGGGGGCCTGGGCATCACCTTGTAACTAAGAAAACATGAACGCTTTCCCTAGAGTTCCCGACTTTGCCCTGGGACACTCTCGCTTCATAACTACCGCCCCTAGGAGTGTAAGGGCCTGGAGAGTCCGGCCAGGACGCGCATGTTGGGCAGTGTTCTGTCATCTAGTTGTCCGTCCTTAGTACTTTCTGGAATGGATAAGGACCCAGTCTTGTGCATTTGGGGCTAACAGATTCTATCATTCTATACCCAACAGTCTGTACATGACCACCTTAACATAGTGTACTTAACATAGTACATGTACCACTTAACACATGTCCATGTACATGTAGTACATGTACCACCTAACATAGTACATGTACCACCTTAACATAGTACATGTACCACCCATAGTACATGTACCACCTTAACATAGTACATGTACCACCTAACCTGGCCTCACCTAAGTGTGTACCGGTTAGCGTCTGTCCACAATACAGTGAAGGTTGGCTGTCCAAGGTTCAAGTCTCGACTCAGGCACGCAGTTCTTTATTTTCATGTGGCATCTGTTTCCAGGGTTAGCTACCTTGCCGTGATGTAGTCTTAGTTGCCGTGATATAGCTTTAGTTGCTGACTTCCTTGTCGTGATATAGTTTTAGATGCTGACTAGCTTGTCGTCATATAGTTTTAGTTGCTGGTTGTATTGTCGTGATATAGCTTTAGTTGCTGGCTGTCTTGTGATATAGCCTTAGTTGCTGGTTGTCTTGTCGTGGTATAGCCTTGACTGCTTACTTGGTGTAAAACCCCCCGCCTGGCCACGATGTCCCTCCCAAACCAGTACTGCCTAACCTGGTGCCACCTACCTAGAGGCTGCATGTCGCACACTGGTTTTCTCACTTTTTGCAGGTCTCTGGCTTGGCTGTCCGCAAAGCCGCATTTCAACTCCTGCACGATTCATAGTGTTGACCGAGTCGTTAACTATTGATTAATTTGTTAATGCCATTGATTGGGATTTCTGGTAGCGGCAGACACCCTGCCAGGTAGTTTTTCTGGTTATAAAGCCGAACAAAATATGTTGCTAATCAGAAGTGTGTGTGTGTGAGAGATAATGTGAATAGATGTAGGTATAAATGTGTTTTATGTGTGTGTGTGTGTGTGCACGAGTGAATGTATATGTGCGCGTGTGGCAGTCAGACGGTGTGGACGCATGGTGATGACTTATTGATAAGTGAAGGATGACAGTAACTGAGGAAGACAGACAAGAGCAGGGTTAGGTGACAGCACATAGGATACAGCCAGTGGACAGCTGCCAGCCTTTATCGATCTGTACTCACTAGGAAGCTCTTGCAATAATCTTCATTTGTTTCGCGGACAACAAAAAAACTTCAGCATCACCTATCCACTCAGCCTCGCACGCACGCGCGGCTAGGCTGTCAGACGTCAGCACCATCACGGGTGCCCACCCGCTGTCGGAAAGGTACTAGCACGATGACGGCAGTCGTCGTAGTCATCGACGTACTTCTCAAATCATCGTCAGAAATCTCCAGCCCGTCGTCTCGTTGGCGCCTGTGTGCGGCACGTGTCAGCTTTGATGGTTTGGCAAGCCCCAGTGCGCATGCGTGTTGGACTGGCAAGCTGATGGCTGCGCACGCGCAGAGCTAGCGCCCACCGAATATCGAGGCGCGCATCTTAAGAAATTACAGTCGTGCGCAGAAAAATCACTTTTTGTAACATTTCAGGTGGCCGTAACTACACCAGCTGCGGCAGCGACTTTTGTGGTAGCCGACGCCTTCATTGCAGTTTAGTGTCCGACACCGAGCGGCGTGCAAGTGCTTCATTACACCCTGGTGCTGGTGCAGACAGGTGGCGCTGTGACAGATGACTGACAGACGAGCCGGGGGCTGGTGTAGGCCCACCATGCTGCTGAAGCTGGTAGCTGCCGTCGCTCTTCTCAGCGGAGGCGCAAACAGCCGGAGGGTACGTTTGTAATCAGACTAAAAACTGGGTGTCCTCGTTTGGTTGTTTTTTTTTTTTTTTTTTTTAAGCTTCCTTTTACTTTTGTTGTTGTTGAGAATAGTGGATGGGCACAGCGTGTTTGAAAACAGCACGAATCTTGCCATGTCTGCTCCAAGTGTACATGACAGTGTGACATTTACGACTCTTGCAGTGCTCGTCTGTTGGTGTTCCAGAGTAGCGAGCGTGACGTTTACTGAAGGCACTTGTGTCTGTTCACACATGATAATACAAATATTATGTTTTTATGTTGCCTTAGTATTCTGCAAATGGCTGATGTAAATGTGTGATCGCCCCACAGCTGCACTAATCGGTATTAGCTTGTCGCCACAGTGTCGGAGCTGACACATTGAAGTCTCACGTGTCACACAATACCACAGAAGACAAAGATGGAGGCTGGCTACAGTCAACATCGATAATGCAAAGTGGTCATTAACAACACATACACACACATATGAAACACTTCATTCGGGTGGGGGTGTGATGAGTGTGATAGTGGTGAAATGTAAACTTCCTCCCACGCACTCATCAGCCAGCAGGTGTCGCATCCGTCGTTCTTGACCGCTTGACCAGTGACGACACTACCCACGTCGATGTAGTTTTCATGTCAGTACAACTACAGTGTGTGACGATGTTGTAAGTTGTGACTGCTGCAATGTCCAGTCCGTCTGTCGCCTCGTCTCAACTCTGCCCTTACATTACCCTAGCCAATCAGCGCCGGACCGACCGCCCCTCTACACTAGCAACACCTAATTACAGAATGTCAATTAGTGCTGTACCTTCGTGCGAACATACAGTCGTCGCCTGACTCCTCAAGAAAGCCAGCCTCGACCGCAGTAACCTCGAAACTATCATTCTGTCGCCATTACTTTTCTGCTCAACGTAACGGAAACTATTGTACTGCTCCAGCTTCTGGAACACTTCCCCGGGCACTCGAGCTGTTTGAGTGAGTCTGTGGCGAAAATCAGTCGACCTTAGTGGTGTCGCCTCGAGTGGTGAGTGATTGACTCTCTGCTTGCGACAGGAATAGCAGGTTATTACTGTAGTGGTGAATAATATCTCATTACTGTAGTGGTGGATAATATCTCATTACTCTCATCTCATTACTGTAGTTCTGGATAACATCTCATTACTGTAGGCTGAACATCTCATTACCGTAGTCTCATTACTGTAGTGCTGGATAACATCTCATTACTGTAGTAGCGGATCTGTCAGTTGCGTTTGATACAAGCGACCATGACATCCTTAAGTTACTTTCGGTGTCTGTGTGTCTGGCATTGTTTTGAACTTGTTCCAGTGCTAGCTGTAGTAGTTGTGGGCTCCACATCTCCCCCAACTCCTTGCAAGTACAGGGTGCCTCAAGGCTCTATTGTGGGGTCTCTTTTATTCTCTGTATACTGCCTACCTCTTGGTGCCAGGGTCTGCAGTATCACATGTGTGCTGGTGATACACTAGGGTCTGCAGTATCACGTGACGATACATAGCACACCGAGCTTGTGAGACCGTACTGCCTACATCACGTGACGATACATAGCACACTGAGCTTGTGAGAACGTACGGCCTACATCACGTGACGATACATAGCACACCGAGCTTGTGGAAACTCGCTGTTTACGTTCTGTCGTTATTCGCGCATAACGGTCTGCACGTGTGACGTCTCACTGTCCCCAAAGCCCTTGTGGGTCGATTCCGAGGAGAGAAGCTTCAGTGGGCAAAGCGGATTTGTGCGAACAATCAAAGGCCGATAACTTCACGCGAGGTGGCGGCCCAGCACGTCTTGACGTCAGAAATAATATGGCCGGCCGGTGCGCTGGCCGGCAGGTGGCGCTGACAGCACGTGCGGCGGGCTCCAGACTTCAGCTCGAGGCGTTGCCGGCGGATGGTGGACGAGGTCTGACAGGTGGCGCTTTGTACGTCGCCGACATAACCGGCCACAGCACTTGAACAGAGCCGGCAGCAGAGTACGTCACGTGATCCTGCAACAGTATGTCACAGACACACACTGCAGCAGCACCAGTATGTCACAGCACACAAACACACTGCAGGAAGCAACTGTCTAGCAGCACGTTGCCCACGATCCGGAATCACAAATGACTTCGACCACCTTGAGAATTTAATGAAAAGAGAGCGGATGCTCCAAACAGTTTTGAAGCAGTGGGCAGCGGCTTGACGAGGACAGAGGGTGAAGACAGCGAAGACTGCAGAGGACGGTGGATATTACCGTTGCACGCATCTCCCCCTGTAAATCTCTGGCGTGTATCCGTCTTAACCAGCGAGGGCTGTCTACACCGCTGTCCTGATCTGAGTTTCTTTTCGTTAGATATCATGAGTAGGGGTCAAGAGGTCATGTTGTGTACTTGTGTGTTCCTACTGTTATGGCAGACTGTTAGTGACTTAGAACTCAGCTCATGACCCCAGTGTTGTGGTAAAGCGCAGTACCAATGTACATTCATTGTTAATCCATCTTAATTGTCTGTATAAGGGGCAAGTCCGTGACAGAAATTTGTTGTTTACCGTGGTATACTGACTGTACCATGCTGTAGTTATACTGACTGTACCATGTTGTAGTTATTTACCGTGGTATACATACTGTACCATGCTGTAGTTGTTTACCGAGCTGTACTTGTATTATGTTCGTGTTTCAGTATCGATACTGCGGACAAGGCTGTTGTTTGCACGAATACTGCGCCTACCACACCATCTGCTATCCCAAGATCCACTGTCACCTGGGCTGTCCGACGGCACGTGCGAGCAGGGTACCTGCATGCCCCTTGTCCCGTGCAACACTTCCACCCCGTGCTCGCTGGGACACGTGTGTGACTTCCACTTCAACCTGGGCTACCACACCTGCCAGTACAACCTGGACATGGCAACACCTTGTGCGTGGACAGGGAGGGTCGCTCCATCCTCAAGCCCCTGACATGACGCAGAAACAGCCCCGCCCTGTTGGTTGGGGGAGGGAGGAAGATGCCGTAGCTATGGGGTGGGGGTGACACGAGGCTTTAGTCAACGTCCACGATGCTCACGGCCTAACCACAGAGAATACGTCAACATGAGTCGCATAACAACGCCACTTGTCATGGCAGTCGGACACCGGAAGCAGCTGACCATAGCATTATTAGTGGGTTTTTTATAAAAAAATGTGACACTATACTTATTCCAAGGGACAGCCGTGTTAATCCAGGTATTGAACGGGTACATAACCCCGTATAAGGTTTGGGAAAAGAAGACAGCGGGGAAGTGACAGCCTCACAAAAATCGGACCCGAGATACCGGACTTCCCAACGACCGAAAGGTCACGGGCTACGTTGACTAGACGCTCACCTAGCAAAGCCTAGCAGGACCACAACACCTTCCAGTAATTTTTAGCGCGTGCGGTGTTCTGTAGACAACAAGCAGTCGAGTAGTTAGCGCACCCGACAAACTCAGTATGAGGTCTTGTGGAGAAAGGCAAAACACAAGCAGCTGTCTAATGTACAAAATGTTTAACTCAGCTTTATGTAAGTAGTGGTTGCTAACGCTACATCATGTTAAATAATAAACTGCGGCAAAGTGAAAATAATCTTGCAGAATTTTCGTATGTTTGAAATGTACGGACGTCGTCGTCAGTTAGAAGAGAGGGAAGCAGTGAGGTAGATAAAGGAATTTTTGTAAACGCGCAAAGGAGTTTCAAGTCTTTATTAACTTTCGTAAAAATATCACAGTGATGAGGTAAAGCTATGTGCACCGCAACACTTAATACTTCTGTAGCTGTAAGTAAAGTGTGGAGATGTTGACAAATACACTTTCAGGGTTAGTGTGCACGTACCTACAACTATCATCGACACTGGTGGACACTATAGCCACCATCACAATTCTCGTCTGTCTGCCGCCTGTTGTCACCGACTTTCGTGTCGACTGTACTCTAGTGTAGTGTACACCGACACCACTGATGGCTGCCAGTAGCCGATGATTAGATACGAGGTCGCAATGTTGTAGGAACACCAGGTCCTCGCTCCCGGCCCACCCCTCAGATGCCGGCACTAAACTGAAATTGGTTTGTGTTGTCACGCACCACAGGCTTACTGCTGCACACAATGACCTGGCCACAGGCAGACAGTTCGGCCCTCCACACTGGCAAGTGTTGGTTGTTGTTGGCGGACTAGAGGCCTCACATGATTACCAACAGCGGAACCCCAGGTAACAGCATGAACTGCAGTAAGACTGACTGCACTTTATTCACCTGGCGGCACTGGAAGTCACCACACGCACCTCAGGGAGTGTTTAGGCCCGTAACACCAGTATTTCATATTGTATAGGATCAACACATCAGAGATAATAAATTGCATATGACAGTGTCCAGGCGTGTATGACAAGGCGGACTTCAAACTGTGACAATATGGAGACTTGAAATACAACTTGGTCACCCACTGCACGTGGTGCTGTCTAGGCTCGCCATGCCACCGGTCCCCAGCTCTTGTCTTGTTCAAGTCTGTCACTCGTGTGACATCACTGTAGCTGGGCGAGGGGAGGGAGATGTAGAAGGCCGGTGACTGAGGGCAGCTCACAGTTTTGTCGTCTCCACCATTTTCTTCTTGCGTCGGCGGGGAGGGGGAATCGGTGCTTGTTGCAGGAACTTGTCGGCATACGACATCCGATTCTGTGAAAAAAACCCACAAGAGTTTGTAAAACGTTGTTCCAATCTGACATAAGAATAATTTATTATAAAGTAGGAAATGACATTCTGCAGGCAAGAAATAACATTAAAGGACATTTGTTCACCTCGGTGTCGGACAGTAGCAGCTAGGCACTGAACTTTGGAGAAACTGTTTTCACTTCCTTTTTTATTCTTTGAAAGCTGCTATCTTTAATTTCTACTTCATTAATTTAGTGTTTACCCTTATTTATTTACATCGCAATTTCTCATTAACATGAATAGCACACAAACTTGATATTCTGTTGATTGTCAATGAAGGCAGACTGTGGCAGGTTAGATGTTACATCTGACAGCAATGAGCGAACGACTAAACTGTGATGTGAGTGTTGTTTACAGTTTGCTGCCCGAGATGGTACTGCTGCTGTTCATTACACTTTGTCCTGATATTAAAAGCACTCAGCACACGGTGCACGCTGATGTCCGTCTGAAGTATTGTGCAACAACATGCAACATGTGCAGACAAGAGCTCAACCAGCTGAACCTACTGAAACCAGTTTTGTCGCTTAATTACAACCAAAGTGGATCATTCTTAAACTTGTTTTGGTTTTGTGTAATGGCCTAGCTGTAGGATGGACAGTGTAGCGGGGACACGTGCATGCTAGTGTCACACCGACTGTCAGCACTGGGTGTCCGCAACTTCACAGCAGCTCAGCAGGTGGTGTTGTCAGATCAACATTTCTAAGTGTTGAGTGCTAACTGTTGATGTTCTGGCCTTTCAAAACCATTATTTCAGTTGTTCACTTTTAACCATAACATCAGCCGTAATTTGAGGTATACAATGCTTAATATTATTGAGATAAGAAATTGTTTGTCTGTACTTTTCCTTTTGCTTATTAAAAACTCAGGGTAGTGCTTACCTCTGTTTTTAGTGATTTCTCTTTATTAGAAACGAGGAATATGTTGTCACGTGCTCCTTGGCTGACCCCACTGTCACGGGATAGGTCTTGAGGCGGCGATCCTGGGATTTCGATGTCACGTGCGCTGACCCCACTGTCACGCGATCCTTGGCTGACCCCACTGTCGCGCGATCCTTGGCTGAATCCACTGTCACGTACCTCGGTGACCCGTGGTAGGTCTTGAGGTGGAGTTCTTGGGCTTTTGTTGTCACGTGCGCTGACCCCACCGTCTCGCGACCCTCGGCTGATGCAGGTGTCGCTTGTCCTTTCAATGACGCGGGGATTCCACTCGCGATTGCAAGCACAGGAAGGAGAAATGAAAGCAGTTCAATCGTAAATTTCTTGCGAAAAGTTCCTCGTGGTTGGGCACGTGACCCCAGTTTGCACAATGACAGCGAGGCTGGCACATAGATGCCAGTGGCGACAGCGAACTTTCCACTGCTAACTGACAATCAAGTGACACAGGACTCCTTACAGGACACAAGACACAAGACTTAAGTCAGACGACCGACAGACAGACGGACGGACAGACAGACAGACGTGCAGCCTTACTCTGGGCGCTGTCTTGGCTGAGGCCTTTGAGGAGAGGTGCGCGACGTCTGGTGGTGAGAGGGCCACACAGCGGGCTCACGTACATGTCCTCTTCTACCGACCTGGTCTGAAAAAGGTCAAGAGTAAAATAAAATGGTAGAAACTGTTCTTCACTCACCTGACACTGGGATGGAGATGTGAGACCAAATAGTTTGCTGTTGCCGCTAACAGCACAGACAGGGTGGAGAGCCCACCCGAGTCATCTGCATCACACTTAGCACGTATCACTGCCAAATGTGTGTTGGTCAGAGTTCGCGGGGTCAAGGTGCCTGTAGGTGTTTATGTGTATAACATAACCTTTTTTAGTGTTATAGGTTTCAACAGAGGGCGCTACTTGCAGATGGTGACGTACGCCAGGTGGCTCATTTGCATACATCTAGAGAGGTGGGGGAGAGAGGTACCCGATTGTCTCCTGATGAGTACTGTACACCTACTTTGGCTGGTGTGTATCACAGTCTTCAGGCTACAGGCTACAGGCTACAGGCTACATGATGTTCCAATCTTAGTCTTGTCTCACCTTTGAAAGTGCCGAGTGAGTTCGTCTGTTAGGCTGGTACAGCCGCTGTCTGGGGACCTCAGGTGGTGACGTGGTCATCACACCTGCTACAGACACGTGTACACCTTGACACACGGACTATACACGTCTGTTATCACACCTGCTACAGACACGTGTACACCTTGACACACGGACTACACGTCTGTCATCACACCTGCTACAGACACGGACTATACATCGATGATACGAGGCCTGTCTTTCACACATCACAAAGTTCACACCGATCTCAGCACACACCTGTGACTCAGTGATGTCTCACTTCACACTTTCACCTCACTGCACTCGTCTGAGTTTCGTAATGGTTGAATGATTACCTGGGCTCCTGTAGCCACCCTGGGGTCGCCATCTGGGGTCCAGCGCTGGCAGGACACTCATGTCTGGCACCGAGCCGAACTGCGGTCTTGTGTGCAGACCTCTGGCGGTGCTGTCTGCAAAGTTCACAACAACAGTCTACGTCATCTACTGTCATCCACCTTTGTATCTCCGTGCTGGGGTCAGCTAATGACACGATCGTCTTTATTCTGTTTAGTTATCAACAGGCGAGATGACAGGCAAGACAGAGAGAAGGACAGGTGGAGGTGTAAAGTGTGTCGGGTAGACTTACAGGTGGACATTACTGAGTCATGGACCTTGTGTGAGACTATGAGACAGTGTGTGTGTGAGTGAGATGTGGACTGTGTGTGTGTGTGTGTGGACTGTGTGTGTGTGTGGAGTGATGGACTGTGTGTGTGAGTGGACTGTGTGTGTGATGGACTGTGTGTGTGAGGTGGACGGGAGGTGGACTGTGTTTGTGATGGACTGTGTGTGAGATGGACGGGAGGTGAACTGTTTGTGTGATGGACTGTGTGTGACGCCCAACCTGAAGAATGTCGTGGACGAGCCGGCAGTTGACCCCTCTACTGTCCCCCACCAGTGTCGCGGGGTCGTCGGACCACTTGGTTGCTCGAGGTAAACAAGGCGGAGGTGGAGGGTCGTCTGCAAGCGACACACAGTTGTCATGGTTGTCTCCCCTCTCCATCAAGTGAACGATAGCGTGTGTGTGTAAGTGTGTGTGCGTGTATGTGTGTGCGTGTGTGTGTGTGTGAGCGCGTGTACAAGCGAGGACACTAATGGCCTTGACATTCTCATAAATCGTTAACTGAATGGATAGTGTGACTACCGAGAGTTCAAAGTAAATATAAGTTATATATATATGTTACATATGTTACATATGCGAGGTGTCTGCTGCTACAGACAAGCTGTTGTTTATTTACCCAGCACTGGAGAACTCAGGGAGACGTAGCCGGGGTTCACCGTGTCCTCTGGCTCACCAGCCTGTAAAATACAAACACAACATCCGTGTGAACAACGACATCATCATGGGATGCCATTAGTCAGTCTAGTGAGTAGTAAGTCTGTTTGTAAAGCTGTTTGTGGCAACTGTATTCCTCCTACTGTAGCCTCACTTACAGGAGATAACGACACCCACTTCCGGTGAGAACATGCGCCACTTCTCTCCTCAGAAAAACAAACAAGAGCTGAAAAGCCCACAGCCGGGGTCAGTCAGGAGGAAGGTGTTACCTTGCTAATCGTCGCCGCCAGTTCCTTGAAATCGTTGTCAAGAGCGAGGCCGGCCGCGTTGTCCTGCTGACAGTTGACTCTCTGCTCGCCTCCCGACTTCCGGTGATGTTCATCAACGCTGAGCAAAACTCACTCAGTCCGTTGGCAGCCGCAAAGTGAATGGAAGTTGGAAACAGTTTCCCAGGCGCCTTGTAGAAACCTGCAGACACCGAACTTGTGTTGTAGCAGACTTGTTTACACCTGTTGTTTACACACACACACTCAGCTAATGGAATTTCACAAACTTGCATATCTTGGGTACATTATACTTACTTCTTCATTGTGGGTACCTGCAGAAGAGTGGACATGAAGAGGGGCAAGCATACACAGAGTGAAACATAACAGACAACACACACCCACACACACACAGAGTGAAAGCATGAAACACACACACACACACAGGGGGAAGCATAACAGACACACACACTTAGAAGCATACACACACACAGAGGAAGCATAACACACACGCGCACACACACACACACACAGAGGACACACACACACAGGGGGAAGCATAACAGACACACAGGAAGCATCACACACACACACACACACACACACACACACACACACACACACACACACACACACACCACACACACACAGGAAGCATAACACACACGCCGCACACAGAGGAAAACACACACACACAGGGGGAAGCATAACAGCACACACACACACAGGAAGCATAAAACACACACGCACACACACAGGAAGCACACACACACACACACCTCGTCTGGCCAGGAAGATGTCCCTGACTTGCTGCTGACACAGCCTGACGGCGTGGGCCAGGAAGAGGTCGAGAGGTCGCGGGTCAGTCATGGCCACACACTGACGCAAGAAGTGACAACTGTCGAAGGCCCGTTGGTCTGCAGGCAGGTAGGTGAGGGCGCAGTGCAGGGTGTGGCTGCCCACCATGACACTGACGTCATACGTTCCAGGGGGCATAACTGTCATGTCAAAAGTCACGTTTTAATAGCGAGGGGGATATGGGGGGGGGAATGTCATTATCATATTAATAATGGTAATTAACACGGTAGGGGGGGGGGGGAGGAGGAAGGTGAAGCTACCGTAAACGACCAATGCTGTCTTACTCTGACCATCCTCCTTAATCACAAGGATCCGCCAGCTCTCTACAATTAGTCTTAATTATGCGAGCTTTGGGCTCGATCCCTGGCACGCGGGGTTCGCTGAACCTGAGTTCACGGAGCTAAAGGACCGCATAATGCAGCGTAGGACCAGTCGTCGCCATGACGACGTGCGGTCATTGAGTTTGCTCCCTGTACAAGATGCGGCTGGCACCAGTCCTTGGTGGGGTTTGGGGGGATCACAAGGCTAGAGTCAGCAGCTGACAGGCCCGCCACTCTTGCCTGCTGTGGGTGGTAGTCAGCAGGTCCTGTACACGACGTCCCCATCCTTACTACGACAGTTGATGTGATTCAGTCACTCCCCCTACCCCTCTCTCACACACACACACAAACCTGGGGCTGTGAATGTCAGGACGCACGAGTTGAGGCGAGAGACGGGACATGCTTGACTAGAGCCCACGACGACCTTGACCTCACTGGTGACCTCTTGACTGAAAACGATGGCAATGCTTGTTCCGGGCTGAAAGAATGAAAGTGGACGACGTGAGTGGCGGGTGGCTGAATTTCATACGTGAATACCGAGGTTAATAACATGGCGACTGACCGACAATCCTACTTGGACCAAAGAGCGTGTGTGTGTTTATGTGTGTGTTTGTATATGTGTGTGTGTGTGAGAGAGAGAGAGAAAGAGAGAGTGAGAGACAAGAGATCAAAAGTCTCACTTCACGAATGTTCTCAGGGTACAGCTGCAGGGCCACGTCAGCTTTGCCTTGACGCCGCTGGCTGTTCTCGATGATGTTGAGCAGGGCAGCCATCATCTTGCGGAGCTCGTCCTCCCTCTGGCCACAGTCCAGAACTGTCCAGCGTGACGTCACGTGGGGACTGCTGAAGACGTCACGCACATTTCGCTCGTCGTCAATGGTGACCACGACGACGGTGCTGGCGGCCGCAGGTGAGGTGAGCAGCGAGG
Organism: Pomacea canaliculata; assembly: GCF_003073045.1. Lineage (NCBI taxonomy): Eukaryota > Metazoa > Mollusca > Gastropoda > Architaenioglossa > Ampullariidae > Pomacea > Pomacea canaliculata. The sequence continues at coordinate 1,061,594 of NC_037590.1, read as the reverse complement.
AGAACCAAGTCTCGCGCACACAGCGAAGGAGCTGAGAGGTCGCCAGCAACACCCACACGGGACTGCGACTGCACGCTGACGTCACATCCGGCAGCTTGTCTAGGTCGTGCTTGTCGACCTCGAGGACGGTGTAGGCGATTTCCGGGAAGCTGCCCACAACACTTTGACAGTAGTCTCCCCACTCGCGGCCGTCTGACGCCAGGAAAAACGTGACGTCACAGTCGGACGTCGTCATGGCGATTTGTTTCCTTGGTAACCGACTGCCTGAAACACGTAGATTGTTCTGCTGTCATTAGCCAATCATTAACGAGGATTAATTAATGCCACCTGAATGCTTCTACATCAGATGACAGGTGATGTGTGACACTCAGGCTTACGTTAAATTGAAATCTTGTTGACAAACATAGTTTGTAGTCGCTTGCCACGTCACAGAAACACACACACACAACCACACACACATGCACACGCACACACACACACGTGCACACATACACACACACATTGTGTTTTGTCATTACATTGCTAAAAGATTCAGATACCCAAGGTAGTGATACAATAAATACCACAATTCACTTAGAAGATGAGGTTAGGTATATATGGCAAGACCAACATGAAGCACAATACACTGAATATCTGAAAACAAAAGCAGAGACAGAACTTTCAACGTTTTTAGTCGCTCTAAATAAAAGTGTTGAAGACGGGTCCTCTTGTTTTGTAGATTTTCTTCAGAAAGCAGCTTCCCACATGAAATCAAAGCACACTGCACAAAAACATCGGACCCAACCACAATGGTGGGATGCAGAATGTGCACGTACAAAAAAAGTGAAACGCAAGCAGTTAAGAACATTTAGGAAGAGCAATACACAATTAGACCTACAAAAATATTTAAACCTCAAGAAAACATTCAAAAGCCTATGTAAAACAAAAAAAGAAAAATATGACGAGCGTATAATCAGGGATCTGAACACTGCATGTAATGACCCCAATACTAGAACATTCTGGCAGAAAGTGAAAGCTCTTACAACAAATGCATATAATGATCACAATAAAATAGCTCCTCAGGCATGGTATGACTACTTTAGAGACCTCCTAAATATAACACAAACATCATGTGATACTGATTTTGACATACAGGTTGAAAGTTCAGTACATGTCCATAATAAAGGGAACTGTGAGCAATGTTTACATTTTAGCGCAAACTCAAACATAGAAGAGGAAATTTCTCACTCGGAAATACTTGAAGCTATCCGTTGCCAAAAAAAAGCAAAAGCACCTGGACCTGACGGATTACCTTCTGACCTATTTAAGATTGCAGATAACATCCTCCTAAAATTTCTACATCCCCTCTTCAATAAAGTGTTCACAAGTGGTACATATCCGGAAAGTTGGTCCAAAGCAATAATCTTTCATTTACACAAGAAAGGTGATAAAGGTAAAGTAAATAACTTTAGAGGGATTTCACTTTTAAATATTATTAGCAAACTGTACAGCTGCATTATTAACAAAAGACTGACCCAATTCTGTGAAGAAAATGAACTTATCCCAGAAGCTCAAGCAGGTTTTCGTAAAGGTTACAGTACAACAGATAATATTTTCTGCCTTCAGTCACTGATTCAGAAATATTTGACAAAACGAGGTGGACGCTTTTACACCCTTTTTGTAGATTTTTCGAAAGCATTCGACAGTATTGACAGATCTAAAACTGTTATACATCCTGCTAAAAAAGGGTGTCCATGGAAGAATGTTTCAAACACTACATAGTATGTATAAAACTGTGAAAGCGGCTGTTAAGGTTGGATCTCAAATAACTGATTGTTTATCTGGTGTCAAACAAGGATGTGTACTAAGCCCTTTACTGTTTTCTATATTTCTATCTGAGCTTTGGTCAGACCTAACATTATGTGGTGCACGTGGTATTGATGTCCTGGCAGATCCACTTGGGATCTCCCTTTTGATGTATGCTGATGACATTGCTATTGTTGCTGATTCCCCTGTTGACCTTCAACGTAAAATATGTTATCTTGAAACATTTTGTAAAAAATGGGGACTTACAGTCAATATGGACAAAACAAAAGTAATAGTTTTTAAAATGGTGGATTTTATAAAGATTGCGAAAAATGGTACTATGCTGGAAAGAAGATTATTGTAGAACCCAGCTATAATATTTGGGGATTACATTCACGTCTACACTTAAATGGGTCAAATGTACTGAAAATGCATTAAAAGCCTTTGCAGGAGTCAAGAAGATGTTATTTCAGACTAAAGAGCCTTCCAACAGACATAATCTTTAAAAATATTTGACACAAAAATAAAACCTATCCTTTTATATGGATCTGAGATTTGGGGGTTGGAAGCAATACAATGATATAGAGAAAGTTCAAATAAAACTTTGTAAATTAAATTTTAAATGTACGGTAGGGATGTTAAAAATGATAGAGCTTTGAGTGAATGTGAAGGCTTCCTCTTGTGTCTGATTCATATATAAGAGTTATTCAATACTGGTGCAGAATATTAATGGTTGCCAGAACACAGGTACCCAAAACAATGTTACAACATGTTATATTTACAAGATAAGGCAGGCAGGAAACCAACTGGGCCTCCCAAGTTTAGAATTTTATTATGTAGCTATGGTTTTGGATATGTGTGGGAATGGCAGACAGTTGGTATTCTCCCCTTATTCATCACCACTATAAAAGAAAGATTCAAGGATTGCTCTCTCCAAAAATGGCATGATTCAGTATCTTCTTCTTCTTCTTCACGATTACTGCGATTACCAGCCAGATTTACTTAGAGCAACATATATAGACCAGATATTTACGACGTGAACATAGGACGGGTCCTGTGTTTGTTGAGAAGTAATTTGTTTACCCCTTAATGGAAATACTCGTCACCAAACTAGCAACAAACCTGAATGCAAGCAATGTGATAGTCAAAGTGTGGAAGACCGATACCATTTTCTGTTAATATGCCCTAAATATACAACTCTACGTAAGAGATATATCCCACTCTTTTACCATAAATTCCCCTCACCCTTTAAGGTTGACCTTTTGTGTAAAAACCTTAAGGGTAAAGTAGCTATTAATGTAGCCCTCTATATAACAGAATGTCTGAAAATGAGGACATCATGACAGTGTACATATAATTACTTAGAACTGAATGTCATTATACTGTTTATCATTTATCTAGAAAATGTACATTACACATGTAAGACCTGTATGACATGTGCATTGCATGAGGTATAGGGATGATTGTTACTATGTTTTGTCTTTTTTGATGTTGATGGCCTCCTAAAAACTGAACGAATAAAAAAAAAAAATACACACACACAGGCGCACACATGCTCAAACACACACAGAACTCTTGCCGGCTACCATCAGTGAGTTAGACACTAGCAGACAGGTGCTCACCCGAATGTTGAGTGTAAGATGTACGATGGAGCAGTGACGGACCGTTAGTATGTTGTTACTAAAGCTACACTGCACACACAGGTACTAAGTCTACATTGTCTGTGTTACAGTTAGTGTGCAGGTGACAGAGAATACAGGTGACAACACAATTGTACTACATTTGCAACACAGTTGGAACATAAATGACAAAGTAGTTGGAATACATGTGACTTTAGAGTCTGAAGGTGAGAGGTAGTCTTCAGGTGGTGCACACCTGCTGTGATGTAAATGTTGACATTATATAAATGTTGACATCATATAAATGTTGACATCATATAAATGTTGACATCATATAAATGTTGACATTGCCTCCATGTCCTTATTGTCAGTTCTCTATTCTTACCTGGCAACAATCCGGCCTTTACCTACCTCTAATCAGCCATTTCTCCAGAAAAAAACAAATGTAAACAGATCAACAGATTATCCCACCTTGTTGATTCCAGACCTAACGAGCTGTCTTGAGCCCCTGACACACTTCACTGCACTCAGGTAACAAAGGAAAAGCCCTCGATCGCAGGCTGTCTGCCGTGTGTGTGTGTCAAACATTCAGGCTGAAGGAGTGAAAAGAAAATGCAGGTGTACCTTGTGACAGTGAGCTGTTGTAGTTACAGCCAGTGCTACTGGATATGACCAACATACAAACATCGCCGGTGTAGACACAGGTAGGTAGACACAGCCATGATACAAAGGTGATCCTAGAACCTGCTCTCCACCTCAAAGGTCCTCCACGACAACGGCGACAACAGTGGGCACGAGGACTGACGATCGTGATCACAGCTCTCCCTCCACCTGCCTTTGTACACAACAACTGTTTGCAGTTTCTCAATCACCTTTCAACATTCAAATCGAAGTGCAGTCTATTCATGTCTGACCGAGACACAGATCACCAGGTGTGCGGGTGTTCAACAATCGAAGGTGAGTTGGTCGGTCGTCTGTCAACTCCTGGCCTGTCGACTGAGCGGGTGGTTGGCTGGAGGCGCACTGAGGGCCTTCACAGGGACTGAGGCACAAATACCCACCCTGGCCACCCCTGGCCACCCCTGGCACCTGCCCCACACCCCTGTGAGGTAAGTATGAGGAAGGTGACATTACCACCTCGGGTAGATAGCAAGAAGACTTATTGCTGTACGTCACAAGGTCAGGGCTGGAAGGGGAGGAGGGAGGGGTGTGGGAATTTCCGCTGCACCCAGAGTAAGTCCTGGCACAGAAGTGTGACACAATCGTGAGTAAACAGTTCACACGTTTACACACAGGGAGTGTGATTTGAGTTTTATGCTGTCAGCAACTAATGGTCTGTGATGGCAACACGGTGCTACACAGCTGTGATGGGACTGTGACATATATATATATAATGCCGCTGTGATGATACTGTCACACATATATATATATCACAGCTGTGATGACACTGTGACATGTATGTATGTATGTATAATGCCACTGTGATGATACTGTCACACATATGTATATCACAGCTGTGATGGGACTGTGATATGTATTTATCTAATGCCACTGTGATGATACTGTCATATATATATATATGTCACAGCTGTGATGACACTGTGGTATATATGTGACACAGCTGTAACGGTAGTGTGTATATATATATCAGATGAGCTAGTGAGTGTGTGTCACATCTGTGAGCCTGCCTGCCGACTGTCAGTATGTCAGTATGCCATAAAGTGACAATAAATCAGCAGCTTACTAAGACCCTGAGGACAGACAGCTGTGTCCATACATCCGGGTGTGTGGATTTATTGCACCTGTTCCTGTGGTGAGGCGGCGGGAAAGTCCCTGGAGCTGTCGTGGGGGTCACGACCTCGACTGGCAGAGATAACAACACTCGGGTGAAGATGGTGTCGTCAGGGTGGAGTCAAGTGTGTTGAGCTGAGTAAAGCTTCTCACATCATGTCGGGTACACACCATGACATTGGGGTGGGTAAAGTCCGCTACACAATTGATAGCAAGTCGGGTAGAGGTTGTAGCAGCAAGTTGGGTAGTGACTGTTACATTATTATTTACTAGAATAATATTTTGGATGTGATGCTGGCCTCCTTGGTGTCCAATGTCTGGCACCCGCCGTACGATACGTGGGCACTGGACATGATTACATGATGACGGCGGGTGGGATCTCTGAGTTTCCTGTAAACAGTGTACAAATCAGTCCACCCGAACATAGAACCGTGGACAAAACACTAAGCGCCGAATGAACGAAGCGTCACGTGACATTGTGGGGCTTGTCTGTCCAGTGACACAGAAATCAACCTGTGAAAAGTTGTTCACCTAAAGATCGTCCAACATTTTCACTTTTTTCGTCATTGAAGTTAGACCCTGTGCCACTGTTCCTGTTTGTGTACCCTGTCATCGTGTACCCTGTCATCGTGTATCTGTACCCTGTCATCGTGTATCTGTACCCTGTCATCGTGTATCTGTACCCTGTCATCGTGTATCTGTACCCTGTCATCGTGTACCCTGTCTTTGTGTACCCGTACCCAGCACAGCGCAGTTCACAGAGGGTGGACAACATCGCCGCCTACTGTAGAGACGAAGTGATGATGAGAACAAGGTCTCACAATATTCCAGGTGTGGGAGGCTGAGGGCTGAGACATCTTCATGCACCTTGTCGCGCTGCTGGTGTCAAGTACAAACCTGAGAAATTATGGGAGTATATATGTGATGACCAGCATCAACCTCAGAGCGTAACGTGGAGTGTCGACGAAGAGAGGAAACTGTCGATGATTTCCTCTCACATACCCGCACGTACCCTTATAGAGGACACACACGTCAAGATGGCGCTGAAGGCTGCCAACAGTCGGAGACAATTAACTGTCTTTGGTTTTCTCAACAATGTCCAGAGACTAAAGACCAGTACAATCAGCCCAGCATCGTGTCACCATTTCTACCCACAGCTATCATCGTTTTACAACGACATGAAAAAAATGGAGCACAGTGACCGACTTTTGTGAAAGGTACCCCGCTCCCCGCCCCCCGTCCCTGTCGCACTTCCCACTCCGGCCGTTGAAAAGTGTCAGGAGGGATGTCGGCAGCTCACCGGGTATCAAGAGGGTGGATGTGTCATGCTCTGAATACCTCTTACAGCCGGGTGTCATGTACCCTGATGACGCTCAGAGATGTTTTGTCGACTTTGTGGCCGCAAACAAGACTTGCTCTCAGTCTCTGTCTCTCTGTCTCTCTGTCTCTCAGGACAGTTTTCCCGATATTGCCAAACATGCGCCTGGGAGATGACTGACCCTCCATTGGTGACGAGACGCGTTGTCGGAATTTCCTGCTCGTTACTAATGACCACAGACTGAGCAAGGTGCAGTTACCTGTGAGCGCCACCTGGTGTTTAGCAGACTTTGTGCTCATCGTCGTCATCGTGACGACCGTGTCGATGTCACTGCTCCGTCACAGAATTTCTGGCAAGGTCACTGACAGGAAGGTGAAAGTTGAAAGGTCCTTCACTTTCACACTCTTGTTTGTCTCTCGTTACATCCAGCAGACGTCCTTTGTCAGACTGTCTGGCTGGCTGGCTGGCTGGCTGTACACGAGTCTATCATTCAAAGATATAGGTAGACACTGTATAACGTTGGTCTCTGTCAAATGTCAGACTTCTCTCTCTCTCCCGAAATAAATGAGATTAAAGCAAAGCTCCATCATGTCTGCCGCCAGAAGCCTTTGATATTCTCAAGTTATTTGTCTGTGCTGTCTGCCTGTTAAATCCTGTATCGGCCCTAATAAATATTTCTTTGACAAAATGAGCAAGTTGGTTCTTTGTACATTAACATATTTTTTTTTAGTCATTTACTTGTTTATAGTTTAAATCTTACTGTTTACGTTTTGCAATATAAAACAGAGAGAGAGAGAAGTAAGGAGACAAGTGACAGCAATGTGGCGACAGACATTGTGTTTGTTGTTGTTGGTGTGTTGTGTTGACTAATGTTGATGAGTCGGAGTCAGCTATGTGTATGTAATATATGTATAGAAGTATGTGTATATAAGTAAGCTATATGTGTATATACTGTATATAAACTATACCCAGTATCACAACCTTCTGTCGTCATGACAATATCACGGGCCACCATTTGCTGGTAGTCACAATGACGGGCGAAGGGGCCACCGATTCTTTCTCTGCCGCCCTGGTTACAGAGTCTGTGAGAATGTACCCGGGATGCACTGTGTGAATGTGTATACAGGTGTAGATGTACCCGGGATGCAGTGTGTGAATGTGTATACAGGTGTATTAATTTGTGTCGTGTAAGTAACAAACACAACAGGAACGAAAAGCCAAAGCACCCTGCCCTATTGCGGGTGTCCGTGTAGAAGTATTTCAATGCACGAGGTGAGGTGAGGGCGTGAGACCTGAAGGAAGCCTGTGGTGGTTGTCCCCCCCAAAGACTGTTGTCACAAGCTGAGATGGTGGAAATCAAATCATCCAAAGCCCTTGTCTAGACAGACATCAACCACACGGCAGTGAAAACCCTGCACACAATGAGTCGTAAACAAGGATTTCGCTCCTCATTCTTAGTGCATCCTCCCACAAGAGGAAGACTTCTCTCTCTCTGTGTGTGTCAGCCTGTCAGACATCACGTTTACCTTTCAATTGCATTCAGGTGACACTGCCTTTAGCCTTTGACCCTACTTTAACGCCTCCCCACCCACTCCCCCTCCCCCACACCATCTTTATGGTGACACGAGGCTTCCTGGTGGGACCGCAGTCAGGACGAGATTTGGATTCCAGTCACGTGCTCAGTGCAGCTGACGTCAGTCGCCGGATTCTTGTAGCCGAGGTCGTTGTGTGACTATCGTGTGTATTTTGACCTCATTAGAATATTCAAATGACCCGTTTGATCATAAATGTCGTTTGTCTTGATTTGTTAGTATGAATATTTATCGTTCATGACACAACTGGAAATTCCGCTCAAAAGACAGAAAAACAAACAACAAAAACAACAAAAGCAATAAAACCCCAAAATGAAGCCGAAACGAAAGGCGAGACCATGTTGCGCAGATCGTTGATGGTGATGACAAGACGAGGAGGTGACGGAGGAACTCTAACCCTGACCTTTATTTCCATGTTTACCTGTGTTCCAGCAAGCGCCTCAAACAAATAATGTCAAAAGGAAATATTTGATAAAAGCTCTTTGTATGTTCAGGATGTCAAGCTTTTTTTTTTTTCATATCCTGGAGCTGACAGTGAATGTGATCACACACCTTGAAATACCTGGACACAAGGAGCGATAACTCGTGTGAATCGTCAACAGTGTGCTCATGACAAGGGGGGTAACCCCATGATGCCAAGGACCATCAGCGATGTTCGCCGTGCACCAGACGCTGGTCAACAGAGCGGAACAGTCACTGGAGCATTGCAGCCTCCATGTCTACCACCTACCGCCACCTGTGTGCTTGTCTCTCAAGACTTGTGTTCACTTGCAGGCTGACTACAGAGCTGCGCTTGGTGCGATGGACCACTCACCCCACGGCGGGGCCTACGTGCTGCGAGTCTCGTCACCAACGGTACTGGATGTGGGACACCAACACGAACACCTACACAAGCATGACACCTGTCAAACAGTTCAACACACACCTGTACACCTGTCCACGTGGTCATCTCACAGTCGTCAGATCGCACACAGAGAGTCCAGTGTGGCTTGAGGACATGGCAGGGAGGAGGAGGATGTGGGGAGGGGTCTGTTCCAGTGCAGAGGGGTTTGAGAGGTCGACAAGCTGGCTAGCAGGTGTCACTGACCTCTAGTAATAGCAGGATGATCTGCAGGTGGGGCAAGGGGTCAGTAGGGATGGTGCCTCCCTTGTCCTTGCTGGCTGCTTGTGATTGGATGAAGGATGCTAGGTCAGCGGTTGACCAACGGCATCCTTTGTGTGTGCAGCTGTGAGAATGTGTGAAGAGAAGTACATTGCAAACCTGGGTGTCGACAGACCAATGGAAACTGAGCAGTCGTGACGACTTCCGCTTTGTCCAAGTCCTTCACCTTGACAACGAGGGCGGGACTCGGGGGGAAGGACACTTAGGTTAGAGAACCTCGAGCAAGGGGGGTGAGTCAGTGACGAGGGGCTGTCAGGACTGCCTGCTGTCACCGTGGACATCAAAGTCATTAATGGAGGCTTACTGCCACAGGTGAGACAATGGAGGGAGGCTTAGCACGGATAGCACTGGCATAGCACTGATAGCACTGAGATAGCACTGGGATAGCACTGGTAGCACTGGGGTAGCACTGGATAGCACTGGCATAGCCGCTACACCAGGCTTTGGACTGCATGCATGTATTTGTATTTTTATGTGAAATAAATCTTTTATCATCCTACGTTTGCTCGGAGAAGATCAGGGTGTGGGGCTAGTGAACTGTGTCGTGGAAACTGTGAGCAGCTGAGTGTGATTGTTTGATACTGTTTTATAATAACACAAGACGATGATAATGTGTGATTGTTGTGATATTGTTACTCTACAAGACTTTGTTGATGTGTGATTGTTGTGATATTGTTATGAAATAACACAAGACTTTGTTGATGTGTGATTGTTGTGATGTTGTTATGTAATAACACAAGACTATGATAATGTGTGATTGCTGTGATACTGTTACTCTACAAGACTTTGTTGATGTGTGATTGCTGTGATGTTGTTATGCAACCTCAGAACCCCTCTCCCCACACAAAAATAATAAAGCAAACAGGAACTTTGTTCCACATGTTCACAGACGTATGGTGTTCACTCAGCTCATGTTCACAGACGTGCTGCTGCACAGCCGGACATCAGGGGTCACTAACCTTGACCGTGGGGTCACGTGCTCACCAATGCTGTTATTGCAGACGTTAGTGCTGCCACCCGGGGTGTCGTCAGTGACGTGTTCCACTCTTACAAAGCTAAAACCTCGGTAAGAAGCAAGAGTCATTGTGGTGGGACTGTCATCGACACCAATCAACACCTCACAGGTGACACGTGGTGATACGGGTAGCTGGCTCTACCCGGCGCCCTACCGGTGGTGTTAGTGAGTGCGGGTGTGTGAGGGGAGGAGGAGACAGACTAGGGAGGTAACATACTTCAGGATATTGCAGAATACAAGTGACACAACGCATCATTTGCACTTCTGATTGTGTGACGAAACTTCGGGAAAATGTGAGTAGACCGAGGGCTGGCACAGTGCGGCCCCTACACCGGGTGTTTGCACCCGCCTGACGGCCTGAGTGTCGTCTACTGACGTCAATGTTTTTTTCTTTATTTAGTTGACCTGGTTAGAGTGAAGTTTATCAAATACGGCAGTTCGTAGCGAAGTACAAACAACGTGGTGACGTAACAGTGGAACACAGACAAGTACAACAATAACAATGCAGTGACGTAACAGTCGAACACAGACAAGTACAACAATAACAAACAGCGTGGTGACGTGCCTGATGGAGTCAGTAGAGCAGCATTGGCGGCGGCTGTCCCTCATTGTGAACACATTTCTGTCCCCCACGTTCACTGTTTGTCGTGTCGTCACTTGGTGTGGGTGTCGAGCATGTCATCGCATACTTCACAAGTGGTTGACACATGGCTGGGTCGTGACATGGCGACCTTACAACATAGTTCGTGACGTTCACAGTCAGCACACACACACACTTACATAGATATACAGGGGCGTAGGAAGATATGTATGTGTGTGTGTGTGGTGGCGGGATTATTTCCACACATTACTGTACTATTTCCACTTGTGGATGTAAAAATCACACAACACACAGTTTGAGTGTTAATACTTTATGACAGTTGATGCAGCTGTACACAGTAGACACACGCATACAGCTGTAGACAGTAGACACACGTATACAGCTGTAGACAGTAGACACACGTATACCTGTAGACAGTAGACACACCTGTAGACAGTAGACACACGTATACACTGTAGACAGACAGTAGACACACTATACAACTACAGTTAAGACAGAGAGGAATGGCAAGTCATTTTATAATTATCCAAACAGGATGTGATGAGGACTGGGTAGTCGGGTGCTGAGCTCAGCCTCAACAACCAGCAGCCTGACAGTCGCACCAAGTGATTGCACAGCTTCAGATAAAGTCTGGAACATTCCACATAGACAGTCCATAAAGTCTGGACAAACAGGAAAAAAGTTGACGAGACACAGGTCGAGACCTGCAATGTTTTGTAGACGGTTTCCATAAATACCAACATTAATTGCGGGGCTGAGAGTCGATCACCGTTGTATTGATTGCACTGATCATTTCTATTTCTCTGTACACAACATGTACAGCTGCACCAACAGGTCTGGCACTGTGTCTAACAAACACAGCTCTACTCAAAACTCAATACTCAAAGCGACCGACACTCCAAAGTGTTTCAAATGTAACGGCCTCCGTATACAGGATGTGACGTAAGCAATGGGGCGACAGCTGCACGTGAAAACATTCTGGTCACAGCTGGACGAGACTATGATCGTGAAAGTATCACGTGGTAACAGCTGGTCGTAAAAACATTGTCATGTCTACCACCAGCCACTGGCGACTTGTGAAAACACCGGACATGGAGGCATTGTTGTCACAGCTGCATGATAAAGACTGTGGTGACAGCTGCACGATAAAGATTGTGGTAACAGCTGCACGATAAAGACTGTTGTCACAGCTGCACGATAAAGACTGTGGTAACAGCTGCACGTGAGGGTATTGTACGGGGTAAGCATACCACCAATAGTGGAGTAACATGTCTGTGGTGGCAGGTGAGAGTGTCAGCTGTGGTGGCACCTGCACCTGAAGGTACAATTCCAGTCCTATACTCATGGACACCGATCACTCGTATCACAGCTCCTTCCTGTGGCACAAGTCACCGAGTGTAGGAAGGTGTTTACACTGATTTCACTCTCACACTTGAAGCATGATAGTTGCATCTCACTCATCTCTCGCACACACTTGTGAGAGTTACAGTCCACACATCTTACAGCTGTACAGCTCCTCCTAGTGTGGGAGAGTTACAGTAGCTCACACCATCTTACAGCTGTACAGCTCCACCTAGTGTTGTGAGAGTTACAGTCCACACATCTATACAGCTGTACAGCTCCACCTAGTGTTGTGAGAGTTACAGTCCACACATCTTACAGCTGTACAGCTCCACCTAGTGTTGTGAGAGTTACAGTAGCTCACACCATCTTACAGCTGTACAGCTCCTCCTAGTGTTGTGAGAGTTACAGTCCACACATCTATACAGCTGCACAGCTCCACCTAGTGTGTGTGAGAGTTACAGTTCACACTATCTATACAGCTGCACAGCTCCACCTAGTGTTGAGTGAGTTGCAGTAGCTCACACTATCTATACAGCTGTATAGCTCCACCTAGTGTTGTGAGTTACAGTAGCTCACACTATCTATACAGCTGCACAGCTCCACCTATGTGAGTGAGTTACAGTAGCTCACACTATCTATACAGCTGCACAGCTCCTGAGAGTTACAGCATCTTACAGCTGTGCAGCTCCACCTAGTACAGATTCACAGCTCCCCCTAGTGTTGAGTGAGTTACAGTAGCTCACACCATCGGCACCATGCCTCAAGTCTCATGAACTCGTCACCACCAGGACTTGCAGCCGATGTGTAGGTGGTGGTAGGTGCCGCTGGTGCTGCCAGGAGTTCATCAGTTACTTCCGGCGTGGAGGCGGTCGGGGTGGAGGGACGGGGTCGCTGTCCACCCGATGGTCCGTCTGCTGCATTTGCTGAAGGAACTGGCCGCCGAGCGACTGACGGATTCTGAGGAGAAAAGGAAAACAAAGCCGCACTTACAGCAAGTGAGCGAACGACTACAGCTGACACACCTGAGTGAACAGTGAACATCAGCAGCAAGAAGAGGAAAGCAAGACAGACAGAGGGAGGACAGAGGTGTGGACCTCCGACAGGTCGTCCTTGTGTGTGGAGGTCGATGATAACAAAAGACAGACACCAAGACATGTCATTAACATAATGTGAATAGTGTCAGGGCTGACCACTCTGAGGTCTACAAGTCTGTCACTGGGGAGAAACACCTTTTGACTGAGTGATTCACACCTGACAAATATTTAAAGAGGAATCATATCAGGAATCGGGAATTAGTCTGTTGGGAAGTATAGTAAGAATTAGAGTAAGAGTTGATATCAGGAGCTGATGTAGTCCTATCTTGACGATGTTTCGTGCGAGCATTTTTACTAAAATTTATTTCAAACGCGAGAAGGCTGAGGGTGAGATGAGTGAGCAAGGTGTGGACAGGTGAGACGGCTGCCAGGTAGAGAGTCTAGAGACAGGTGCTGTACCGTCAGGGATGATGTCGATGTCCGCGGCCTTCGTGTGACGTCGGTAGACGAGGAGAGTTCGTCCTCTTGGTCCTGTGGACATCCAACAAAACAGTTTACGCATGCGCACTCACACAGAGAGGATCAGGTCTTGTCGTCAGCAGTCGCCAGGAGCTGTGGCCAACAGAACTCTATGTTTTACATTTTAACGAAAACAAAGATGCTGAGACTTGACGAGTGATACTTCAGTGAAGGTGTGTTGTGTGACATCACGTGTTACACCACAGTGAGCACAGACTGACAGACAGAAGGACGAGTACAGCACGCCCTGAACACTGTAGGATAGACAGACTGTGTCATTCAGTCCACAGAGCACACTAGCGACATAAACCTGTCTGACACACTGCCATCAACATGTACACCATTGTCTTTGAATGATGACTCAACTGTTTGACTCGTCACACCACTCACAACACTCACACTTCCACCAACACCACGCTTTCATACACTGACAACAAGCTGTCAGTCTGTTATGTCAGTGACAACAAGCTGTCAGTCTGTTATGTCAGTGACAACAAGCTGTCAGTCTGTTATGTCAGTGACAACAAGCTGTCAGTCTGTTATGTCAGTGACAACAAGCTGTCAGTCTGTTATGTCAGTGACACAGCTGTCAGTCTGTTATGTCAGTGACACAAGCTGTCAGTCTGTTATGTCAGTGACAACACACTGTCAGTCTGTTATGTCAGTGACAACAAGCTGTCAGTCTGTTATGTCAGTGACAACGCTGTCAGTCTGTTATGTCAGTGACAACAAGCTGTCAGTCTGTTTATGTCAGTGACAACAAGCTGTCAGTCTGTAGCGTCAGTCTGTTATGTCAGTGACAACAAGCTGTCAGTCTTTATGTCAGTGACAACAAGCTGTCAGTCTGTTATGTCAGTGACAACAAGCTGTCAGTCGTTAGTCAGTGACAACACACTGTCAGTCTGTTATGTCAGTGACAACAAGCTGTCAGTCTGTTATGTCAGTGACAACAAGCTGTCAGTCTGTATGTCAGTGACAACAAGCTGTCAGTCTGTTATGTCAGTGACAACAACTGTCAGTCTGTTTTATGTCAAGTGACAACAAGCTGTCAGTCTGTTATGTCAGTGACAACAACTGTCAGTCTGTTATGTCAGTGACAACAAGCTGTCAGTCTGTTATGTCAGTGACAACAAGCTGTCAGTCTGTTATGTCAGTGACAACAAGCTGTCAGTCTGTTATGTCAGTGACAACAAGCCTGTCAGTCTTTATGTCAGTGACAACACTGTCAAAATGTCAGTGACAACAAGCGTCAGTCTGTTATGCAGTGACAACAAGCTGTCAGTCTGTTATGTCCAGTGACAACGCAGCTGTCAGTCTGTTATGTCAGTGACAACAAGCTGTCAGTCTGTTAGTCAGTGACAACAGCTTCAGTCAGTGACCAACAACGCCTGTCAGTCTGTTATGTCAGTGACAACAAGCTTCAGTCTGTTATGTCAGTGACAACAAGCTGTCAGTCTGTTATGTCAGTGACAACAAGCTGTCAGTCTGTTATGTCAGTGACAACAACTGTCAGTCTGTTATGTCAGTGACAACAAGCTGTCAGTCTGCTATGTCAGTGACAACACTGTCAGTCTGTCAGTGACAACAAGCTGTCAGTCTGTTATGTCAGTGACAACACTGTCAGTCTGTTATGTCAGTGACAACAAGCTGTCAGTCTGTTATGTCAGTGACAACAAGCTGTCAGTCTGTTATGTCAGTGACAACAAGCTGTCAGTCTGTTATGTCAGTGACAACAAGCTGTCAGTCTGTTATGTCAGTTGTCAGTAGCTGTCAGTCTGTTATGTCAGTGACAACAGCTGTCAGTCTGTTATGTCAGTGACAACAAGCTGTCAGTCTGTTATGTCAGTGACACAAACTGTCAGTCTGTTATGTCAGTGACAACAAGCTGTCAGTCTGTTATGTCAGTGACAACAAGCTGTCAGTCTGTTATGTCAGTGACAACAACTGTCAGTCTGTTATGTCAGTGACAACAACTGTCAGTCTGTTATGTCAGTGACAACAAGCTGTCAGTCTGTTATGTCAGTGACAACAAGCTGTCAGTCTGTTATGTCAGTGACAACAAGCTGTCAGTCTGTTATGTCAGTGACAACAAGCTGTCAGTCTGTTATGTCAGTGACAACACTGTCAGTCTGTTATGTCAGTGACAACAAGCTGTCAGTCTGTTATGTCAGTGACAACAAGCTGTCAGTCTGTTATGTCAGTGACAACAAGCTGTCAGTCTGTTATGTCAGTGACAACAAGCTGTCAGTCTGTTATGTCAGTGACAACAAGCTGTCAGTCTGTTATGTCAGTGACAACAAGCTGTCAGTCTGTTATGTCAGTGACAACGCACTGTCAGTCTGTTATGTCAGTGACAACAAGCTGTCAGTCTGTTATGTCAGTGACAACAAGCTGTCAGTCTGTTATGTCAGTGACAACAAGCTGTCAGTCTGTTATGTCAGTGACAACAAGCTGTCAGTCTGTTATGTCAGTGACAACGCACTGTCAGTCTGTTATGTCAGTGACAACAAGCTGTCAGTCTGTTATGTCAGTGACAACAAGCTGTCAGTCTGTTATGTCAGTGACAACGCACTGTCAGTCTGTTATGTCAGTGACAACACACTGTCAGTCTGTTATGTCAGTGACAACAAGCTGTCAGTCTGTTATGTCAGTGACAACAAGCTGTCAGTCTGTTATGTCAGTGACAACAAGCTGTCAGTCTGTTATGTCAGTGACAACAAGCTGTCAGTCTGTTATGTCAGTGACAACAAGCTGTCAGTCTGTTATGTCAGTGACAACAAGCTGTCAGTCTGTTATGTCAGTGACAACAAGCTGTCAGTCTGTTATGTCAGTGACAACACACTGTCAGTCTGTTATGTCAGTGACAACGCACTGTCAGTCTGTTATGTCAGTGACAACAAGCTGTCAGTCTGTTATGTCAGTGACAACAAGCTGTCAGTCTGTTATGTCAGTGACAACAAGCTGTCAGTCTGTTATGTCAGTGACAACAAGCTGTCAGCCTGTTATCAGCTAACCCACATTCTGACTTCACGACAAGGAAATAAAACTTCTGGCAACTGGACAAACAAACACTGGTTGGATTCCTGCAGCTGTAGCAAGTGTCGTCTGTCACACACACACACACAGGTCACACTCGCACACGCATACACACGCACGCACACACACACACACACACGCACGCACGCACGCACACACACACGCACACACACACACACACGCACACACACACACACACGCACGCACACACACACACACGCACACACACACACACACACCTGAGGCGCCCACAGTGTTGTAATGTTGTAAATACATTCCCGCATTATCATAATGTTGTATAGTAATTCCCAACGTGTAATGATGTTGTATAGTGCATTTAGTACATTATCATACTATAATAGCATTGTATAGTATATTCGATAGTGTAGTAATGCTGTATAGTACATTACCATAGTATGACAATGCTGTATGCTACATTCCATTATGTTATAATGTTGTAGAGTACATTCCATAGTATAATAATACCGTAGAGTATATTCCATTGTGTAATAATGCTGTATACTCCATTCTATATTGTAATAATACTATATGCTACATTCCACAGTGTAATAATGTTGTAAAGTACATTCCATAATGTAATAATGCTGTATACTCCATTCCATAGTTACAGTTCACATAATGTAATAATAATGCTGTATACTCCATTGCAATAGATGATATAGATGACAACATTCACAAAGATGTTACAGCACTCCACATTACACTCTGATAAGTATTGATAAGTATTTTCAGTGAAGACATGCCAACAGGCAGTTTAGTAGGCTTCATGCAGATACACGGGTCAAACAGTTCATGTGCACGTGCGTCACACACAGCTTCCAGTGCACACAGTGAAGCTGGTGCTCAGCCTCTGGCAGCTGCACCCAGTGTTTGTGAGAAAAGCTGGCTGTGCCCACCAGCTGTGGGTGATTACAAGTCACATTACCTCAGGTGGTCAACAGCAAGTGTGATGTCAGTGGTTTAGAGAGTTAGTGGACTGTGACCAGGGGAGACTACTGTGTGATGGGGATCACAGCACACACACACACACACGCACACACACACACACACAGTCAGGGTACTCACCCTTCTAACCCATCGTCCTGAACACAGATACAAGCAAGTCGTTGTTAGGCCGACATTTAACACATTAGTGGAGGGCCATTCATCATGTTTGTCACAGTTCGTGACGAGCTGTCACAAGGGTCACACTCTAGACTCTAGAGTCTAGAGAATCACTGCCAACTGATGTTTGCAACAATTCCAGGCAACTATCAACTGTGTCAAGTGATCACTAAAGAGGTATGCAAGAACTAGAGGTCTGCATGAAGTGGATACCTGGTCCTCTGCCCTCCTCCCCCAACATGATGTAGGACACCTGTACACCTGTACACCTGTACACCTGTACACCCTGTCAGCAAGACCATACAACATCACAAGCGTTCGTGATATACAGGTGTGGCAGGGTGAATGAGTAGTAGAGGCTGTGACTGCTGCCAGCAGCAAAGACAAACCTACAAAGTACCTACACTGTGTACAAACAACATGGCTGCCCGTGTTACTCGCTTGGTAATGTTTGTACCGAGGGCAACAAGTAGAAAACAAAGTCAGTGTCTCACCTCGCTGTCAGACTTCTCCACTGAGGCGGACAGGCTGCTTTCCCGTGACCCCACGCTCCAGCCGCTGTCACGTGACGACGAGGAGCCTGTGGTGAGACAGTACAGCACTTAGTACAGCATTTAGTATGTACAGTACAACACTTAGCACAACACTTAGCACAACACTTAGCACAACACTTAGTACAACACTTAGTACAACACTTAGTATGTACAGTACAGCACTTAGTACAGCACTTAGTACAGCACTTAGTACAGCACTTAGTACAGCATTTAGTATGTACAGTACAACACTTAGCACAACACTTAGTACAACACTTGGCACAGCATCTAGTGTATGCAGTAGAACACTTAGCACAACATTTAGTATGTACAGTACAACACATAGGACAGCACAGTGCTTAGCAAACACAACTCTGAGAACATTTTTGGGGAATCACTCAGCCACTGACATGACAACACTTGGCACAGCTGTTACTACAGCTCTCAGTGACACTGACATGACACAGCTGTTATCACAAGACTCAGTGACACTGACATGACAGCACTTGACACTACTGCCTCACGCTCTCACTGACATCAATACACAAAGTCTCAAGCACGCCTGCGCACAGCTGCCAAGAGCTTGTGACGTACTTCCGGTGCTGGCTGTGCTGCTCCTGTCTTGTATCAGCAGCTCGTTCTTGGGCTTGAAGTAGGAGACGGACTTGGTGGACTGGCGGGGCACCACAGGCTCCTGTCACAGAGGGAAATGTCGACAGGTTGTACTGTTGTATGCACGACACACCACTTGTCTACCCTCTCTCACTCTGTGTGCGTGTGTGTGTGTCTGTGTGTCTATCTGTGTGTGTGTCTGTGCTACACAACACCACGTGACTTACAGAAATGTTAGGTCGGATGCTCTCCTTGTTCTTGCCCTTGCGCACCCAGCTGAAGATGTCGCGATGCTCTTTGCCCGAATCCTTCCTTTTCTTGAGATACTCGCTGCGAATTTTCTCCAGCTCCTTCTGCAACACACAGGGCATGTCACACAGGGCATGTCACACAGGGCATGTCACACAGGGCATGTCACACAGGGCATGTCACACAACACAGTGTAGGTGTGACAACTTGTATTTGTAGATGTTCAGACGAAGATGTTCATAACCCCGTGTGACGTGTCGTGTGCTTATTTTTGGCTTCACATACAAGTACAGATGTACTGGTAGTATAAGTACTGACGTATAGAGCGGTACTGTGTGTACAGATGGACTGGTAGAGATTTCAGGCAGTATAAGTACAGATGGACTGTAGTATAAATACAGATATACTGTAGTGTAAGTACAGACGGACTGTCATGTCGGTACAGACGCACTGCCACGTGCAGGATGCCGGGCGGAGGAAGGAAGATGACAGGAAGCACGTGACCTACCTGTCTACACGTGACCGACCTGTCTACACGTGACCTACCTGACTACACGTGACCTACCTGTCTGTCCTTGAAGCTGACGGCCGTGTTGCGTCCACACCGCTGCTGCCAGGAGTTGAACAACATCTGCGCCTCGTTGATGCTGATCTCGCCGGACTTGAACAGCTCGTGGATCTCAATCAGCTCGCTCTGCGTGCGGGACCCCACTGCCCCCCGGGGTAGTACTACACCTGCAAGGTGAGCAGGAGGCTGTACAACAGTGCATTAGGTACTCGTGCAGCTGGAGGAGGAGGAGGAGGAGGAGGAGGAGGCTGGTGTCCAGTGTGTGTAAGCTGCTGACGACGACAGCGCCCCCATAAAGCAGTTGTACAACAATTTCTCTCTGCTGATGACAAGAGAACTGCGAGAAGACAGGAAGGTGCAGGGCACTGAGCACTCACCTGTCTGTCCACCCGTCATGCCCATGAAGGCGGCAGGGTCCGGAGGGACGGGGGGAGGGTTCCTGCGTGGATTTGGTAGAGTGGCGGCCTTGAGCTGGTCCACCGGCACGTGCTTCAGAACTGTGACACAGAGAGACAGAGACAGAGAGCGCAGGCTGCATTAGTATTGTGACAGGTCATGCGTGTCACCTGATGTCACGGAGAGAGAGACGCAGACAGAGAGATGTGTGTGTGTAGTCTACACTCTACATGACGATGGCGATGATTATAGGGATGATGATAGAGAGACATGACGATGACGATGATGATAATGACGACAATGACAAAAGAGTGCTAATACAGGTTGTACTCACCATTGTCCATGGACTGTGCCCGTGGAGGTAGCTGTGGAGGAGCCCTGGGTGACGTGGGGGCCGGTGGTGGAGGCGCAGTACGCAGGGGGGATACAGGTGAGCGGGACCAGCGACTCATGTCCTCATACAGGTCGTCACCTGAGGGAGACACAAGGTGAGAGCGAGGGTTGACCTAACGACCGCCACGAATCGTCTCTACGTCTCTACGTCCTCCGTCCTCCCACCCTGACTGCATCCACAAGCTGCAACCTGCTGCTGGATGGGTGACCAGAAGCGGGTGCCAGTCTCATGGTCCGGTAACCAGGGTGGGTGGGCTGAGTAGCCTGTTAGCCTTGTAACATCTATGTTTATCTAAGGTGGTGCCAAGCTGTTAGTCAAGCTGTGTATGCAGGAGGACACAGCCGACCTCGCTGCTAGAGCAAGGAGAAGGTCTCACCTGGGAAGACGTCATCCGGCTGACGCAGCGTGACGTAGTGGGCGTACAGGTCCTCCGCATGCTGCATCGTCTGCAAGGCATCAACACAGTTCATTCATACCTGGTTAACCTGTCCTACTGTTTGTGTGATGTCATTTTTATGGAAGGTGAATAATGCCTCCGCCCTCTCGCACACGCACGCACGCACTATGTCTACAGGGTGCAGCACCCCAACAGGCAGCAAGTCCTACCATGAAGTCGATGATGTAGTTGCCCAGCTCGTCGAACTCCTCCTGAAAGGCCAGGTCAGCGGGGTCAAGGCCGTCACAGTTCCTGACGTAGTAGGCGCGCGAGCTACCCGGACACTCCACCAGGGCGGAGCACAACTCGGCCAGACCCTTGGCCGCGGCGAAGTGCAGCAGAGTCGGGTACCTGCAGTTGGCGTTCTTCTGCGAGTCTGAAACGTGGAACACCGGAGGTCAGGGAGAGAATAAACTTCCTCCCAACACTGATTCACTCTCTCACTCATTTCAAATGCTTTTCTTTCTGTGTGCAGAGCGATGATGATGATGATGATGATGATGACAATAATAATAATGTTATTATGTACTTCGTACATGCTCTATGCTGGTTGCTAGGAAACTGTTTGACACTGAGCCAGAGCCAGTCGTTGGAGCAAATATCAACACTGTGTACAGTATAAACAACATCGTGACAATAATAACAAAAGCTAATTACTGCCACAGGCCAAAGGTGAAGGTCCTCACCTGTCGACTCCGAGTCCGGCAAGCCCTTAAAGATGGCGTCCAGCACGTTGTCGCCGGGGAGGGAGGAGACGAAGATGTCCTTCAGGCGCAGGTCCAGCTCGTGGTCATCACTGACACCCAGACACTGACACAGGTAGTGGGTGCTGCAGAAGGCCGTCTCCACCCCGATGTACGTCAGCTCAGTCCGCTGGGTACGTCCACCCGCCGTCACCACAAGCCTGTGCTTGCCCTGGGGCATCACTACAGACACAGACACACAGACACACAGACACACGGACAGACACAGACACACAGACACGCAGACACAGAAATGTGAGCAGCAACAGGCGAGAAGCAAGAAACAAATGAGAAACTTAATCAGAGACAGGTGAGAGTCGTCATCACAGACAAGTGGGAAACATGGCTGGTCATGAGAGAGAGACTACTGTTGTCATGCAGTATTAGAGAGAGAGACAGCATCGTGTGTGTATATACAGAGAGAGAGACAGCATCATGTGTGTATACAGACAGAGGATCATCAGCAGGTGACGGGTGGCTGGCACCCTGTGTGACCTCTCACCTGGCGCAGGGAAGGTGACGACATAAGAGTTGAGGCGTGACGTCACAACTGGTTTCTCGTTCTTGCCAAACTTGACCACCACCTCTCCCTCCACAGCCTCCGTGAACACCAGGGCCACCGTCACCTCGGGCTGCAGGTAAAAAACCTCTGTACACCAGGTGTCAGGTGAAACAGTCTTTGTACAGCCATGTGCCAGGTAACATGTTTTTAGTAGGAAGTTAGTATTTAGTGTTTGTGTGAGAGGGGGAGAGACAGAGACTTGCACTCCAGCGAGACTGACAGAGGGGAGAGGACAGCAAGTGCACAGGTAGAAGTGCTGTTTGTGACGTGCTCGTCACACAGGTGAGTGGATCACCACATGCAGGGTGTGGGGGAGGGACGTCTCCTACCTCATAGACTGTGGAGGGGAAGAGCTTGACGCACAGCTTGGGTCTGGAGGACGAGCGGCTGATGCTGGGCTCCTTGGGTTTGCTGTGGCGACACCTGTCGACAATGTCCAGGATGTCGGCCACCATCTGCTGCACGTCTTCGTGTCTGTGGCCGGGGTCCTTGTACGTCCAGCGTGACGTGTCGTAGGTGCTTGCCGTGTAGCGGTCCACGTCCTCCTTGCCCATCAACGTCACCACCACCACGGCGCTGGTGGCAGGAACCGTCTGCATGGTGAGGGAGAACCACCCGGCCTTCTCGTGCATGTAGTTCAGGGTGTCCGGAGATGCCAGCAGCAGGACCACGAGGCTGTTGGTACAGGCGTGCGTCACTTCCGTTGGATTCTCGTACTCCATGTCATCCAGCTGCAGGGTCCTGTACGTCACCTTGCCCTTGAAGGCGTCCAGCTGGCCAGCCAGGAACTGACCCCACTCCAGGCCATCCGAGGTCATGAAGATGGTGATGTCATCCGACTTGGCCATCTTTGGACATACCTCTGGATACCTACAGCAGACAAAATGACAAGACACCTCCAGTGAGTTTGGTGGACACATTACACATCGTAAACCTCGTAACGAAATATTTGTGATGAACATTTGCAAGGATTTGATCCTCTAGTTCACTACTTCTGATTATTTTTATATTGCTGTGACCTGCGTTACTCTCAACACAGATATTTCTCACCGAGAGGATTGCGAGCTAAAGATTCACTCCCACCGGCTAATGTTACAAGCCTCGCTTTGGTCGTCTGCACACGACACTGCCACCTGGTCTCAGTACACTTGTCACAGCTATCCACCTCCTCTAACAGGGGTGGGAGGGACTAGCGAACTGCCCCTCCCCTCCCCCATATCACTTCGAAAGTTATCGTCTGCACTTGGCTGAGCAAACATACTTCAAGAGAGTGAGCAGACTGTTCTTTTGCTGCTCACCTGTGTCAAAGGTTACACGCAGCTGTTGAACGCAGCACTGAACTGAACACTGTGAACACTCGACAGACTTACACCACGAACTGCACTACAACCGTGCACCCAGCACTCGGCAAACTGAAAAGTCAAAGTCGGTCAGTAGACTGGTTCATTCACCTGTCGGATGTCAGGTGTACGCGACTACTGAGGCAGTCTACAAGTCCTCCGACATCCGCTCAGCCAGAAGTGATAATAGGCTACACACAGGCTACACACAGTGGTAATCAGGCTACACACAGTGGTAGTCAGGCTACACACAGTGGTAATCAGGCTACACACAGCGGTAATAGGGCTACACACAGTGGTAATCACAATGGCTACACACAGTGGTGATCAGGCTACACACATGAGCAGTCAAGCACATCGCCAGTCAGTCCAATGATTAGTTCTGCCCCAGCTTCAGGTGAAGACACTGTGGAAGTGGGACACGTCACTGGCCAAGTTGAAATGTCGGTGAGTCAAAGACTGTGACGGGTTTGAGCGGGAAGACAGGTGAGAAAAGGTGTAAATACATTATTATTGGCCCCCTGTGACGTGACTCCAGCAATCAGTCAATCGTGTCTGTGACGCACACCTGACACCAGGGTAAAACAAAGAGAACACTCACAGTCCGACACCTGCAGCAGGAAGGAAGGGTCTGTCTGTGAGAATCATGTTGTCGCCAGGTACTGATGTCGTGTGACGGGCGCTGACCACAACAACAACTCACCTGTGCAGCAGGGCGCGAGTATATAATACTGTACGTACACAGGTGACGTCACCACACCGGGAAGCTCCGGTAGTCCCGCGTGGCTTTCCGAAATAGAAGACAACTTCCTGCTGACTGACTGCTGTGCCACGGCGACATCACCGTCGTCTGACGACTGCGTCGACGTTAGTCCACGTGACAGCAGCCAGCAACCGACGACAACAGGTGTACGTGTCGTCTGATGCAACAGGACCGCGCACACACACACATGTCATGACACACACACACTTCGTGAGAAAAGTTGAAAGTAATTAACAGGTTAATCAAATTAATTAATCAAAGGAATCATGTCAGTCAACACGTCCTCCTACAAGAGACTAAGATGATAAGTTCATCAGACTTGACATAAACTAAGGTGACCAGACGTCCCGCTTTAGGCGGGACAGTCCCGCTTTTGACCTCGTGTCCCGCCTGCTCATCGGGCGGGACGCCCAATGTCCCGCTTTCTGGCTTTGTGGCAAGTCCATCAAATGTCCCGGTTGTCTTTAAAAATCACTTTTTTCGGCGTTTTTTGACGGTGACGACACCATCATCGGCACGTGTCCCGCTTTCGCCCCCGAAACGTCTGGTCACCTTACATAAAAGTGACACTGGGTCACACCTGCATGTGGAAACAATTACAGGTGAAGATCAAAGGCCGAGAGAACCGCCAGCCTCCACCGACACACGCATCGCCACTCAGCGCGGAAAGGGAGATAATGGAAAGCCAGAATGAGGGGCAGGGACGATAACTTGCAGACACGCGCACGACTACAGCCTGCTCCCCATAGTGTGTGTAGCGGTACTATGACCAACATGTCACCTACACTATGGCCAACCTGTGACGTATATAATGACAGACCTGTGACGTATATAATGACAGACCTGTGACGTATATAATGACAGACCTGTGACGTATATTATGACCGACCTGTGACCTGCACTATGACCTGACCAAGATATATACTAGGAGTCTCTGACAGCCCCGAGGACCAAACAGCGTTGCCACCTCATCTCGTGAAGGTTGGCACACGGCGGAGACTGACACACACCTGTCACACTCACACCTGTCACACACACCTGTCACACACACCTGTCACACACACCTGTCACACACGCACTTTATTTACGATGTTAGCGGCGGCGCCATGTGAAGTGGGAGAAATCACTGCGCGTCTATTGCGACATTGTTGTGTCAGTGAGTGGAGAGAGTGAGCGAAGGAGCGAGAGACAGAGGGAGTGTGTCAGCAAGTACGACAGCAGCAGATAACTCCTCCTTCACTGCACACAGACGGTGGGTAGTCGGCCGTTTGATGTTGTCCGCGTGCGCACTGACCTCTGACAGCCTGGCAGGAACAGGGACATAACTCAGTAATTATTGTGGTCGTTATAAACAATGGCGGCTGGCTGCTTGTATTTGACGCCGTGTCAGCAGCTGACTGTATCACTGTCCGAGTAATGGCGGAACATAGATGAACATGCAAATGAACCTGCTTTCACACTCGGAAAGACATTCAGGGGGAAAAAACCAGAGGGAAAGACTGGCAGGGTGGAGCAGGTGGCCAGAGTGTGTGTGTGGGTGGGAGGGTCAAGATCCACACTGACAAAACCAAGCTGATGAAATTTAAAAACTCAAGCACAGCGAACTGAAGGGCAGGTGTGGAGGAGCTGTAAGAAGCGCTGGGGTGGCGGTTACCAAGCGACAGCAAGTCGTGTCCCTCCAACTTAATGTGGAGTCATGACGTGTGTGGGTGGACGGCTGTCTGTCTGCCGAGACCAACGCTTAGCCTCTTGGGAAGTTTTCCGCTGTTAGTCTCGGCGAGCCTAAACAAAGAATGTGACTAAACCGGAAGCTTTGTCGTATCATGCCTTGTTTTGGAAGTTGACTGAAAAAAAAAATCGACTGCCGGCAGTCCAGTCATACAAGTTGATGGTGGAACTCCAGGAGAACCATCCTGTGTCGGAAGTCATAAACACTGGGCACTGCTCCATGTTTGGTGACCCCAGGACACCTTTGCTACCTCCAGGGTGGAAACAGCATCTGCGGGTAGTGGGCACGGTTTTGTAACCAGGGAAACAAGACGCTTGTCCTTCAGTTCTCAATGTTGCCCCGGGGCAAAGACTTACCCTCGCTTGGTAACTACCACCGCTGGACTCCGTCACATCGTCAGAAGACAGCGAGTCACGAAGGAAGAAATCAGCGGAAGCACAGACACCAACAGCATCGTGGAGGATGTGAAACAGAGGATGGGGATGGCTGGGCCCCGTCCTGCGGATGGACAGAATTAGGCGTCCACACGCTGTCCTCAGATGGACATGAACAAGACAAAGAAGGAGGGAGGATGAGGGGGGGGGAGGCCACTGGGTAGGTGGTGACGAGGTCACGTGCACGCGGCGGCCAACACCTGGGGACGAAGTCGGCTGCTGGCCCAGGGTCGAGTTGGCTGCCAGAGATTGGTTGGAGCGACGATCGAGGGTTAAGTAAGTAACACAGGTAAGCCAACGACAACTACGACAACTGCGCTGTGCAGGTGATGGCGGGCTGGTGGGCACGTTCACACCACAGGTAAGTCAGCAGTGTGGCTACCGTGAACACTCACAGAGAGAGAGGGAAAGAGACAGTGAGAGAAGGAGAGAGAGAGAAGGAGAGAGAGAAGGAGACAGGGAGAACAATGGAGTGAAATGTGAGACTACAGCACAGGTATGGCGGTAGGGGGGACAAACAACAACGTGCGCGTTCCCCCCACACTCAAGCATCATCATATCAACAGCTAGCAGTCGACAGCAACACCAGGAGCTCACGCTGGCACCGCTGGAGTAATACACGTAAATCTTCAGCCATTCATCTGTCAAGACACCTGTGTGTGTCACACATATATCCTGCCCACACGTACAGGTGAGCTGGGCTGTGAGCTCATTGCGGGGATTTCTTGTCTGTTCACTGTCTGTAGGCCTCGAGGATCGGGTAGACAGACGCTCGCACGTGTGTGTGTCTGTGTGTTTGTGTGTCTGTGTGTCTGTGTCGGCCTGCAGGATGGGGGTAGATGTACACAACAGACAAGAGCGCTGACTGTGGAGTACTGACTGCAGTACCCGGAGCCTTGTTCACTCGTGTGGAGCGGTCCGTGGACTAGTGTCTCGCTGACATCTTTAGATGACTGACGGCGCACTGATCTTAAGGCTATAAGGTGGCTATAAGGCCCCAACATTGTCAGGCAGTCAGGTCAGAGGACACACTCCGTGTCCATGGCAACTTGCTGACCGCTGGGCAGTGACGTGGACGGACCTGGTGACCAACTCGTGGCCAGCAGACGACGAGAGGTTGGCGAGGAGTGAGTGGCAATCATCCACAATGTATGCCGGGTGCTTGTGACGAGAGAGAGGCTCAGCAGCTGCAGCAGCACAACCTTTCCCACCTCTAGGATAGAAGAGGGAGACAGGAAGCAGGATGTAATGTCAATGTAAGTGGGTAATGTAGGAAGTGTAACAGGGTAATGTAGGCAGTACAATGTAGGCAGTGTAACAGGCCTAACATACTCGCTGTGGGTCTGTTCAGTCAGCCGAAGCCTCTCAACATTTATTCATCAAGTGTGACGATGATTGTCGATGTGAGGTCGGTGAGACAAGACAGACTGACAGTGTTGTCACGTGTCTCCCTGTAGCAGTGGCAGTGACATGACAGGAGGGAAGTTTCACTTGCGGAAAAGTTTAGACACAAGAGAGTGTGAACAGTGAACAGCGAGCGAGAGAGTGAACGTTACAGTTGCTGTTATCTCACCCGGCAGTTACTGTCACAAGGTGTTTCAGTTTCGAGGTGTGCAAGTCGCAAACCTGTCCGTGGCATGACAGACCGTTAGAGAGATGTTAGTAACCCAGGGTTACAAGCTGTAACCGTTGTATGTAATACACATGAACGTGACGTGTACAGTGTTACAAGCTGTAACCGTTGTATGTAACACACATGGACGTGACGTGTAGTGTTACAAGCTGTAACGATTGTGTGTAACGACAGGCTGTACACGTGGATGTGACGTGTACAGTGTTACAAGCTGTAACCGTTGTATGTAATACACATGGACGTGACGTGCCCATGTAGGCTGTACTCATACTCACAACACTTGTCGTGGGTGTGACATCATGGTGTGTCGCGAGCCACTACAAACACAATGGTGGTGTCCTGTATTTTCCGGGTGTCGTGAGTCTCAAAGTCTTCCTGTTGATCATAAACCTTCCACCCCACTGCTGATGGAGGGCGGCACTGTGCTCCGTGGTGTCAATGTATGTCTGGGTGTTTGTAGGTCCGTGATAGACCTTGATATACCCGTAGCCCTATCATCTGTAGCCCTGTCATCTGTAGCCCTATCATCTGTAGCCCTGTCATCTGTAGCCCTGTCATCTGTAGCCCTGTCATCTGTAGCCCTGTCATCTGTAGCCCTATCATCTGTAGCCCTGTCATCTGTAGCCCTGACGTCAGCCTCGCACCCTGCTGTACAAACGGCATCAGACCCCCGGTGTAACAATTGCTGTGATGATGCACTAACCCCAGGTAGCGCAGCTCTCACCTTCACACCTCAGTTCACTTCAGCAACAGGCGGCAGGAGAACCAGTCACCCCTACCACTGGGGTAGGGAGGGGGACAGGAGATGTGGTTAGGAAGGTGTGACAGGTGAGAGTAAAGACTGGGGGTTCACACTAGTCCCCCTCCTCATTTCTACCTGCGCCTCGCACACAACCCACTGACCTCCCACACAGCCGCGTACTTGACCCACTGTGGCGAACACGTGGTAGTGGAAGCTACCCGGGGTAGTTTGTGTAGTTACTAGTAACCAGCAAAACATCCAGCTTGTCGCTGGGTCACCTGCAATCTTATCGGAGGAACTCAGAGCTGGGTGGTGGGTGCTCGAAGTGGTCGCTGACAGTATTTTGCAGGAGGAAGGGAGAGTGAACGAGGGAGGAAACTTGAACAAACTCGGAAGTAGCCCTTGCCGACCGGCCTGTGAACAAGTGACGTGCAGAGAGGTTACGTGTCCTGTTGCCTTGGTGACAGGCAACGCGCTTGATGAATGAGACAGCCAACCACCCACCCCAACCTACCCACTTTGACCACCACACACCCCAAACTACCCCACCAGTCTGTACACGGTAAAAGCAAGGGGAGGAAAATGAAACGACAGCGAGAATTTGATGACTACTCAGCTTCCTCTTTCATAAGATGACTGGCCACCCAGCTTCCTGTCTCTCTCATTAGATGACTGGCCACCCAGCTTCCTGTCTCACTCATTAGATGACTGGCCACCCAGCTTCCTGTCTCTCTCATTAGATGACTGACCACCCAGCTTCCTGTCTCTCTCATTAGATGACTGGCCACCCAGCTTCCTGTCTCTCTCATTAGATGACTGACCACCCAGCTTCCTGTCTCTCTCATTAGATGACTGACCACCCAGCTTCCTGTCTCTCTCATTAGATGACTGACCACCCAGCTTCCTGTAGAAAGTGCTACACTGTTCACAAACATGGTTGTTGTGTTCACATGTAGAAATGTTCACACTGTTCACACGTACTGTGTCAGTGTGTTCACAAGGACAGTGTGTGTGGTCAGAGGACTAAGTACAGTGCAGGACATGTTGACACCAACGACCTCGACAACACAGAACACACCGCGACACTCGGCAGCTTCTGGTCGACGTGAGCGAACTTGTCCACTGCGGGGCACTTCAGTCATTAACACAGTGTTTGACGACACTAATTAGCACAGAACTTGATAACACTAATTAGCACAGTCATGAGGACACTAATTAACAGAACCTGAGGACACTGTGATGCTCGTTCCCCTCATCTAGCCAGCTCTGTCGTTCACTCACTCCTGTAAACAAGAGAAGACAGAAGAGAAGAGCAGACGACGCTAACAGCGACAGTGCGTGTCAGTGTTACAAACAGATTCACACCTGACATTCCTGTCTTACCTGTGCCTGGAGACTGGTGGCGATGGTGTAGCGGGGACTGTTGCACTCAGTCGTGCACGTCACAGTCACGGAAGTTCACAGGTCAAAGGTTGCACTCAAGCTGTCGGCAGCTTAAACGTTGATCTGTCTTGATGTCACTTCACTCGCCGCTCGTCTCTGTCCAGTGACGGGGAAGTCGTTTGTTTACAAAGAAAAGCTTCTCAGTCACAAAACAGTCGCACACAGGGTCTCCTTGTCTTCTAATGTTGCAGACGACACTCACGGCACCTCAGTGGACTGGTGATGTCCGGTGGTGAGCATGCTCCCAGATGTTGTCATTGGCTCCCGACACAGGCACTGATTGTCTCAAGTCTCAGAGGTGAGTGAGGAGGAGACAAGCGATGAGAGCGGGCGCCAGACGACGAATAGAGGAGGGCGAGAGCGACTGTGGAGGACTGGTGGCTGTAACATGGAGCAACTCACTGATAAACAAGTGTGACAGACACACCACACCACGAGTACAGGAGGGCGAGAGCGACTGTGGAGGACTGGTGCTGTAGCATGGAGCAACTCACTGTCTGCAATCACAGGTCGGACTGACTGGAGGACTGTTGCTGTAGCATGGAGCAGCGTGGCGACACTCAGTGACACAAGTGTGACAGACACACAGACCTTCCCTGTAGACCAGGAAGTCGCAGGCCCGCTACACCGGCCTACATGTCGCCAGTCAACTGGCTGCTCACCCCACTCCATGCACTTCCCACCTCCTCTACCTCGGGGTTAGGGTCACGCGGGTACTCTGGGTAATCGGGTAAGCTGGGGGAGGGGAGAGGCACGGGGGTATGGGTTGCACAGTTGCCTTTGTGAGCTCACCCAACACAATTTCCGCGTTTAGTTGAAGTTTCAGTTGTATAATCACACACACACTGTGCTCACCCACACATGCCACCACACCACCACACCACCTCACCCCACCTCACCTCACCCCACCCCTACCCCACACACTCACTTTTGACTTGGAGACTGGAATTTGAACATCTGGAAATACAGAAAATGTTGGTAAGAAATAAACTATTATTACCGTTGTTGACTTCCAGGCTTTGGGTCTGTCGGAAAGACAAACAACCTCTGTGACACCGACGGCTGAACGTTCACAGACGAACCTCTAGCGTTCACTTGGCGCCATGTGTGTTGTCAGCCACTGAGCCCCGTGAGCCCCGTGAGACAACAGGCAACACATGGTTGTAGGGACAACACATCGCCCGAGTCTGTCTTAATCTGTCTCAGCAGCTCAGTCCGCCATCGTCGACCTCGTCCGGAACTGAGCCACGAGTCGGTGAGAGTCTCGCATCGTCTCGCCGCCAGTTCACGGAATTTCACCAGACCTCATCTCCACACCACGATGCGAACGACAGCACAGAGGAAGAGGAGACACACACACACACACACGCACATACACGCACACACGCGTACACACATACACACACACACACACACACGTACACACACACACACACGTACACACACACGTACACACACACACGTACACACACACACATACACATACACACACACACGCGCAGTGTGCACACGTCTCAGTCCACCCACTCGTCACAAGGTGCTCACATGCACACGCGCGCTCACGTTCGTCACAGCTTCCCAGTGTCAGTGTTGTCCCAGAGACTGTGTCACGTGACCCAGTGCTGGACTGTGGACTGTCTAGGAGCTGATATTTAGAGACTTGGCGATAACCTCCGTGTCTTCTGCCGAAGGTGAGGAATGTGTTTGTCAGGCAGCAAACACTCAGATTACAGACTGACACCTTCACCTCCAGTCACAGTTGTCACAACAAGCGAACGTTTGCTGGCGGTTAGCAGCACGCGCACACAACTAACCTGAACTAGTGTTGACTACACAGACAGAACCCAGTGTTGACTACACAGACAGAACCCAGTGTTGACTACACAGACAGAACCCAGTGTTGACTACACAGACAGAACCCAGTGTTGACTACACAGACAGAACCCAGTGTTGACTACACAGACAGAACCCAGTGTTGACTACACCAGTTCAAGCTGCCAGAAGCCACCCAAGGGCAGCTAACCCCTCGCTAGACTTGCATCTCATTTGCCTCCTGCCACCACCCGTCCTCGCGGCTCCACCCGAGGGTTCGTGTCGCGGTCGTTGTAGCGACGTTTGCGTGACAGTCACAAAAACTTTTCCAAAACGGAGGAAGTGTTTTTACTTTTTAAAGAGAAAAGACAACACAAACAAATGAACAAAGCTCCAACAAAACAATAAAAAC
Organism: Pomacea canaliculata; assembly: GCF_003073045.1. NCBI lineage: Eukaryota > Metazoa > Mollusca > Gastropoda > Architaenioglossa > Ampullariidae > Pomacea > Pomacea canaliculata. The sequence goes on along the minus strand of NC_037590.1, from coordinate 1,028,852 downwards.
AAAACAAATGATGCTAAGTTGCTTCACCCCTACTCCCACCCCCGGCACAGGTACCCTGACCAGCTTAATGACCACAGAGTGGACAGTCTCATGGTGCTGTGACAGTCTGTCTTTAGACCAGTGCCAGCATGACAAGCCATGATTAGCCATGACAAGCCATGACAAGCCATGCTTAGCTAACTAATTAGTGTGTCAGCTGCAGTGCCACCTACAGTCCCGCTCCGTCAGCAACACGGAAGCAACACGTTTCAGTTGCGGATCCTCATCTTGATTCTGTATAAACATGGTGTTGCTTGTCTGTCGCCATCTACTGAGTAGCCCGGATGTGACATCTATCTTCTGAAATGAGGACTCCACTGTGAGCAGCAGCACACAGGCTCATCGTAGTGGTCATCATGAGGTGACCAGCAATGTGTCTTGAGATGACGTCCTTGCTGTCAGCTAGCATCACCAGCATCACCAACCACCACACCTCCCGCCCACCCGCCCACCGTTTGCTGCCGATGTTCACCTGAATAATTCCCAGTAGTTCGCTCTGTTCGCTCTGTTCAAACAAATACGAGACACGAGGTCGGAGCTTGAGACAAACCGGAAGAAGCGAAACCAAGACCTTGGGACCTCGGGTGGTGGTCATTTGCATCAACCCCGGGTACTCGGGTCATCGCGCTTGTTGACCTCCGCACCTGACTCCGTGACTGAGCTGTGTGCTGCCCACACCTAATTGTACATCTAATTATTACAGCCTACAGACAGTTCAAATAAAACGGCATTCAACTTTTCTTTCTTTTTAGTTTTGCTTTGAGCTTGTCATGGTTGGAAACAAGTGTTAGACAACATGCGTGTGTGTGCGTGTGCCTGTGTCTCTGTGTGTGCGTGTGCCTGTGTGTGTGTGTGTGTGCCTGTGTCTCTGTGTGTGCGTGTGCCTGTGTCTGTGTGTGTGTGTGCCTGTGTCTCTGTGTGTGTGTGTGCCTGTGTCTAGATGTGCCTTGTCCCAGAGAGAGATGCGAGGAGCAGACTGCGCATGCACCAGGGACGAGATAGTGTGCGACCTTTGCCCCCAGCCTGGGTGCCTGACCTCGTACACAAGGTGTCGGGACTTGGAGCCGGCGGTTGACACAATGACGACTGTGAGTATGTCGCCCACCCCTCACTTTCTTTGCCAACTGCTTGTTGTTAGATGCTAGCAGACGACACCTGGTAGACCTGAGTAACAGGAACTGTTACAGGTAAATAATACCTGAGTAACAGCAAGTTCCAGGTAAGTAATGTCAGCAGGTGGTTGCACCCGACAGTCCCGCCTGAGTGGAGCTCAAGTCATTGTAATGAAGTTTGTAACGAAGTTTGTGATGAAGTTTGTGATGATGTGGGACTCGTGGGCGGTGAGATGACAGTGAGGTGAAGTCAGTCGATGTCCGAGTGTGACACGTCATCCACTGTGAACAGCGAGGTGGGAAACTAGGGTAGACACAGGTGAGCGGGTAGGCAAACGTTTGTTTGTCTGCTTGTGGTCTCAGGTAGGCCAGCGCTCGTGTGTATGTCTGCACGCACTCACACACGTACTCACGGACACACACACACACTCACACATACACACTCACACACTCATCGAATAGACTGCACACACACTCTCTCTCACACACACACGCGCGCACACACACTCACTCACACACGGACACACGACACACACACACGCAGACGTCCGCCCCCCACAGACCACACACAAGCACAGACGCACAGATAGCGACGTGTTATGACGGCGGACCGCTGTAGCCTTATCTGCTGACCTGTACCTGCTGCTGCATATCCCACCACCTGTCAGTCAGACCTACCTGTAGACTAACCTGTCCATGACGTCACCTGTAGGTAGACAAAACAGAAATATTTCATAAAGTGACATGTAGACGGACGATATAGGCTCGGGGTGGGGTGGGGGCAGGGGATCATCATCATCATCATCATATCATCATCATCATCAAGTCACAATGACGTCCATTGCCTGTCATTACTATACATATGTGTGACAACAAGCTTACCTTTGGTCGTGTTACCTGACAGTCCGGTGGCTGTGGACTGTTTTCTATTTTGCAGGTGAAGACTAATGTTAAAATTGGGGGCATCCTGGCTGCTCCCCTCACACCCTTCACACGTGACGGGTAGGCAACCAAGTGACACGTCACGTCTGTCCTTGTCTGTGACTTTGTGTTTACAGTCGCCTTGTGTCACTTTGTAGAGCAGTGTAGTGTAACATAGTGTGTAGTGTGTAATGGCAGAGTGTAGCACACATAGTGTGTAGTGTGTAATGGCAGTGTGTAACACACATAGTGTGTAGTGTGTAATGGCAGTGTGTAACACACATAGTGTGTAGTGTGTAATATATATATAGTGTGTACATGTAGTGTGTAATGGCAGAGTGTAACACATAGTAGTATGTACTTTATGTAATGGGAGGGTGAGCTTGAAGACGTTACTACAGGCACCAGGACCCCAGTGTAACGCACGACACCATGCTACAGTGCACTACACTATACTCTACTACAGTGCACTACACTATACTCTACTACAGTGGACTACACTATACTCTACTACAGTGGACTACACTATACTCTACTACAGTGCACTACACTATACTCTACTACAGTGTACTACACTATACTCTACTACAGTGCACTACACTCTACTACAGTACTACACACTACTACAGTGACTACACTATACTCTACTACAGTGACTACACTATACTCTACTACAGTGGACTACACTATACTCTACTACAGCATACTCTACTACAGTGCACTACACTATACTCTACTACAGTGCACTACACTAACTCTACTACAGTGCACTACACTATACTCTACTACACGTGTACTACTCTACACTATACTCTACTACAGTGGACTACACTATACTCTACTACAGTGTACTACACTATACTCTACTACAGTGTACTACACTATACTCTACTACAGTGCCACACACTACATACTCTACTACAGTGTACTTACTACACTACTACTATACTACTACAGTACTCTACTGGTACTACACTATACTCTACTACAGTGCACACTATACTACACTACCATACTCTACTACAGTGACACACTATACTCTACTACACTCACTATACTCTACTACAGTGCACTACACTATACTCTACTACAGTGTACTACACTATACTCTACTACAGTGCACTACACTATACTCTACTACAGTGCACTACACTATACTCTACTACAGTGTACTACACTATACTCTACTACAGTGCACTACACTATACTCTACTACAGTGCACTACACTATACTCTACTACAGTGGACTACACTATACTCTACTACAGTGTACTACACTATACTCTACTACAGTGTACTACACTATACTCTACTACAGTGTACTACACTATACGCTACTACAGTGGCACTATACTACTACAGTGCACTACACTATACTCTACTACAGTGATACTACACTCTATACTCTACTACAGTACTACACTATACTCTACTACAGTGACTAACACTATACTCTACTACAGTGCACTACACTATACTCTACTACAGTGACTACACTATACTCTACTACAGTGACTACACTATACTCTACTACAGTGTCCACTACACTATACTCTACTACAGTGTACTACACTATACTCTACTACTACAGTGACTACACTATACTCTACTACAGTGACTATACACTATACTCTACTACAGTGTTACTACACTATACTCTACTACAGTGCACTACGTGCACTACACTACTCTACTACAGTGGACTACTACTTACTATACTACACTACTTACACTACTACAGTGACTACACTATACTCTACTACAGTGCTATACTACAGTGGACTACACTACTCTACTACACTATACACTCTATACTCTACTACAGTGCTACAGTGTACTACACTATACTCTACTACAGTGGCTACTACAGTGTACTACACTACACTCTACTACAGTGACTACACTATACTCTACTACAGTACTACAGTGCACTACACTATACTCTACTACAGTGTACTACATACACTACACTCTACTACAGTGGTCTACTACTACACTATACTCTACTACAGTGCACTACACTTACTACAGTGTACTCTACTACAGTGCACTACACTATCTACTACATGGTACAGGAAACAGTGTACTACAGTGGACTACACTATACTCTACTACAGTGCAGTGACGTACTACTGTACACTACTGTACTATGCTGTACTGTAGTGTTGTACCTGGCGTACGTACTACGTGTGTCGTACGTGTGTGTGTGTGTGTGTGCTTGTGTGTGCGTACGTCTATACGTGTGTGTGTGTGTGATGCCTGCAGACAGGTGGGGAAGGTCTGTGCAGGTGTTGTAGAGGAAGAACACTGCTCATCATGACGCTGCAGGTAGACTACCCACAATGCAGTTTGCCATTTCCCTGTACTTGCTTGCATGTCTGTTAATACTTATGTTAATAAGAGTACATAAGAGTAATAAGAGTACATGTCGTGAGCTACCCGTCAAGTTGGTAGATGTGACGTGACGTGACGTGACCTTTGCTCTTCCCGCAGTGACGTGTGGATGGACGCACTGCCGCAGTACGCACGCTACCTCGACACCCACGACATCGACGGCGTCTTCAGTGAGTTTTGTTGATGTCACTCAGCTACAGTCTGTCTCTCGCTTAGCAAACATTTCCTCTCGAGCTGAGCGCAGCTCACTGCAGTGCGTCACGAACTAGGGGGCTTAGTAGTGTCGCACGCGCTCGTAGTCACACGTCACAGTCTTCCCGCAGTCAAGGAACAGAAACGGGAAGTGTCGTGAAAATACCGAGACTTAATGAGGTGATTAGCTGCTGACCAATCAGGGAGAGGGACTGAGCCCTCGTGTACACTAGTGACACATAGGTGTCCTGTCAGTCAGTGTGTCTGTGTGTCTGTGAGTGTGTCCTGCTCTCACGGCATTCATAGGTCTCTCACTATGTATATGTATGTGTGTGTATACTATATGTATGTGTATATGTGTATACTATGTATGTGCAGTTCTCGGCACTATGGGAGAAGGCATGTCTCTGACGGTGGAAGAGAGGAAGAGAGTGGCGGAAGCATGGATGACCCAGATCGCCGACACCCTGAGGTGAGGGGTCAAGGGCAGTCCGCTCACCACCATCCCCCCTATGTTCTGCTTTGAAAGCCGAGCTTCTACTCACGGAAAAACAAACAAACAAACAATCCTGTCGGCCGCTCCAACATTGACTGGCAAGTTACACACAACACAACGCAGGCCACACATGTACCCGAGAACTCACACAGCACGCTGGCTGACAGCAGAGGAAAATAATGTGAAAAACTATAAAAACATGAATTTACGTCGGGTACACGATCTGTTTACCTGCGACAACACGGGTACTGAGGTCTGACACACACACATCACTGTGCACCGACATCAGCAGCCGTCTTCTGCTCCGTCTCCTCATCCTCCTGTCAAGTACACAACACTTTGCAGGGTGCAGGACAAACACCTGGACAAACACCTGTTGGAGACACGTGACCTGAAGCTGTATACATAGCTACACCTGCAATCAACTCTTACGATGAAACACCCGCAACCCTCAGCTCCCCCCTCACACACACACACCCAGAGAACAGACTGACGAACAAACGACTTCAAACTTCTGAAAGTGGAATGTCCATGGCTGCCAGCCTCTGACCGTTAGTAGTCGGGGTGATGTGACGTGACGTGACGTGACGTGACGTGGACAATCCACCTGTGTGGAGGTAAACAAATGTTTTGCACGCCTGAGATAATTATATGGACAGGTGTACTGATCTTCATCTCCTTCCTTCCTTCCTTCTTAAGTCTTCTGCCCTGATGGGTCTGTAGCACAATGTCTTTCTGATGTGACTGGCAGAATGTCTGTCTGTGTGACTGTAGCAGAATGTTTGTTTGTCTGTATGACTGTAGCACAATGTAGCAAGAGAGTTTGTTTACTTGTTTTCAAACACTCAGACGGCCTGTGACCATTGCAGGCTGAAGACCGTTATTGTCCAGGTGGGCGCCGGCAACTTGAAGGAGTCTGTGGAGCTGGTGAGCACTGTTGACTGCTGACAGAGGCTGAGGTGTGAGGTGTGAGGGAGGTGCAGGCCTGACGAGAGGGGACAGGGGTCTGGTGTACCCGGCCCGCGGCTGTCAAGGGGCCCGGTCTGGTCAGTGGATTTTTTTTTTCTTCTTCTCCTTTTCTTTTTCTTTTAAAGAAAGGTCTAAGGACAGAACACCCAAGCATTACACATGGAGAAGTTGAGTTTCAAGTCTGTAGAATACAATTTCGGGGTACTGGGGTCTGTCGTGAGAAGTGTAGTCATTGAGATTCGAATTGTAAACATATATTATATACTGGGAAAATAATTTACGATTACAAGTACAAGGGGCCCGGAGAGGTTAGGGTTAGGGTTAGGTGTCCTCCTCTCCTGGTCCCCCCAGTGGCGCCTGGTGCCGCAGGTGTATGAGGGTCTGTAGCAGGGTTGTTGTACAGGGTGGGGCGGCTGCACCCGGGATGGGGGCCCCACGTTACCCCGGGGGTTTCCGGGCGGAGTTCTAATGGTGTGGCATTGATGACTGGAATGTTATGGTGTCAGACGACATCGATGACATCAACAGAGGTTCACGACAATATTGTGGGTCGTAGTTTGGTGTGGAGCATGTGTGCGGCGTGTGTGTTTAGAGTGTTTGGCGTGAGCTGTCATGTACCGGCTGTCTGTGTGTTGTATAGACTATATGTGTATGTGTGCACGATGCCCTGTATGCCCTGTATGCCCTGTCTGTATGTCTGTGTGTCTGTCCGCGCAGGCAAGACATGCTGAGGAGATTGGAGCCACAGCCATCGCCTGTATGTCTCCTTCTTACTTCAAACCCACCACGGAGGGTGAGTCTCTGACCTGCATGTACCCGAACCTGTGCGGATGGGGAGCGGAAACAAAGAGGGTGGGAGGGAGGGCGATGACAGTTGATTGCCACCCGCTCACCATTAGTGTCCACTTGAGTAAGCGACTCTTTACACCATTAGGTTCAGAGGTCGTCTGCGTTAAAATAAGAAAAAAGAAACCTACATATGGTGAAGATAGAAAGTGTGGGTACGTATTGAGGGTGCACAGCTCGCAGTCGGGTACACTCAAACGTTTGATCACAACGCCGAGTGTTTTCACCTGCAGAGGTTCTGGTGGAGTACATGGCCACAGTGGCTGCGGCGGCGCCCACAACACCTTTCTACTACTACGACATCAACTTCATGACTGGACTTTACTGTGAGTACTCGGGGTGCAAGACTTGACCAGTGTGTGTGTGTGTCAGTGTGTGTGTGTGTCAGTGTGTGTGTGTGTATCGCCCACCCTACCCACCCTGACTTTATAGACTGTGTGTACCTGTCAGTGAACACCGGGCTCTGTGTGTGTGTGTCAGTGTGTGTGTGTGTGTGTGTTATGTGTCAGTGTGTGTGTGTGTGTGTGTGTGTGTGTGTGTGTGTCAGTGTGTCAGTGTGTTTGTATCGCCACTCTACCCACCTGACTTTACTGTGTGTACCTGTCAGTGAACACCGCACGCTTCCTAGAGGTGGCCGGCGACAAGATCCCGTCACTGGCGGGAGGCAAAATCTCGTCGAGAGAGTTACCCACCCTGCTGGACTGCACGCTAGTCGCGGGGGCGCTATCAAGTGATGATAGGAACTGATGAGGTGAGGCTGTCGTCAGGCAACACTTACACACGGATTGTGCCCCCCACACACACCTACACACACCTACACACAACCCTACACACCCACCACCACTACACACACAACTTACCGATTTAAGGATTATTAACGCGTTGCCTGATAACTTACCTGATGATACTTTACATCTCCTGACCTCACCTGACCTCACCTGACCTCACCTGACCTCACCTGGACACGCTATGATGAGGAGGGACTCAGTCGTTGTACCAGCAACTGTACTGTGTACAGGCGACTTTAATCGTCTGTTGACAATCACCCGCCAGACATCATGTCCATCATGTCCACCATTACTTTCTGTCTTCACCATGTCTGCTTCATTTACCACCAGCGTGTCATCTGTCGTCTGTCAACTGTGATACTTTATATCACCTGACCTCACCTGACCTCACCTGATCTCACCTGACCTGTTGTCTGTCAACCCTCGTCTCTGTGGCAGCAATTCCTGCCCGCGCTGGCCCTGGGCATCGACGTGCCCATCTTAAACGGCTTTCTGGGCGGCATCTACCGACGACTGAAGGAGGCCTTCGACGACAACGACCTGCAAACTGCTCGTCAGCAACAGGTGGCGGTGGTGTTGTGTTGTATGCTGCAGACAGACAGACAGGCAGACAGACAGACACAGATAAAGCTTATGTATCTGTTACTATATGTCTCAGCTATTTATTCCCTGTTACTATATATATCTGTTATTATTTATCTCAGCTGTGTTATATATATTTTAATACATATCTCTGATGTATGTTGACGATGTACCTCAACCTTGTACACTGTGAGTGGCTCACTGTTTTCATACGGCAAGTATATATATATAGATGGAAGGCTCAGTGGCCTGATGGCAAGTGTGTGTCAGTGTTCGAGCTACAGGTCCGTGGGTCGAAGCCTGCTGGGGGCCTCTGGTCGGAAAATCCCCGCCTCCCGTCCATCCAGTAATAACGGGTACCTTTTTGTTATGTAAGATTGATAACGGGTATCTGTTATGAAAGGTTAATTATTTCACAATGTTTTGTCTGCCAGATCCTGGCCCGTAAACTCACACAACTTCGTGAGAAATACGGTGAGTTGTCCGCTTGTTACAGACAGTGAATGACTGCCATCACTGACAGGCAGTGACAGCTGTTGTTACTATCCTTACTGACATAAGTTGTTACTACCATCACTGACTGGCAGTGACATCTGTTGTTACTGTCATCACTGACAGCTGTTGTTACTATCATCACTGACAGCTGTTGTTACTGTCATCACTGACACTGTTGTTACTGCCATCACTGACAGCTGTTGTTACTATCATCACTGACTGGCAGTGACAGATGTTGTTACTATCCTTACTGACAACTGTTGTTACTGTCATCACTGACAGATGTTGTTATTATCATCACTGACAGCTGTTGTTAGAAGCAGGTGTTTCATACTATCATCATTACCGATCTTATTAATCATGTTGACATTGGCGCGCGTGTGCAAGTTTGTACATGCGATAGTGTGTGTGTGAGTGTACAGACCATAAGCTGCTCACCAATGTGTACAAGTCGCTGTACATCCTGTACATGTACAGGTGGGGGGCCGGCCATGGTGAAGGGAATCATGCGATGTCTGGGCGTGAACCTGGGGTCAGTGCGTCTGCCCCTCAAGGACCTGTCGGAGGAGCAGGTGGCGAGCTTAGGCCGGGACCTGCAGGACCTGGGGCTGACAGAATAAAGCATCTGACACACAGGATGTCTTCTCCAGCAACTAGAAGCCTAATTAACGGTGATCACCAAGCAGTAGAGGGTTAATCAGACGATGTACACAAGACAACAAGGTGAAACAAGTACTTCACATACGTAAACAGAACTCAGGTGAGAGGTCAACAGTCGACCCCGGACTCCATCGCCCTGATAATCAGAAACTGAAGCAAGAAGCCAGCTGCGGTCCACACCAGTGTAACACAGACACAATGGAGGTTTTCAGGAAAAGCAGAGATTAGTTGTTGGTCCACAGACATCGACTACTTTGTGACTGTCATGGAGGGTGTGTCACGTGATTGCAGCATGCAGCTGAGCACCCAGGTGAGAAAAGGAAATAAGTCCGGCGATGCTTCAGTCCGAGCAAAGACAGCCTGGCAGAGAGAAAACTATTTCTAACTTCACAGAACTTTTGAATTAAAAGAAAGTGATCACGATGGCTTTTCTTTGTGTTTGTATGTGTGTCCGCTAGAATAACTCTTCATATCGCAACTGTCATCGCATTTTACCCCGTGATGGCCGTCCTGTCCAGCAAGGTACAGGTGTACAAGCAGGTGTGCAGGTGTGCAGGTGCCATGCCATAGATGGTGCAGGGAAATAAACAGACCGATATTTTTGATTCCAGAAGATACCTAAGATACCTAACCCTGAAATATGAAGGGTACTGTGTGTGACAGGAGAGATGTGACCACAAGGCTGTAAAATGAAAGACGACAACAATAAAACTGACAACAACAGTAATAGAATGTGTGAAGCACATTACCCCGGGTGGATTTGAGCTCAGTGCGCTGTACACTACACACACAACACAAACATCATGACACCATGACACAAACACGAACGAAACTCATGAGGAACTGAGGCAGTCGGCGGAGGTACTCAAGATTCCAGATTTTTCTTGAAGAGATGGGGTTGGGGGCAGATTGAAGGCCAGACACAAACTCGAGTGGGCGGGAGAAGAAAACAGTTGTTTGTCAAATGTCTCCAGACACCTTGAGCAGAGACGAGGACAACACAGGTAGACTGATGGAGACCTTGGGTGGTGAAGTGTCCCAGTGGTGTAGGGGGTGGACAACGTGTCCCCCCTCAATAAAGATATTTAGTGGACAGGACCGGCCCAAGGGAGGACTGTGTCCTCGGAGATAAATGTACTGCACACCCCTCGCCCCACAAAAGCGACTATTTATTAATAAAAATGTTGAAATACTTATATGTTTAGACTTAACTCTCATTTCTTCACAGAAAATGTAAACAGTAAACCTATGTTTACACATTACTATTCCTGATTGTCTGGGCTGTCTCAGGTCAGATCGTGAGCTCACATGTGGTCAGAACATTGAGCAGTCAGAGGACACGTCCACAGACAATGCCAGTGGCTCCGTAAAGAATCCTTTTAGGTGACAAAGTGACAGGTGCATCACGTGGGACATTCCTTCCTTCCACACAATAGCAGGGCAGGCTTCTCCACTCAGGTTGTTTTATTTGTCCTCCCATCTATACATACCGCAGCAAGCGAGATTGTGGCTGGATAAAGACGAGAAGACTAACGGATCCATTCAGCCGTTTGTCAACAACAGGTGTGCATCATGCACAGGTGGATACTCACAGGTCTCCAGATCTCACCTTGATGTGTGAGTAGGGGTGGGTGGATTTAAACACTCGTGTAAAGGGCTTCATGGATGGCCACACGTGGATGGCACATGATGTAGACAAAATATAGGGAGCACCTTCGTCTGGTCATCCTCCTTGGTCTGAAACTGCAGCGACCACAACTTCTAGCATCTCGACAACCTTCATCAGAGTGCCGAGCTTTCTACCTACCCACCCCACCTCCGCATTAGCTCCTCCCGAGACTTCTACCTGACAGGTGGGCGGTACAGCGGAGACACGTGGAGACACAAACAACACAAAGTCCTCAAGTTGTCAACACTGGTGTCCAGGTGATACTTCATAAACATCCCGCTGTGGTGTCCTGCCTGGTGCCAGAGAGTTGGTTAAACTAGAGAAGTGTCTTAGTCTTAATTAATACGCATGTCTTTGACAGCTAATTTCAAATATTCTGTCAACAGAGCACAACAACAAGCCGTTCACACTGTATACAAACAGACGCACTGTTAGACAATAAAAATAAATCAAAATAAACAAACTTTACAATTTGACAGCTAAGCGCGATGCAACCATTAAACCGAGAATAATTAATTTAATAATTAAATAAGAAAATTAAATATGGGCCGCAGATCACTTGTAGAGCCGGCGCCTGCTGTAGGACCAGGATGTGAACAGCGTTCACTGTCAGCATGCAGTCTGCCCCCCACCTCCCTCTAAAGCCGAGCATCCTCCTGTGACAGTCTACCTCCGACAGGTGTGCTGGGCGGCACCACGGTTAGTCTTATCCAAGTGTCGAACAGTGAAATGACAATGACAATGACAATGACAATGACAATTCTTTATTAACGAGAGGAAAAATGAGCAAGAAAATGTTTTTTTTTCTATTTCACCCTCGCCCTCTACTACGGATAAACTAAGCATAGACTAACTCAGTGCTATAAGAATAATTAGTACAGGCCATAAGATAAGACATGAAGGAAGGAGAGTGTCTGTATTTATATCACTGACTGCTCAAGTACCTGTTCCAGGTGTTTCAATGTTTCTATATATATACCTACACCATATCAGACTTGAATGCAGTGGGAAGTGTCGGGGAAGCACCTGTACGCTTCAAAGGTGTCGTTTAACTGCGTGGACGATGGTGACAGCCTCAGGTGTGTTTTTGTTTTTCCGTTGTATCTGACCTGAATGTACGTTTCTATCTACATATTTATGTCAGCGGAAAGTGAGGGGAAAACCCGCTGAACACAGACAGTGCGGACCTTGAGGGAGGTTGAGTGACGGCGACGTTTGATCCCCTGAGTGTCAATATTTGTACTTATAGATAAATATTATTGATCACCTAGTACACCCACACCTACCTACAGCCTCTCTGTGCAGTTGTTGGGTGGGCACATGGGTTAGTGTAGGTGCCAGTCTGTAAGTCTGCCTGTTCTGTGCCCCTTCCTGTAGGTCCTCCAACTACATGGCGGCCTGTCCACTCCTTGCTGCTATTCAACCTCCACTTTTTTCATGCCATTAGGTAACTGGACGCCATTAACTAGTGTTTTTAAAGTAAAAATGTTCAGTAATATTGTGCAGACTTGTTTGGCAGACATTTTTGAGTAATAAAATTAAGTTAAAATATTAATTATAACTTAAAAATTATAGATAACCACAAAAATGTGTATATATCTGTGTCAGCCTGACGTCAATACTTTGGTACAGAACTATAAATGTTAATTCAGAGTAAAAACATTTTTTAGGCTCTGCTTGTGTAAAAATATAGTTTGTACAACATAAATATTATTTTCTTAATTTATGCAGAAAGCTACCAGAACTACAACTACAAGAAGCAGAGCAGAGAAACTTTGTATGGAGAAGATGATAAAAAAAGATTTCAATAAAGCAAATGTGACTTTAAAGAGTATTCTTGAAGAACAAATATAATTTTTAACACCTTTAGTTGTGGCTCATTGTTGATTCATAAGTAAATATGGCTGAACAGTTTATTTTAAATTGTAGAATTAGAAATTCTTATTGTGATTTAGATTTTGCTATCGATGAATAATGGATTAGTTTATTCCTTGTTACTCCCTTGAGAAGCATAGGGCCGGAGGAATAATGGATAATAACTTCTATTATTTTCATGGGGACAGGTGTGTGGGTTTGAGAAAGAGCTGCTCACATGCTACAAAGCTAGAATTTAATTTATCCATGCCACCATACTTTTCAGACATCCGAGTGTCCATCTGGACTTTTAAAGTTAAAAAACAAAGGGAAGTTTAGTTGTGCCATCAGTGTTCTTAAAATTGTAAGACATTGTGAAACTGTCCTGCGGTGGCATTACTAAAGTGAAGTCTGGTCAATGGGAGAGAACTGTGGTGGCCAGACTGCTGACTGATCTTCCACAAAGGATTTGTTTCCAGAACTCAGTGAACGTTTCATTCATACTTGCAAAAGAATTGAAGTTCACTTTAATCTGCTTCTTAAACTATTATTTACAGAGTTCTTTGTGTGAGACACTTTCATACAGTTTGTCTAACATCAGCTTAATTGTTGGAGAAAGTATGAGGCACAAATTAACAAAGACTGTACTATTTCAACACCAGCAAGGGATGTTATTTATTGTCGGGGGAACAGGACATCAATAATTAAGTTTTCGAAGAAGAATAAAACATTTGTAACAACTTGCAGTTCTCGATAATGTTTACATTTTGCATTTTGGTTACAGTTTATTACTCGATCAGTACGTTATTAGATGTCAATCTAAACAAATATGCCTCTAATTTAAATCCTATTGTCATGTTCCCAAGCCTCATAATAAAACTATGGCAGGTTGTTTTCTGTAATGTCTGCCACTGGATACAAAGCTTTATTATTATATAAAGTTGTTTCAACATTTTTACACAATCAAAAATATTAATATTTTAATGATATCGTGCTTTGTTGTGACCAGTAGTTTTAGAGTTGGCAGCTGTAGCTGTTTTGAAACTTGCTAGGGCGTAGTTGGGACCACATCTTTTATTGTTATATTTTGTAACAGTTGAAAACAGAATAAACTTGCTGGATCCTTTGTCCGTGGCGAAACAGTGCCATTCTCAAAGTGTTAGTTCCTATATGGTTCATTTGTTCTAACAGGCTAGCATTAGCGTAAAGATGGCGACGCACTGTGTAGAAGGATAAGATCTTACTTCGTGTTTACAATTTGTCGAAGAGTTCATCAAATGCGATGGATGACCCATCGGAACTTAACGAGACGAATGAGATGGTCGGAGGACATTTTTTAAGGTAGTAAAGCTGTGCGTCAGGTCATTCTGTGGCCGGTTTTCACTTTCTGTCAATCTCACTACGCTGTGCTTTTTTCCCCGTGTGTATGAGAGAGAGAGTTAACATGTTAACGAGAAAGCCTGAGCCGATTTCAAGTGGGAAATGAAAGGCAGTAATCACCATTAGCTATAAAATCTGTAAGGTTATCAGACTGGAGCTTTAGAAAAGAATAAAAATAAAAAATCGCTATAGCCTGTGCAGTTTAACATCATGTGTGAAACCCTCCACAACCATCACACTTTCGTTTAATCTTTTGTAGATGGAGGGCCAATTTACAACTTAAACTTTACAGGCAACATTGATCTGATGGCAGGCCCTAAAAGAGAACTCTAAGATCTTGCCAACAGACAGTTCTAACAGATACAGAATGTAGACCAGCACAGACGAGAGTAATGTCATGGCCTTTGGCGATGGCAAAGCAGAGATCTACATAAACAGAAAACAGCTCAAAGAAGAAAAAGGTTTAAGTAGTTGGGAGCCATCCTCTTGAAAAACGGCAACTCCACAACATACTTGCATCAGGATTACAGCAGCAATGGCTAGGTTGGACAGAGTCTGGTGCAGCCATAACATCAGGTTTGCTGCAGAATACAATCTCTGAAAGTCTTTTTTGGTTCTCCTTTATGGGTGTGAAAAGTGGACTTTGCTCGCAAGTAGAGAGAAGAGAACCTAGGCATTAGACAACAAGTGACTAAGGAGGCTGCACTGGATCTTGTACACAGAAATATATAAAACAGTGACTTTGTACAAAGCACAGATACTCTGCTTGCAACAGTCAAACTGCATAATTTGGACTAGTTTGGCCATGTGGTCTGGCATTACACTTTTCCAAAGAGTGTTTTTCATGGTACTCTGGAGGGTGATTGGCACCATAGCTGCCAGAGGAAGAGTTGGATTACAAATGTCATGGACTGGACTGGTTGTCTTGTGCAGGACCTGCTCGCTATCAACCGAGACAGGCATGAGCAGCGGTCAAAGGACATTTAAGCTACAAATTTCTCAACAAATTTAGTCATTTATAGATTCTTTCTTTATTGTCTCTTTTACACTTCACTGATTTTTTTTTTAGATGCTATGATTTATGCATTGTGAGCCCATGCCAGTTCCAGTGCTTCCCGATAAAGCTGATATGATTTTTCACGTTCATAGTGCCAAGGAACTCTTTAGATGGCGGAAGAAAGAGAAAGGCTCCCTTCCTCAAAGAGGTGGGGTAAAGGACTTTGAGCCTGATGACTCTTGGCTTCAAGCTAAGCGTCTGGAAGCATTCTATGAAGAAGAATTATTTGTCCTTGGAGAACCTAGAGTGGAAAAAAGGTAAGAACAATTTTAACAACTTAATTTTCTGACTATGTTGGTATTTTACACTGTGTTTTTGAACAGCAACACTTGTCAATGCCTCCCACCTTGGGATAATGTAAAAGAAAAATGTTACAGCTGTATAATACATGTGATGAAATTGCTTTATGATAAAAATATTTTTTTCTTATGTATTGATATCTCAATTATATAGGGAAATATTATAATCTTGATAATGCTCACATCATCTGATACTTTTTCATTTCAGGGCTCATTGTCAATCCCCTGTTCTTTTTCTTTTTTCAGTGGGAACCTTGTTCAAGGGTCATGGGATGAAAAGACTGGTCTGGTCAGCATTGAGAAAACGGTGTGAATAAAGCAATTGCCCTTGCTTCTACTGTCATGTTTGACCTATGTGTAGTGTTAAACTTGTCATTGCCACCAGCTAGGTCTTGGTTTTAGATTAAATTAATGTTCATCAGCTTGCAGCTTTTATCCTGTAGCTAAATTTATTTACATTAATGACTTAATATTTTATACGAAGCAGACAGTTCAGAAAATTTCTTTTATCCAGCTAAAATGGACAGAGGTCTTTCTCCTACCAAGCCCCATCAACTTGGAACGGATTATCTATCAACCTTCGTCACTCTGATTTTCTTTGCCACCTTTAAAACTTAAGACACATCTTTTCAGAATGAGGACTTCATTGTGACCCTGTCCTGACCCTGAGCGTGCATATTGCGTGCCTGTAATTTACTTTGCGTATGAGTGAATACTGTAAAGTGAGCTTGTCTGTTATATACGAATATGGTGTGTGGTTGTTGATGATTTCATCTATGTATGGTTTATGTTAAGCACTATGAGCAAATCTTTGGAAAGGTGCTATATAAATCCTCCTCATTATTATTATTATATTCCTCCTTTTAAATCAACTGCTTCTTGGTTCAGGTTCATTTTGCTTTGAATATATTGACTTGTGGGTTCTTGTCTGCAAGTCAGAGTCCTGCTACTTGCCGTCTATTTATTAGTTACTTTGCTGTTTGCACTAACAGTCCATCCTAACCTCACCTCATTTTCTTTGTTCTGTGTTGAACGATCTTGGTACTGTTCCAGGCCAAGTTCTGGATGAAAATGGGTTTTGTTGAAAACAATCACAACTGGCTTTATCCAGAAGAGGCCTTGTTTCTGATGGAAGTAGTAAGTCATGCAGGCTTTTTTAAGTCAAATATTTAGGTAGAGACATATTGGTTCTGTAGTACAGATGTATATTATGTGCTTGTATTTTGTGTCAAAGCACAGTTTAGGTTTTCTGAACTGGTTTAACTTTTGTCTTACTTTGTTTGTGATTGATCCTTTTTGAAAAACTTCTTGTGTTAATATTGCTTATTTTCCAACTTTTTTTTCATTAGCACTGTTTTATTCAATGTGTACTTAGACTGGTATTTATGATGTCTTTAATTGGAGACCTTGCAATCAGTCTTAACATTCTTAGTTAGCTGAATCAGCTTTGTAGACACCACTCTAGCATGAGGCCGATCTTGGAAATGTGCTCTAATGCATAAGAATTTATGAAAAGTGCTGTTTTGGAATAACTTTTATATTTATTCATTTATGTTAATTGATACATATATTTATATTACATTTATAGAAAATTATATTTCTGTATATTGATAATACATTTATTTATATTGTGTGTATACAAACACATATTTATGTTAGTTATAACTCTTTGTTTTCTTCATGTACTCTGTGTTTGTAGAACTGTTTAGAGGTGCAGCATCATGGTTTGTCTCTAAGTCTTCAGGAAGCATACAATCTTTTCTTGTGGCCAAACACTACTCTCAGCTTAGAGGAATATCAGGTGTATGCTCATCTTCGTCGTCTTGGTTATGTTGTCCTTCGCCACAGTGGGAAGTAAGCTTACTATTTTTAATTGCTTGTTGGCTTGCTCATGCATTCTCAAATGCCTTCCCATGCTGCATTTAGTAGACTTTATTACAGATATGATTATCAGAGCATTTAGTTCTTCTCACCTGCGAGATGCCTGGTATGGTTGAGTCTTGTGCTGGTTTTGTAAAAGGCTTAGTCTGGAATTTAAAATTAGAACTGATATTTTGCGTTTGAGCTGTATGTAACTAAGCAGGCATTTAGTTCATTCTTTTATGTTTTGAATTTTTCAGACTAGAGTCCACGCCTTATGAAAGGAAGATCAAGTTAGATAAACACTGTGCAAAGAAGAAAAGAAAGCATGACCGACCAAAGCAAGGACTGGGGGAACCTGTCAATAAACACACAGCAGCAGAACCAAGTGATGCACAACACGCTTTGAAAAACAATGCAAGTCATACAAGCACAGGTTTTTCTGTTAACATAACACATTGCAGACAAGAGGCATTGAAAAATACTCTACAGGAAGAGGTTATTGCTTTGGATCACGATACTGATGGCAGCAGAAATGATATGAGCGTTAACTGTGTTTGTGAAGAGGTTGATAGCAGTGTGGCATGTAATGTTGATAGCACTAAAAGGTGTGAAGAGGTTAATACCAGTGTGGAGTGTAGTGTTGACAGCACTAAAAGTAATCATTGGAAAGGTGATGTCAGCAGCTGCTTTGAAGATGCAACTGACAGGGTACATTTAACTAACCATCAGGGATGTTCAAGTGAGAAGATTACAGGCGCAGTGGATGAATGTGATGAACCAGAATTTAAGAGGCAAAAGTTGGAGAAGTCTTTTGAACATGATGATGCTTTAAGCAAAGCTGACAGTGCTACTTGACCCCTGGACGCTTGCAACCCTCAAGTCTCACATGAAGCAGGCTGACTGTGCAGACTCATGCAAATACTCAAACTGGAATTTTAAACAGTTTCAATTTCCCTGCATTGCTGAAAAAGATACAGTGGTACTAAGTGTGCCAGCCCCACACCTGTTGCCTCAGAACATTGAGTTAAATGAAGATTTTGACGATGTTTGTATGTTTGATGTTGACGAATACAGACGTCAGCGGGAGAACGGTTCATGGTCTGCAAGTGATCACCGAGATAGCTACAGTCATCTGGTACATCTTAAGTTTTCATACGCAGACTGGCTACAGAAACACTCCACCCCAGTACAAGCCAGCAACTGGGGGGAGTGGAAGAGAGAAGTGTGGAAGCAAATGGATTTGTTCTTCTCTTACATCACCAGTGTCACACCTGTGGCGAGAGGAGGTCACTCCATTGTTACAACCTGAAGATGCAACTTCCACATGTTAGGACTTACCATTTTCACTTTGTTCATTTCTTAGGTTAGGGATGCATATGAGCATATATGTCACTGAATTCCATAATATGTGTAAATGCATGTTTTGCTAGGATAGATATTTATGTATTTGTCTCTTATCTAATGTGTGAAGTGCACGTTTTGTGAGAATATATGTGTGTCTGTCTCATGTCATCAGTTCTTAGGACTAAGGTGTGAGTTTTCAAACATCATCACACTCACTTGCAGAAGCACTATAGGGCCAGTCAGAACAGCCGAACATATAATTTTTTAAAACATTGTATTCGTTGCCTGCAGATGCAGTTCTAAACAGACTGAGCATTATTCAACCATTCCAAGAGTCTTTTGAAGGCAAGCAAAGGTAATTTTGTTGGCTTTTTTATGTGCTAGTCCATGTTGAATTGTATTATTTAAAATTTCCAAAAAAGTGAACAGATAGGTCATTTGACACAGCAAAAATATTATTTCTTGCAGCAACCCAGTGAAACTTTCTTTTGATGTTTACCTTCCTAATACCACATTCAAGAAGACAAGCCCTGGTCTACCTGATCATAGAATCTGTGTTTCCAGGTGAGCATTTACTGCATTTGTGATAACATGCATCCTAATAAAGTCCCTGGTAAACGTAGTAGGCATGCAGACTATCAAAATTAAAACTTTTTATGGGCAACTTTACCATCTTTTTTAAATAAATCTTTTTTGCATATCATCTAGCATGTGTTGCTGAATAGCTCCATGCATGTCAAAATCTGATGTATATTTGCATGCACAAACAGCTTTTGTCAGCTCAGTAGTTTTGTGCCCCTTTCTTCAAATTGTAGTCAATGCTGATGGTATTTCAGATGTCTTCAGCCTCCTGACCCATTGCAACTGCAGTCGGCCGTGGCTTATCTGTCAGACAATGTCCCTCTCCACTGGGCTGTCGTCATCTCAGGGGAGATTTCCTTCTTTGTGTTTGAAAACAAACATTGCCAGTCAACCCTTCGCCTCTTGGTTGACTGAGGAGGGGCTAATAAATGACTTTTGGGTTAAATAAATATTTACTCAAAATATTTTTTCAGTGTTGTGATCACTTTTTTTTAATTGTTGTCCTGAGCACAATTGATTTTGATGTGATCCATCAGAACTTGTTGCTCGTCTCCATGGTGTTGGTTCTGCTTCCATCCTGTTGTCACTGTCATGTGTTGTGTGTTATCATATCTTTTTGACATGTGACCTTGTGATAGTCTGAGCTGTTTACCATTTCAGGTTACATTTTTTGGAGGGCTCGATTTTTTTTTTTTGGAGTTATGTCAAGCTGCCACAATGGCATTCATAGGTTGGGGGTAGGTGTGGATGTAGAGACAAGAGGGCAGAAGTGCTCAATAGGTCCGCATGCATCACTGCTTTTACTGATCATTTTGTTTCAACAATAGATAAGTTATTTTTAAAATTTAAATTCAGGTGTTGTGCATAGCTGTCGTTGTTATGGTGATTCTGCCAGCATTTTTTGCGAGATGGAAGTGAGCTGCGCATAAAGTTGCCGCCAGGATCAGCTTTAGGGCGGAGTGCCGGCCACTGATGAGGGGAGATAATAGGATCAGCGCCTTAGCGACCTGACTGCCTCCACAGACACGGATCCCCCACCTCCACCTCCCTCCACGCCACCCTCCTGTCTCCTCGCGTGCCATGACGTCACACAGTCCCCCCGGTGCCACCCCTCACAGCAGGGGATGGGGTGGTGGGTGCACAGGGCGACCAGGGAGGCAGGGGGGTAGTTGCAGGCACCTCGTGCTGCGTGTCGGAGCTGCTGCACCCAGCCAGTCGCCTGCGGACCTTGTGACGCTGCGTCAAGTGCTGGACTCGCGCATCTACCGCACTTTATCCACGCTTCAATGATTTGCTTTGAAAGACAAGACAGGAAAAAAAAAGAAAGCCTACGTTGTGTTTTGACGCCACACACGGAGCAGGACCAACAGGGACGCCATTGTTTTTTGCTTCCTTAAACAAAAAGTGAGCAATGCATCGTGGAATGTAAATGGAGAGAAACCGTGAAGTATTGGGGCGGCCTGTCGTGCACCACGCTGCTCTCTTCCTCCTCTGCTCCCTCCCAACGCTTAGGGGAGTTGCCCTCAGTGCGATATGCTAGCTTTGACGGCGCCCAGCAAGCGTATACTTGTTCAGATGGTGGTGAAGGTTAGTAATGGTGGTAGTGGTGCCGTCAGTGAACAGTGTTAGTCGCTATGAGCTCGCCGTCTAGAGCTAACCACCATGTAGCAAGCTCCTAGGCTGAGCAGGTTGGAGGCTGTGAGCATCAGAAACATGCACCGGACACCCAACGCCATTTACATGGAGGCCACTGCACACTGCGTCTTCTTTCGTTCATAACAAGAAATATGTTCAGAGACACAAAGAATAACAAGAACCCATAATTTCATATGTAGCTTTTAATCAGTGATGTTCACAACGGTACAATAATATTTATTGCAGAGAAGCTCTTGTCAAAGTCATTCAAACGTGGAATTGAAGTTCCAGTTTGTACATGACAATATTGTAATAGTAAAACAATTAGAGAGTGATTATTGTCACAGTACAACAAGTAATGAGAGACAATGTTGTAACAGTACACCAGGTGGGAGATAAAGACTCGCTACGTGTTGTCATTTCCAGTGGAGAGCGGTCAGTGTCCGCGCTAATGTCAGCCTGCGCAGGTAACAAAGGGAAACACAAGTTTCTTCATTTCCCGGGTACCTTCAAGGCCTTACATTAGCCGTGTGTGGAGGGACCTGGTGCCTTAGAGTCCTGGGTTATACAAGAAGGGATCTGATATCTTCAGGCCCTAGATTAGTCATGTGTGCGAGCCTAGCAGTTGCCGGCTTCACTTGAACGACTGACACTATTTGACCTACTGACCCTAGATTATGGTGTCTCTCTTCTCTTTTACAAGAATATTTTACGGTATTTTTCCCTAGTTAACCAAGTTGTTAAAGACATATCCATCAAGCGGTGCCCAAATGGCCCCCAGCCCTATTTCCACATTTAATGCACACACCTGTTCACTGTCACACCTGTCTCCGAACTTGGGAGGCTGGGCTGCCTGCACCTGGTGTGTCTCCCCAACATTGGCAGAGCGCACCCACCTAGTGTAACCATGGGAACAGACTGGCTTGTGATGATCTGGCAGTGACCAGGCCAGTCACCTGCTGGTTTGTGCCGAACTCATCAAGACAAACCTAGCCTCTGTCTGTCCGACAATCGCCCCACACCTGCCCCACACCTGCCCCACACCTGCCCCACACCTGCCCCACACCTGAATCACAGCAAAACCAACTGTTTTCGTGTCACAACCCTAAGAAGCATATTAACTGCCTTCAGATTATTGGAACCTTGAGGCCAGCTGGTCGTAGACTCCTGATACTGCATGTCGGCCATCGTTAAGCCGGTTGATAACAAGAAGACGAGAAGTGTGGGATATGTTACAGTCAACATCACAGTATAAAAATATTTCTATAGAGTAAACTCTGTAACAAGTGAGTACAATACATATTGAGTTGGCATACAGAGCAGGAGAAAAAGGAAACAACAGATGTAGGTCAGTGTGTTTGGTCAGTAAACAACATATTTATTGATATTTGTTTTGTATACAGTCACACATAGCCTCACAATATTATTTCGTATCATCCTCCGTTCACAGGTACACTTGTGTGGGATGGACAGAAAACAGGAAAAGACAAAACTTGGAGCTTGTGTGTGTGAGTGAGTAGGTGAGTGAAAGATAAAAATAATTTCAATGTTGTTATGAAATGAACTCTTTCACAACAAACTGTCATATCTGTAGTCAATGGGCTGAGCTGATGCTGTAATAATGAGTAGTTGGTGTTTGTGGTCACTGAGCTAAAGTCACAGTGTAATGGCAGCAATACATCGCCATATGGAATGGTCAGACTAGAAACTTTCAAAACGGAAATTATCTTAGAATGGAAGAAAACAATCGTACTTGTAAACACTATGTAAAACAGGTTGTTAAGACGTGTAAGACAGAAGTGTGCATTAGTGTAAGACAGAAGTATTATTAGTGTAAGACAGAAGTATCACATGGTAAGAAGTATCATTAGTGTAAGAGATCTATAGTGTTGTAGACAGAAGTATCATTAGTGTAAGACAGAAGTATTATTAGTGTAAGACGACAGAAGTATTATTAGTGTAAGACAGAAGTATAATGTAAGACAGGTATCATTCATGTAAGACGTTAGTGTAAGACAGAAGTATCATTAGTGTAAGACAGAAGTATTATTAGTGTAAGACAGAAGTATCATTCATGTAAGACGGAAGTATCATTAGTGTAAGACAGAAGTATTATTAGTGTAAGACAGAAGTGTAAGACGGAAGTATCATTAGTGTAAGACAGAAGTATCATTAGTGTAAGACAGAAGTATCATTCATGTAAGACGGAAGTATCATTAGTGTAATTAAAATAATTCAAGAACGCATCTTTAGGGGGAGAGCTACAAGCAGCCACGTGTCGCCAACCCTGATTAACCGTCGTGCCATACCTGTGGTGGTGTGTGTGACAGTGGGGTGACGTGGGAGGACGTTGAGGTCGTCGTCAGCGCGTACGTCACATGGATGCCGGCCGTTGTGTTGACTTGCTGCTGAGGCTGTTGACATGTTGCAGCCGAGGTCAGCAGCACATGGCAGTTTTCAGGTCCGACATTAGTGGCTTGCATGCTGTCCTGAGCTCACGTGACCTTTGCTGGGATCGTGTCTCGCGCAACCTCCCCTCCCACTCCTCCCCCACATGTCCGTCTGTCCTGTCGTGCAAACTGTTGTCCAGCCTGGAAGGCGACCCGCCACATTATCTCCCCCTGAAAATAGCGTCATGGTCGTTGCCATGGCGACGTGTGCCAGTTCATCCGTGTCCTCCCTGTGTGAAGTGAATGGCGATGTTCCATTGCAACCTGTTGGCTGAAGTTCACTTTGTCCTCCGTTCACGCCATTTTGATTTTGCTGACGTGTCCACAGATTTACGTGCATCGTGCGCCCCTACCGGCACTCCACAGGCCACCGGAAGTCGACGCACGGAAAGCCGCCATCTTAGTCTGCCTGGAACGCTGGGTTGACATGCGCGTTGACCTCAGCCTGGGTGGTGATGACGGTTCCCACGGCAGCGCCCTCTGCAGGGGCAGTCGCCTTGGGAGCCTCGACCTCCACCTTGACCGCGCAGGCGGCAGAACCAGCGGGTTGGGGGGCGGCAGGTTGGGGGGCGGCAGGCTGGGGGGCAGCGGCTGGGGGGCGGCAGGCTGGGGGGCGGCAGGCTTGGGGGCGGCAGGTTGAGGGGCGGCAGGTTGGGGGGGAAGAGCAAGGGGGATGGGGATTGTTTCCGCGGGTACTGCACCTTGGGAGATGGCATAGACACCCTGTAGACAGACGGACAGTACACACTGTTAGACTCACGGGTAGACACACACACACATACACAGGGTAAGATGGAGGCATTAGCGGAAGACAAACAAACAAAAAGTCAGGGGGACACCTGGGGTACGTACCTGCGGCATTTGAAGTTGTCCGCTCTGAGTCATGGCGGCATATTGAGGGATGAACTGAGGAGGGATGTAGACAGGCACCTGACGTGAGCCCTGGGCGCTGACCACGCCCACGAAAGCCTGGAGGATGTCGCGGATGAGGGCGCTGTTGTTCTCCGCCTCCTGGCCGCCGCCGACACCGCCGCCGACACCA
Source organism: Pomacea canaliculata (assembly GCF_003073045.1). Lineage (NCBI taxonomy): Eukaryota > Metazoa > Mollusca > Gastropoda > Architaenioglossa > Ampullariidae > Pomacea > Pomacea canaliculata. The sequence continues at coordinate 1,004,183 of NC_037590.1, read as the reverse complement.
CCACCGACACCACCACCGACACCGCCACCGCCAGCGCGGATGTCACTCATCTTCATGCTCACCTGCCGTCCGTTGTCGCCGACCTCTGCGGAGGGGTAGGCGGAGTCACTCAGGTGAGACACCTCGCTGGTTGGGGAGAGAGGTCAAAGTTCAAGCAAGTATCCAATTTATACCGGCGTTAGTTTCAATAATTATGACAGAAAATATGTAACAAAACCGTTTTAGTTAATACGGGTACCACACACGTCTCCACACAATCACGGTACACGTCAGTCATGTGATCATACTTATATTCAACTCACTAAACACTACAGACCATTGACTGAGTGTCTGACACACAGGTAGGACTCCTTGCTGGACTACCTGCTGTTAGCACGACTGTACTTGGTGCTGTGACAGCAGGGTGCTCCGCGATGTCCCTGAGCATCCCACAGCAAAGCCGCGCTGCACTCCGCTTGGACTTTGTGGAGAAAAACCAACTCACCCTGACCCTGACCCTGACCCTAACCCTAACCCTAACCTTTTGTGGATAAAATCCATCTTCCTGTTTTCGCGCAGCCGCCAAGAGAAGGGCAGGCCAGGATCACCTGTACTCACCTGGACATGTTGCTGTAGTTGCCGCCGACGACGTTGGAGTTGACGCTGTCGGCGCGGGTCATCTGACTCTTGGTGTTCGCCGCCGCATCCTTCTCCTTCTGCGAGAAGCGGCAGCAGCACAGCAGCCAGGGGAAGCGGGTATCCAGCACCTCGCGGAACTTGGGGTGGCTGAGGGCGTAGATGATGGGGTTGTGCATGGCGGACGCCTGCAACACCAAGCGTCTGGTGATGTCACCGGTTACGTGCGTGTTGTGACGTCACCTCACGCTTTCACAACGAAACTGGATGATGTGGATGGCGTGCACCACCTTCTGGTCGTTTCATAGTAAATCATCAAAAGCTTTAAAACTGTGAGGATATCGTCCATAGAACTATGTGACCCCGCGTGACATGTGTGACATAATTAAGCGTGTTACGTACCTTGGCGAACATGACAGGCAGCTCGGACAGGTAGGGTGTGACGTACTCGGCGGGGCCGAACTGCGCGATGAGGGCGATGGTGGCGTAGGGCAGCCAGCTGATGAGGTAGGTGGTGATGATGGTCATGGCGATCTTGGCGGTCTTGATTTCCGAGCCCTGGGCGGCCGCACCCTGGCGGATCTCAGCGTTCAGCTTCTTGGCCATCTTGCCCATCTCCTTCTCGTGCTTGGCCACCGCTCGGTAGATGAAGAAGTAGCAGAACATGATGATGCCCAGGGGCATGGCGAAGCCACAGATGTACAGGCACATGATGTAGGAGCTGTATAGACATACAGATACGTGATGTAGGAGCTGTATAGACATATAGACACGTGATGTAGGAGCTGTATAAACATACAGACACGTGATGTAGGAGCTGTAGAGATACAGACACGTGATGTAGGAGCTAGAGATACAGACACGTGATGTAGGAGCTGTATAGACATATAGACACGTGATGTAGGAGCTGTATAGACATATAGACACGTGATGTAGGAGCTGTTAGTTTCGACTATTTTATTGAGCAACATTTCGATACTAGTCGATCTTGCTTCGCTGGATGCATGTTCCGCTTCTTCAAATTTTTTAAAGAAAAAAAAAACTAGTCCGCAAGCGTTGCACAGCTCACCGGAAGTAGTCAGTGCGGGTCAAGTAGTCGAAAGTGCAGGAAGTCTGGAAGCCCTCTGGAATGTAGGCCCCCCAGCCGAAGAGTGGTGGGAGGGTCCAGATGAGGGACCAGACCCACACCATGACGATCATGATGAAGGCCTTGCGGTAGCCCAGCGACCTGGAGGCCTTGAGGGGTCTGGCGATGACGTTGTAGCGGTCAATGGCGATCACCGCCATGGTGTCGATGGACATCAGGCCGAAGATGCCACCGATGAGGCCGTAGAACTCGCAGGCTGGTCAGAGACAAACGGACAAACTTGACAATCAGGAGGTCATCAGGATCACATCATACGTCACTTCCTTGGGAGGGGAGTGGGTGGTCGTAGTGCAACACAAAGGTGGGCAGTGGTGGTGGTTGTCATGTTACTGGTTACAGTAGGGCTGTGTATTGTGTGGAGCTGTGTGTGACAGTATTCAGTGACAGGCTGACAGTATTGTGTGACAGAATCTGTGACAGGCTGACAGTATTGTGTGACAATGGTGTGACAGGACTGACAGTATTCTGTGACAGGCTGACAATATTGTGTGACAATGGTGTGACAGGCTGACAGTATTGCTGTGACAGGCTGACAGTATGTGTGACAATGGTGTGACAGACTGACAGTATTCTGTGACAGAGTGACAGTAAGTATTGTGTCAGTCGAAGGTTGACGAGGGTTTTGTCTGTTTACCTGACGACTGTTGTCTGTCGGGAGGCGACTACAAGTGCAGCAGACTAGCGAGGTGTGGAGCCACTTACCCACTTTGCCGAAAAACCATCGCTTGTTGAAGGCTGAGATCGTCAGCAGAGGAAAGCCATTGACGGCCGAAAAGGTCAGGTCACTGAGGGCAAGGTTCACGATGAACATGTTGGAGGGCGTGCGCAGGCTCTTGGTGCTGGAAGGCAAAGACAAAGGTTTTACCAGGGAAGCAAGGGGCCAGGTGTTGTGGATGAAGACAACTTGCTGTCTGTGTTTGTGATGTTGCTGGACTAGCTGTCAGTCAATGGGGCAGAAGGTTTGAGACAAAAAAATGGACTTGACTGACAAGTAGTGGGTCACGTGCAGACTTCAATGACAACATTGCTAACAATCCCCGTTTTGTCAAATAAAAGAAAACACAAAACAAGTTAAATAAAACCAAACGAACAAACGCTGACTGTAACACTACAACAGAATTGCTGCTGGGTACAGTTAAAGAAATACCCGGGGTACAAGAGCAGAGCAGTCGCGAGGAGAGGATGCTGACACTCACGTTCCAAAGATGTAGATGACCAGGAGATTACCGAAGACACCCGAGATGCCGACGATGGTGATGTACACCCCGATAGCGTAGTGCCAGGCCTCGGGAATCAAGGGAAACTGCTTCCAGTGGGGGTGGATGAACAGGTCGTAGGTATCGTAGATGTGGGTGGTGTTGGACACCATCTCGGTAGTCGTGGCTAAAGCCGTCGTCATGGTGACAGCTGTCACTCTGTGACCTGCAGCAGAGAGGTCAGTTTGTAGGGGTCAGTGAGGTGTGGAGTTTATAGTTTTGTTGTTGTTTATACCGTTTTGTCATGATGGGTGTGTCACATGTTTAGCTTGGTGTAGTGTCACCTCATCGACTATTTCCACCTACGATGCGGGTGGTCACGCCACACACACCTCCATTGTTGATGTCCAGGTTGTACAGGTGTCGCCGTCCTACATTTCGTGGCCATCAGCTTTAAAAATCTGACATTTTAAACAATTCCCTTCTTTTCTCCTTTTTCATTGCTTGAGAACATCGACCTGCCGAGGGCTGAATTATGAACAAGAAAAACAAATGTCTGCAGCAGCAATATAGATTCTGGACATGGACTGCTGGTAGCTTCTGTGGAACTTGGCTGACAAACAACTAAAGGATAAACAAAGTCAATAAAATATAAAATAATATTGATAGTAATATGTCAAGATACGAGGGAAAGCAGGTTTTAAAGCAAAGCTGCCTGGAAAAGGAGAAACTATCGGAGACACGTGACAGTGGCTCTTAACACCAAAAGTCTGTTGGCTGGTCTGTTGGCTGGCTCCATTTCAAGGCCGGTGCCACTCCATGGCAACCGTCACAAAACATGGCCGCCATGCCATTCTACTCCACAGAAATGTCGCCTAAGTCGGATAATAACAGTTGTGACTAAATGTAACGAGATTCTGCTGTCATGACAACGATCTGCTCAGAGGAGGTAGAGGAGGAGGTGGCAGTTGATTCTATTATCAGGCTCTTGTTTCACTAACGGTCCGTGTGTAATTCTCCTGACGCACTGCATCTTCCGCTGCCTCCCCCCAGTCCACACCCCTGCCCCTCATCCTCTTACAGCAGGCGGCATTAGAGGCACAACATAAAAATAAAATAAATCTTGATGTGGATGAAATGAAAATAAAATATTTGCTGGAGTGAGGAGGAGCAGGTACAGGCGGTAATCAGTCAGCGATGATAGGTCCTCCTCCTGGTCTCAACCGCTAGAGGAAGAAAAGTAGTTCAGTGACACTGAGGGCGGTGTTTGTCCACTGATCACTGCCCATCAGTATATATATCTATAAATTATACATATTTATACAAAGCGCCTTTTGTTGGCGATGCCAATGACAGTTTATTAGCAAGGTGTGAGTACAAACAATGTTGCTTTACTTGCAGCCTCTCCCTCAAAAGAGAGCGCTCCGGTGGCGCAACGGTTAGCGCCTGTCACCAATACAGTGAAGGTTGGCTGCCCTGAGTTCATTTCTCGTCTCGGGCACGTTGTTCTTTCTCTGCATGTGGCATCTGTTTACAGGGCTGGCTGCTTGCCGTAATATAGCCTTAGCTGCTGACACGGCGTAAAACACCAATCCACCCACCCCCGCCTCTCCCTCAAAAGGACAAAATGTAGCCGCCAACCTGAACTGTTGGACTACAGACTGCCGTAGCCACAGTTAAACTACAGACTGCTGTAGTCAGATAGTTGGACTACAGACTGCCGTAGCCAGACAGTTAAACTACAGACTGCTGTAGTCAGATAGTTGGACTATAGACTGCTGTAGCCACAGTTAAACTACAGACTGCCGTAGTCAGATAGTTGGACTACAGACTGCTGTAGCCACAGTTAAACTACAGGGCCATGTACTAGTCGTGTTAGTGGCTTGTCTTTCAGTGGTTGTGTCAGTGAGTCTGTGTTACAGTACAGTGCTGTTTCTTTGTTTGTTTGTTTCGTGGCCGTACGGTGTCAGCACCTCCCAGACGTTTGTAATTACTTCAAAGGAGATTTTGTACAGGAAACTACAGGTGGTGCCTTGTAGCCAGCGAGGAGCCAGTGAGTAGCCAGTGAGTAGCCTGCAGGCGGCGGGTGTGTCAGCACGAGGACAGTGTGTCTGTCTACCTGTCTACCTGTCTACTTGCATGTACACCAGTGGTGTCTAGCACTACAACTGTTTCTATCTCCGTCAGTGTCTAGTCACCGGAAACTCTGCTGGAGTAACCGAAAACTGTTGGTGACGATGTCCGTGACGCCACAGCACGAGGTCAGCAGTCGTATGACGTCATCATAGTACTGCCTAGCAACGCAATGGATACAAGGGGATGGGGCAGAACGGAAATAAACATGTAAACCGCTTTATAAAATGACAGATGGCCGTCTTTATTCATCCCAGCGAGCGATTGTCACCGAGAAGTGTTTGTCCTCAGGTAGTGTTTGTCTCGAGTAGTGTTTGTCTCGAGTAGTTTGTCTCGAGTAGTGTTTGTCTCGAGTAGTGTTTGTCTCGAGTAGTGTTTGTCTCGGTAGTAGTTTGTCTCGAGTAGTGTTTGTCCTCCAGGAGTGCACTCAGCTGCACAAGCTACAAAGTAAAGAGAGAAGAGGTGGTGCCCTCATCACCAAGGTCCATCAGTGGACAGCTGTAACCAGTAATTATGTTTGTGATGTCAGTTGATGTGACAGCCAGCAGCTTACAGACAGCGGCAATGGCGGACACCAGGCTACAGTGTGTCTGTGCTGCTGGACTCAACACCTGTCGTACAGCTGTACACCTGTCAGCAGCTGGGACTGTCGTTCCCCATACAGCTGTCACTGGCTGTCTTCAGTATAGTTACAGCTGGTTATGGTGCGATAGGAGTGACACCCAGTCACGTATCTCGGGGTTTGCTGTGATTTCTAAGGCGTGTGATGTGCTAGTAGATAATGAGAACTAGATGAGATGAGGACTATCACGATGAGAGTTTTCATGAGTACAGCTCTGTGTACGCTGTAAGAAAGGAAGACAGAAGCCACAGAGCACAGCAACTAATAAACAACAAATTGGGATGTGGCAGTCAGCGGTGCACAAACCTTGATTTCCCTCGCTGTCAGTCTGACAGTCGTGTCTGACACCGATTGACATCTGACACACCGACTGACATCTGACACACCGACTGACACACCGACTGACATCTGACACACCGACTGACATCTGACACACCGACTGACATCTGACACACCGACTGACACACTGACTGACATCTGACACACCGACTGAGATCCTGCTGAGGGCCAAAGTCAAACCAAACCTACCGTTACTAGTTTGTCCAGGTGCTAAAGGTCACTCACCGTTTTGGTTGCGAGCAGGAGGGTGAGTTGTGTCCTGACCAGGGCTTCAAGGGTTGGACAAGAAAGCCACAAGATGTCCGCTGTCGTCAGGGGCAGACCCAGGTGAGGTACAGGTGAGGTACAGGTGAGGTACAGGTGAGGTACAGGTGAGGTGAACTACGCTGACTGTACAGGTGCCAAGGCTCCTGGCAGGGGGATGTTGACACCTGGAGGTTTGGCTGGTGTGTGGCTGGCGACTCCGGGCGGAGGGAGAGGCCGGTATTTATACCTACCTGTGGACGCTGCCTCACCTACAGCGCCTTATCTCGGGGCGTAGCACAGGTAGGGTGGGGGCAGGGCTGGGCGAGGTCAGCTTGCGTGATATACTTGCTTAATTATTCCACACGCACTGGTTGGTCAACACCAGGCAATAAGAGGATTGGTGACCTGATGTCAACCCAGGCATGAGATGCAGCCACACACGGCGGATGTGCAGCTTGGTGGAGATATAAAATTAGAAATTATCCCACAGAACTTATTGTCTTTTGGCAAATGTGAGCGATGCTCTTCACCTTTGTTTGCTGCCGACTATTTCTGGCTGAGCGGTGCAGGTGACTGGGCGTGTGCGGTTGTGTGTGTGCGAGTGTGTGTTTGTGTGTATATATGTATATGTGTGTGTTACTAAGTGTGCTTAGTACCCGCCTTTGGTTTGACAATTAATGCTCAGTTCCTAGTAATGATTGTAGGTAATTAGTAGTCAGGTAATCATCTCTTGTCGTGATTCTGACTAACGACTATCCGGGTACTTTCTTGTCGTTTCGTAGCTGCTGTGTGTCGGCCATCAAGCCTGGCTACAGTAGTTTGACTTTCTCTGTCTCTCAAGTCATGTCTGGTGAAGTCCTGCTGCTCAAGGTAGTGATGTCCTTGTCCTGTGTGTCCAGGTGTGTCCAGGTGTGTCCTGCTCTAACGAGGCTCTGTCCTCCTGCTCCAATAGAATTATCTTTTCCTTCTCTAGTGATGTCCTTCTGGAGTATAAATGTCTGTAAATGGACTGGAGATGTCTGGAAGTCCTATCGTCCTGCTGGAGTGTAAATGTATATGTACTGATATGTCTGGGAGTTGTGTCCCCTGCTGTAGTGTAAATGTATATGTACTGACATGTCTGGGAGTTGTGTCCCCTGCTGTAGTGTATATGTATATGTACTGACATGTCTGGGAGTTGTGTCCCCTGCTGTAGGAGGTTGTGGTCTCCATGTCTACCACGCGTTGCTATTTTCACTGAGGACCTGTCCTCTGTTGTTAGTCAAGGTCTCGTGCACGTGCATATGACGAGTGTAAATAAAATGTAAATAAAACCTTAGCGCGAGACTGATTAAAAATGTAAGAGTACAAACAGAAACACAGCACGCAACGCCATTGGTCGTCTGAAGTTCATGTCTGCACATTAGTGAAACATTAGCGCCCTCTTGCTTGGGCTACGTGCGAGTGTGTGTGTGTGTGTGTATATGTGTGCGTGTGTGTGTGTGTGTGCGTGTGTGTGTGTGTGCGTGTGTGTGCGTGCGTGTGCGCGCGCGCATTATCACCAGCACCAGCTCGTCAACACCTTAAACACAGCAGCTCATCAATTGTTTAATGACAAGCTGTATACGGGGTTAGTCATCTTGGTATGACGCGCCATGTTTATCACATGCAATGTACGTGCCGTGTATGTGTCACGTAGTGTCATGTAGGTGTCACGTAGTGCTATACGCCTGTCACGTAGTGTCATGTATGTGTCACGTAGTGTCCTGTAGGTGTCACGCAGTGCCATACGCCTGTCACGTAGTGTCACGTAGGTGTTACGTAGTGTCATTAGGTGTCACGTAGTGTCATGTAGGTGTCACGTAGTGCTATACGCCTGTCACGTAGTGTCATGTAGGTGTCACGCAGTGCCATACGCCTGTCACGTTGTGTCATGAGGTATCGTTAACGTGTCTTGTGTCATGTGTAATGATGCGCTAGAAGATGACAAGGATGAAGGGCAGCATGTTTGCCACTTGGCCGCCATGTTGTGACGTCAGATCTCATCTCTTGACACGGTGGACATCTCCATGTGTCTCGAGGGCCGCGAGGGGGCGCTGGTAACTTGCATCACTTGTCAGGTGATGTCTAGTGACACGCTCTGCTTCTCGCTCTTCATAGCACCTATCGGCAGTCCACTTGCTTTTTCTTACTTCAGCATGACGTGGACACCTGGTTGCTATGGTAACAATCGAAGCAGAGATCGTGAGAGTCCACCCACCCACCTCCGAGGCAGGATGAGTGTTAAGGGCAGCAACAGGAAATTAGCTCGGGGGTTGATGAGGAGGTTATTTTCATGGTCAAGGTAGGAGTGAAGGTCACACTCAGCTTGGGGACATCACGTGACCTGACAGCCAGTGACAGGTAGATGTTGGCTGTGACACGGACTGACAGGTGTGTTATGCCAGGCACGACTGGTGATTGTGTAAGTGTGGCAGGTACAATAAACTTGCTGTCATCAGCAAGAGACAACCACGCTTGTCCCTGAAGCTGATAACATGGCGGAGGCAATGACACCTGTGTGTCTGTCAGGTGACACAAGTAAACAGCAGCACGTGACGTCCTTACAAACTGAACGTAGCCTGCAACTGTCATCCGTTACACACACACACTTCATGTACAAGTTGTTATGTCTATATATCAGTTGATTGTGCTACATGTCGTGTTACAGTTGCTATGCTGTATGATGTCACGTGTCACGTGTTTGCTATTACATTGTATGTAACAGGTAGCATTACTATGGCGACACTGTATGTACAGGTAACACAGTGACATAATAACAGTGACAGTGGAGGCCTTCATAACATGTGAACAAGAAGTGAGACACAAACATCTGCCGCTAGTCCTGACACTAACCTCCGCCAGGTACAAAGCCTGTGGCCACCATGATGACTGACTTCTTCCAACTCTATTAACATTTGTTTAATTAAAACCTCAATTGTTTGTACTTTACTGTCACATGTTGTGGTCTTGATCAGCTTTACTGACATCTTGTCAGCCTCATAGAGTGTTAATTGTCTGCTCACCGACATGTCGTAATACGAGGGAAAGTGTGTGAACAAGCTTGACACACAGCTACAGTGTGACAGGTCACTGCACGACGTAACCTTTGACCCTGGATACAACTTCACCTCGCCCATCGTGCGTGACGACAATGTGGACAGGATGTGATCATCGCGCTGTAGACATGCGCACAAACAGCTGTCAGGATCCCTGGCCATGTAAAGACAGTCACGTGACGAGTCACGCGCAGCCACGCGGCGCGACGGTCAGCAAACACAGACACTGCGCACTTCCGCCGCTACTCTTCTCAAAATGGCTGCCGGCGCATGCACATCACATTCCCTTTGTTTGCTCCGACTAACACCTGCAACTGGCCTCCCCTCCCCTCCTCTTCCCTCCTCTACTGGACTGTAGTCGGCCGTGACTGTTGGCGTAGGTCTTGGTGTACACGTGTCGTGCTTGGTGTGGTAGCAGTCGTTTGACATTGTTGTCACAGTGGACACTGATGTTGATGATAATTAGTGTCTGTACAGGTGTTGCTTGATGATAATATTTCTACCAACATTTTCCACATGTAAGTCAGCCGACATCTTTTTGTCTTCAAAACTTTGAACATTTCAGCTAAAAATAAAGCTGACGACCTCATTCTACAGGACGTTCAGGAAGCCAGTGCTAACCTTTGCCCTCCTGATGTGGCGGATGAGTGCGAGGAGGAAGACGATGCGAGCAAAACAATGGATGTGTGTGGAAGACAAGAGCTTAAGTATGTTCACAACAATCTCGGGGGACGAGAAAGGTCAGAGGTCGATTCCTCTCGTGCCTTAGTTACAACTAATACCAGCCATTCCATCGGGTGCCACCCACCTGTCCACTGGCAGGTCACGTGACACGTGAAGACAAGGTGTGGGCGACCTGTGTGCGTGGGCAGTGTGTGGGTGATGCACTGTCTTACCACCCTGTCTCCAGGCTGAGTGTCGAGCTCGTGTTAATACAAATCTTGTCAATGAAGTCTCTCTGAATGTGTAAGTGTATGTGACCTGCCCACCCGACAGCTACACGGGTAACTCAGTTGTCCCCTGAGGTCATCGTGATGTATCCCAGTGTAATGCAGTCTTGCTTTTCGCACCTACGCGCTGAATGTTCCAGAGCCCTTCCCTGTTTATTTACAGGAGTTGTCGCCATTGGAGCAGAGATGCCGGCCTGGTGCCGGGTACAGCGGGTGTCGCCAGGCTAAGTGATGTATGACGCAGCACACCCCGGGACTCGGACAGTGGGCCACCCTCGCCACATTCACCGCGTGGCAAGCAGGTCATTAGAGTGTCGGCCGTCAATGGGCGCCATTCATCATACTTAGTGGAGATGAGGGCAGGTGGCGCCCCGCCAGCATAACCGGAAGTTATTATTCTCGCCCAGATGCCCCTGTGGGTCCAGACTGCTCCGCGTTTACCCATTCTCATTCTCACACCAATTCCAGCCAGTGTGTGCACTGGTGTGACCTCTGACCTTTACTAACGGCGGTTTCTCTCCGTGAGGTTTGTTGTGGGGCCTGACGAGTGGCCGGTATTTGCACAAACAGGGGAAGTCACTCTCGCGACACTTCCTCACAAATATAAAAAATGGAAAACAAGGAAGTGGTGCGAGTGCTCGCCCCTTGCTACGGTCTTCAGTCACTCAGGTCTTGGCAAACTCCCCGAGCAGCCGTGATGAGGGGGTGGGACGATGCCGGGTATATGACCTGAACAGCAGCAGCCTGCAGCCCGCAGTCCTCCACAATCTCCCGTCATGCCTCTGGCTGCAGCTGACGTCACCGTCCTCGTGACACTCGCGCTTCTTGGTGTCCTGCAGGGTACACAGGGTACACAGGGTAAGTGTTTGTGTTATTGTCTCTCTATCTCTTCGTCACTCTGTGTGGGGTGGGTGGGAGAGAAAGTGTGAGAGGGAGAGTAGCTGTGTAGTCGAGTGTGTGAGTGTGCGTGTGTGCGCATGCGCGCCTGTGTAGAATGGAGAAGTAAACAAGTAGCCTTGTAACCTACAGGCTGCTGGGGTGTAAAAACAAGATTTATTTCGGGTTCTTTTTTGATGAGGGTGGTGGCCATCTACGTCACCTGGGTATCAACCTACCTCGGGTGTGAACTTTCGGCCCTGGAAGGTCTTGCTGTGACTAGACCCCAAAGCAAGGAACACGTGATATTTACGTCACTTCCTACCGCTACTACAGCTATGTGACGTGACGTGTACTTACATTGAGTGTTGTGTATGACAGCCAGTCTCTAGGGTAGTTATAGTTAGTGAATGACGACTACAGCGTGGCTGACAGGACGTGTACCCCACAGGACAGCACCGGCTGGATGTCCGCCTGGTGGATGGACCGTCCAGACAGCACGGAAGACTAGAAGTGCGCATGTCTGGAGGCTGGCAGGCCGTCTGCTGCAAGGGCTGGACACGTCGTGAGGCCAGTGTAGCGTGCAGACAGCTGGGCTTTGGTGGTCACGTGACCTCTCATCCGCAGGTGAGTGGTCTGGCGAGTGGTGAGTGAGTGAGTGATCCTTGTCCGACTGACGGCCCTCGTCTGTCGGTGTAGGACTCTCTCCATCCTCACTGTTCGTTCCTTCATTCCTCTTTGTCTTTTCTCTCTTTGTCCTTTGTTGCTTGGCTGCACGCTTGTTTCTCCTTTTTTTCCTCTGTATGCTGTCATGTCTACTACCTGTCTACAGTCCTGGGAGCATGCTCCTTTGTGAGCACGTGTCGTCGTGGTCGTGGTCATCATCATGATGACTGAGGCATGAGCTCGTCGTACCCTCCCCTGTCTCAGTAGCCTTATGACGACCTGTCAAGGGACGGAAACTGGATGTTTCGTTACACAAACCTAGGAGGGTTTTGTACGAGTGAGTTGTGCTCAGGCCCCGTATGCATGAAAATCGACTGAGGATAACTCCAATTAGCTGCTAGTCCCGGACAGCTACTCGGGACCTACTCCCGATTACGGTCTCTCCGAGTTCCGCATGCACGAAGCGCTACTCGCCCTCAACTAGCTCTCCGGGACTGGCTGCCGGAAAACCCGGTGGCTGTCAGTGGAGGTGAAGGAGGCTAACTACTTCCTATCGTCACCTCGTTCTTTCCTTACATCGAACTGTCGTCTCTGAGGTCCCACCTACTTAATTAGCAAGTCATTGTCTCAATGTTCGGTATTTGACCCTGTTGTAGTGAGTCAAGTGACTCAGAGTGTGAGGCAGCGATCTCTCACCATGGTGTTTGCGAGGTTACTAGCGGAGACAAAGAAAATAAACAAAGGGGCTGGTGAAAGGATTTGTCAGAGAGTAGAGGGGTATGCGATGTCAACCACCAAAGGGAGTTGTATCTTGTGGCTATATTACATGTGCAAAAGTTTAAAATGTTCAAGAAATAAACATATGGGCAAGGCGTTCCGACATTGCTTGTAGAGATCTCCCTCAAACACCGTGTTTTATTTGGTAATCACAGTCACAGTCGCAGCCTAAAAAAAAAAAAAATTCATGAGGAGTCAACATGCAAAAGGTGAATACCTGCATGTGGGTTGGCACTAGAAGTGCCCAGAGTGCAAAGATAAATGAAGAGCCTTGAGCCTTGAAATGTAAATATTGACAATATATAGCCTGTGTTCAGTCTAAGGTTGTGTTTAATTCGTTACATTATTACACAGATAATCAAGATGATGTATAATTTAACAGTTGAAAGCAAAAGACTATTTAGTATGCACACATCGATGGAGGAGTTCATTGCATTTATAAAGTGTCTACACACATGCTAAACACACAGAGTGGCATTTAGAGAGGGCAACATTGTAGTTTATGTTGTTTATATTCATTGCACACCAAGTGACAACCATTAGTAATACCAGAGGTTAACTTTAAGTCTGCTAAGTTACAAACCAAGTGCTCAGTTACAAAACAAAGTGGTTCATCGTAAAAGAATGAATGGCTTGATACAAAAAATTCCTAGTTTCCTACATCTATTCTAGGACCATACCCTTACACTCACACACCTTTCACTTAGTATTCATCAGTTGAAATGATAAAGGAAATGATTTTGTGTATATATATATATTTATTGCTTCTGCACTTTTGAATAGCATTAGGTTTGCCTCAATTTAATAAAACAAGTTCTCCTGCAGCGACATGTTCAGATATTGAGTAAATGCCAATTTCCTGACAATTTACTAATTGCAACAAAAACCCAAATTCTTCTGCTTGACACCAATGATCTTATAACTAACATGGGCAATTTTGTTCAAGCTGTTCCTATCATGGACAGACAAGCACAGCATTTGTCATGTTTAACCAGTGCTTGTATTTGTGGGGATTTCATTTTATAACTACTTTAAGAATTCTTGAAGAAATATTTCGTGTAATGTAGCACTACTCAGTTCATCCCTTACATCGATCTTCACCAATGCACTTAGTTCATGTTTTTCAGAGTGTCATCAGTTTGTGAAGCTTATGCTTCAAGAATCTTTATTTTTTTCACCCTTTAGAGGGTATTGAGATATTCAAAATATACATACATTCACACGCATTACTGTGTATCTTATATGCAATCTCCCTCCCACACACACATTCACTACTCAGTTTGTAACAGTTAATACATTAAAAGCTAATTTTTTGCCTCACTCACTTGTTCTTTCCTTCTTCTAGCCCTTTAATGCAAATTGCATCACTGCATGTGTAATCAAATAAATCAAAGTATATAAGCACATGTAAACAAACAAAAAGTTTTGGAGGGGATGTTTCTGCCCCTCTATTTCATTCTTACCTAACACAGATATATACACATACATTCTTACTTATATCTGCATACATATATAAAATCCCCCCTTACACACATACTCATTGATGCTTATATGATGCTTACACAAGCCACATGCACACACACATATATATAAACTCCCCCCCCCCCCCGACACACACACCTACTCATATCAGTATATATATAAATCTCCCTCACACACGCACACACATCTGCTTTATGCATACATGTGTAACCCCCACCCACCCACACACACAGCCTTATATCTGCTTATATACAAATATGTAACCACCCCCCATGCACATACACTCATCTCTGCATTTATATATATATACATGTAACCTACCTTACACACATACTCACCTCTGCACATATATATTTATCTAATACCTCCTGACACATACACACACCTACTTACTCATATGTGCATATATATATTTAAAAATAATACTCTTACACACAGTCTCATACCTGCTTATGTATATATACACAAACATACACATGCACACGTCTGCTTATATATATATATCCCCGGAATCCCCCCATCTGCATATACATAAAATATCCCCCGACACACTCCCCCTACTCACTCATATTTGCATATATAAATATAATTCCTCTCCATCATGCACACTTGTATCTGCTTATGAATACAAATTAACCCCCCACCACCACCACCACACAGCCTCATATCTGCTTATATGTATATACCACCAACACACACCTACTCACTCATATATGTATATATATAATCCAACTACACACACAAACAGCCTCATATTTGCTTATTTATAAACTCCCCCCCCCCTCCGGTACACACAGTCTTCATATCTGCTTTTATATATATGTAATCCCCCCCACATATATCTGTATAATAAAATACCCCCTGACACACACCTTACTCACTCATATTTCATGTATATATAAAATCCCCCCTCCTCATGCACACTTGTATCTTCTTATATACACATGTACTCACCACCACCCAACACACTCATATCCATATATATTTAATACCCCCAACACACACATCTCTGCTTATATATGTAAATCTCCCCACATACATATATTTGCTTATAGATATACTACCCACATCCACACACGCATATACTCATATTTACTTATGTATATATATGTAACCCCTGTGGGACCCCGAGGTATGCTTGCCTAGCAAGCATTGTAAGAATAGGGTCCCTGCCATCCAGCCAGGCATGTCGTAAGAGGCGACTAAGGTGGACACCTGACCTAGAGGTAAAGTAGGTTGTGGTAGGGCTAACAACCCCACCATGTAAAAAAAATCATGTTACAGAAACTAAAACCAGACAACTCGTCATAGATGGCGGAGGTAATGAAGCACACCAGGAGACTGGACTAACGACGGACAACAGCCAAACCCGAAAGGGAGCTGGCGCCCCGACAGTGGATTTACTGAAGCCGAGGCAAAAGTTGAGGGTGGGAAGCTGGAACGTCCAGACCTTGTACCAGACTGGCAGGATGCTCCGATTAGTCAAGGAGTTCGACAACTACAACTTGGACATCCTGGGAGTCAGTGAGGTCAGATGGACCGGCACGGGAAAGAGGAGACTGGCGTCAGGACATACCATCTTGTTCTCAGGAAGATCAGACGCTCAGCACTCTGAAGGAGTAGCTCTACTCCTCAACAAGAAAACGGAAAAGGCACTGCTGGAATGGAAGCCTTATGGACCCAGGCTTTTGAGAGCAAGATTCCATTCAAAGTACACCAAGCTGACAGTGCTAGCCTGCTATGCACCAACAAATGACTCTGAGGCAGAAGACAAGGATGCTTTTTACGATCAGCTCCAAGCAGCCTCAGAAAGCGTTCCAGCCCACGACATGTTGCTTATCATCGGCGATCTCAATGCCAAGGTGGGAAGTGACAACACCTACAGGGAGCATGTCATGGGCAAACATGGAATCGGAACCATCAATGACAACGGAGAGAGACTGGCAGACTTTTGTGAAGAAAACAACCTACTGATTGGAGGCACACTCTTCCCACACAAAGACATCCACAAGGCAACATGGACATCACCAGATGGGATCACAAAGAACCAGATAGACCATGTCATCATCAACCGAAAATGGAGGAGCTCACTTCAAGATGTTAGAGCCTACAGAGGAGCAGACGTTGCCAGTGACCACACTCTTGTGATAGCCACAGTTTCCCTGAAGCTACGTCGATCACGAGGAAAACAGGCACGTCAGCAGAGAGTGGACTCCGGCAAACTAAAAAATCCAGCCATCAAAAGGGCCTTTGCTATGGAAGTAAAGAACAGGTTCCAGGCACTAGGAGACCAACAAGAGATGACCTTAGACGACTTCAATCGAGTCTTACAGGAATCAGGAGAGAAAATACTGGGCTTCCAGCGGAAAAAGAAAGAACAGTGGATCAGAGAAGAGACATGGAAGAAGATAGAAGAGAGAAAGTCAGCCAAACAAAGAATCAACAGCACCAGATCTGAACGCCTGAAAGAACAACTCAGACAAAGATATACAAAACTAAACAAAGAGGATGGCAAGAACCGACAAAAGAGACCACATAGAGAAACTGGCAGATGAAGCAGAAAATGCAGCAAGTAAAAATGACCTGAAGACACTGTACAAGATAAACAAACAGCTAAACAACGGGTTTAAGAACAGTGATGTGCCAGTGAAAGACGTGAACGGTAATGTCATCGAGGGAGAGGCAGGAAAACTACAGCGCTGGAAGGAACATTTTGAGTCGGTTCTGAACAGACCAGATCCCCCTCAGCTTTGCAGACATCCAGCCAGCAGCTATAGACCTTGACATCTGCACAGACCCACCAAGCCTGGAAGAAGTGACAGCAGCAATCAAGACAATGAAGAGCGGCAAAGCACCAGGGGCAGATGGAATAAACAGCAGAGATGTTGAAAGCAGATATAAATGTGACAGCTCCCAAGCTGACTGAAATCTTCAGGCAAGTTTGGGAATCAGGGCAGCTCCCTGTTGCGTGGAAGACAGGGCTCATCTTCAAGTTACCCAAGAAAGGAGATCTTGGAGACTGCAATAATTGGAGGGGCATAACACTTCTTTCCCTCACCAGCAAGGTCTTTAGCAAGATTGTTTTGTCAAGACTGACGGCAACTCTTGAGAAAGACCTCCGACCACAGCAAGCAGGATTTCGTCCTGGGCGATCCTGCTCCGAGCACATCTTCACTCTGCGACAGATTCTGGAGCAGAGCAACGAATGGAACACACCGCTGTACATCAATTTCATCGACCTGGAGAAGGCTTTTGACAGCATCCACCGCGAGACCTTATGGAAGATCCTGAGGCATTACGGAGTCCCTGCAAAACTTGTTCAGGTCATTGCAATGCTGTACAGCGATTTCAAATCCCAGGTTGTCTGTGACACAGAGCTCACAGACCCCTTCAACGTCAGTACCGGGGTGAAGCAGGGCTGCATTCTGTCGCCGTTCCTCTTCATCTTGGCCATGGACTGGATCATGAAGACTTCCACCGACAGTGAGAGGAGAGGGATCAGATGGACCATGACTATGACAGCAACAACAACGCTGGAAGACTTAGACTTTGCTGATGACATTGCCCTGCTGTCACACCGCCACCAAGACATGCAGGAAAAAACAAAGGCCTTCTCAGAAATAGCTGGAAACCTTGGCTTGAAGGTCAGCACAAAGAAAACGAAAAGTATGAGAGTGAACGCCAGAGTCCAAGACAGCATCAAACTAAATGGAGAAGAGATTGAGGAAGTTGACAGTTTCTCCTATCTTGGGTCCAAAATGTCAAACACCGGGGATGCGGAGGTGGAGATTCGAGCCCGACTGGCGAAAGCCAGCCAGGCCTTCGCCTCACTCAGGAGCACATGGAAGGCAAAAAACATCAGCCAGAAGATCAAACTGAGAATCTTCAAGTCAAATGTGATCAGCACCCTCCTTTACGGATCAGAATCATGGAAGATGACCAAAACCATCAGTAACAAGCTTGACGTCTTCCAAAACAGATGCCTCAGGCGCATACTTAACATCTTTTGGCCAAACACCATCACCAACGAAGAACTCCACCGAAAGAACTGAAACCGAGTCCATCACCACGCAGGTTCAACGAAGGCGTTGGCGATGGATTGGACATGTGCTCCGCCAGCAGACAGCAGACCTCTCCACAGTCGCCCTACGATGGACTCCAGACGGCCGAAGAAAACGAGGCCGCCCAAAGGAAACTTGGAGAAGAACAGTGGAAAGGGAGATGAAGGGAAAGGGCTGGACATGGGGTCACCTAGAGCGGGTTTCAGCCAATCGACATCGGTGGCGGACTCTGGTTGAGGCCTTATGTGCAACCTGATGCACGAAGAGGTATATATGTAAACCTCCCACCTCCACACACATATACATATTCTCTTATTTCTTCTAGTTTACCGTCCTAGGTAAACAAACTTAGCTCATCTAATAAGGGTCTCTTTATTTGTTGATGTCAGTAAAGAATGGAACTTTAAGACATTGAGATTGTGAGTAAATTAAAGTGATAAATTATTTCTACATTGGTCAGCAAATTTTTGTAGAGTTGAATAGATAATGAAATTACAAAGTATGTAGAGCCTTTCATTTCTAGGGTTTCATTTTGTCTACATGTTTCTTGTTTACATGTTTTGTATGTAGGTTTGTTTTGCAATACTTCACGTGTGGTGCATTCAGCAAACATTTACAAGCGCCTTACAATTTAAATTCAAGTATTAATATTATGTCTAAGTTTACTTTATTTTCCATTGGACAGTGGCGTAGGAACCAGGGGGGCAGCGGGGGCAGCCCCCCAATGAAAATACGGGGGGGGGGGCAGGAATATCTTTTGCCCCCCCAATATTTGAGACGTAATTCCTCACAAAGAGCAAAGAACAGAAGAAAGGTAGGGGAACGTAGAGAGGAGACGGTCATCACCGTGCGAGTGCGAACGCCGTTCACTGTCAGCAGGGAGTTTGCCCCCCCAACGCCGAACATCTTCCTACGCCACTGCATTACTGATCATTACCCATAATTTGTCACCAAGAGGCTAGCCGGGTGGGAGTACGGAAAAGAAGGTAATAAAAAAAAAAAAGGTGTGTTGGGGACGGGATCTGATCTCACGGCTACCGACAACTTATAACTTCAAAGAAAGTCCTTTCCTTGTCCTAACGATGGCGCCGTCAAATATACTTGGTTTAGAAAAAATCCCGAGACTAAGCTAAACATTTGTGTTTGTCTCAACTACTGGTTGCTAAAGAAAGGAAAGGGTGCTGTACTTTGAAACATTGTCTGACCGGAAAACAGTTCCAGTCTTGACCCTGGCAGTTCCCCTTCTTCTCAGATTTTATCTCATCGAATGTCTCGCTTCAACAAAGGCTTCATGACCAATTTCCGTTAAGTGGATTATGACAGTGCTATCTTAGGAAATAACGATGATGATACATTGAATGGGCTAACTGTGAGTGGTTTACTGGCTCTAGGCTCCTAGAAGAGCTTTTTCTTGTCACTGGGCCAAGCGAACGTGGAACTGAGAGCTGCTATGAAGTAGTAACCACAAGGCTTTATATCAGTTTCATAAGGCTTGATGCAATTTATATCAGCTGCAATTAATTCTTTTCCGAACTGAAAAGGACAAAATGAATGTCTCTGCCCTGTGACTTATATGTCCTGCATGTCTCCTTTACAAACATTTCGGAACATCTGACTGCAAAGGTTCGACAGCCACAAACAAATCGCAAACGTCTCACTTTCGAAGAGGCCAACCATCTGTGATATCATTTGTTTTAAATCGGAGAGGGAATCAACACCACGATGCCCAAACAATAAGGAAAGTGGAGAAGAGAAGACCGAAGAAGAGGAAAGATACAGGGAGGAGGATACATGGAAAGTGTGGACAGCGCTGGTGTGATTAACTCCCCATGGGGCTTTGAGGAACCGTGAAAAATGGACAGAGCTGGTGGCGAGGTCACCGTTGGTCAACGAGCATGAAAGCTGGGGGTCACATGACAGTGATTTGTCACTGGCCACCTTACAAACTCAGCTTCATCTCCATGTTCCGGTGAGATGGTCGAGGAACTCGGGAAAATGTGCTTCTGGGGAAGAGATGGAGATGAGAAATGATGTTACAAAACCAGATGCGTAGGTAGAAATAGTAGGTTGCCATGAGAACGCTGCGGTAGGTAGAAGTGGTATTCGAATATTAACGTCTCTGTGGTAGGCCTGTAAGTCCAGATGTAACTGTGCTTTCAACATGATCATAGACTTACAAAATGGTGGAAGCAGCACACACACACACACACAAACCCACTTATCTTTTTAGTCTCCTTTGTCCTCCTAGTGCCGCAACCATACCACCCCAGCGGATCCGGTTCTGGGCCGAGGATCGATCTCCTCCTGGTCTGTCTCCGAACCCTGCGTTTCATCTGTGGGTTTAAGTCCAGAACTTGTCTCGTTAAACTCGGTGTCAAATTGCAATCAAATCAAATTGTCAACCGTACACTGCAGTCTATGCAAAAACTTATTAAATACATTTTTTACTAAAACAAGGATATCGGCCGGCAGCTCTTCCTTGCGATGTAAGTGTAGAAGCAGGACTGAAGTATCGTTGGAAGTCAGAGAAACATTGCAGTGTACTGCTGACGTCAAGCAATGTCTGTAAGACACAATAACAAACACGTTAATGCTTTGTACAAAGCCAGGATC
Organism: Pomacea canaliculata; assembly: GCF_003073045.1. Lineage (NCBI taxonomy): Eukaryota > Metazoa > Mollusca > Gastropoda > Architaenioglossa > Ampullariidae > Pomacea > Pomacea canaliculata. Next base: position 983,383 of record NC_037590.1, on the reverse strand, counting down.
GTGTGTTTTCACGAGCAAACCGTCGATGTCGCAGTTGAAGATGTGAAATATTTTCACGGGTGAGTCCCGTGCTGTGTCCTGGTGACCGTTAGCACGGACACCTCGTGTCGCGTAGTCACTGGGTCAGTGGAACTTATTCTCTCCCTTGTCTTGCTTGTGTCTTGCCGTCCACACAAAGTCCTCGACATTATGGGATAGCAATTGTCATGAACTGTGGAGGACCGGCCATCTTGTCACTTATTTCTTGTTGGTGTTCTTTGTAGGGTACTGTTGTCCGTTTCGATGTCCTCATTGACTGGGCAGGCAACTCTGACCACGCGTACAATGATGTCTGGAGGGGAGAGGATCGGGTAGGTTGTTGCCGTCTGTCACTCCGATCTTGTTCACTCCATTGAGTATGACGTGTGTGTTCCTGGCAGTTGGAGGTACCTAGGGGGACAGTAGCAGAGTGTTTGTGGTCCGTCGTGCACTAGTCATCTTCGTTAACAGCAGCCTCGTTGTCGATGACGTCACCGGTTCTGGGGCGTGTGCGTCTCGGTTCAGCGGATTTGTTCATTGTTGTAAACAGCGAACTTGACTTTTTCACGAACTTTAGACACGTTAGTTGGTAACGGCTGAATAGCCTGGTGGTTAGAGACGAGGTCTGAAGACTGAAAGGTGGTGTGTTCAAATCTGACAGTGACAAATAAAAAAGTCTGAGTGAGTGAGTGAGTGAGTGAGTGAGTGAGTGAGTCCCGGATAGCGAGTTACACAGCCCCGGGGCCGCCGATAACTTTATACGCGAGAAGCCAGACCGGACAGCTTCTCCGGGCTCTCGTGCATACGAATTTTTCGCTCCTATCCACCCGGATGAGCTCTATTACCGATTAGACCCCTTCTCCGGTCTACATGCATACGGGGCCTGGTCACCTCGCCTACTCACCTACAGGAGAAACAAGCTGAACTGAGGCAAGACTCCGAGAAATACAAACGTTCAGCGAAATGAAACAGTTATTAACTGAACTCTTCAACTGAAAAATTATTTTCGTTAAAAAGTATTAACGGATTTTAACAGAAAGAAAGAATAGTTAAAACCGGAGGGAGAGAGTTGAAAGGTCAGACATCGCCCTGTTTGTGATAGAAATGCCGAAGGATGTTAATCACAAGAAAGGTCATTAACCTGTCTCAGGATCAACGCCTCCCTGGTGTGAACACTGAACTGTGGAGGACTTGGAGACAATCAGAGCAAGACACAGCGACCTGTTCTCACCACGTGACGCCGCCTCCGCTCATGAATATTCATGAACCTCACACCCGCCGCGTCAAAAGCTTCGACACCTCCCGTCAGGCGGGTGAGGGGTGGGTGGGCGTCAGTTGACACGTCATACATTGATGGCACCCCTACCCCTACCCCGCCCCTTTACTCCTACTGTCCGCTCTACTGTATCTACTTCACACTTGCTGTCTACTCCTCCCACCCCCAGCCTCCCCTGCATGCAGTCAGTGTTTGTTTCCGTGGTTACACCTGACTGAGGTGTGGCTCTCGGCTGTGAAACGCCACGAACTTGTGTGACTGCACTGTTGCCACCATCTTTCCACTTAACTACTAAAACGAGGCAGGAGACTACAAAGCTTCCGGTTTAGTCACATTCTATGTTTAGGCTCGCCGAGACTAAGAGCGGAGAACTTGGCAAGAGGCTAAGTGTTGGTCTCGGCAGACAGACGGCCGTCCACCCACACACGTCGCCAATAGTGTGTTGACTCATACAGACATATACTACACACATACTATACACACATATACTACACACATATACTATACACACATATACTATACACATATACTACACACATATACTACACACATATACTACACACATATACTACACACATACTATACACACATATACTACACACACATATATACACAAATATAGTACACGTGGTTCACTAACAACTGTAAACACAATCGTGTGTTGACTCATACAGACATATACTATACACATATACTACATATATACACACATATACTACATGTGGTTCACTAACACCTGTACACATACACCAGGACACACGGAACTGTTTTCAGTCTCAGTGGCTGACAGTCACGTGACCCACCCACCCACCCACTGCTGCTTTCAGCGAAAGACTGAGAGGCTGCTCCACTGTCGCCTGTTCTGTTGTCTTTTTGATGAACATTGTCTTTATATTGCCTTCATCTTATCTTCTTTACGCTGCCTTCTTCTTTTCACAGACTCTTCTTCCTGGAAGAGACAGGAAGAGACTGCTTCCGGTGTGGAACAGGAAGTTCCACTGTACAGGGTCCGAGAACTCACTTTCACAGTGTCTGCAAGTCACAGGTGTTCACTTCGCTACAACTCTCTTCCTCTGGCTCAATCCTTCTCTCTCTCTCTCCATCCTTTTCTCTCTCTCCGTCCTTCTCTCTCTCTCCATCATTCTCTCTCTCCATCCTTCTCTCTCACGTTATTTGCGCATGTACTGTCAGTTATGTGTCTATAGTCGTGCACGTATACATCTATGTATACTAGAGGCCAGGGCTTCTGCTAAGGCTAAATTCTTTGGGGTCCCAGGGACCCCTTCTTCAGATTTTAAGGGGTCCCTGTTCTTCGCCCAAATTTGAATGGGACCCCATTGACGAAAATTGAAGGGGTCCTCCGAACTTTGAATGCGTACTGTACGCAATTTTTTGCGTAAGCAGAAGCCCTGCTAGAGGTGTAGTCATTATATCTACAAGTGACTCACTGTGTGTCTAGTCACTTAGCCTATGTGCGAGTGTCTAGTCACGTGTGTGTGACGTGTGTGCACGTGCTGACGGTCACTCTGTGATGTAGCTGATGTAGTGTCTCACCAACACACCAGGTGTAGACGCCAATCACGTGTGGCTGCTTTGTTCACGTGACCAGTCGACTGGTTGTGTTGCAGATGCCGACTGCGGGCCGTGGTCCGTCCTGTCCGCCGCCGTCCGCTGCTCGCCTCCCTCCTCACCTTCTGGCCGGCCCGCTGGTAGGTCCACTTGTCCCTGGCTGCTCACGCACCCAGACTGACCCACCCCACGAGTGCTGGCCCTTGACAAGCAGTCACCTGCACAGAGCATTGACCGTCCACACAAGACGATGAAGATGCGCTGATGACGATTTAACGATGATATGTGCAGTCCTACTGTCCCTCCCACACTGTGTCCTCATGTCAAGGGTCAGAGTTCAAGAATACATGTAACAAACAATATTTCAATGTGTGTTGCAGGAACCACTTGTCCAGAACATCAGTTTCTGTGCGACCATCGAATCTTCTGTGTGCCTGTTGGATGGACTTGCGACGGAGTAGATGACTGTGGCGACAACAGCGATGAAAGTGAAACGTTTTGCGGCAAAGGTAGTCGTCACTGTGTCTGACTTGATTGTTGTGTAAATAAATACCGGAAATACCTTCTGTACGCACACATTAGTGAAGTCTTGTGTCCAGTGCTGGCTGTGGTGTTTGTGGAGCTGATGTTGTTGTGTAGACGTTGGCTGTAGAGCTCCAGAGCGAGGCTGCTGCTGACGAACTGTGAACTGGAGGCGAACTGTGTGTAGTTTGTGCACCTGTCTGTGCACCTGTGTGGTGGCCTCCTGTTTGTGCCTGTGAACACGAGGCTACACACGTGTGTCCCAGGTGTAACGGTCAATGTCGTCTTGTCGTCTGTCCAGTGGCCCTGGAGGGGGGGACGCAGCGCGAGGGCCGGGTGCTGGTGTACCGCCAAGGTCGCTGGGGGTCCATCTGCACCGACACGACCTCTGACCCCACTGTCCTCGCTGACGTCATCTGCAGACAGCTGGGCTACAGGTAAGAGAGCAGTGGTGTACACAGACCATCTGCGAATTATCTTGCGTGAATTATCTTGCTCCCCCATTCCCTCCGTTTAGTCTCCCCTCCCCCATTATTTTCTGTTTTGCCTTCCTTCCTTCCTCAACCCACAGTCCAGTGCACGTCAAGGGACGGAACCCTTGCTGTCCCCGCGTCTGTCACTTCCTCAAGTTATTCTGTCACTCGGTGGAAGTGGGACTTGAAGATAATAATAAAAGGAATATATCGTGTGATCTCGGTCTGAACTTTGTGCTTTGCTGGACAGACGGTCTCTAGGATGGACATCAGTGTCACGAGGTCAGGAGACGCCGTGGGAGGACGACCTCACCTGTACCGGAAGTGAGGACAGCGTGTGGCGGTGTCTTTGGCAGAAAGCGAGGTAACTCGTATACACCACCCGACATCCTCAAATATTATACATCCACCCCAGTCTTGTACTCAGTAACCTTCTACACAGGTGATCGGCTGAGGACGTGCGTGCGTCTGTGTGAGTGCAGCGGGAAGACACCGTCACGTGACTGCACCTGTACACAGTTACCTCCATGTCTCACTATTCTCATGTCTCACTATTCTCATGTCTCACTATTCTCGTGTCTTACTATTCTCACGTTCTACCTTTCCATACTGTACAATTGCTATGTAATTGTTTCACATCGTACCCCTGTGGTGTGTACCTGCTATCACACTGTTCACAGTGTAAGTGTTCACATCGTCAAGTGTTCACAGTGTGCTGCTGTGTGGTCCCCCTGTTGAGAGCGTGACGCCGTCACCTGTGTAAACAATCGTGTGTCAGGTCAGGTGCAAGCAGATGTTCCGGTCAGCTGGTGGTCACGTGTCAGGACGATGAGCTCAGCGAGTTCCGGCAGGGTTCTGACGTCAGCGAGTGTCGCCTGGGGAGCGTCAGTGCTGCAGGTAAGTGTGGAGGTCTTGCCGACACCTGTGCCGTTGGGTTCAGCTGCTGACAGACTTTGGTTCCTAGTAAGTCTTGTGTTTGGATGAAAACACCTGGGTACCTGCCACATTGCCACGTGACCTTTGGGTGGATGAGAACTTTTAGTTAATTATCGCATGGAGGCTGTGATCTTCGGCTCGCAGTCCTTTGGACCTTTCTTGACGTTTCCCCCAGAAGCATGCAGACACTTCTGTATGACCCCTGTGTGACTCATGTGTGACTCCTGTGTCACTCCTGTATGACTCCTGTGTCACTCCTGTTGTCTCCTGCTGCAGGCTGCGGGATGAGCAAGAAACGCCTCGCGACGCGCATCGTGGGCGGAAGTGACGCTGCGCAAGGGGCGTGGCCATGGATGGTGTCGCTACGTCATCGGAAGGACAACGGTCAGTTTGGTCATCACTGTGGGGGGAGTCTCATCGCCTCACAATGGATCCTCACGGCGGCGCACTGCTTTGATGTGTGAGTCACTCAAAGGTCAAAACCCTGGCTACCCGTGTTACTGACCAATCACAGAGCTCACCCACAAGCCTTTGCGAGGCTACCAGCTCTGTCTGAGAAGCATTCTCCGGGGTTTATCACCAAATATTTCTAAAATAAAGTTATTCATAAACTTCTTTAATATGTTACTGTAAAACTTTCATCCCAAATGTAAGTTTGAATTTCTGTTCTGTCTCTGACCTCAAACAGCAGAGGGCGATGACAGGTAAGGATCGTGACCTCGCTTTAGGCTCTCATAACGGATCACGTGACCTGCCTTTAGGCTGTCATAAAGGATGACGTAGTAGTCTTTGCACGGCACCTGCAGGGTGCACTCACAGCGATCATCCTGTGTTCAGCTCCGAGACTCCGTCCGACTGGCAGGTGCGGCTGGGGGACTACGTGACCACCGCTAGAGACTCCGCGGAGTTCGACTCCACAGTCGGTGAGGTCTTCGTGCACCCGGAGTTCAACTTCAGTCGCCATGGTAACGACATTGCTCTGGTTCGCATGGGAACGCCTCGCCATGGAGTGACCTTGACCCCAGTGTGTCTGCCTGAGAAGTGTCTTGACCCCGTGACAGACGGACACGACTGTTACGTCACAGGCTGGGGTCAGACCAGAGGTGAGAGACATGGTGACACCGACAGTGACAACCATTACAGTGACGTGTTACGATAGTGGAGCAGGTGACGGTGGTGGTGACATGACAACGGTAACACAACCTCGACACTACACTGCATGTGACACACAGTGTCATTGCTGTTAAATGTCAACTGTCATGACAATCATGACACGTTGATAGAACGGCGACACAGAGAGAGAGAGACAGAGACGTTTTTACTTTTCTTCTCGGTGAGCAAAGAGTGTGTCAGGATGGTGTCTTGCTGTGGTGTGTCATGTGTACTGTGTCAACGCCTGTGTACTGGTTATACAACTGTTGACAGGTGACTGACACTGGTGTGTGACTGGGATGTGTCACTGTGTGTGTCACTGTGTTACTGGTGTGTTATTGGAGTGTGTCAGTGTGTCACGGTGGAGCTAGTATCAGTCAAGAGCTGCGTGTGTCCAGCAGGCACTGGAGACGGCGCGGTGCTGCAGCAGGTGCCGCTGCCTGTGGTGGACAAGACGCTGTGCGGCGCCTGGTACAACGAGACCATCACGACCGACAACTTCTGCGCCGGCTTCATCCTGGGAGGCAGTGACGCGTGCAAGGTAAGGTGGGGTGGGTGGGGTGGGGTGGGTAGGTGGAGCACGCACACACACACACCTTCAATTATCCGCAGTCGCCATTTACACAAAGTGTACACATGTCTGTCAGCAAGTCTGTACCAGGCGTTGTACTCTGTGCTGAAATATTCTGTCTTGACGATCGCAGGCACGCTCTTCATTCCTTCTTTGACTAAACGCCATCTTTGTTCCTGATTTGTCAAACATTGTTGCCCCTCATTTACTAAACATGTGAGTGACGTCATGTGCTCGTGTCACGTGTCTGTCAGGGCGACTCTGGGGGTCCGTACGTGTGTCTACGAGGTGGCGCGTGGGTACTCGGGGGTATCGTGTCCTGGGGTAAAGGTTGTGCTGCTCGACACCAGCCCGGCGTCTACACCAACGTCACGTCTCACCTGCCCTGGATTGCTGACGTCATCAAGCACCACAAGGAGCTGCAGCTTAGACAGTGACAGTGTCATCCAGCTGTGGGTAGACGCGAGCTCCAGCTGTGGGCAGACGTGTGATAAACGTGTAATGACGATGTAATGCTGTAACCACAACACTACTAACTGTTACAGTGTACAATGTCACAACACGTAATACAATGTCACAACCAGTCTTGCTGTCTGTGTTTTTGTTGTGTTTGATGTTCCCAATCACCAGCCCATAGTTTCCCAGCGCCCCACACACTGACCTACTGACCGACATACTGACCTACTGACCCACATCTACCTGTCGCTGCTGACGCCGGGTATCTCACAGTTTCCAGAAGCTTCCTACATCAAGAACAGCGCTGTTAGTCTCTTGGCCCGGATGACGATCAGAGGACGAATGAAAGTAAAACTGAACAACATGGCAAGCTCACGTGACTAGACACAAGGACATGACGATGGTGGACACGTGACATCACCAACCTCCCCCTCCCCCCTCCTTGCTGTGCACGTCTCATGCACGAGCCCTCAGCTCATTTATTTCCACCTGCTGTCAACATTTGTCCGATAAACAAGTGAAACTGGAAATGATTAAACAGACTTCTCATAAATATACAGGTAAGCAGCTCCTGACGAGATTTGATGACGATCATCTTAAGACAGGTTGTCTTGGACTTGTACACAGCTGTATACAGGGTAGTAACCAGCGCTGACACTAGTACACAGCTGTACACAGCTGCACTCCAAGGTAGTAACTATTGCTGACACTAGTACACGGCTTTACACAGCTGCACTCCAGTGCTGACACTATATATAGTACACAGCTGTAGTGAACTTTCCCAAGCCGCACTTTACAAGCTGACATTTGTCACATCATCTTACATCAAGTGGTTCATCGTGCTAGTTGATAACAGCTCGGTACACGGGTTTGCCCTCCACAGAGCAGTCTAGGTCTGTGACGAATGTTCTCGTTGTCCACGTCGTTATGTGTGTAAACAAGTCTGTGTCACCCGCTTCTGGCGACAAGTCGGGTATCACCGAGTACCTGAGGGACGCCCCTAGCTGTGGGTTGAGATGGCCATACCTGTGTCGTTAGTCTTGCTCCATACCCGACTGTGTGGTGATGGGTGGCCCAGTCGTCAGGGAGGCTGTGTGTGGCCTGGTGCGTAATGCTGTGACGTGCGTGGCTGTTTGTGACGTCCTGTAGTCAGCAGTCTGCTGGTGGTGTGTGACCACTCTGTGTGACCAGTCTGTGTGTGACCAGCCAGCCTCCAGTGTCTGTGTGTGACACGTGCTGCAGGCCTGACGAGCGGGAAGATGACAAGGGTGCAGCACCTTTCCCACACACCTGTGCTACTGTGGTACCTCGCTACCCTCTCAGGTAAACTTACCTTATACTAAGGTGACCAGACGTCCCGCTTTTGACCTCGTGTCCCGCCTGTTATCGGGCAGGACGCCCAATGTCCCGCTTTCGCTTTCTGGCAAGTCCATCAAATGTGCCGGTTGTCTTTAAAAATCACTTTTTTCGGCGTTCTTTGACCGGTGACGACGCCATCATCGGCACGTGTCCCGCTTTCGCCCCCGAAACGTCTGGTCACCTTACTTATACCGGCATAAATGTCTTCATTACTCACGTGTCCCAAATGTACTTAATGACCGAGCTCCGTCCACTTGTGGTACAATGGTAGAATGGAGTGTCCACTACTGTCACCACCCACCCACCCCACCACCCGCATAGGCAATTCTATTCACCCGCTAATAAGTTCTAGTTTAGTTTATTCCTTGTTACTCCTCGCGGAGCACAGGGAGCTACTGAAGGTGAGCCTACTGTCACTCAGGGTCACAGGTGAAAACTGAGACATCATCAGGTGCACGACTTGAACCTTTGACCCCTGCATGTGTTTATTGGTGTGTAGTCACGTGATGCTGTACTGACAGTGCGTATGTGTACTAGTGAGTGTGTCAGCCTGCTTGTTGTTGATGTCACCCTGTCATTACAGCTTCACAGCTGCATTTCACACCTCGGCAGTGCTCTGCCCCCGCTGTCCTCTGCAACAACACCAACATCTGCATCCACCCCGACACAGTGTGCGATGGGTACAACGACTGCCACGACTCGGAGGATGAGAGCAGGTGCCCCACACACGGTGAGCTGCTTGCTGTTCAGTTTAGAATAGTAGATATGACGTCACAGCTGTGTGATTAGAACTGTGGGTATGATGTCACGTGCAGCTGTGTGATTAGAACTGTGGGTATGATGTCACGTGCAGCTGCGTGACTAGAACTGTGGGTATGATGTCACGTGCAGCTGTGTGATTAGAACTGTGGGTATGATGTCACGTGGAGCTGTGTGATTAGCAGGTATCCAGCAGCTCCCTGCATCTCGATGAGGTTTTGTTGACTGTTTACTCTACGACTGTGACTGTCCTCAGGTGTTACTGTGAGGTAGACAACAGACTGTGTGCCATTTGTTGTAGACTGTGACTCTGTCACGTCAACCTTCACAGTCATAGAGCTGTGTGATAGTGAATATGTGATGTTTATACAGCTGTGTCTATTGATCTCCTCCTCCTCTCCTCCTCCTCCTCCTCCTCATTTACTTATTTAGCGCATGCCCAGTGAGTTGTGAGAGCGCTGTACAGAGCTGTGCTGTAGTCGGGGTGTGAGGTGAGTTGTATGCAGCAGACAGTTGTTGTTGTTGTTGTTGTTGACAGGGCTGCTGTCCATCCTCACCTTACCTGGCCGGCCAGCCAGCCTGCAAGCCTCAAGCAACACCAGCACAACAACAGCAACCACAACCACGCCACATCCAGCGTCTACCCAGGACACGCCCAGCGCCTGTCAGCGGGTGGAGGAGGTACACGGGGTATCCGGCGTGATTACGTCACCAAACTACTTCTCCCTCACGGACCCCCACTACCCCGCCCTCGTCACCTGCGCCTGGCACATCCGGGGCCCTCCCGCGTCCTTCATCGTCCTGCACTTCGACGACTTCCAGCTGGAGGACTCGTTAGAGTAGGAGTCATCTTCCCTTGGTTTGCATCGAGAGGCTGAGACGTGTCGTCTGCTCCTGCTGCTTCCCTTGTATCTCTTGGTTGCTTCCCTTGTATCTGTTGGTTGCTTCCCTTGTATCTGTTGGTTGCTTCCCTTGTGTGTGTTGTGAGAACAGTGGGGACAGTGTTGCTGATGTGGCCTCTGGAAAAGTTTACAGTCGCGCCTGTCAGGTCTCGTGTAGCTGTAGAGAAATAAACAACATCAACATCAACATCAACATCAACATCACATATTTGATGGAAGTACAGACGGTGCGCCAGTCACGTGACGATAACCTACATCAGGTGTCAACTCGTGTGTGTATCGCTGTGTGTTTGCTCCTTGTTTAAACTGTTGAGGAGAATGGACTAATGAAGACTACGACCGTTGAAAGTATTTCTAGCTGCTGCTGTCCATGTCGTGTCCCAGGTGCCGAGCGGACAGTCTGACCATCTACGACGGGGCCAGCGACCGGGCGCCGCTGCTGGAGCGAACTTGCGGCAAGTACCTCCGGGGAGGTGCTGACCTCGGGTAGACACGCCTTCCTGCAGCTCATCACCGACACAGGGGTGGAGGGCCGAGGGTTTAGCATTGCTTGGACAGCAGTGAGCACACGTGAGACTCAGTGTTGTTACAGATATTTTCATGGCTGTGAGGTTAGTTTTTTGTAGCACCGTCAGGTGAGCGCTTTGTAGCACCGTCGCTAACATCAAAGAGATCTCAAAGCCGCACCGACAAAGAAAGGTGTTTGTCCTCTCTTGGAACGTGCAGCTTGTTTATTTCTGTCTTTTATTGGGTTGCATAGCAACACTGAAGGATTGTAGGACGTAGGTCAGGCAACTTCACACAACTGACACTGGTTTGTTTCTCGCGCAGTCACCACGCCCACCACCACACTGACCACGCCCACACCAGCACCAGGTTGCGATGGCCACGCCCTTGAGCTGACATCACCCGGGTCTGTGACGTCACCTTACTATGACGGAAAGAGCCTGTACCCGAGTTTTCAGACGTGCCGCTGGGTGGTGACTGGTCCACCCGGCTACGTCATCACGTTCACGTTCAATAGCTTCGAACTGGAGTACACCCCGGGGTGCGAATACGACTACCTGGAACTGTATGACGGAGCAAACACCAGGTGGGTCAGAGGAAAACGTGTTACTGGTGGTGGTGTGTGGTGGTGTGTGGTGGTGTGGTGTGTGTGGTGGTGGTGGTGTGGTGGTGGCAATTTGTTGAGTCTGTCACCGTCCTTCTCGTCTGCTGTGAACGTGTTCACTGGTGAACAGCACACTGTACACATGTAGACTGAACCCTGACCTTTCTTTTTGTTCTACATTTCTTTTTTCCCGTGTTTCTCTTTTTCTTGTTCACCCTGCTGCTGTCTGTCGTCAACTTCCTGTTTACCTCACAGCACTGCCATGCGCACTCTGTGTGGCGAGCGCCCCCCTGATGACGTCACCACCACATCCAACATGGCGCTGGTCAAGTTCGTGTCTGACGCGGAAGTGGCGGGAATCGGATTCAATGCGACTTTCATCTTCCACAGACCGACAGGTAAGTGACAGGTGTGTTTCAAGTGGGAGGCTCTTCACAGCACAAAGTCCAGCCACCCGTATCTCTCAAACAAACACCCAAACAAGAACCTTTCTACATCTCCCACCCTAACACGTTAAGAGATGCCTGACACAGAAGATGACCAACAGTTGGTCTTGCAGCCAGGTGTGGCCCTGACCAGTTCACCTGCAACCCTGGGAGCTGTATCCCCCACAGCGCAGTGTGTGACGGTGTTGACGACTGCTCCAGCGGCGGAGACGAGACGTTTTGTCGTGAGTACCCACCCGATATAAGTATAGAGCTTAGAGGTACCACCACCCGATATAAAGATAGAGTTGACTCATGAGTACCACACCCGATATAAGGATAGTGCAGTAGAAGCATGCAATCGAGCGATTGGTTTAGTCTCCTGGTACCAGCACACATCGACAGTTTATAAGAGCACAACATCACAGCTCTGTGTAATTACATATAATCAGACATAATAAACAAGCTTTACCACAACAACACCACAGTGGCAAGTATTCATGACTTGCGGAAACCTTGGCACCAAGAGCACCATGTTGACCCTTGACCCTTTGACAGCCTCTAGCCTCTGTGGTCACGCCCCCACATCCCCCCGTCACTGGAGGCGCACAGGATTGTGGGAGGTCAAGAGGCGGTGCCCGGAAGCTGGCCCTGGCAGGTGTCGCTGCTCATGATCGGCAAACATCGATGTGGAGGGTCGCTGATCGCCGACACCTGGGTCCTGACTGCTGCTCACTGCTTTGACAGGTGAACTTTCTTGGCCTCTGTCTGCACCTGTCACACCTGCATCACACCTGTACTCACCAGATTACCTACCTGTTTTCATTGACAACAACAGCATCGGCCTGTGACCTCAGGCCTGTGACCTGTTGGGGTCAGTGACATGACATGACATCACTTTGCGTTACAGCAACTGGCGGCTGCCTGACTGGAGTGTGATGGCCGGACTGCATTCGCTGAGGACCTCTGACCCTCATCAGCAGCTCTTTAACATCAGCCGCATCATCATCCACCCCGAATATGTTTCCCTGACGTCAGAGAATGACGTGGCCCTTGTACACCTGGCGTCACCTGCTCACCCGGATGATTACGTCAGCTTGGTCTGTCCGCCGTCAGCAGCGCTGTCGCCTGGGACCATGATGTACATCACTGGCTTCGATGTGTGAGAGTGGAGAGAGTTGAGTGAGTGCTTTGAGTAAGTGAGTGGTGTGAGTGTGAGTGGTGTGAGAGAGTGAGTGGCGAGAGTGAGTGAGTGGTGTGATTGAATGGTGTGAGAGTGAGAGAGTGGCTTGAGTGAGTGCTTTGAGTAAGTGAGTGGTGTGAGTGTGAGTGGTGTGAGTGTGGCGTGAGTGAGTGAGAGAATGAGTAGCGTGAGAGAGCGAGTGGTGTGAGCGAGTGAGTGGTGAGAGTGAGTGGCGAGTGTGAGTGAGTGGTCTGAGTGAGTGAGTGGTGCATGTGCATGTGCGAGTGTACAAACAGTAAACAGCGATTCAAGCCTCCCAGCTGACCCTCCGTGTCCCTCCTGTCGCCTAGTAACGTGTTGCGCTGAGAAGCTGAAGCAGGCCGCGGTGCCGCTTATCGACACCAGGGTGTGCAACACCAGCGACTACAACAGCCGAGTGCTGCAGCACATGGTGTGTGCGGGCTACCAGGAGGGCGGCACGGATACGTGTGGGGTACGTGCACTGGTGCATGCGAGTGCTTGTGTCTGTGTGTGTGTGAAGTGAGTGTGTGTGAGAGAGTGTGTGTGTGAGTGTTTTACAATGTTTTACTTGCGAACAATGTCCCCGGGGAACTGGACACGTGACTGACCGTCATGACGTAATTCACACCTGTCAGCGCTAACACAATGCTCCAGGTGAAAAGTTACCTGCGACATTCACACGTCATCATTCTCTTTACATCTCGCCAAACGGCTCACAACCCCCACCTTCACCCTCTCTCCTCCCCTGAACAACTGAAGACTGAAGCTGCTGAGCTCACGAGGAGAGACTTGTCAGGGTACAAGTCACGTGACACACCTGAGCCGACAGTGTCATCATATAGAAGGCCACTGAACTACCCGTGCTACCCGTGCTACACTGCTGTTGTCCCGTTATAACCAACCTCCACTCTCACACATGAACACCAACACCAACACCACTCTCACACACAGCAGTTGTCGCAGTTGTCGCTGTTGGCAGACGGTCGGTCCTAAGACATCTACAGGCCGCACTCTACCCTCCCCTGGAGTAAAGGTGGCGGCGCCTTCAATCAGCACGTGGCGGGGAAAGAGCAGACAAGTGAGAAGAGCGACTGATGGCATCCGACATGTCACACAGTGGTGTCACACAGTGGTGTCACTCAGTGATGTCACTGAGGACGATGGGGATGATGGTGTGTCTGTCAGTTCATGCATGCGAGTCCATGCATACCCGGGTGCACCTGTTATCAGTGTGTACCTGTCTACACCTGTGTTTTCTTGACGATGTTTCAGGGCGACTCGGGTGGCCCTCTCGTGCATGAAGCTGGTGGTCACTGGCAGCTGTACGGCGTGACGTCATGGGGGGTGTCTTGTGGAGGTAACAAACTGCTGTGTGTGTGTGTGGTCTGTGTGTGTGTGGTCTGTGTGTGTGTGTGGGTATATGATCTGTGTGTGTGTGGTCTGTGTGTGTGTATATGATCTGTGTGTGTGTGTGATGCTCGTGTTCCGGGTACAAGACGGAGTACAAATCACATTGTTTATCGCGACTACGCGCTGTTTGTGTCACAGTCCGTGAGCTTAGCGCCTGTTGTTTACACTTGTTGTTTACACTTGTTGTCAACTATTTGTGAATGTGTTTACTTCCTCAGAACAAGGAATGCCGGGTGTGTACATGATGGTTCTGGACTACCTGGACTGGATACGAGCAACTATCTCCAAGAACTCTTAGGCCGGATGTTGGCATCAACGGCTGCCGTTAGCGGGGCGACACCTGTGTGACGTCATCAGCCACAACACCTTCAGGCTGACCTCCCCTCGTCGTCTGTTTGTTTGTTGTGAGGTTTCCTTGCCCACCTCGTCAACTGGACGTCAACTGGGATTTAAAAGTTTCTCGGCAACAAGAATATTTATTGCTCAGTTGCTAATAAACACACACAGACACTACTGTCACAAGCGTTATTTATAGAACGTTATTTATAGAACGTTATTTATAGAACGTTATTTATACAACGTTATTTATAGAACGTGTGGCTACCCACGAATGTATTGTAAGAACAACAACGAGCCTCGTCTACTCGTCATTAACTCTGTCATTGTCACAGTCTTTCATCTTTTCAAGTCATCGAAGAAACCTGTCGCTCGATCGTCTTTAGGAGACTGGTAGAGACAGTCGTCACACACTGGACTGTAGTCAACACCAACACAGTTCCTGAGTTTTCTACAAAATGTTGTGGTGCTGCTGCTGGTGGTGGTCAACACGCCAGCAACGGATTTTCCCGAGTTGTCCGAAGACCAGTGAACACATGTTCGTCACCTTTGACCTTAGTGCTTTCGCATTAACGTGCATGGCTCACTGTTCATCAGAGGTCACGTGACACACGTCGTCAGCGTCCAGCAGACGCCCTGTGGCTGACCCCTACTGTCTGCGCTCCCATGATGCCTTGCGAGTGTCATCCTTAGCACGTGCTGGTCCTCTCCATGCCCCACCCTAAGCCCCCAAGACCGTGAGTTCACGATGGGTGCACTGAGTCGTGTTGATGAAGATGACTGATCAACACCAAGACCCGTGACGCCACCACAGTCGGTCACAACACCGTGAAGACCTCCACGACCTCGAGAAGGTTCTGCAGGTCCGAGGACAGGTGCACAACATGGCGGCGGACTGGGGAGGTCAACGGGTTATTGAGCTGCTTCACGGCTCAGGTGAGGAGGTGTGGACTCCATGACACCATGACACATGGACTCCATGACACCTCCACCGACGTCCTCACGTGCGACAGCAACGTACTTCGCCTCGTTTGCGTGGAGTGGCTCTGCTGTCTCCGCATCCTCTGAAAAAACAAACCACGACGAGCTTGAAGACGAACTGATGTCACTTTGATGATAAAATAAACCACGCCATGATTTTACACCTGCAGACACCTGTCTAGATGAGTGGCATGAGCAGTGGGACAGTGACACACACTAGGGTGGCGAACATGAGGAGCGTCACAGTGATGGACGCTCACCACCTGTCTGTATGGTGTACGTCACTACCTGCTATAAATAGCTGGTCGTCTGTACCTACACATGTCAACAACAACTTGACAGGTCAAGGGCTGGGCCCCTACTCTGCAAACAGAAAAAGAGAGGAACTGACCCTGAAGGGTTAACTGCTGCAGAGCCTGGGACAAGCTGTTGTACATCTTGAGGTCAGCGATGTCGGCCTTCAGCAGGTACTTGACCACCCGGGACTGCAACACAGTGTGGGCACTGACACATGTGACACAATGTGTCATGACATGTAGATTGTACTGTCTGTCTACAGCCAATCACAGCACAGATACCAGCAGTTTAAATAATGATCGCCAGTGAATGGTGTGTGGGTCAGTATGTGGATAATGACACAGTAATTGCGATAATTGCAATGTGCTCTAGTTGATTATAATAAACACAATAATTCCTGGTATTTTCTGTAAGACTGTCAGACAAGTCAGGTGTGTTGAGGGTACTCAGTCACGTGACGTCCTCACCTGCCAGTCCACTGTTGAGGTCACAAAGGGCACGGTAACAGATATTCAGGTCAGGGTCACTAGAAGGAAAGTCAGTGTCAAGGCCATTAACAGTCATCAAGGTCACAGGAAGCAGAACTCACTCTCATGTTACAGAAGACAAGGGTCACATCACGCCGCGCTGCTTCCGCCAGGAGGGACTTGATGCTCTGCACAGGGACATCACGTGACCTTAAACACACTCCGACATCGGGGCTTCCGTCTACAGCTACAGTCACACCGTCATGCACACAGGCACACGGACAGAAAGGCTCACACACTAGCACGGACATACACACACACTAGTACAGACACACACACAGAGAAGTATAGACACACTCACTAGTGCGGACATCCACGCACACACACACATACACACATTAGCACCAGACAGACACGAGGACAGGAAGTAGGAGGAAGACTTGAGGACAGCAGGAAGACAGGAGAAGCTGTGGTGACGTCTGTCGACGCCGTGAGTTAGTCGGCAGCTGACTTGGCTTCCAGAAAGTGAAGGTGTGTGAATGTGTCTGCCGGTCCCCATCTCTCACCTGCCTCCCCCACCCCCGCACACCTACCTGCACCGTCGTGTAGTCCACACCGTACACACTGCGCATGTCCACAACCACAGACTTGGGCTTCTCGTCCTCCAGCGCCGCCTCCATCACCTTCTCCTCCACGTACTCCACCGCCGGGAAGAACAAGCCCTGGTCAGGCTGCACGATGACCACGCCCTGCCTCCGAGACACCTGTGAACGATGACAGGTAGACTGTAGGACTGTGGCTGATTAGACTTGAATTGTGCAGGTGAGGTGAACTGCGTGCAGCTCTGGTCTTGTGGTCGACTGCAGGCTCGCTGGTGGTAGTCGGTGTCGCTGTCAGGTCGTTGACGTCGGTCGTCAGGTGGAGGTTGTACAGGTGCTCGCAATATTCAGTCCAGAGGCTCACTTCAGTCAGGCTTGGTGTTAGAAGGCGGCCATTGCTGTGTAGTCTTGTCGACCTGTCTTGTTGACCTGTCTTGACCTGTCTTGTTGACCTGTCTTGTTGACCTGTCTTGACCTGTCTTGACCTGCTTGTTGACCTGTCTTCATGAGGGTCTTTAGCAGCTGCCAGACATTCTTGCTGTCACCTCGTGCACCGTGAGTTCTAATTAAGTTCTAATTACTGTTGATATGTATGATTACTCAGGGACTGCGATAGACGGAGGGCAGAAGGTAAAGAAGAGGACTTCACAAAGCTCAGTGTTTCTCACCTGTAGCTTAGGCCGCGCCATGGGGTACAGCAACAACAGCAGCGACAACCCGATGCCTATCAGAATTCCGTACTGAAACCCAGCAACAGAACTCAGGTACTCATCATACATTACCCAAGACACAATGACACTTTATCTTGTGATCAAGTCACTACAGCCATAAATTCCACGTGAAGCCATGTTGAATGATGACGTGAACAGTTTGAAGATAACTGACAAAGTGCTTGGAGGCAACTGTAGGTGTAGGGTAAATATTATTCAACACAGTTAACGGACTGATGTATAAGTTTGTCACACACACACCCACACACAAACACACTCACAAACACACTCACAAACACACTCACACTCACACACACACTCACACGTGTGTTGACATTCAGCGTCAAACGTGGCGTGCAGTCACACAGTCACACGCATGTTCACCGTGCTACAGATAAAACGCGACGGTAAAGGAGAGATGAGCGTGCATAGCAGGTTGTGGTTCATAGTTCACAGTTCACAGGTCGTCAGTAAGGTGGGGTGGGTGAGGTGGTTGAGGTGCCAGTATTTCCCCTGTCCGTTGAGCGGTTTATTTACTCTTTACCCACTTCGTGCCTGTGTTGTTGCCGTGTTGTTGCCATGTTGTTGCCGTGTTGTTGCCATGTTGTTGTCGTGTTGTTGCCGTGTTGTTGCCATGTTGTTGCCGTGTTGTTGCCGTGTTGTTGCCGTGTTGTTGCCATGTTGTTGCCGTGTTGTTGCCGTGTTGTTGCCATGTTGTTGCCGTGTTTTTGCCGTGTTGTTGCCATGTTGTTGCCGTGTTGTTGCCGTGTTGTTGCCATGTTGCCATGTCAACAACAAGGAACAAAGGAAGGAGGGAGAGCTTGCTGGGGGCGGGGGCTGTTGTCTATACACTGACCTCAATCCCGATGACGAAGGACAAGATGAAGGTGACCACGTGAATGAACAAGTCCCACTCTGAAAAAAAGAAAAGCACAACGATAAACACTGAAAGAGGGCGCTGCAGTTCTATGCACATCAACATCCAATCAACATCTAAAGGATTGTAGTTCACCTCCACTGCTCCACCAGCACGATGACATCAACATTTGTAGGACTGAGGCCTCCTTCCGCTGGCAGACCATCCTACACGGTGCGGCGATATTATTGGCATTAACATCTGTAAGCCTCAGCTGTTGTCTATTATCTAGTGTCTACTGCAGTGTCTATCGCACAGAGATGTCATGGATGTGGATAATTCGCGTTGTTGTCGCTGTAAGAGCCGAGCGCCATGAAGTGCAGGTGTGTAAACACATGGCTGTCGTCATGACTACAAGTAAACTTTAGCAAGTGTCGGCTGTCACCACATGGCCATGGCTCCATGTAAACTACAGCAAGTGTCGGGTACATGGCTGCCACCACATGCTCATGGTTACTAGTAAACTACAGCAAGTGTCGGGTACATAACTACAAGTAAACTACAGCAAGTGTCGGGTACAGAGCACGTGACCGCCTTACTGCTCGTCCTCCACAGCGACAGGAACATCCTGTAGTCAAACATGGGGAGGACAGCCATGATGATGACTGCAGCCAGCGCCGCCTTGGGGATGTAGTGACAGTAGGGCATCAGGAACTGCAGCGCCAGTAGGATCAGCACACCTGTACACACGGAGTAACGCCAGGTAATGTACCCCGGGTACATCACAGCTGATGTCTAGTGATGAAGACACATACAGTGAAGGCAGGAAGTGTTAAAAACTGAGCAGGACGACAGCAAGACAGACATGGCGACAGCAACATTGGTGAATAGCAGCGTGTGAGTGTTGACAACATGTGTGTGCGTGCGTGTGATCACGTGTGTGTGTACGTGCGTGTGATCACGTGTGCGTGCGCGCGTGCGTGTGTGTTACTTGCAGCAGTTATCGCCCCTCACCTGTGAAGAGCCTCCAGCAGGAGTTCGAACCCCACTCTGGGAATTGACGGCAGTCCTGTCAAAGAAACAACTTGTGATGGTTGCGATGTGCAGAGTGAAACATGTTGTGTCACCGATGTAAAGCTTAATGAGAGAGAAACTAATACAACTATCATTACAATTAACAGCCAAGCGGGCAATAACTCAAGGTCTGTGTCATTGCTGTTACCCTGTAATCTTCTGGATTATTCTCTGTTGTTTACAGTTTATTCTGTGCTGTTTACAGTTTATGCTGTGCTGTTTACAATCTCTCTCCACTCAGCCAGACAGCCATGGCAATGTTAGTTTAGTTTATTTCTGGTTAGTTCTCAGGAGCGTAGTGGCGATGTAGTTTTCACTACAACATCTGTCAGTGACACTCGCTACTAAATCTTGTCTCCACCCGTGACACAACACACAGTGTCTCAGTTACTCACCGTGAGAAGCTACCCGTGACAGGGTATGACGATACGAACGAGCTGACAATGTTGGACACACCTGTAAACACACGTGAGACGTCTTCAAGTACACGTGTACTCTAACACATGTGTACCCTACAACACACGTGTACCCTACAACACACACGTGTCAGTCGTAAGGAGTGCACCATGTGTCAACCACACACAACCTCTTTGAAATACACGTGTAATGTTTGTAACACACACTTAGCAGCACAAGACACTGTAACACCGTAACGACTGAGAACACGTACAACGACTGTAACACACACGCTATATATATATACACTCTCACTACTATATATAGACATCACATATACTCACTACTATATATATACACTCACTACTATATATAGACATCACATATACTCACTACTATATATATACACACTCACTCCTATACCAACATCACATCTACTCACCACTACACACACCTACATCACATCTACTCACTACTATACACAAACTATATATATATATACACTCACTATATATATATATACACACTCACCACTACACATACCTACATCACATCTACTCACTACTATACAGTCCAAACTATACATATATATACACTCACTATATATATATACACTCACCACTACACATACCTACATCACATCTACTCACTACTATATATATACACACATCACATCTACTCACCACTACACACACTATATATATACACACTCACAACTACACATACCTACATCACATCTACTCACCTATAGCTATCAGTTCCTGTGTGGGGTCGATCTTGTAGTTGTTTATCCGCGCTGCCATCAAACAAGAAGACAGACAGTGAGAGGTGGCAGACGACAGGTCAGACAGGAGAGAACAGGTGGCCTCAAACCTAACATTCACAAACGTGTGCTTGCTGGAAGGATGCACCTCATTGTGTAATAATACAGGTATATATGTATGTGTGTGTGTGCGTGTCTGTGCGTGTGTGTGTGTCAACTACACTCCTAGCTAAGTACAGACACGTGTGTAGATGTGTAGCACGGAGGCTGAGTGAGACTCACTGACCGAAGGCTTTGCCGATGGCGATGGCCTCTACCAGCCCCAGGACGGGCACGATGATGAAGCCGGTGCCGATTCTCTGAAAACATCCACAGCAGCGAGTGTCAGATGTCAGCGTATCTGTACATCTGTACATACTGTACACACAGCACGCACTGTACATACAGTTGTAAACAACACCTCACCTCAGGGCAGTCAGTGGCAGGTGTCACTAGACTAATTGTAAAATCTCAGCTTACTCACCTCAAACACCTGACGTACTCACCTGAATCACCTGACCTGTGCTCACCTCACTCACCTGACGTACTCACCTCAAACACCTGACCCACTCATCTCAAACACCTGACGTACTCACCTCAATCACCTGACCTGTGCTCACCTCAATCACCTGACGTACTCACCTCAATCACCTGACCTGTGCTCACCTCACTCACCTGACCTCAAACACCTGACCCACTCAACCTCAAAACCCTGACTACTCACCTCAATCACCTGACCTGTGCTCACCTCAATCACCTGCGTACTCACCTCAATCACCTGACCTGTGCTCACCTCAATCACCTGACGTACTCACCTCAATCACCTGACCTGTGCTCACCTCAATCACCTGACGTACTCACCTCACAATCACCTGACCCACTCACCTCAAACACCTGACTTGTACTGAGGTTAGCACGCGGACTGGAGAAGACCGGAGGCTTGAAAGCTGGGAATGCCTGGGGTGATGTCGTCGGTGATGGAGATGACGTTGATGTTGTAGCTCATCAAACTGGCCGCCACCCCACCAGCAGCCACCACGACGATGGCGTTGGCCCCTGCAGGTGTACATACAGGTGTAAACAAACATTCTGCCAGCAACAACAAACAATACATTAACTTGGCGACCTAAGCGCTGACTGTGTCAGCTTGTCCCCAGGTGAACTCTGTCTACCTGTCACAAGTGTCACGCCCGAAAGGCGGGTTCAAAGGGTCAATATAGCATTCTCCACCTCTGTCTGACCAGTGTATTTACTCGCGAGGGACTGGGGACATCTAGGACTGGGGACATCTAGGACTGGGGAACATTCCCAGGGTGTCCATCTCGCTCGTCTGACGAGTGTCGCCGCGACCTGTGAATGCCACTGACTGTGACCTCATGTACCAGAGGTCAAGCATTGTTTGTGTTGTTGTCTACAGGTGGGCAGAACTGAGCAGGACCCACGTGCTTGACCCCAGTGTCGTGTCCAGCCCTGTTCTGATCCCTTGGAATCGTTACAATCGTCTTTTTTTTTTAATTCATCTCCATCACTGCATTTCTAGTCCCAAGCGTCATCTATCCCTATGCATCATCATCATCATCATTATCATCATCATCATCATCATCATCATCATCATCCTCAACCATCATCACCACCATCATCATCCTCAACCATCATCACCACCATCATCATTCTCAAACCATCATCCTACCTGTCGCAACGAGCCACACAGTCTTGCGCGCTGCGCGCACGTGACCCTTGACCGTCCTGTCGTGGTCATCGTCGTCCTCCCACTTGATGTCGCGGAGTTTCTGTTGCAAACATAGAGCAGGAGGTGAGTGTGACGATGACACACCTGCTAAACTGTCAGTCAGACGACAGACAGCACCGTCATGGCCACGTGACCCCATGGCCTGCAGTCGCACACCACGTGACTAACGGTGAGCTACTAAGGTACAGAGAGTGGTTCATCGTGAGTACTACTCACCTTGAGTAAGAAGAGAACCACCATACACACAAGGCCCATAACCATGTCCCAGATCCTGAAACATCCACCAGGGTATTCATGACGGTTGCTATGACTACAACAGACAAACTTTATGACAGTTATCTTCTGGTAACTTGTTGTCCCTCGTCTGACTGACTCCTGCCATCTCTCTGACCTCCCCTCTCCCTCCTGGTCTTTGTCCTCTGTCTGCGCGCATGCTCCCTCTGTAGGTGTACACGTATTTCCTCCTTCACCCTCTCTCTCTATTAGTCTGTGTGCTCTACTGTCTGTCCTATTAGTATTTATTCTGTCTTCTGCTCTCTCCACAAGTTGTGTCCGTGTGTCTGTGTGTGTCTGTGTGTGTGTCTGTGTGTGTGTGTATGTGTATGTGTGTGTTTGTGTGTGTCTCTGTGTGTGTGTCTGTGTGTGTGTGTGTCTGTGTGTGTCTGTGTGTGTGTGTCCGTGTGTCTCTGTGTGTGTGTCTGTGTGTGTCTGTTTGTGTGTGTGTGTGTGTACGCGCTAGATGTCCCCCTTCCTTTGATTGTCTGTCCTGTCATCCTTGCTCAGTCTGTCTGTATCTTCTGTCTATTTCTGTTCCTCTTTACTGTCAGTCTGTCATCACCACACTGTAGTAGACTGTCATCACACGACACCTACTTTGTCTCGCGGATCTTGGAGAAGGTGTCGTAGACCATCTGGAGGAACTCATCGGAGACGTCCTTCAGTCCCAGCACGCTCTGTAACAGACAAGTCGTGTTGTCCTGATGAGCCACTCAGTGACAGAGACCTTAGCGAGACAGACACAGAACTGGCGACCTTGGTGTCATGACACGAAAGTAGATTAGTGACCTTGACCTTACAGAAGGGAACTTGACCTACCTTGACCTGGCCGAACGCGATGGTGATGGCGGCAGCAGAGGTGAAGGCGTGATGACGGAGTGAGAGATGTAGTTGACCAGGATACCTTCACAGATCACAGTGACACATGTCTGTAGTGTGTGACACGTCAGCATACTTATCTGTGTACTGTCACTGTCAGCACTACAGTGACGTCATCTCATGTCTGACAATCGACTCCCCTCCTCACACAAGTCCTGCCGTCACACTGACACTGACACCGACACTGAAACGATACTGACACTGACACGACACTGACACGACACCGACACTGACACGACACTGACACGACACTGACACGACACTGACACGACACACGACACTGACACTGACACGACACTGACACGACACTGACACTGACACGACACTGACACTGACACGACACTGACACGACACTGACACTGACACTGACACTGACACTGACACTGACACGACACTACACTGACACGACACTGACACGACACTGACACTGACACGACACTGACACTGACACTGACACTGACACACTGACACTGACACGACACTGACACGACACTGACACTGACACAGCACTGACACGACACCGACACTGACACTGACACGACACCGACACTGACACGACACTGGCACTGGCACAACACTGACACTGACACGACACTGACACGACACTGACACTGACATCATCACATTAAGAGAATCGGAAAACTGCATACTGTGCCCTATAAGCAGTGACAGACTACACACTGTGCCCTATAACCAGTGACAAGACAAAGACAAGCTGACCTAGGTGTAGGATTCCCATGACGAGCTGCACGAGGCCACAGAAGAGGGTCAGCACCAGGGCCAGTGTGGGGTCGTCGTCTACAGGTGACTGGGCGTAGGTGCCTGTTATCAACGACATTATCGCCGTGGGGCCGATGGTGATGTCCTTGGAGGTGCCCAGGAACATGTACACAAAGCAGCCCATGAAGCCCGAGTATAGACCGTACTGCACGCGACATGAGGACAGGGTTAGTCAGGGTACGTCAGGGTACGTCAGGGTACGGGTACATGTTACACCGCGATCAGGAGTACGACAGGATACACAGGGTAAACACAGGCCACGCCTACATTAAGACCGGAAGTACTGCTGACTTTCTCTTTAAATATTCTCATCTGCCATAGCTACGTGTTACACTGAATGTGCTGCTGCCACCTACTGGCGCGCGGAACTCTGGGAAGGAACTCACCTGGGGAGGGAGGCCGGCCACCACGGCGTAGGCCAGCCCCTGGGGGATGACGGTGAGGCCCACGGTGAGGCCTGCGATGAGGTCGCTCTGCACGTCGGGACATCTGCACTCAAAAGACAGTCAGTGTCACCATCCCGACATCACTGTCACTGTCATGACATCTTGACAGTGAACACCTTCACTCACTTCACTCAGCCTCGCCAGGTAGTCTCACCCACCCACACCTGGATGCTCCACTAGCCGGGTGTACACATACCCACGTACTCCCGGCAAAAGACAAGCATTGAACACCCACGCCTACCCGCCTTCTTCCTCCACCCCTCCGAAAATTGCAACAATTACAAGACATTAAACACTAATTAGCATGCTCCCAGACATTGATTAAGACATTAATTAGCATGCTTTAGAAATTAACTAAGATTCCATTAACTAACGTGCTCCCGACATCGCCAGTACAGTGAGAGCTGGATGCCCTGGGATCGGATCTCGTCTCAGGCACGCTCTTCTTTCCCTGCATGTGGCTGCCTCGTCACCTATATATCTGTATACCATACATGTATAGCCTGAGCTGCTGGGTCGGCGTAAAGCTCCAGTCCTCCCCCCCTACACCAGACGATCCCCACCCCTCAGTGCTTGTTCCTTGGGAGGCTGTCTGGCTGGTGTAATGGCGGACCGGCCTGCAGACATCCACACCCACGTGCAGCAGGTAGTTTCGTCCCCTCCGTGCAAACTGTGGCTTGTGTCTGTCTGGGGATGCACGTGTCAAAGGTCAACTCGTGGTACGGTGGGGATATGTCATTAAGGTCACAGGGAGAAAGGTCACAATGAATGGCATTGGCATCAAGGTCACGTGGTCAAAGGTTAAGAGAGTGCATAGTGTCACGATGACCATCTGTGTTGTAATGGCATTGACTGTGGGCGGTATGTCTGGCCGGTCGTCTACCTGCTGGCAGGTCCTCACAGTGGGAGGTACATCACATCACTAACTCCTGGCATCGCCTCAAAACGAGTCACACCAACCCTTCTACCCAGTCCTCCCGTCCTCCCGACCTCCCTCGTCTGCGGACAACATTGACAGGTGAGTCAGGAAGTGACGTCAGGTGTGAAACACGTGGTCGCGGAAGGAGAATCACGTGACTGTGTGGAGCGCCCTCTGTTACACGTCTTTCTTTTGATTTCCACAAAAGCGATGTCGTCTTGCCTACGAAATATTAAGCAGGCATTGAGCTCGTTTCTCCTCTCTCTCTCGCTTACTCACACGTTCACGCACACGCACACCCTCTCGGCGGTAACCATGCGCCAGACTTTGTACACAAACACGCACGTACAGAAATACACAAAGAGCGAGAGAGTGAGGAGGGGGCATGTTGGATGGGGAGGGGCACTGGGGGAGGAAGGAGACTAAACTGTCACAAATGGCAAACATGTTGGGCAGGTAAGCCGCCGCCAGGTGAGCCTCCCGCGAGGTTTGTGCCAAGTCAAGCAGGTGTCAAAGGCGTGTGTCACCTGCTCTGTCACAGTGTCACGTGCGTGGTGCTGGTGAAGCCATCGGAGCTCAGACGACGGCCTGGTGTCAACAGCACGCAGCACCGCAACCTCTACAATCTACACCTTTGACTCTCACATTCGATTCTTCTTTTCAGGTGCAAACAATCTAAGTTCCGCGACAGTCCGCCCACGACACAAGACAGGTGATGTCGCTCGGGCAGACGGTGAATGCCCCCCTCCCATGACTTACCCATCGTATACCCTTACAGCCCTCGACTGCTCGTACCTGACACACTAGAACACGTACATCGGGTAGCACTCACCTGTACCAAGGCAACTATTGTAAGATAGGTAACACTCACCTGTACCTAGGCAGCCACTGTAAGATAGGTAATCTTCGTTTCAGCGTCCTCACCGAGAAGCAGTCGCGACAAGTGTCTTTGATCTTCTGCCGAACGCGCAAGGACATGGCCGCCTCCTTGTCTGCCTGCTCACCGCTGCTGTTGTTGCTGACGTCCTGACTGATCATGATGTCGTCATCAACTATGGCGACGTCGTTGGCGACAGGCTGCGACACAGAGAGAGAACTGCTAGAGGCGAGGCCGCCCGGTGTCGAGGGGGACACAGGGAGGTAAAGGGATGTGCTTGAGTGAAATCCGCACCCGAAGCTAGAGTCTAGCACCACGTGTAAGGCCCACTAGAGGACAGGTCTGTCACCTGTCACATCCCACAGTCGTCAAAGCACATCAGCGACCGCCGGCTCCGTGTGCTCCAGCGACAGGCACGTGGTTACAGTCCTCACAGGCCCTCGGTCCTCACCTCACACTCACCGAGCGCACTGCCCTTTGCATTGAGGTCTTTGCCGCCTGTAAGCTCATTAACTTTGGATGATAGGGCTACACTGACTTATATAATACAGCAGACATGTTGGACTTGACATAACACACAGTACACTGTAGGTGTGACATAGTACACCTTCACAGTACAGCAGACATGTTGCACTGTACACACAGTACACTGTAGTGTGACATCATACATCAGACAGGTTGCACTGTACACACAGTACACTGTAGTGTGACATCATACATCAGACATGTTGCACTGTACACACAGTACACTGTAGGTGTGACATCATACATCAGACATGTTGCACTGTACACACAGTACACTGTAGGTGTGACATAGTACACCTTCACAGTACAGCAGACATGTTGCACTGTACACACAGTACACTGTAGTGTGACATCATACACCAGACAGGTTGCACTGTACACACAGTACACTGTAGTGTGACATCATACACCAGACAGGTTGCACTGTACACACAGTACACTGTAGTGTGACATCATACATCAGACAGGTTGCACTGTACACACAGTACACTGTAGGTGTGACATCATACATCAGACATGTTGCACTGTACACACAGTACACTGTAGGTGTGACATCATACATCAGACAGGTTGCACTGTACACACAGTACACTGTAGGTGTGACATCATACACCAGACAGGTTGCACTGTACACACAGTACACTGTAGTGTGACATCATACATCAGACATGTTGAGCATGTACATGTACATCCAGTGCTGCACCACCGACCGTCAGGTCTCTCACCTGTCTTACCTGAGTTGTCGTTCATCGCCTTGTGGACAAA
The DNA here is from genome assembly GCF_003073045.1 of Pomacea canaliculata. Taxonomy (NCBI): domain Eukaryota; kingdom Metazoa; phylum Mollusca; class Gastropoda; order Architaenioglossa; family Ampullariidae; genus Pomacea; species Pomacea canaliculata. Next base: position 955,505 of record NC_037590.1, on the reverse strand, counting down.
CCTCTACTGGAGTTCACGTTTCTACAGTTTGTCAATGGCGGCTGTGTGGATGTCTACAGACCAATCAGAACGGTTTGCGTGTTTGGTAGATGTCGGTAGATACAGGGATATCAACCTCACCTGTACGTCTCAGCCTCTAAACCCATCCGTTAATTAATTATTCTCTAGCAATGTACGCTATGCACACCTGCGATTAACCAGTACCGCTCACAGTGTACTACGTCACCTTTACGGTGTACTACGTCACGTTGGTCACATTGCCAGCAGTCAACACCAATCACAGTGACAGTTCGGGTTATTCGGAAGTTGAAGGTCTGCATTTCTCTTGAGGAAGTAGCCGTTTTTCAGAAACACGACAAATGCAGACAGTGTCCAAGTAATCCTAACTGTCCCTCGTTCTCCTCTCTCTCTCTCATTGGTGCTGACTGTTGACTGTAGACAATGTTGTGAATGGTGCACTAGTGTGACGTAGTACAATGTTAGTGTGACGTAGTACACTGTTAGTGTGACGTGATACACTGCTAGTGTGATGTAGTACACTGTTAGTGTGACGTAATACACTGCTAGTGTGACGTAGTACACTGCTAGTGTGATGTAGTACACTGCTAGTGTGACGTAGTACACTGTTAGTGTGACGTAATACACTGCTAGTGTGACGTAGTACACTGTTAGTGTGACGTGATACACTGCTAGTGTGATGTAGTACACTGTTAGTGTGACGTAATACACTGCTAGTGTGACGTAGTACACTGCTAGCAGCCCTCGTTGATCCCAGGTGCCAATCGTAGCGGATAATTAATTAACGGATGGGTTTTGGGAGGCCGAAATGTACAGGTGATGTTTATGTCGCCTACATCTACTGACACGTGAAAACAACACAAACCGTTCAGGTGAGTCGTTAGCAGAAGGTGAGATGGGGTCACAACCGTTGAGTTCACCAAGGCCGAGTTTTGCAAAGCACGTTCATTCTTTGTAATACAAGTACCTTCTATCTCTCACTCTTACGAGAGTTGAGATAGTTTGTGTGCATGCTAATTATAAAAATAATTCGAGGAAAGAGAATCATGTAAACAATAATTCCTGTCATAAAGATGATGAATGAAGTCGAACAGAAGACACTCCAGAGGACACCAGCGAGTCTACATCACAACGGTATGTTGACCTGACCGTACATTCGCCAGTCAGCCACCAGACCCCAAGCCCCACAGAAAACTCACTTGGGAGAGAGCAAGGCTGAAAAGATGTTTACTGTTAGCACAAGTAAACACAGTCATCAACACACCTCACACACTGCACAGCACGTGGACACTTCGCTTGTAGCAGGACTCACCTGTAGACTAGCAACACCCAGTCTGACAACAGTGACAGGTGGACACCGCCAGCACCAACATCAACACCCAGTCTGACAACAGTGACAGGTGGACACCACCAACACCAACACCAACACCCAGTCCGACAACAGTGACAGGTGGACACCACCAGCACCAACACTAACACCCAGTCTGACAACAGTGACAGGTGGACACCACCAAGACTCACCTTTACGAAGCCGGGAGGCAAAGAGACCAGCGCCCAGGGAGATAACAGAAGTAAGACACCCGGGGTGGGACAAGCGGTCAATGACCTCCAACATCACAAAGTTGTTTCCTCACAAGCAAACCTACCTGTCCACGCAGCAAGCGCCTTGGTCATGTGAGCCCCAATACTCGACTGATGAGGCTGTACCTGCCCAGGTGTGCTCCAAGTGTGATTACAGATTACACACCTTCCATGGTGACAAGTCACCTGTACACGCGCCACCATGGACTCCACTGTGATAACACCTGGTGTACCTCGTGACATCAGCTAAATTAACACAGTCATCGTCTCTCTGCTATCGTAGTTATGCTGGAGATAGGCCACTGACCTACAGCAATAATAATTAGAATAATTAGAGATAAGCTAGTCAACAACACAGCTGCGCCTGTAGAGGCGACCACCGACAGGTGACAGGAGTGCTTGTCACTTCCATCACATCAGTCCAGTTACCTGCCACAACTCGTTAGTAGACACAAGTACAGCAGCCTTGCGGGTCATTATCTGGAGCCCAGGTAAGTATTTGACTATCCAGGTGGAAAAAACAGAACGGAATGTGAGTCAGGGATAAAACTGTTTCACCTGATAACCGCCTCTGTGTGTATGTGTGTGTGTATGTGTGTATGTGTGTGTGTATATATATATACACTACCGCTGTACAGCGGATAAGACAGAATTGAATCTATTGGCCGCTGTAGTTGTAAGAATTATCTAGCAGCTAATTGTAATTGTAAATATGACCATGAATTCTAATATGACATCATCATGTCATCATCGCTGTCCTTGCGGGTGATGTTATCACTATTTTATCAGTGTTATTACTTTTATCATCATTACCATCATCATTAGAAGAGGTAAATCAAAATACGGAAAAAAAGAGAGGAAAGCAAGAAACGTGTGACAGACGACACCTTCAGCTCCTCCCCCCACACACACCCTCGGTGCTGGCGGTGGGAGATCAAAGGCTGGGACACAGGTACAGGTGCAGTCAAGGGACGCAATCGCCGCAGAACGTTTCTTCATCAGGACAACTCAGGTCGCGGACTGAATGATTTAAACACGAGGTTCTCTCTGTCTCTCGCTTGTTAATATTGTGATTGAATGTCACTCATGTCACTTGATGATGTCAGTGACATTGTCGGTAGGAAATGTCAAGTTTCTCTCTTTGTCGTTAAATGTCAAAGTACTCAACATGACTGACAAGTGTTTCCACTCTGCTACAGACTGGAAAGTCAACAAACATGTCAACATACTTCTCACAACTCACAGACCGTCACCCCCCCAGTGTTGTGACACGTCACGTGATGCTTACCTCTCTAGTGTCGGCACACATCCTCCCTCTCTAAACATTGTCTCACTCCTGCCCCTGACAGACTCACCTGAGCTTTCAGAGATCAGTAGATACAGGTAATATAAACATCACCTGTACATTTCAGCCTCCTAAACACATCCGTTCATTAATTATCCGCTACGATTGGCACCTGCGATCAACGAGCGCCGCTAACAGTGTATACGTCACGCTAACAGTGTACTACGTCACGTTGGTGCACCATTCACAACATTGCCTGCAATCAACCAATCAGAGAGAGAGAATGAGGGACAGTCAGGGTTATTCAGACGCTGACAGTCTGCATTTCTCGTGGTTCTCAAACACTCCTACTTTCTCACGAGAAATGCAGACCTCGAATAACCCGAACTGTCGCTCTGATTGGTGTTGACTGCTGGCAGTGTTGTGAATGGGGCACCAACGTGACGTAGTACACCGTAAAGGTGACGTAGTACACTGTTAGCGATGCTCGTTAATCGCAGGTGTGCATCGCGGATTTTGCTAGAGAATAATTAATTAACGGATGGGTTTTGGAGCTGAGATGTACAAGTGAGGTTTATCTCGCCTGTATCTACTGATATCTACAACAAACGCAAACCACTCAGGCTGGTGTCTAAGAGTGTAACACGTCTCACAGGCCTCACCTCTCTCATGTCGGACGAGATCTCGACGAGTTCCATTTCCTGTGGCCTGTCCATGTCGACTGACTCCTACAGAGTGCAGCCACAGTTTGTGAGACTTTCACTGCAAGTCACGTTTAATGAGGGGACAGTCGTGCTTCTTGTGACCTCCTGTCCCCACCCTGTAAGTCTCTCCCCCACTTCACACACACACGGCCCTAGGAGGGCGAGACTGGCTGATGTCCCCCAGTCATGACCTCAACTCTCAGCAGCTCTCTGCAGTTTGGGGAAGTTACTTTTCTCAGCATGGAAAATAAGAGGGCGAGGTCGAACTGAAGGTGAGATAAAGGTGGGCAAGAGTGGTGTGCAAAAGTAGTCGGCCTGTCACGTGACATAGGAACGAAATGTGGTACGGGCGGGGGGAGGCTCTGGGTCCCTTGCAACGCTGGCATTTCTTAGTATGCCTCAATATACTCAGGACACTCAGTCCACTACATGTGTGCTCGAGAGAAATATACTGACGAGGGAGGACCAACCCTGCCTCAGAGAAGCCAGGTGGAAAATTCCAGACGCAGTACGAGTCCAGCGGTGCACCATGGATGCCAGCAACTGTCAGACAAACAAAGACGGACAAACAAAGCAAACATCTGTAATAAACATAAAATAATTTAATGTGACCAAAAACCCAACAGACCCACACATCTGAAGCTGACAATGACCAACATTATAAACAAGATCTCGCAGGTGGACATCATCCTGTCTCCCATGTCTCTTATCGCCATTGCACATGGCGCCCAGGTGTCGTGCTGAAGGCCTCAAGTGGTTTGTCACAAAGCTGAGGCCAGGAAAACAAATTTTATTGTTGTGTAGGTACACTAGCTCTAACTTCATTTCATGTGCGTAGAATATGAGGATTGAAAACCACAACATCTTGATGGAGACAAACGTGCTGACCCCGAGGTCATATTCCGGCCTTGACCTTGTCTCAACGGTTGTCTGGCAAAACATCGGCCTGCAGGTGCCACCCTGACCGACATGTCACGAAGACAATAAGAGAAATACTCACAAAATATTGATGTATTGATGTATCGAAGTCAATGTGATGTCACGTGATCCTCTGTGTGACCTCTGACCCCAGGCCACGTGTTTCATTGTGTTGTTATTATGAGAATCCCTGGGACAGCGTCAGAGAAATGTGTTGGTGAGAAGGAAAGTCTGGTGACAACAGTCTTACCGTGTCTAAAAAAACAAAAACAAAAACAAAACAAAAACAAAAACCCACAGATTTAATTTTGTAAAAGTTGTCAACTTGTGACGTGCGTTGTTGTTATAAAACTGTTGTGTAACTGACCCAAGACACAAATGTGTGAGGTACATGGCCTCAGTACACTTAAACTTGTTTAAATCATCTTCTGACTTAGAAATAAACTTGCAGAACTTGTAAAAACAAGTATTGACACTTGCATCATTCATGTTCGTAACCCGAGATACAATTTTATATTCTAGCCACATTTCACAAGAACAAATCACACGAGTCGTTGCCCACTGAGAACCTGAACCACCGAGACAAACTTTATAGGAAACCTGCACTACACCAGAGTCCATGACACGTCAGCAAACAAAAGTAGAAACAAGTAATGAATGATTGAGTGCAGGTGGCGTGTAGCGGGTGTGCGTGCGTGCGTGTGTCTGCCACAAACAAAACATCTTGTCTGTCTGTCTGTCTGCACACGTCAACAAACACGTTGCACGACTTTTCCAAAATAATCCCTGAGGTGCGACTGTCCTCAGATAAAGCGTCAATGTCCACTCTCTCCACCACCCCACCCACCTTCCCACCACACACCCGGCAGCAGCAGGACGTCAGGTCTTCAGACCACGTGGTTGTGAGACAGGAAGTGCGGCCTCCACTGGCGCCACCTTCCTGCTGCCTGCTGTACAGACTGGCAGGTGCTGCCGACACCTGTTGGCCCACAACACCTCCACCACGAGAAAGGTGGGGTGTCAGGACAGTGTCCTGTGCTGTGTACCCTGTCAGCGTCTTGTTACGTCACAGCAGGAGGGGGACGTGACGGAACATCCTTTGGTCTCATCCTGGCCAGGTAGTCACAGGTAGGACACGACATTCAGTAAACACAGAGCTTGTTTACAGCAGCATCAACAAACATCCAATTAATCATGGGACAAGCAAGGACCGTCCATTAGTAGATATACAGGATACAGGATACATGATACAGGATACGAGTACACGCCAGGACAACGACGTGTGGTCCTAGTCGGGTGGCCGTTGTCCGTGTGTATTGCGGGGACTCACCGGACAGTCAGTGTCAGTAAGACGGGTGTGTACCCGTTACAAAAGTCGTCAAACACACTGTTGCTAAACTACTTGTCCAAAATAAGTGGGTTAACTGTAAGTTGGTAATTTTGTGTTTCGCTGTCTTGCTGTGAATGTCATTACACGTGTAAATTGCCCTGGTAGAAAAGCCTGCCCACCCGGGTTAGAGGAAACGGTCCATCTCTCTGTGCAGCCCGTCCATGTCTTCAAACCTTATTGGCGCAGCTGAGTCTCCTCGGTGTTGATCCTCTCAACGCCTCCACAGTTGCTTCTCTTGCTATCACCCTGTGGAGGACTTCAGACACCAACCGATCCTTTCTCTGTGTATCCTGACATCATTCCTGACAGCACCTGCAGGTTCATTCCTGTGAACCCTGCGAGGTCTTCGCTGACCGTCGAGAACATCCTCCTTGCTGCGGGTCTTGTCAGTAAGTTTATTAACTTTAGTGTGCAGCATGGCTTTGTGTACCCTGTCAACATGTTCCTCCACTTCAGAGTAAGCATCGTACCCTGTCAACATGTTCCTCCACTTCCGAGTAAGCATCGTACCCTGTCAACATGTTCCAACACTTCAGAGCAAACATCGTACCCTGTCAACATGTTCCAACACTTCAGAGTAAACATCGTACCCTGTCAACATGTTCCAACACTTCAGAGCAAACATCGTACCCTGTCAACATGTTCCTCCACTTCAGAGTAAACATCGTACCTGTCAACATCTCCGTTGACCTTTGTGTACTTGTCAATGTCTTCGCTGATCTGAGAGGACAGCCTCTGTCAGCCTCCTTCCTGTTGTGGTGTCAGTGTCTTCATCCCAGAGAACAGATGGAAGATGCTCGGCTTCGGGGAGTGGGGATGTGACCTCCATGCTGACAGTGAACGCCGTTCACATTCTTGCCTCCTCAGCATCTTCTTTTGAGCGGCTGCTCACTGGTTCCTACACCACTTGGTGAACAAGCGAATGAATAAAGTCAGTCAATGACCTGACTAGTGGAATATAGTGACTCATCATCCGTGTCATTGGACTGAGCGGTGAGTCGACCTGACTATTGGATTATTCTGATGAGTCGACCTGACTCCTGGGTAACTGTAGTGAGTCGACCTGACTATTGGATTATTGGTGAGTCGACCTGACTATTGGGTCTCTCATAGGATTTCGCCTTGCCTTCACCTAATGACTTCAGTGGACGCTCCACATATGCAGACATACAAGTCTATCCAATGTCAATGTCTGCCTGCATGCACTCACATGAAAGAGGCTACACACACATGCACACACACACACACACACACACACACACACATGCAAACATAACTCAGCCCAGTGACTCCAAGCCAGCTTGATATCTGTATTATTGAAACACTCTTGTGACATCAAAAGATCCCAAATGCAACGTGTAAACATTTTCGCCCTATTTTATGATCCAAACTGTAAATGTGTGAGACTACACAATAATCTAAGCTTTCCAACATAAAATGTTTATACATTGTCATTCTCTCCCCTTCTCCTGCTAATTGTCATTTACACAAACTCTTGAAAATTACAGGTAGAGGTTTTTATGCACATTTGACAATGATACTCATTGATAGAAAATGATCTTTAATTAATGAGGTACAGCGACCTACAGCTAAGCAAAATGATGTACAGTGATACAAAATGATCCACAATAGTGCAGATGATCTACAATCATTCACAAGGCACTGTAGGGAATGGTGACCGTGACCCAGAAATGAAAACTAAACAAAACAACAAAGATCTCTCTTAAAATACTGCGGCTTATACCGCGTGTGTACAACTTGAGATCAGAAAATCGATTTAATTCCAAGTCATATGTAGTTAATATCAGGGAAGCGTGTTTACTGAGAAAGAAAATATTCCAAAAATAATAGGATTACATTTTTCGAAAGAGAAAACGTCTTTAAGTAAGCTTTGCATAATTTACAAATATCTCAGAATTATCGATTTTGCCAAAGAGAGAAGACTTGGAATATCGTATTGAAAAGGATTTAGTGAAAACACGTAATGTGCAAGGTTAGCATCAGAAATATTCAGCATTTGCCCCAGAAACAGAAGGTGAGCATGAAATAACCTCCGAAGGATTTTATCAATATGAAAGAACTATATCAGCATACAGGAAAAGAACTGTATTAATCTTTTGTCAGCAAGAGAAGAATGATGCCAGTATCTAAGAAATGTAAATTCCTTGTGTGTTAAGATCCAACAGAAAAGTGCCTAACAGAAGATGCTGATGCTCAACAAATGATTTGTGGATGTACAGCACAAGCGATGTCAATATCCCACAGAATTTTGATAATTATTGTGGATCGTTACAAACAGAAGACACGACACTGCGCAATATTCAGTTAAACATCACTTGCTCATTCTATGGATAAAGGTAAAAATTACAGAGTCCTATAGCTAAGATGCTTTAGGGGCAGTGAGAAGGTCCACTGGTCTAGGACATGGCAAGAGGAAAGTAGAGCCAACCCGCTCAGTAACTTTCCTGATATATCAGCTACTGATCGCCACAGACCAGCAACTGGGTGGGCAGGGTCAGTTTTCCAGCCACAGGGTGGAGCACCCCTCAGACTAGTCACCTGCTCTACAGCTGATATATTAACTTCTGCTCCCCACACCCTGCCTCTATTGGGCAGCAATGATTGCTAAGGATTATTCTTGTTATGAGAAATGAATTTTGACGTAGGATATGGCTGGAGAGACCAAATTCAAATGATATAATATTCCATAACAGTGTGAGAGATGCACATGCATGCACGCACACACAGAGAAGGGGAATGCTCTGTACCATAAAGTTAAGGTAAGTGCAAGCTCTACCACTCCCTTACTATTGTCAATAAGGTTTTGACACTGGCTGGGACCTTGTTTAGCAATTTCCATGGCTGCTGGTCATCCACACACAAGTCACTAGATGTCCAAATGAACTAAGAGAAGTATGGGGCGTAAATCTCTTTCAGACCAATGGACACTTCTGTCACTATCGCTCAGTCTATACATCATATCTATGTGTGTGTGTGTGACCTGCAAAAGAATTCTGCCAGCTAACTAAGCTAATGAAGCTCTGGATTCAAAAGGGAAACTCTGCTGTTAAATCAGAAGTGATCTGCAAACATTTCATGAGCATGACATGCCCATTCCAGCACAAAGTCATGTCATCAGTCATGTCACCGGTACAGATACCAGCACAACCTTTCAGTTACATTGCAGTTCTTATCACTCACATCATGACTCAAGACAGTCAAACTGAGGAAAGCCAACGGTCAACAATTAGGAACTTTGGATAACTCTTTCAGTTGTTTATTTAGTACGTTCTCCATTTCTACTCATTTCATATCCCACTACTCAAGTATTATGCTCTTGATAAACATTCTAATGACCACCAAACTTTTCTTGACAAAACACAAGAGAGAAACCAAAATGCGAGGTTATCGCAGGAAAGACTCTAGGACTTCAGGAGCTACCAGTACCCACACTTAACTTAGTGAACATCTTGGTGGCATGATTGTGGTTTTGCTGTTTGATCTGACATATTCGTTGTCATCCTTGAGCTAACTCCTCCCACCCTGCAACTAGTTTTGTATTTTATTAAGCTTCATATAGTGAAAAGTTTATTTTAAGAAACTTTGATCATTTGGGCAAACCACATGGCACAAATCTGCAATGATAAACAAACATAACAAATTCAAAAGTTTGGATTATCAATTTAAATGAGTATTTGAAAAAAATTATCAAAAACAAATTGGAGCATTCATGTGCAAAGCTATTGTGCGAATGTTAATTTTAAGAAGTAGAAAATATGGGCATTATGGGTAAATATTCCGCTTGTTTTTCACAAAATAAAGTCCTAGCTAGTACTAGCTATTCACAACCTGGTCTCTTTACTTTAGCCCTTTACTTTGCTTCAGTGAACAGTTCATCTACATGTTTATGTTGTTTTTCAAATGTAACAACAAACGTAAAATTCGAAATATGTAAAAGGCTCTCTAAGTGTAAAAACAACAGTAACATAATAGACAATACTTACAATTGATATTAGCATGTCTATATCAAAGGCAGCATGACAAGCAATGTTTATTTTAAAACTGTCCATCAACAATCTCTTTACTAAGATGGAGAGTATGAGCCATTAATCTCAACACCAGAAGAGAGTACATGCGTCTATTCTATCTTTAAAGTATATCTCACTACTCAAGTATTATGCTCTTGATGAGAAACATTCTAGTGGCAGCCAAACTTTTCCTGAGAAACACAAGACAACACACTGACGTGAGGTGTTATTTCAGGAAAGACTCTAGGACTCCCCAAACAGCAATCAACGCCATGCTGCAGTGAACACCGACATGCACAGTCACAGTAATACAGTCTCTACAGTCTTTAATCCTAAGGACCACAGAACTGATGAAGTCCTTCACTAATACTTGCATACTTTGATTATTTACTTCTTTATGAAACTGTGATGCTGAAAGAGCAACCATTTCTACAACTCATACCTGCAAACTGTTGTTTCTGCTACGTTAATATCAAAGGCACACTTTGGCCAAGAACATTATTTTATATATAAAAGTAAAGTTTAATCTATTCTTTGTGCATAAAGACCCCAAATGGATTTCATAATGATCAATATACAGCAGAGTATACATCTATAAAAAAATACATCGCAACAGCAACAATGGCAAGGCAATGATTAATTTTAGGGAATGTGACACAGATCCCCTACACATCAAAAATAAACTTCAAGTTGTTCTCAAGTATATATATATCCAAGCTGTCTGGCGGATTACAACATCACAACACATACATGTGACAGAATAAGGATGGTGACAATATGTCAGCCAAACATTGATAATAGCAGTCCGAATAACATATCTTTGTCACTGACAGAGTTATTGATGATACATTCTCAAGCATGCTCTCTTCGTTAAGTACACAGCAGAAAAACAAATGTCTGAATTAATGTTGCACCAGTAACTTTTGCTTTTGTTTAAAATTGTACCATTAGTTTGAATTTCATTTCCTGCTAACTATATATAGCAGCAACAGCTGTAAAGACTGCTAGACTACAGATTCTTTTTAACGATCAGTTATCTGCAATAAAAAGCAGGTGTCATTACATTAAACTTTATAAAAGGAATACAGCATCTGGCTTAGTTTGGAGCCTGCTTAACAGCTGTTACCACACATCCTTAAAAAGTATCAATGAAAGAATGGAGAAGCTTTGTGTAGTAATACTACAAATAGATGTGCTACATTTCCAATAATTGAAAGAATAATGGTTTTTGTAGCAATAATTTTACAGAGACATCTCCTACATCCCCAACCCTAAAAAAATCCTTTAAAATTCTTTTTTAGAAAAAGACAAAAAATATTGCAACAATGTTATGGCCCTAGCGAACATCCTGACATTCACACTGGCCTATGCCAAAAATATTGATTCCAAGTGTTAGGTGTGTTTTCACAAATGCAAAAGTTCATTGTTGAGATTTTTGTGGATGCTAGAAAACTACAAGGTGAGTTGGAGAGATGCGTGGATGTTTTCTCAGGACAAGGTCAGGTCCAAGTATCTCTGAATCTTCAGTCATTTTTTGAGTTCCACACATAATCACCAACACAGTTGTCCTGGGCACTTGCATTCACATTCTTTTGAAGGGTGTCCGTGATGAAACAATCCAGCGAATATGTCCCTCATGACACTCACAATGAAAGGCTGCACAAACCCTGGGTCTCACTGCAGACAGGGCATGAAGTAACAGCTTTGTGCAGGCAAAGAAGACAGGACACAGGTTTACAAGCGGCTAATGAAAGGTTGCACTTCTTCATGCAGCTCATGACCTGCAAAACAAAACAGATTCTACACTAATCACTTGCACTGTAGCAGCCTTTTGACACAAACATTTGAAATCACTTTGGCTATAAGGTATGAAGATCGTACAATTTAAAAATACCAAAACAGGAATTAATTTTTACACTTTTTGATGTGATAATGAAAACTACTAGCATGTCTCACTGAGTTATTAATATGTCAGAATAAAATATTTTATTTTAATGACACTGGTGAATGCAACTGAGATGAAAAGTGTTCTGATGACAGCAAAGATTAAAATATACTTACATTAAACAAAAATAAACATCAACAACAGATATTTCACATTTAAAACATGAAAAGAAGTGCCAATGTAAGCATAGAGGTAAAAGATTAAGTGCTGGCAGTCCCAAAGACTTGTGAACCCACTTTAGCAACTTACACATTGAAATGGACTGGTTTGTCTGGAAAATTTGTGATTTGTAAGAATTCAAAATAGCCTTTTCTATCATGTAGCTATATTTTGATTTAGCTGTATACATTGTTTTCGTCATTCTGTCACTAGATGACAGATGAAAGATAAAATTATTTAATCTCAGGTCTCTCAGAAAAATAAAACTGTTCATCTGTCTTTTATGTCATCACAACTCTCCAGGCAACCCAGCAACATATTGTGTATGTTACAGAACTTAATATATACTTGCTGTTGTCAACATTGTATATGTTCATAACACAACCCAGCATCAAGTCATTGTTTGTACTCTTCTTTCACTACAAGCTAGCTGCATTCTGACGAGCCCCTAAGGCAATTCAGTCTTGAGTCTTTACAGCCTTAAGTGCTTGCTTATATTTTACAATAAAGCTACCATAAAGTGAGATTTATTTCTCAGAAACATAAAGGTACCAATACAAATTGATTGTGTGTGTGCTAAAGCAATCATGTGCATGTGTGTATCATAACTGCACTTTCATTTCTTAACAATCAGTTACCAATTATGCGAAAAACCTAATCATGAATCTGGTTTTGAAATGTTTAAATTTTTGAAGAAGAAATCTACAACTGAGAAATGATGCAAACATACCAAACAGCTACAAACAAATCAACCAAACATTCAGATTTTTCAAATGGCAAAGCAAAATGCAATAAAGGTCCATGCAGGAGGGTGTGGACTAATGCCTACATGTTCTTTAATGAATCAGCACATAAGCATCATGGGAAAGGTGCTTTTAACTTTGTAATTCCCCTCATTAAATACAATTAATAATTATTAAATAATCATATTGTGATCATATATCATTGTTTTAGAGCATGACATGACTCAATGTCCTTTCTACTTAATTTACGTTTCTGTAGCAAACAGCATAATGTTCAACAGCATACATTACATACCCTCTGTAATGACTTGCCTTTTCAGGTTTTTAAGGTTGTCCTAATCTTCTTGTGAACACTAGATGCTAGTAAAGACTGAGATCTGTACACACATTAGTCATTATTTTGAAAGCTGTCATGGTGCTAGGGTTAACAGACCAGACATGCAGCCCATGACCAGTGACTGGTCATCATGCAGGGTCTAGTTTGATGTCAGGGTGATGGCACAGGCTCACTATTTATCCATAAATACTTGTACAAGACTGGGCTGCACTTCAGGAAGCCAAGGGAATCATTGGGAAATGTTACTAATCACGGACACTACCAAGGCAAAAGGTTGACAATGTGAAAGAGGAAAGCGTTGTGGATAAAATCATAATGAAAGCAGCAGAAAGGTCAGTTTTCTCCACAGAGGTGTCACCTTCAACACCTGACTTAGCACGTCCTTTTGGTGACTCACCTGTCATGAAGGGTCGGAAAAAAAAAAGCTTCACTGTTGTAAGGGAAGCCACTCTGATTCAGACAAAGGAAAAATGTGACTTTTCATTAAGGTAACTGTCAATTTTGTGAACAAATTTAGTTCACACTGAAAATCTTGGAGAGTCATAACATGCCTATTCACAACTGATGTCAATGATGCTTTGGCACTTACAAATCCTAACTGAAAGAAAGCCTTGAAAGAAATTTAAAACTGCCGATTTTATGGCAACACTATAAAGTGATGTCACCTCATCTAGGCAGTGTTCTGCATCGTCAGTTTTGAAACAACTGTGGCCTCAAATATATTTCAGATGTGTTGGTGAGACTGGCCAAAACTTAAACATAAAATCTGTAAAACGTTTGTGTTAGTATTTGTGTGCAAACTCTGTTCTTGTGTAAGCTCTGTTGTGACCCAAATGCTCACCTAATTTTTCACTGCTGTTTTCTTTACCATTTTTATTTCATATATGTACATAGTTCTTCTATATCTTTTTGCACAGTTACAATATGCTCTATGGTAAGAATTGTAGACAATAGGAAATTCACCACTTGGTAGCTGACAGCTAAATATTTCAGTCATGAATTTCAAGGAGGATATGAATTAGAGAAGACATGGTGTACTGAACACAGTCACAAGGGAGGAAACAGACGGCAGTGATTGTAGTAACGTACCTTGTGGAGAGAGTTCTTCTAACAGACAGCAGTGACTGAAATAACGCACCCTGTGAAAAGAGTTCTAACAGACAGCAGTGATTATAATAATGTACCTTGTGAACAGAGTTCTTCTAAAGCCTCCTCCACTGTGCCACATGTCTTCAGCTTAGAAATGTCTGCTTTTAGAATATCTTTCATGACCCGTGGCTGTGAGAATGAAATAAAACATCAGCAATAAATAAACTCACAGGAAATATATACTCATGTATCTATGCATAACAAAAATGAGAATTTATAAAGGGGAAAGCAAAATATTTTAATGGCTGGATGGCTGAAGGTGGTGTTTTATGCTGTTAACTATTAAGGCTGTAACAGCCAGAGCAACCTAAACTAGCTCTCTACAGAGAAACTGAGGACGTCAGAGATGAGACATGCAATCATGACTCACAATCTCTTGCTGTGGTGACCACTGGATCCTTCAGCTTCTATCAAGCTTGATCAGTTAATAAAGCCACAGTCACTAATGTGTTCCAGGAAAAAAACTACCTTCCAAGTTTCATTTTGATTATAAAACATGTATTTAAGGTTAATATAATTCCCCCTAGATCAACATGGTTTTAAAATAGTGCTATTGGATACTGTGCAAAGAAAAAAGTTGTTTTTTTAAGTTTTGCTGCTGACACACAACTCACCATTTTGTTGTATGTACAACTTACCCTTATCTGGCAGAAAATAATGCGCACAGAATGACGTGAAGCATCTGCCAGTAAAGACTTGAAAGTCTGGAAAGAATGAATTCAACTCATTATTTAGTCATCCCTAAGATAAATGCAATGCAAAGCATAGAGAACTTGATTCTGTTAATGCATGCTGTTAATGACTGAACTTCTACATCTACAAAAATTCAATACAGACAGTTATAATTCCCACATTTGTAATTAAACTATTTCATTCAGCATTTAGCTTCCTTATTGTTTCATTTATGTTGAAATAAAACAACGGGAAAAAGGGTAAGTGAGAAAGATGCCGCACAGTCACAATAATAGCAAGAATGCTTCATGAAGAATGAATTTCAACAAATTCATCTCGCATGACTACCAAAGATATAAAAAAACAATGTTGATTCAAGGCATAACATTAAATTTTTGCTAATTTAAGCACAGCGTCCTTTTCCATGTGTGTAGTATAAATGCATGTTATATGGACAACTGACAGATTATTTCAAAACGGTGTTCAGTTACCTTCTATTCCAATGCCGTCAAGTGGCAAAGCAGAAAGAACAACTCAAAGGGAAATAATTCATGTTGAAACTATTCTCAACACAATGAGATTCTTCAAGTGTGTCCCCTAGTGTTTATTTTGTTCATCGTCTCTTCTGGGTGACTATCACACCTTCCTATCTGTTGGGAGGGAGCAGGGAGTGCTGTTTGCAGTGACTGTCCAAGCTCAGCTGACATGTACATGAGAGTGAATGGAGGTTATAAGGGGAGTTAACAGCACTACAGCATTGGAAGTATGGATACCATGTAACACCTGCTTACCACCTAAGTGGCAAGTCTGTCCACTGTTTCCTCTGGTGACCAGTAGCAGCAGATTAGCCATCAGCCAAGGTATGAATGATTTTCTTCCCTTTGTTGCCCATAGTTTACTCACTGTGATATCTAGTTTATGTTAGCTGATCTAGCACATGAACAATCTTATCACTACAAAGATACTACCTGAGAGGACAAAACTGTCACAATGTTATTGTTCTGAAGAACGGACTCGACATAATCAGCCATACCTGGACTGCTGTGTAGTCTACTCCAAACACATGGCTCATATCCACAATAACAGCTTTAGGCTTCTCATCTTCCAGAGCCATTTTCATGATCTTCTCCTCCACATGCTCCACAGCTGGGAAGAAAAGACCTTGATCTAGCTGTATGATGACAATGCCCTGCTTCTGTGTCACCTGGTGACAGAGAGTGTACTTTGCTGATTAACACCATACACAAATCATCTGGTGACAGGCAGTAAGTACTGTGTGTGCTAAAGCGACCTACAAAAAGTAACAGTCTCTCACACACTCCATTTTCTGGTTGTATAATGAAGATGCTGAAACCTTGTTGTTATGAAATGCCTTTATGTAAAGATAGGTAATATACCTGCACATGCACACAACCACAAAATGTACTTTCATACAATCATGTACAAGTGCATCAACATTGTTTTGTGACCATATATGTACACACTTATATGCTCTTTCTTTTCTATCTCCTCTTTCTCACAAAAATTCTACATTTCTGTTTCTGTGTGCTCAAACACACACAGAGAAAAATGTGTGTGTCCTTACCTGAAGTCGAGGTCGTGCCATTGGGTACAAGAGCAGAAGAAGGGACAGTCCAACACCAATCAGTATGCCATACTGAACACAGGAGAAATCGCATTATTAATACAAGCGGCACTGTTCTACAGTAGAAAACTGATTATTAACTTCAGCAGATTTCTAACACAACAGAGCCTTCTGAAATACTAGTTTCAATAGCCTACCTTACAGGAAACTGTGATTTTAAATACTTTAAGCACACAATTGTCCACTTTATAGGGGAAAGTCAGAGCTGATTGGATTCTTTATGTGAAGACATAATAGATATTGAAAACTTTCATTGTTTTATTTGTGAACTTTATATTCAGGCTACTGTTATAAAAACAGCAAAATTATTACAATATACATTTACAGTTACTTGAGTTTTTTTCAAAAATGCACAACATTCATGTTATTGATTTCTCCTTTTCACTTTTTCATAAAAGTAAGAATAGTTCATAATAACTGCTAAAACGTTTCATCATGTCTTTCTCACATACATGCATATGTGTGTGTTGATATTAATTAACTAGAAAAAGTCCAGAAAAAAAAGTAAACCTTCCACTACATTCAGAAGAATAAATAAGCCTCAAAGCAAGGAGAAGCAGAAATAATCTCCTTGTCTTCTTTTTCTCCACAAATACACAAACATACACAGATTGCACAGAGAGAGAGAAGTGATAAAATACAAACCTCAATACCCAAAACAAAAGAAAGCACGAAGGTAATCAGATGTATCAGCAGCTCTATTCTGAAACACACAATATAAGTATAAGTCACTTTCCTTTCTGACACACATTGCTTTAAGTCTATTTTGAAAAGATATCTATTGTTAAATATTCCATTGTTTCATTTCTGAGTGGAGTCAGTTCCAGTTCTAAACATGAAACTGATACATCGATCATGTGACTTATTTTCACTCTGGCCAGTTAACTCCCAGTTTAAATGATCTCTTCATTTCTACTGTGAAATGTCCGGAATAATTCTTGTCCTGACATATTACAGAGATGTATTTTGCTTACATCAATTCCAATTCTAAAACCACTAATGCTTTTACCTGCTCCTAATGATTTCTCACTAAGAAACAAATTTCATCAGTGCTCACAATGAAGTGAACAAAGCAATGTTAATAATTGTCCTTATAGAAGGATGTATTTTGACACAGCCAAGCAGCCCACCATTTCAGCTACATACAGTGTCGAAATCATAAAGTACAACATACTGTTTGTTCTCCAGAGGATAGGAACGATTTTGTAGTCTACCATCTGAATGACAGCCATGATGATAACAGCCGCTAGCGCTGACTTGGGGATGTAGTAGCAATATTTCACCAGGAACTGCAGTGCCAACAGGATTAGCACACCTGTGTAGATGAGCAAGTGGCCACATCAGTGATAGTAGTAATTGTCCCACATGACATCAGTAGTAGTAGCAATAATTGCCCACATGATGTCAGTCACAGTAATAATTGCCCACATGATGTCAGACATAGTAATTATTGCTCCACATGATGTCAGACATAGTAATTACTGCTCCACATGATGTCAGACATAGTAATTACTGCCCACGTGATGTCAGACATAGTAATTACTGCCCCACATGATGTCAGACATAGTAATAATTGCTCCACGTGACGTCAGTAGCATGTAGGAGGTGGCTTCAAATGTCTGACATCTCTATTAGTAATGACAGCTCCACAGCAAGACAAATAGCATTCAGCAGCGATGATATGTTGCTAACATATGAGGTTGCTAAAAAATGTTACACACAGCATGTAAACACAAACGTGTGTATTAATGTGTCTCTGTAACTGCACACATGCAAGATTCAAGGAAAACTTACACAAAAAAGTGTACCTCTTTGTATCAAGCATAATTTAAAAGCTTCTTTTACCTACAAGTTAACAGATTCCATGAAATGTGAAATTTACCAGTGAAAAGGCCACCAGCTGGAGTTTTAACACCACTCTGTGAATTCACAGCTGTCCTGCAAGCATTAGCAAGAACTACTATTACATGGAAGGTGAGTTATCTTTTGTAAAAACAACAAACATTGTAGCATGCACGTTGAGGAGTTGTATGGTAGAAATGTGATCACGTTTGCTATATGGCAGTGGAGTTATGCATTGTATCATGTGCTGTAATATCACAGCAATAAGCAGAGCAGTGGAGTGATTGTTGTTATCATATACTGGCTCTTTCTAAAAGTTTGCCATCTTGTACGTTGAGAAAAACATTCAGTATAATCTTGTTTATAGCAGTTTTACAACTGAACAAGGCTTAATCTAAAAACAAGCCAGAAACTACTCACAACATGCATGCACACTTCCCTCCCCAACACACATAAATGCACACACAGTCAATCCATTAAATACTTTTGGAAAAAATGAGATCTCAAAATTGATTGTTAGTTCTTGGGTATGCCTTAAGTGCACTTCCTGGGAATTGCTGTGTGTTTCAAATGTGAAAAGGGAGAATTTTGGTTTTTCAAGTAGAAAGGCACATGGCATGGTTTCTACTGGTGATCTGGTGACAGTTTCTACCGGGGAATAAATGAGAAAGAAAGTCAGGAAACCTTCCACTGTAAAGACACCAAAATCAAAGGAACCACCTTGTATTCTATGTGCATCCTGACTAGAAGCCAGCGATGGTGTCCTGAGCCACTCAATTAAAGAATTGTGATGTTGCTAATGTAGAACAATGCAGGCAGCATATTTTTGAATTCCCTAAGTTTGTTTAGTTTCTCACTGGACAAGCCAACAAGAACTGCACTACAGTAATCAACATGGGCACAGAGTGAGTCACTGGGTTTTTCAAGAGATACTACTAATTTTCCCAATATGTCGTAAGTGGAAGTTGAATATTTTACAAAGCTAGTTGATTTGTACTTTCCAGAGACAGCTGTGCAGTTAGGTGCATACCTATAATATCACAGAACTACTCACCTTGAAAAACTACCGGTAACAGGGTAGGAATGTACAAAGCTGCTGAGAATGTTGGCAACTCCTGTCAAATAAAGTTTATAGTTTTTACTTTAAATATAAAAATATTCATATAATGTTGGCAAGTCTGTCACATCATGTTTTTAAATTTTACATAAATTACACATATATTGAGAAAAACTGGGGCAACTTTAATAACTCAATAACTAGCTCAAAAATAAAACAGAAGAATTATTCCTCTATGCTTGTAGCTTTGATATATATATATCTATAATAGAAGAATTATTGTACTTGTAGCTTATATTTTCATCTTCAGAGCAAAGAATTACTTATTGGATTATGTGCTATAAATAAATCTATGGCTTCTTATGTCAGCTGTTTGACCACTGATTGGATAATTGTTTATTACAGCAAATAAGCAAGAATCATTGTCTGGTACAGTCTGTTTAGTCATTAGTGAGCACATGTATGCCGTACCCACATGTATATGTGTAGGCCATTCACCGGCATTGTGCATTAATTAAAAAAAAAATTACAAGTCCCACATGCAGTAGCTTATGATCCCAACATAAGAGTGCTCTCAATCTACCATTGTGATGACACCAGTATGTGTACTACACACTGGCTGCTATGCCACACAAAAGTGTGTGAAATATATTGTTTTCTTCTGTTATCACCCTTCTTCAGAAATTTGAAAATGTCTCCACTTACCGATTGATATCAACTCCTGTGTAGCATCAATCTTGTAGTTGTTGGTGCGTGCTAAAATTAATGAGAAAAGAATAGTCCATTTCTGATTATTCCATTTATTTATTAGTATACAAAGAAGCATCACAAACACTGAGCACAGCAAGTGTCACACAAACAGCGATAATAAAAGTGTCACAGTGATCATGACAAGTATCACACAGTGATCATGACAAGTATCACACAGTGATCATGACAAGTATCACACAGTGATCATGACAAGTGTCACACAGTGATCATGACAAGTGTCACACAATTATCATGATAAGAGTGTCACAAACAGAACCACTCAAACATCTGTACTAATATTATGCAAGAATTTCTTATCTTCCACACATTAGTATGATAAACAATATATACAAATAAGAATCTTCAGATGAAAAAGTGTGTGATAGTCCCTATCATCTAAGTCAAATGCATCCTTTCCATTCCTCTTTGAAGACTTTGCAAAGTCTACCTGAGACAAGATGATGCAGAACGATACTAACCAAAAGCTTTTCCAATAGCTATGGCCTCCACAATACCCAAGAGCGGCACAATAACAAAACCTGCACCAATTTTCTGAAAATATATTTAAAACAGTCAGGTTAAAAAAAGTACAAAACACATTCTCAAATTGGTGATTAATAAATATGGGATGGTTGAATAGAGCTACTTTAGTCTAATGTAAATCAAGTTTACAAAATGAGCAATCAAGAAACAGTAAACAGCTAAACAAATCAGTGCAAGTTTTTCAAAGATCTGATGAAATGTGTGTGTGTAAAAGAGAGAGAGGAGGGAAAGCTGTACTTTTAGGGGAAATCAGTAGCTACAGCGTCATGCAGCTTCAACCATGCTATAAACTTTCTGTATAAGATATAAACTTATGGCTGCCTAGCATATCTTTCCAAGGATTGTTTTTGAGATTTTGAAGTAGTTGCAGTGTTTGTGTTTATAGTTTCATCCTATGCTTTTTGCATGAAGCTAAGCTGCCAGCTCAGCTTGTTCTGGTCTCAGTCTGCACTTTTGCACTGTGCAACCCACACTTTTGACCTTAAAAACCGCTGGGGTAGTAGGGTTGATACTTGCACTGTGCAGAAAGACTCTTTACCTCAAAAACCACTGGGGTAGTGAGGTTGATACTTGGGTTGGAAAACGCTGGTGGCTCAAAGTTAGGAATACCAGGGGTGATCTTGCCAGTGAGCGAGAAGACGTTGATGTTATGACTTAACATACCAGCTGCAACCCCGGCTGCCACAATCACCACGATGGCATTTGCACCTAAAACATAGTTTGTGTTGACCTTATTTGAAGCACTTCTTTTGCAAATCTGGTACTAACCTACTCAGGAGCAAAATTATTATAAACATCTACAAACTCATTTTTAAAAACAATTGTTACACAAAGTTATTTTGCTTCTCATTTATTTGGATCTGGAAAAATTTAGAAAAGTGATGAAATTTACACAATTTTTGATCTGGTGATGGTGATGACAATGTACAAACCTACTTTAAGTTTATAATTTTAATTTTGACAAAAATTATACACAAAATGTCATCTGAACTTTGGGTACTTTAATATAACAAACCAACAGCAGAAAATAACCTACTGCAGTGGTACACAAACTATAGTGGCTGCTTGATGCACACATTCACGCACACACACATACACATGTGCATACTGATCACAAAGAGAGCATTAAGCGTTACCACCAAACTATACCTGTTCCAACAAGCCAGAGAAACTTGCGAGCAGCTCGAACATAAAGTCTGACTGGTCTCTCTGGGTCATTCTGGTCCTTCCACTTGATCTCACGAAGTTTCTGTTCAATAACATTTTGGATTCATTATCTTCATCAAAGAAATATTTGTAATCTTCTTTGTGACCATAGAAATATCACAATAAAGCATCAGCAACTATCAGGAAAGATAAATATTAAGAAAAGGTGTCAGAAGACAAGCACAAAGTGAGAGCCTTTTTTTTTATGACATACCACTTGCCTTACAGAACAAGTATTGAGTGCAAACTCCTTTATTCTCTTAAAAAAACAGTACACAGAACTCGTTTTCTGACTTTGCCTGACTGTTTTACACAGCAACAGTTTTTATCTTCACTATGGAGAGGTTTACTTGGCATCTCTTTTCATCCAACATGATAGGTGACATTGCAAATAAACTGACTTCAGACATGACACATGTCTCTTTCATGATGTTACAGTCTACTCACCTTCAGTGCAAAAAGTGCCACCATAGAAACTAGACCCATCACCATGTCCCATATTCTGAATGAAAAGTGAAAAAAAAAGAATGAAAACAAAATCATTCTCAAATTCCTGATTTACTGAAGTTATTACCGACAGCAATTACTTGTATACACATGTGTCTGTGGAGGCCCTCTATCAAGCTTGATTACTGTCACTCCTTGTTCTGGGGAGGACATTCTCACATGCTAGTCAACTTTCACAACGTACACAACTCTGCGTCACCTCTGGTGCTCAAAGCAAAAAATGTGACCATGTCCCTCCTTTCCTTCATTCTCTGCACTGACTGCCCCTCCAAGCTTGCATTCAGTACAAGTTGTAGATTGCTATAAAGTATACTTAAGTATTTTGTATTCTGTGCCTACTGTCTCACTGCCGGATGTACCTAGAACAACACATGCTATAAACAATCTTCACAACCCCTATAGCCATTAAGCTATGGCACGTTTTACCTGTTTTTTGTTGTTGTCTGTTTTAAATGGCACGTACTGTGCTAGATTTATTATGTTATAGATGTGACATATACTGTCACTACATTTTACCTTACACAAGAAGATAAGAAAACAAAACACTGATACATTTACTGAACATAAATGATCTGCAGACAAACAAGACATCAAACTGTTCACTTACTTTGTCTGTGGGATCTGCTTACATGTGTAGTACACCATTGGCATAAAATCCTGTGGAATATTCTTCAGTCCCAAGATGCTCTGTGGTAGACAGACATTTTGAAGCTCTTAGCACCACTACCAGTGATAAACTATGCTAAATCTTTGCTGTGTCTTAGCTGTGGTAATCCAATTAATTCAGCGACTAATGGCTGAACAAGAATGAAAAGCTACCTGCAAGCTGTAGTTAACGGTCTGTTGATTTCTTGTGAATACCTGCTACTGCTAGATGTCTAAATAATGGGGAAGTCGACAGGGCCTACAGTGGACTACCCACCAGTCTTGGAGGATCTAGAATATGCCAACAACCTAGGACTATCATCCCATAGGCACCAAGACCTCCAACAAAAAACCAAAAATCTAAGTAAGACTGCCAGTATGATGGAATTCAACACTGGAAAAACAAAAGTCCTAAGGAACAACATGACAAATAATAATCATCTCACAATCAGCGGAAGACCCCTAAGGCACATAAAAGAATTTGTGTACCTGGCAGCTAGATGACAGCAGATGGTGACTGTTAACACAAAGATCAGCAATGCCAATCAAGCTTTTGCAATGCTCAAGCCCATCTGGAGATCCACTGGCCTCAGCACCCACACAAAGATCAGGATCTTCACAACCAGTGTCCTTAGTGTTTTCAGTACGCTAGAAGACCACAGCCTCCATCAAGAGAAAGCTAGAAGTGTTCCAAACAAGTGCTTGCAGAGCATACTAAAAATCTTCTGGCTCAGCACCATCTCAAATGAAGAACTGCGAGTTAGGGCAGTGATGATCACCAATGATGTAAAAAATAAAACAGTGGCACTGGCGATGGCTAGGACATGTGTACCGCATGCCTCCCGACTCAATCACCAGAACGGCCCTGCAATGGACACCTCAGGGAAAGAGGAATAAAGAGACATGGAGGGGAACCATTGAGAAGGACCTCAAAAGCAGAGGCCTATCACTCAAGACAGGCCCCAGAGCAGCAGCAGACAGAACCAGACGGAGGTCATTTGTTGTCACTTCATGCGTCAGGCGGCACAGAGATGATGAATGATATTATTTCAAGTGTTATCACTGATGCTAGGAGTGAAGTGGGTGTGCAGATAGGAGTAGCACCACTGCTTTGGAAACCTGTCCTGCCATTCTAAGGGCAGCTCACACTTCTTTGTTCGCCATTTCTCACCCAGCTTTCACCAGTACAGCTAGTACACCCCAACCCCCAGTCCACTACTCAGACAGCCAGGACAAACCTGGTGAAGGTACCTACAGCTGGTCCCAAGTCCCCAGTAAACAATTCAGGTTTTGTCTACCATAGTTCACTTTTATGAGAATAACAGAATAACGCATTTTTTAAATGTCTGAAAAGCCATCTTGAGAACTCCTTACGAATGTAGATACTTAACACAAGTTCCACATGCCAAACCAGTAAAATAACAGACGAGAAGGGCAGGTCAATAGTATAAAATACAAACCACTTCACCCAAAGCTGTCTCATGCAGACTTACTGCATATTGAGTAGTACAATAAGATACGACAAACTGTACTTGCTTCTTACTTCTATACTTTAGTGAACTTGTAACAAGAATAAATCCTCCAAGTACAGTAATGAGATGTAGCTAAGATGTGGTCCACTAACCTTGATCTGGCCAACTGCAATGGTAATGGCAGCAGCAGAAGTGAAGGCATTAATGACCGAATGAGAGATGTAGCTGACCAGTATACCTGTCAACAAACAAGTTCACCACATATGTAAGCTGACCATTAGACCTGTCAATCAACAAGTTCACAAGATAATGTAGCTTAAGATATACTGGTAACCTTCCATGTACATGAGACACATCATATGCCAGTCAATATTTCCACAGTTCATAAAGAAAGACTAGGCCTGAGTGGAAAATAAACCTCAGCTCATTATTGTCAACAGCTGTTACGTTCATGTTATTAGTTTCAAAAATGGGGAGTAAATTTTTAATATTTCTTTTACTATGTACATTTGGGTTGACGTAAATTTGTATTTCTAACATCCTTGAAGCTTGCAGCCAAGAGCTTTGAAATGTGCTAAAGAGGTTGTGCTCAGTAAGAAAGTAGACGCGATCTGAAATGAGATGTTGACTTTGAGATCTTGTCAGTGTGTTCAGTTTACACAGCTTGTAGGGGAACCCTAGAGCCCTGATTCAAATTTTACAATACAAGTCCTCATCTCTCCACTAATTCTAATTGCAATGTCTACAGAATATAGTTTTCCTGTTTTTAAGAAAGTGAATAGGTCACACAGGCAGGAAAATAAAAATGAGAATTAATCTTATTACAGGCTGCAGCTGATAACTCTAGTGGTGAAGCTAGAAAGGATAAAGCAATCACAGGAGACAATCAAACACCAACCTAAGTTCAGAAGACCCATGGCAAGCTGGATTAAGCCACAAAACAGAGTCAATACGATGGCCATGGTGGGGTCATTTTCCACAGTTGATGCTGCAAATGTGTTTGTCAGCAGAGACATGATGGCTGTTGGGCCCAGCGTGATGTCTTTGGCAGTGCCCATAAACATGTATACAAAGCAGCCCATAAATGCCGAATACAGGCCGTACTGCAAGCAAAATGGGGAAGAAATGCTGTGGAGTAAGAGACGATTGTTCCAAAGTGACACGGACAAAAGGGCATTTATACAAAGTTCACACACAAGTTCAAAAATGCCAAAAATTTAAAACAGTTAATGCTGCAGGGATAATAGGAGATAAGCAGATCCAGGAAAGATAAACAAAAAGGATTTGATTACTAAGCTACGAATGTTGTTATATCTGTTTAGGAATATGGGAGAAGCTAAAACAGGCTAAGGAGAAACTTCATCAATAACAACAGGTGTAAAGGTGTGAGAATGGTCGGCTTAGTCAATCCCTGAAGACTTTCTAATCTCAGGCACTTTGTCAAAACTTAGTAAATAGCCCACAAAGGCTAGCAATCCTTTCATCACAAATGGCAGAGAGAGAGAGACATACAGGTGTCAGATGGTAAGCAGCTTGACATTTTGTGCTGTGTGCATCTGTCTGTCTTTGATATCACTGCCCTTACTTGAGGCTGAAGCCCTGCGACGACAGCATAAGCCAGACCCTGGGGGATGACAGTGAGACCCACCGTCAGACCGGCGATCAGGTCACACTGGAAATGGTTTAGCCTGTACACACAAGACATCATCACTCTTTAATGTAGGACTTATTCTCAGTGTCTTGCAAAGGATAGGTGTGACTCAGCATAGGGGAGCATTAGCACACCGCTAGATGGCCTGCCAACGTCCTGCCTGGATTATAAGGTCAACAGCAATATGTGGAACATGGTCACCTCTCTCCTTGTCACAATTCAATTCAACTTTATTATCTCAACGAGGAGAAATTGCAAGACGTAGGGAAGTGGCTCAAGCTTGGTGGTTGTGTAACTCGGACAGCACTTTAAGTCGCCACACAGACAGACCTGCACTGTGGGACAATGCAACAACTAGGACTAGTGTTTACACCAACAGACTGGCGGACACACGTACCCGGGGTGCCAAGCGACTAGCTCCATCGCCAGGCAGCAGCACTTACCTGTACTTGGGCAGCCACTGGATGATGGGCAACTTCCGCTTAAGTGTCTTCATAGAGAAGCACTTGCGGCACGACTCCTTGACCTTTCGGCGCACGCGCAGTGACGTGGGCACCTCTTCCGTCTGTGGATGTTCGCCGCCATTTTCACCCTGGTCGCCGACATCGTTGCTGAAGGCGATGTGGTCGTCGTTGACACTGCCGTTGGGGGCCGGCTGGAAGGAAATAAAAAGGGCGATGAATGGTGACATTTTGACATGGCTGTGCAGTGTCACCAAGCTCTGCTGGGCCAAGCAACACCTCAAATGTGTTGTCACCAACATCGCATGACACTAAGACTTTAGAAAACTTCTGGCAATGAACGGAGTTCTTGTAGTCCTCGTGACCTGGTGTGACAGAGCGGTGACGAGGTTAACTAGCTGGCACAGCCAGGTGACTGAGCCACACCTGTTGAATGAGTAATAGGAGTTTTTAGTTGCATGGTGGAAGGGAAAGACAATGTAGTTAACCATTGCCGGCCAGCACAGCGTGCGACCCCAGGAGGCGCTGTCTGTCACAGAAGGTTGAGGTCGCTCGTCCCCATGTGAGTACAGTGTCTGACCCCAGGAGGCGCCGTCTGTCACAGAAGGTTGAGGTCGCTTGTCCGAGTGGAGGCGACAGTGGGTTGGGGGCTTTTCTTTGATCACTGCAACATCAGGCTCCAGTTTGCTCCTTGTTACTCCTCGAGGAGCATACGGCTCCAGTGTCAGAGACCATCACCAAGTGTGAACGGCAAAAAGTGACCTTGTGCCGGACTATGAACTCGAGTATGTTTTAACAATCGCCCTGAGAAAAGGACTTTCTTTCATGACTGTGTTTAAAATTAGAGATATTAATAAGTAATAAAAAGAGATAGTAGTAAGGACTGACTGATATATATAAATTAAAAAATCTTTTTTGAATATTTATCACATACTTTTGTAAAAAGTATTTACCATATTTTTGTTAATATAATTTAATGTACACAGGCCTGCCGAGAGGCCGAGTGCTGTGAAGAAAAGAAGGCGCAAATGTGCAGACGTCTACCTGTACACGAGTGTGACACCTGAGCTTGTGATCAAACTGATCTTGTGACACTGTGACATCGCCGTAGGTCTGCAGTGTAGTGTGTCACGTGAATATGTGGGAAAGTTTTCACTTCTCCCTGTGATCATAGTCTGGTGTGTGTGTGACCTGCACGTGTACAGAAGTTGGTGACCTCTCCCTATCATCAGTGTGACCTCATCAGATACCCGGCCTGTGGTGGACAGGGACCGCTGTACAGGTGTTCACAGAGCGGTTAGCAAGTGAACTGCCACTCCACGCACTTTGTACACAACACAAGCTAACAGTCTGTCGGCCTCTCTCTCGAAGCAAAGGTGGAACATCTTCACAAACATTCCATAGTGAGTTCAGTCCTAGCTTTGGTACGTGAACACAATCAGAATAAAACACTTTCTCTTTCTTAGAACATCCCCCAAGAACCATCTATAGCAACACATGTCAAGAACCGTTAATGGCGATTATCCCCCAGTAGGCATTAATGCAAAGGTTCTCAAATTTCACTGATTACTTACGGCGATCAAAGACTGAAACGGAAAAGAATAAGTAGGAGAATGAAGACAGCAGACAGGTGAGGTGAGGGGTGGTAGAGAGCAGGCTGGTGTCATCTAGCCATGTAAAACAAACTTGTCCACGATCAAATGCAGCACCAAAAGCGTACCAAAGGAGCGGTTCATCTTCCGGTGAGGTGGGACTACTCACATGTCCACTCTGAAGGAGGGCGAGACAGCTTCAGGTGAGACAAGACAATCTCGACAACGACCACCACACTCACACACTAAGCACATCACAGTGAGTACTGTCAACCCCTGTACACACCAACTGTCACACCACTCATTACACGTAGGTAGATGTCATCTGATGGTAGTCTAACCTATCCCTCCCTCAACAGACAAAACTGAGTTTGTGAGACCCTTGCCAGCAACAGCAACCCTCACTACCGCCATCAGCAGCCACGGAGGCCCGTCACCGGGTCATCACCTGCTACTGTCAGTGAAAAATATCTACAACACATAGCTATCCCGCTGGTGTCTCGATACAACACATAGCTATCCAGCTGCTGTCTCGATACAACACATAGCTATCCCGCTGGTGTCTCGATACAACACATAGCTATCCCGCTGGTGTCTCGATACAACACAAAGCTATCCCGCTGGTGTCTCGATACAACACAAAGCTATCCGCTGGTGTCTCGATACAACACATAGCTATCCCGCTGGTGTCTCGATACAACACATAGCTATCCCGCTGGTGTCTCGATACAACACATAGCTATCCCGCTGGTGTCTCGATACAACACAAAGCTATCCAGCTGGTGTCTCGATACAACACATAGCTATCCCGCTGGTGTCTCAATACAACACAAAGCTATCCCGCTGGTGTCTCGATACAACACAAAGCTATCTAGCTGGTGTCTCGATACAATACGCAGCTATCCATCTAGACTAGAGGAATGCCAGTTGCCGTTCAAAGATGATTACGAAGACCCTCCGTCATTGCTTCTGACTTGGGAGACAAGAGGATTGGAACACGGATCACAGGGCGAAGTCCGGGCACATGTTTGGAAATAAGATGACGAACGCGTTTTATGAAGAAAGATTTTGTGTCCCAAGGTGAATTTAGAATTAAGGAAAAACAGGTTTTATTACAAACTAAAGGATGTCACGAGAGACGAGTGTTAGACAATCCGCTGTTAGTACAATGAATACAATGAATCTGTCAGGCAAGTGACTAGTCCACTCTAGTTTGTTAGTTGCCACAACTGTAAATGCGTCTATCTGCTCGCTTACCACTGACAGCCATCTCGAGTATAATTAATATCCAGCAGCCTAGCCTGATTATCTACGAGGCCGAGCGGGCAATATATCACAAGTCAGGTCAGGTCAGGTCAGTCCCATGCCCGGTCCGGGCGTAGGGGGGACCGTCCGGCAGCAGCAACAGACAGAATTTTCCACCCGGTCCTGTCTTGAGCAGATGAGAGCAGGTCTGGCATCTCGCGTTCGGTCCATTCTTTAATGTTGGTGACCCAGCTTTTCCTCGGACGACCACGACGACGGCTCCCTTCGAGGGTTCCTTGTAGGATCGTCTTGGACAGGGTGTTGTGGCGGGTGACGTGACCGAACCAGGCGAGCTTGCGCCGCTTCACTGTTGCCAGAAGGGGCTCATGTGGGCCCACGAGGGAGGTTACGGTGCTCCGTACGTATGCGTTGGTCTTGTGTTCGCGGTACGAGATGCGGAGCAGCTTTCTCAAGCACTTGTTCTCAAAGGCCTGGAGCTTCTTTTCCGTTGCGGCAAGCAGCGTCCAAGTCTCGCAGCCGTAGAGTAGGATTGACACTACGAGGGACTTGTACAGCCTGTGCTTGGTACTGAAGCTGATTGAGTTGCTTCGCCAGATCCTATCCAGCCTGGACATTGCGGATGTTGCCATACCAATCCTGATACGGATCTCTGCTGTACAGCAACCATCTCTAGTCAGGGTGGCACCCAAATACTTGAAGCTGTTGACCTCCTCCAGTTTCTGGCCGTTCATGACGATGTTGCTGCTGCTGTCGGTGGTGGAAATAATCATTACTTTGCTTTTTTCTGAGCTTATTTCCATGCCATAGGCCCCCGCTCGCCTGGAGAGTCTGTCCGTCAAATCCTGAAGTTCGTTGTTACTGCCTGCCATGAGGTCAATGTCATCTGCAAAGCGGAGGTTGCACAGGGGTCTGCCACCAATGGAGATTGAGGTAAGGTGGTTGTGGAGGGTGTCTTGCATGATTTTTTCAAGGAAGATGTCACAAGTACAAAGCCTTTAAGCCAAGCAGACTACAGAGAGGAGAAACAATAAGTGAGACCAAAGCTGGGAGTCGGCCTGTGTAGCGGATTAGCTTGCAAGCCGACACTAAGACACTAATTAAGACACTAATCAAGCACGCGCCTGTAGATGCACAGAGCAAAGTAGGGAGGATCATGGCGTGCACAGACACAGCAGACATCAACCATAACAGTCGTCAGACGCGGTCAAGACCACCATGACGACAGCGCCGATGTGAGGACGAGGCCATGACTGTGACCATAGCTGGCTGAGCTGTGTTCACATGTCCTAGTGCCAGACAAGAGTTGTAGAGAAGCGTTAGCCAACACTGTCAAGCTAGTTACGTGTGCTGTCACACGGACATACAACAGGTTAGAAAGTGTTAATCACCAAAAGACTTTTACCTCTGTTCCGTAGTTCATTTTAACCTTTGCCATCCTGACACTGTCTGGTCGCTCCTGTCTTTCAGCAAACAGACGTAGCGCCCCCAACTTCCGCTTGAGTGTCTTCAGCGCACCTCGGAGTGAGGGTACTTAACCCCGGGACTGTCGTCCGCACACGTGTCACACCTTGGGAGCGGAGAGTTGTGTTAGCGAGCGTTCCGCTGACAAAGGTGCGAGTGAGAAATCAAAGTTTCTTATCTTAACAAGTCTTTGATGGCATCCTACTCACAAACATTGTACTTATTGTCTCTACAAGTCTAACCGCTGACAATGGCGAGCGGGCGGTGTAGTAGGGACACGTCAATACGACAGCGACCGCCTGCACGGGACACACGGACAGCACGACATCAACTGCCACCACGACCCGCTCACACGGGACACAGGATGATCAGGAAGGGATGAAACTAATCTTTTCTGTTCCTCGTCAGTCAAACAAAGCCAGCCTCTCGCCACAGCCCTGAGTGTCCTACAAGTTCCGCAGGCTGATCAATGCCACTTATACAGGACATCAACCCACCGTCCACACATCCAACTTCCGGTGTGGGTGGGGCCCAGGCGACAAGAGCTAAGTGCTAAGTTTATTAACAGCATCACGCGGGGCCACGTGACGAGCGATCACGAGTCTTGGTCTGTGTATCTGAGTGAGGATGAGGCCAGCTGTGATCCCCAGCAAAATAATACATTCGTCACCATCAACTTGCCGCTTATTGGGCAACAGTTGTGCATCTTGTGTCATGCGCGTGCGCGTGCGGTCACACGGATACTTTATTTTTCATCTTCGATGATTCACTCAAGAGGACTATGTTTGCCATCGATGATGGCAACGGTTTCACACCCTTCGTCCACTCAAACTAGTCACTGGATGTCACGGAAACACCTAAGAGGTAGACACTCCCAGTGTAGACTGAGAGGTAGACTTCTACTGTAGTGTGAGAAGTAGACACTGCTAGTGTAGACTGAGAGGTAGACTTCTACTGTAGTGTGAGAAGTAGACACTCCTACTGTACACCAAGAGGTAGACTTCTACTGTAAAGTGAGAAGCAGACACTCCTACTGTACACCGAGAAGTAGACACTTCTACTGTAAAGTGAGAAGTAGACACTCCTACTGTACACCAAGAGGTAGACTTCTACTGTAGTGTGAGAAGTAGACACTCCTACTGTAAAGTGAGAAGCAGACACTCCTACTGTACACCCAGAGGTAGACTTCTACTGTAAAGTGAGAAGCAGACACTCCTACTGTACACCGAGAAGTAGACACTTCTACTGTAAAGTGAGAAGTAGACACTCCTACTGTACACCAAGAGGTAGACTTCTACTGTAAAGTGAGAAGCAGACACTCCTACTGTACACCGAGAAGTAGACACTTCTACTGTAAAGTGAGAAGTAGACACTCCTACTGTACACCAAGAGGTAGACTTCTACTGTAAAGTGAGAAGCAGACACTCCTACTGTACACCGAGAAGTAGACACTTCTACTGTAAAGTGAGAAGTAGACACTCCTACTGTACACCAAGAGGTAGACTTCTACTGTAGTGTGAGAAGTAGACACTCCTACTGTAAAGTGAGAAGCAGACACTCCTACTGTACACCCAGAGGTAGACTTCTACTGTAAAGTGAGAAGCAGACACTCCTACTGTACACCCAGAGGTAGACTTCTACTGTAAAGTGAGAAGCAGACACTCCTACCCAGAGGTAGACTTCTACTGTAGAGTGAAAGCAGCAGGTAATGTGAGCGCGGAGAGCCACGTCACGTGCTGGGATTGTGCGCAAGACAATTATTATTAAGAAGAAAGTTTTGTAAAGGTAGGTCTCTAAAAGCCTTAAGACTGCAGTCAATCCCAGTCCTCGGATGGTAGTGTCCCTCCCACGGTCTGTCAGGGTTAGAGAAGACTGCCCCCCGACACACACCCGTCCTTTGACCCTTCATGATACAAGCATGTTACTGGCACCGAGACTTTACTGCCCGCTCTCTGCTCCATCTTTTGTTTGTCAACATGCGAAGTGTGCAGCATGCAAGGAGGGATCAATTTTATTTTGCTCCTTCCATCCGATACGGGCGGCTACCATCTGACGTCCTGACAGACGGCGACACGTGCCCTGTACACCACGTGATGTAGCTAAAAATAGAAGCATGCTGTATGTAGACTGTAGAGGGGCCGTGAGTAGGTGCTCACACCCCTTCCTCCCCTGGCCTTTGAACTCGTGACCCACTACAGCGCCTTGTGCATCGACGTCAACGCTGTTGAAGGTCAGAGGGCAAAGGTTGCATGCGATCCACAGCACGTGCCGGTGTAGTGAATCGAAACCTCCGGGCGTATCTAAACGTATGGGTATAGTCTGCGCATGCGCATGAAGCGAAACTTCACTACCGCCTGGTAGTTTTACTTGAAATAAAAGTAAAGGATGAAATATTACAGGACATACGAAATAAAATGGCATTGCAAAAGCAAAATTATACAACTCACAATATGCTTTGAGCTGGTTTTTGATAAATAAACATCTGATGGATTAGTAAATATTTTCTTGGGTTTATTTTATCAAAAACCAGCTCAAAGCATATTGTGAGTTGTATAATTTTGCTTTTGCAATGCCATTTTATTTCGTAATGTTTTGTAATGCTTCATCCTTTACTTTTATTTCAAGTAAACTACCAGGCGGTAGTGAAGTTTCGCTTCGTGCGCATGCGCAGACTATACCCATACGTTTAGATACGCCCGGAGGTTTCGATTCGCTACACCGGCTGGTGTGTTCTGTACGATCGGCATTATTGAGCGTACCTGTGTTCACACTAATCAAACCTACTAAAAGCAATTACATTGATAGACAAACCAGACAACACAAGCCACTCACAGGACAGAGAAGGCGGCGAGAACAGCACAAGACAACAAACATCATGTGAGACATGGTCCTAGAAAGTAGCTGCCACGCTCTGGTGACACAGCCCCTCCTCTCTCTTCAATGTAAACAGGGTACAGGCGAACTCCAGGTCCCTCCTCTCTCTTCAATGTAAGCAGGTACAGGCGAACTCCAGGTCCCTCCTCTCTCTCAATGTAAGCAGGTACAGGCGAACTGTAGGTCCCTCCAGTGTTGTCACAGTGTCGTTTCCTCCTGTACAATGCAAGTGTCGCCATGTTCAGTCATTAGACGGACGCCACAGTCGCCCCACTGAACCCTGGCTTCCCGCTGACAAGAGAAGAGTGAATGGAAGATGTCTTCAGCCGCCAACCTCAGCCGTGTGGACACACCAGGACGCTTCCCTCATGTTGCTAATCCAAATAAAGCGAGTTTAGAGATAAATTAGTATCACGCACACTAACACACACACGATGCTGCTCTTATCCCACATCTGACCAGCTGACCACAGGACATCTTTGCCAGGCCTGTGGCATGTGCTCGTGAGTACTGTTACGCCCTGCGCCTCGACATCAGATCGTCTCCCTCCCCATCCCCCCCACGGTGTGATGTGGACATCACGTGCAGTATATCGACGCAGAGGGACGTGAGGACTTTACACGTATAACTGTCTTACTCTACCGTTACAGCTTCATCATGTCAAAGGTTGAATTAAGGTAGGTGTGCGTCGTGAATGACAGTGTCCTCCCCCACCCAAAAAAAAAAAAGGTCCATGATGAAATGATGGATATTTTCTGAACTATTTTCTCTTAAAGCTTCGTGTGGCAAACGATCGCTTACTTGTTACAACAGTAACAACTCCGTTAGCTTCATATAACCGCCAGTCCGCCATTTCCTTAGAGAAAACAACTACTGTACATGTAATCTGGTTGCTAACCAAAGTTTCAAGCAAAGTGTGGAGCGATGCTGGGATACTGTCAGCAATGTGTCCCACAGCATGGCCAGCAGTCTGCCAGAAGCACCAACAGCTTGCAGGTGTGGCTGCCAGCAAGGGTCGCACTGGCATCCTCTCTCAGAAATTAAGGTAGGTGTCGGGCGCTGGTTTTATTTATGTGCGAGGATTTGTTTTAAAAACCGTCCAGTACAACCGGTCTCCACGCAGGTGACGCAGAAGCAACTGCAACTGCATTTTCTATTTTAAACGCACAATTCGTCGGAGGGAGAATATCTTGCACAGCAAAACAAGACTTTCAGGTGCTACACTGACACTGTTACTGTACCCGTCTCACGCCCTGCCACCTCGCTCAACCTGCTTCACTGCGCGCTGGTCGCCACACACCTGGCCAGTTCCTCCCGTGTCACTTCCTGCTTCCCCAGTGCACCCAACCGTGAGCTGGGCATCCTGGGAAGGATGGGGACAGCAAGGCTGCGACTGAGAGGAGGGAGGCACCACGCTCACAGCACGCTGGTTCCCATAGACGTGAAGTCTACGTCTCACAGCCAAAACGGCCGTAAAGTCACGTGACTGCCTTTACCTCACGTGACCGCAATGTGACGTGACTATCTTTAACTCACATAAAGTGATTACCTTTACCTCACCTCACCATATAAGACCTGACTAACTTTCCTCGCGTGACCGTGAAGTGACGTAACTACCTTTACCTCACGTGACCGCGGAGTGACGTAACTACCTTTACCTCACGTGACCGCGAAATGACGTAACTACCTTTAACTGGCTTACACGAGGTGAAGAACACAAAGGCTGTCAACAGACTCCAGTCCCAGGATGACTGCCCCGCCACTACCCAGAGTGCACCTGCTCTCAGTAAACAGTAAACATGTTCATCCTCTACTGACCCTCACACAGGCTGTACCATTAAAGCAACATTCACGCAGGATTTTACATTTCCGGAACTTTGTCCTCCGCTAAATGCTGGTGCCGTCTGCTAGGCACAGCTCCGTCACATCCAGCCCTGTACCCAGACCAACCGCTGGTGTCAAAGATGTCAGCACAGGTGTCAATCAGTGCATTCATTAGTCCTAGTGCGAGAAAACGTGTTGTTTGCTTAAGCAGACATATCAACAAAAACGAACAGGAAGCTGCACGGGAAGATGTGATGCAGAAAGCAAGCAAACAAACAGGGGGAGAGCAGCAGTGACAGGGAGGACAGGCCTGAGTTGTCACGCTTGCCTGCGTCTGCACGCGTGAACCGTGAAGAGCTCACGATGATGTCGCCACAACATGAAGCATGAAGCAGGGGAAGTTAGGACCAACAGGCAAGTCGACAAACAGTTCGCTGTCAACATCACAACAAGCTTCCTGTCTGAATACCTGCGTGTGACTGTCACCCGCCCACGTGTTCTTTAGTGCCATGTGTGTGGATGTAGACAAGTGTTCAGTGATTACTGCAGCTGGCGTGTGCATGTAGACACGTGTTCATTGCTAGTCTGTGTATACACGTAGACACGTGTTCATTGCTAGTCCGTGTGTAGACACGTGTTCATCACTAGTAAACACATGTTTACCTAGCGTGTTCTGTCTCTATGTGACTTGTCTCCACTGTGAGAGCAGCAGACACGGACAGACTGTCACACGCCGCGTCTCCCTCCAGATTAATGGTCGTCCGTTAGAGTCAGGTCCTACAAAACATCCATCCAGTGAAAATGAGTCTTCTTGTCTTCTTGTATTTATTGTCTTCAGCATTTCTTGCACGCCAGTGTTTGCCCTCCCAACTATTTTCTTCATTTGTCCTTGTGGCCTCCCTCCCTACAGGTGTAACAGCCAGGTAACCACTTGTGCCACTGTCGGTGGGAGGTTGACACAGCGGATTGATATTGGGAGATGATGTGACGGCAAATAAGAATTCTACAACCACTGGCTGAAATAATGTAAATCAGCTATATCTCTACTTTGGGTTTCCATGGTTACGTGACCTATGACATCAAACGTGGTTTCAGGTGCTGGTGGAGTCATTGCCGAAGACCACGGCCTTGTGTTTCCATGTTACAGCTAACCCAACTGTATAACAAGGTAAACAGAAGGCGAACAGAAACAAAACCTTTTATGCACTAACTGCACATTTTCTCTCCGGTCAGGAATGACAACAAGAAGCTCAACAGCTTTGCACTAATGGCCGACGTCTTCCGACAACGACGAGAGAAAACGAGTAATACCAGAATAAATATAACACCAGACGATGATGGCGGAGACAGACGATGAAAAGTGACATACATCAACACTAGCAGCAACGGACTAGAGCAAGGATATAGCAACAGACGATGATGGAGATGACCGATGGTAAGTGACGTACGTCAACATCAGCACCAACAGACGAGTACAACGATGGATATGATGAGAGACGAAGATAAAAGACGGCCGAGGAGACGGGACAGAATAGGATGAGGTCAGGACTTACCGCCCCGATGTGCACCGATGTCTCGTGAAGCATCATTGACTGCTGCTTCTCCATGTTTACGGCAGTGGGTCACGTGGGTCGCGGACGATGTCAACTGACTGGCTGAGAAGACGGGATGCACGTCAACGCCCTCGCAACGACGATGAGCACCAGCACCGTCAGGGTCAGGCAAGGGTCAGGCAGGACAGCAGCCAAGGTGTGAGTGTAGAAGATAAGGGAGGGTGACAGGCAGAAGATGATGGCAATCAGCAAAGTCAGAGTCTACAAGGTACGGCAATGTCAACCTCTAGCTGCAGCCGCACGTGAATACACCGTCACACGCTGCGACAATGTGAGCTGGGCGGACACCAGCGCGGCATCTACACCTGGCAGGCGCCGCCTCCGGCACCGCACAAGCCCGGCCCTCCTGGTGTCAACAAGCCCGGCCCACCTGTAGTGTCAGTGGTCAGGCACTAGTGTCTAGAGAATCACACACACCATGCACGTGGCCCACATCTAGCACCTGAACCAGTCTGAGTGACGTCGGTGGCGCCGGCTGCAGGTGGAAGTATGGGTGGGGCGGGCCTCCGTCCAGAAAACTTCACTACAGGCAAGGGAGGCGACCAATCCCATGTCACCTTGCCACCAACAACACTCTACATGACAGCCAGCAACCCATCACGTGACAGCGGGATCCCTCACCCCCATTTGCCGGTAGTGTTAAAAAAGATCGGTTATGAAATGTAAAAAGCCGTGACACGAAAACACAGAAAATGCTACTGCATCACTATCTCTCTACCACCAACAGTCCTGAAGGGGAAATGAGTCGGTAAACACTCATGTTAACAGTGCATTTGTGCGCACACAGGTGTGTGTGTGTGTAAGGGATCACGTGCCATGCTTTACCTGTGGTCACGCTGTCCCTGCACTACATCCCCAGACTCTGTCAGTTCTTGCATGACGGTGACATCCACACTTTGCCAAACCTGTCATGTCTTTGTCCATACTTGTCCATTGTCGAGGTTTGTAGCGCGGTCACTTGTCTAAATACATGTACCCCCGTTGGGAGACGACTGGCTGGTGGTGAGAAGAGAGAATTTTAAGCTCGTTTTTGGTAAACAATGAGGGCCTTTCTTGAAATCAACAATGAACGAGGTCAGAAGCTGCTGAAGCGTGACCTCAAGTCCAGCAGGCGGTGTGTGGGTACGGTAAACAAGGCCTGCACCTGTTAGCCCCAGACCATGAAGTACAGTGCACACCCGTGTACACACACCATACAGTCCTGTGAGGTGAGCACACTGTCAGCTCGCCACAAACAGTGACCACAACCACAAAGTGTGACTACAGACGGACGACTGGCTGCTCACGTGACCACAGTTGTCTTACAGTCTGTCAGTCATCCTGTCCTGCATGCAGTCATTGAATGTCGTCCTTTTATTGCCAACCTCTAGTTCGAGTCTTGTTTGACAGAGACTGCCAAGGTCAGGGTTAGGGAGGCTGCAGCTGCACATCGTACAGTCGGCCGACATCAGCTCGTGCGTGTCTCGTTACGTCACTAGGGTGATCACAGGGTGTAGGTGACGTTCGTCTACACTCTACATCTCCTTTCTCTGCTTCTACAGTTTGCAGCGACTGAGTATGAGCCAGTGGACGCTGTCACCACAGACTCATTCACACCACACTAGCGCCCCCTACAGCGCTTGTCTCCCTTGTCTCCACCACAGGATGTCACGGTCATCGTGCGCGTGCGCCTGCCACAGCCAATGAGACTGAAGGACAAGGCCGAGGGCAAGACGGGTGAAGGAGGAAAACATCGGACAGTCGTTACTGGAGGCTGCTGCACGGCTGCTGCACACGCGCGGTACCACACGTGACCAGTGTTACGTCACGGCACAAGTAAGAATCCAGTCCATTTGAGGTGCGCACATTACTCGCTCCTTGTCATTTTCGTCAACTCTAGTAATAATCATAAGCAGTCGATGAAAGTAAGTGTTTACACAGGACTATGATAAGCTTGTGTAGCACGGGTAACCTGACCTACGTCACCTTTCACACCTGAACATAACATTGCGGCATTCTTACTGCTGGGTGCTGTGTGAAATGATAAACAAAGCCTTCATTACTGACTGATGCAGCATCACAACCGTCGTCATCATCATCATTGCTGGTGGTGGAGGAGGGGAACACACCACAGCAAAGAACTGTGGGAAAAAGCCAGGTGTGGTTAAGTACACAAGCCAGGTAACAACAGCTCAACACGACAAGACCACAGACAGGGCCTAGCAGACAGTATGTATACATGTACATACTACGTACATTTGCCGTGGTTCACTGTGACAAGACCACAGACAGGGCCTAGCAGACAGTATGTATACATGTACATACTAAGTACATTTGCTGTGGTTCATTGTGACAAGTCAGTGCAAGTCCATGCATGCCATGCAGATTTGTCACAACAATCAAAAGTCAGCGTAAATCGGATTTCAAAAATGAAAAAACGTCCTCAAATACAATAAAAATGATGATAACTATTTCATGGACAGTGGCTGTGATTAGGACAAGTCTTCGTGGCCTCTCTACGTCCGTAGGTGGCAGTGTCACGACCTTACAGCAACACGTGGACTTTGTAAAGTACTGACAGCA
The DNA here is from genome assembly GCF_003073045.1 of Pomacea canaliculata. NCBI lineage: Eukaryota > Metazoa > Mollusca > Gastropoda > Architaenioglossa > Ampullariidae > Pomacea > Pomacea canaliculata. The sequence goes on along the minus strand of NC_037590.1, from coordinate 915,605 downwards.
AGAGGACATATGGAGGTGGGAACTCAAGATTTCAAAACAGACCGAAAATAGGAATGTTAAACCGACATGAATTGTAACTTCTAAACATGATGAAAGCAATAACAACAACAAAATCCCCGCAGACACAATCATGTAACTAGGACAGCTCGTCCTGCCAGTGCTGTATGACGCACATCCGATGCTTGCTGCTGTGCAGGTGACGTGCTGACGCCCACTGCTTGGTGCTGTGACGTCTGAGAGACATTCAGTTAGTGAGAAATATTGACAAACATGTTTTCCCTTTGCGGTCACACTTGTAATTTGCTCGGAAATCCCCACAATGAAGCTCCCCGCCCGACTTTCGCGACCACCGGAGGCACGGACGTCACAGGTCCCTCTCCCCGGGTCACTGACTGTGGCGGTGGCCTACATCAGGGACACCATCGGTGACAGGCAGGGAGCACGAGGAATCTGTCAAAAAAAAAAGACAAAACAGGCGGGGGAATTTGAACCCTGAGTCTCGCATCTTGAGTCGCTCAGCCATGGAGGGTACACGAGGCAAAAATGCTGTACACGCACCATCCACTTTCTGTGTCTACCACAACAACACCTTGTGTCTTTATGTACGCAATTCATACACTGCAATTTTAAATGTACAAGACAGTCTACGTAATAACAACACAATACAATAAGGACAGAACAAGTGCCTTCACTACCGACATCATAAATCTACATATTAGTAGAAAGGAAATGTTTCCACTCCTGACACCAGAAATCTACGATATAGTAGAAAACAATTTTATTTAAAACGAAAACAAGACCTAAACAGTCAGTTGGTGTGTCGTTACTGCAGGTATCGCCTGGTGCTTGTAACTTCAGATAGCGGTTTGTGTGTTCACAGTGTTCATACCTACCTACGAACACTATTGCATGTATGTGCACATCTCGCTAGAACAATCAACTTACAGATGGTGTTCATTACCTGCCATGCTCTGGTCTAAAAGTATGGGTGGGATGCTGTCTCCCTCTCCACAGCCCATGTGACAGCATCCTTGGACACAGTATGATGTTCTCCATTCATTCTCATTGCAGCTACTTGGCATTAGCATCACTGCTGTGAAATGGAGAACATGGCTAGACTGCTGGTCGTCTTCTTTCCTACTTCTTTTGCTCTTAGCTTTGTATTTCTCTTCCTTCACTGCTTTCGATGCTTGCTTAATGTCTTTATTTTTATTGGAGAAATAAGAATGTTGGAGTTCATAATATTAAGCTGAGGACTTTTTTTCATTGCACATTTATCTAACAGCAAACAGTGCCAGACCTGCGCTTAACAGCCATCCAAGCAGAATACAGAACTGCATGAGCACCACGGTGGAAGAACTACAAGAAGAAGGACTGACTAGAGAGCAGGTAAGAACACACTTGCACACATCTAACTGTCGCAGTCTGACAGAAAAGCATTCGCAGCACCAGCAGGACCTCGACCACAGCTTCACAGACTTTAAAAACGCCTTTGACACAGCCTAACACTAGGCCATGGCATGTGATGCGAACATTCAACACTGAAGAAGGTCTGGTCCATGTCATCAAAGCCTGTAGAACAACGAGCACAAGGAAGGCAGGACTGCTGGATAACCAAACAGGAGTTTGCTTGAACACCACAGGCGAACGTCAATTATTTAAGGTTATACAAGAGTTTAATAAAGTTTAACAAAGATTTAGGGTGGGTGCCTCAGTTGTTTCTAGTGACTGCTTTTATTATACGTATGGTGACTAGCTGGGATTTTGGCCAAGAATATTAAATTTATGTGCTGTCATTTATGGCTACTAGCTTTAAATGTATCTTGTGCATTTTGTTTACATGTGAGCACAAGCACGGGTGAAGAAGGCTTTGAGATAAACGCAGAGATAGTCTTTTAGTGAAGTATGTTGTAGTGAGCACAGGGAGTCCAAACTCAACTGCTGTGTGGGACGAGGTGGGCAACGCCTCTGTGGCAGTCATCATACAGACCCTCTCTCTCAACAAAGACACATCCTCGGGCTGCATGGCGGCGCTGAACTTGTGAATGTACAAAAGTCCGCTATTGTCCATTCCATACAAATGTTCGCCACTCTCACACACCAAAGGACCTCAGCCACCCTGATAGTCCAGTGATACGATTTGCTCGCTCAACAGACCCAGGCAGCCATCACCCACGCAGGGAACTGCAGTAAGGACACGTAAACCTGGATACCCAGGGCCCCTGCACTAGTCTCCATGACAACCTTTGTCACAATCTGCACGCTAAGCACAGTCAAGTTCAGCAAATACACTGGGTTTTCCACTGCTGTAACGGATTTCAAATATTAAAAAGAGATAAGTTTAGGAATGCAATACCTGCTGTCACAAGCCTAAAACTTCAGGTAAAAAAACAGGAAACGGGAGGGGGAGAGTTGCGGTGGGTGGGGTCACGTGCCTCCCCACAAAGAGTGTTTGTATGTAAGAGCAGTGCGTCACTCAGTGGCGCAGCAATACAAACATAAAGTGTAACGGGGCAACAATTTTATTGTATGCTCCAGTCTCTATCTGACCCGATGGTCTTTGTAAAGTCCTGACTGGCTTTTATTTACAGGTGTACTGGGACTCACAATTCCAAACTCTTTCATTTGGTTTATTAATAGTCCAAACAAGTCCAAATCAACTAAATCGCGATGGCAAGCTTGCAGAAGTTAGAATGTTGTACAAGGTACGGCTAAACAGGTCCCTTCAGGAAGAGTAACAATTCTCCAGTTATTAATCATGCTAAAATAAGTGCTCTTACCAAGCCCTTCCCTTGGTTCACTTGAAATAAAAAAAGATGAAATGAACAGAAAACCATCTATAAAAGCATTGACACTATGGGCACACCTGGTGTTAGTACCTGTAGAAATGTGTGAAAAGTATCGGACACATCGATGGTTGTGGTCTACTCCAAGTGAACAGGGTGGTAGCACAGGAGGGACTAAGGGGGGTGGGGGTGAGGAGGACAAGCCAAGAACCCGGACCATACAGCATAACACACAGAATAACACAGAGCGACAACACCACTGGTGTAGGTGTACACTGTGGACAGGGAGGCTGAGAGGTGCTGGTGCTGTCCTTCCCCGGGATGGAGGAATGGAGGGATGGAGGCTTTTTGCTGGGTGCTGTGTGAGGTCCTGACCACACTTGTTGAGCAGAATATAAATTATTCTCGTGAAAATCAGTTGAGGTCAGTCCGTCTAAGTTTCTGAATCGTTTTGTGTTTGTGAATGAATCGCTCATTGTGGAATATTAAAATAGTTGTATAGAGAATGGAAATGTGGACGCTTAATGCATTATAATGAGTTTATTTTTGTCCCTATTTTTTTGTTTCTTCCTTTTGTCGGTGTTCTTTGTATGCTACTGCGCCGGATCTTACTGAACTTAGAAAAGAGGACAAGCAGAAACAAGTGTTGTGTGGGGTTTGTTTCATGCTGGAGCTCCCAACCTGACGACAAACTTTCGGTGAACGGTAACAAGAGAAATTTATTGTAAAAGAGTGACTTACTGTTTTTATTTGTCCTGTGAATGTTTGTGAATAAAATTAATCATTTCGCTTTGTCTGTCTCCTCCGAAAGTAACTGCAGAGCTGAATGTGACAGACCAAAGCCAAACTCCATTGCGGCTGAACTGTCAGCAATAAGAAGAGGCGACGAGAGTCAACTTGATGGTGTGTTGTGTTTTCACTTTAGTAAGTCATCGCAATAGAGTATCCGGGATATTTGCCCCAAAAAGGAAAGAAGCAGCAGTACCTAAGTAACAAATTAATTGCAAGTCTATTGTCGGTAACATTTTTTATCGCGATTCCGAACACTAAACTGTAAATGGTTCCCGAGACCTGACAGCCTACAATGTACAGCCCTGTGTTTCTAAAGCTGATGGACTACAGATTGCACACCGGTGCACCTTTCACCCGGGGACAGGCGCCAACATCCTGCAAAGCAGCCACAGCACATGCCAAGAGCCTGCAGACCTCGCAGTGCCAGTGGAAATGGTCAAGAGTTGCAGGCAGTCTGAAGGTAGTGAAGGCCCCTGGTACTGACAACATGAGGGCAGGGGAGAAATAAGACCTCACTGCTCTGTGTCCAAGAATCTAGAAACACATAATTACCCAAAGAATGGACTTCCAACACACTTTTCAAAGACCTCCGTATCAGTATCGCAACATCCACGGCGGCAATGGCCAGGGTGGAGAGGACTTAGCGCAGCAACACCCAGGCCTGACGAGAGGGGGGGACAAGGGGGTCTGGTGTACCCGGGCCCGCGGCTGTCATGGGGGCCCGGCCTTGGTCAGTGGATTTTTTTTTCTTCTTTCGAATTGTAAACAATGCATTATATACTGGGAAAATAATTTACGATTACAAGTACAAGGGGCCCGGAGAGGTCGTCTGTCCCGGGGCCCGGGCTGGCTCTCGGCGGCCCTGGCAACACCAATGTTTGCTTCCAAGTCCTCAATCTACACAATGTTGACAATGTACAAACCCACCGTACTTCATTTCCTGCTCTTCCAAGTCCATCGTACTTTATGCCTGTTCTTACAAGACCACAATGTACACAGTGTACACGTCCATCTTCAAAGTCCATCGTACTTTATACCTATTCTTCCAAGTCCACAATGTACAGTGTACACATTCACCGTACTTCATATCCTTCTCTTCCAAGTCCATCGTACTTTATACCTATTCTTCCAAGTCCACAATGTACACAGTGTACACGTCCATCGTATTTCATATCCTACTGCTCTTTATACAATCCAAAGTGGAACATGGGGAGTATTTAGGAATATATTTTGGAGTAGGTGACATTGCCACATAAAAAGGACAATAAAAAGGACAACTTGAGTGGATGGCTTTATACACAAAATGGACATGTAGCTTGTGTGGGTAGCACAGCCAGACAAACATTGAGACAGACAGCACGGACGGACAGAGAAACACACGACCTCGTTCTTCACCTTCATTTCAGACTAACTGTATCCTTTTCCTTCACTCTCAAAATCAATATTGGATAAGTGAAAAACACTTTCTTCCAGACCAATATTCGAAAGCATCAATGCGAAACAATCTACAACAAGATTCAACCTTCTGAACCGGAGGCAAAGAGCAAGTTTGACCAGCTTGTCATAAGCCACGGAAGACTTGTGGTGTTTAGTGACTGTTGCCTATTAACTATTTTATTTTAATCGGTGATACACTAAAGCAGGGGTGGGCAATTAATTTTCCCAAGGGGCCGCATGAGAAACTGGGATGGTTTTAGAGGGCCGGACTAATATAGTTAACTCAGTTTTACCCAATACTGCATATGTAGTATATATACTATCTCTTCGCCAGCGGGCGGGCCGGTCAGAGACAGTAGGCGGGCCGGATCCGGCCCGCGGGCCGGCCTTTGCCCAGGTCTGCACTAAAGTATTAGAGACAGCTTCTTGACACCTCCCTTTGTAATGCGACATCAGCCGTCCTTTCAGTCATCTGGTGATGTAGGGCTTGATGTACTAGCTAGTCTCACTAGGTTGTGGGTGGTGCGAGTGATTCTTGATATAACATTTCTGCACTTGCCAGCACACAAGTGAACATTTACAGTCTGACGGCCACCCTTAATACCACCCGTTATAATGTCCTCTCACTCCCTCCACCACCCGGTACCAGCCACCAGCAATCATCCAGACTGGTTCCATACAAATGATGCAGAAACTCAAGCCCTGGCTCTGAAGAAGCATCATCACATTAGCGCACTTGAACGTGTTGAGTGTTCAAATAAAAGTACACAACATAGGCAGACAGCATTGAAAGGTGTCCAGAAATCTCATATATGAATGTGGCCTCTAGATGGCTGCTTGTTTATTGTTGCGAATAGGCTGCTCACAGGTACATGTAAGTAAAACCCTAACATTATGAAAATGCATATTTACACAGGTGCACGAGATGTGATAGGTTTTCCAAGCTTTCTCATATTGCGAAACTAAACAGTCGCCCCGAGAAGGGGCGCAATCACTGGTCACACGCCTTTTGGAAAAGGTGAGCAATAGGAATTGCCAGAACTATCAGACGACAAGCCTAATTAGTTATCCCAAGAAAGAAAGCAGACAGCCGCACATTTAACATCTACAACAGTCGAATTGTTATCGAAACATTTCCCACACAGTAAGGATCTTTACAAGAACTTTACCGACTTCAAGAAGACGTGGACAAAGGCCTGCACGAGGACCATGCAATAGTGAAGAGGACATCGTCCAAACCATCCAGTCGCTGTGGGTCAGTTTGGGGAGCTCATGACTTCTTAGTAACCAGGTGAGCGAATGGACATAAAATCACAGCAGCGACAGCAGCAACTGCCACATTAAGTCATGTCGGGGACAGCAGAGGTATACCGTATAAGCTGTCAGCAAGTTCATGCTCTACAAGTCACCAGTCGTCCCCATTTTGCTGTGCAGTTGTCAAACGAGGGCCTTGCTAACGGAAACGGAAAGACGGATCCATGCACTCGAAACTAAATGCTTAAAGAGACTGGTCCCCAGCTTTGAGAAACTAGAGTTGTTCGGCCATGTCGCTGGCTACGACGCCTTACCGAAGACCTCAGGAGGAATGTGGAAGGAGGAAGACCTCGTGGAAAGCAAAAGAAAACTGAAAACATCAGCAAGTCCTCAGGATACTAGATGGGGGAAGGGGACATTCAAAGGTTCTCAAGGTCGGCCCCGACATGCCTTCGCCATCTTTCCATTGCTGCATCTCATCGCATCCCCCAGTGACCAGTACTGGCGGGTGGGCCACACGGTTGGGTTGGCTTGCTTCTAGTACGGCCGGTACCAAGGAATGAAGATGATGATGAAGACAGCATTCTGTGTTTTAACCACTTGTATACAGCAGTGACAAATCATTTAAAGGTGAAGATGGGAAGCCTAAAGTGATCGCTGTGGTCATATCTTTATGTTGTCCCTCATTTCATGTATACAGTCTACACTGTGGATGCTTACACCCTTTACAAGGGGCCGTGCGCATGTATGACATTCCACAGTATCACTTGCTGTCTGAGTCTTTTTCTTGCGTTCACTGGAGAGAATTTTGAATAAAATGCAGAGCCAATGATGTGTAAGAGACAAGACAAAGCGCCGGAACAACCTCCTGGTGTATCCCAGGACCCGGCGGGTATCAAGGCTCGCCTTGCCACAATGTGCTCGGCACTCGGGTGTCTGTGGATGGCGTGCACCCTGACACCTGAAGCCTGGCAGCGGCTCGGTCACAAAGTAGAGCGAACACGACACCTGGACAGGCGGCCAGGTAAGGACGCACGAGGGAGGCAACTCCCGCCAGCAGACACCTAGTCACTCCGGCACGCGACGTGCACGACCCAGCCTCGCCCGCCGTGGGTTATCTTTCCACATGCCATCTTTAGAATCTGTGGGCAGTACACTGCCTCAAGCAGTCGCCGGCCTCGCTTTATGGGTGGCGCCCTACCCACGTCTACCTCGCGCACTTCCACTGGCAGAAAGAAGAAACTCTGCAGTGTTTAGTTACACACTAATGCGGCAACATAAGCCCGCAAGAAAAGAGATCCTAAAGGGGAAACACTAAAATTTCATCAGCTAATGAAGTTACACGAGCAATAATAATCCTCCCCACCACCTGAGTTCACCCTGACTCCCTTCCCCAAAAGTTATCTTGTTTCGAAGGGCACATTTATTTTAGACAAGGGCTAATAACAAATATCCACGGACAAGACAAACATCCGACTGATGGTTGTCTTGCTGAATTCTTGTTTGTTTTCTAACAGCGCAGTGTTTTAGTTATCAGCGCGAGGCTAGAGAAATTTGAGTCAAAATATTGTCATTTGTACCTCGTCACACTAGCGGCAAAAAAAACAAACAAACCAAAAAACAACCAAACAAACAAAACAAAAGCAACAAAAACAACAACAACAAAAAAAAAAAAACGCGACTGCATATATTTATCATCCAAAACAAACGAAATTTTTGAGTAGCAAAAGCAGTTAATAACAGTTAAGGACTATCTATGGTATAGCTACATATGTCAACAGCAGTTCAATGATGTGTCTAATTATAAAAGCAATATACAAATCCGTACTGAACATTCTCACAGAATGTGCGAGTAACAGGTGGGCCTCACTATAAACACCAACTTGCATTAGTGGACTGCTGGCAGACGATTTCTACCAGCTAACTATTAAAACGAGGCAGGAGACTACAACGCTTCCGGTTTAGTCACATTCATTGTTTATGCTCGCCGAGACTAAGAGCGGAGAACTTCACAAGAGGCTAAGTGTTGGTCTCGGCAGACAGTAATTGACCTACACACATCCATGCTATTATCTAGTCCCCTAAAGCGATTATAACTTGGGAAAACAAATTGCCTCCACATCACGGAGGGGACGGCTGGTGGGGAAAGCAGTTCTATGCGAGGAGAGCTGATTTGTAGGCAAGCAAAGGCACCTCCACTTTCTAGCACCCAGACTGGTTTTAATCTCACCCATCAACTGGCTGTGTGGATACTGGAATTTCTGACTTTCAGACAGCAAAAGTGTTTTGTAAATGGTCGTCATTGTGATATTGTTATTACAAGTACTACATCTCCACAGGGATGATGGCTAGCCCTTCTGTTGTAAATCACTTGTCATGTGACCGCTGTCCAAAACACCTCTACTACCACCATTATCTGCCGCCCAGCACAAGTAAATAAGTAAATAAATGCAGTAATGAGGTGCTGCCATTATTTCACTCACTCGTGAACCATCATCATAACCTGCAGACGCTGCAAGACACGTGACGACGGGCGAGCGAAGTGATGGCGCCAGTACAGGCCGCGTGCGACTGACTCAGCCTTGTCCTATATAAACATGATGCACGAACCTCTTCTATCCCAGACCCTCCAACACCTTTCTTTATTGACACAAACTATCAACACCACATTTGGTGTCTCGGGTAAACTTTGTTGTGTACTATGATGTCGTGCTATTTTTATCAATATTGTCAACTGGATTAGCGTGTCTGTTGACTTCTTTTCTCTATTCGGTTAGACCAGTGGTTCTTAACCGGGGTTCGATGGAACCCTAGGGGTTCGGTGAGTCGGTCTCAGGGGTTCGGCGCAGCCTCCGCCACGGAGGTCAAGACACACCCGCAATTAGTGATGACACTAAAGAAGGGTTCGGTGAATGTGCAGATGAAACTTGTGGGTTTGGTACCTCAAACAAGGTTAAGAACCAGTGGGTTAGACTTACAAGCAAGTCATCTTGTTACAATAGTTTGAGGAAAGTCAGGAGGAGAAGGTGGTGCAAGTTGAGAAACAAACCACGGAGGACACACTGCTGTCTCTTGTGTGAAACAAGTTTGTGACCAAGTAATACACAAACAGGTAGACCACCTTACTGAAACAAACAGGTACTCGTGTTACTAAAGACTGGAATATTTCACTCTTCTTATCTTACTTAGTTAGAAACGCTAACTGGGTAATAAATATGGAGTCCACTGTGCACAGGGTGCTGCCACTGTACTCTGATGTCCGCAGTGCCACGTATGTAAGTCATGTCATGCAACACCCTCCAGTGTCAGTCTACTGACAGCTATACAAACCTTCAAGCACAGTCCTCCAACAAGCACACAATATGGTATACGAGCAAGCCAGTTAGAAAGCTGAGAAAATGACGAGAAAGTCAAAATGAAGATGTTGGATGGAAGGCATATACGTCTCTCCTCTACACACGTGACTGTCACAAGGTAAGTGGCTCCACGGAACCTTTAAGGGAACGGCTAGGGGCAGGGATGTCAGCAGACCTGTGTGACAAAAGCTGGAATACAATGTCATTTTATCTGTAATACAAATGTCATACAAACAAAAGCTGTAATACAAATGTCATTTTATCTGTAATACAAATGTCATTGTATCTGTAATACAAATGTCATACAAACAAAAGCTGTAAGACAAATGTCTCTGCACAGTCGACACACAACACATGTACTGACAAAGGCTTCTTTATGGTTATTTCTTACTGCAGTTGCAAGCGATTAAAAATATTAAGTAGTGCATTATAATTAATGTACACGTGTGTTAATACACAATAGAAAAAATGAGTGTTTTCTCTTGCAAACTGTGGCTGGCGGTGCACACGTGGGAGGCAAGAAAAGGGCGATGTGTTGATATGTGTTGCGATGTGTGGTGATGTGTGGCTATGTGTGGCGATGTGTGGTGATGTGTGGCTATGTGTGGCGATGTGTTGCTATGTGTGGCTATGTGTTGCTATGTGTGGCGATGTGTTGCTATGTGTGGCTATGTGTGGCGATGTGTGGCTATGTGTTGATATGTGTGGCGATGTGTGGCGATGTGTTGATATGTGTGGCGATGTGTGGCTGTTTTGCTATGTGTGGCGATGTGTTGATAATGTGAGGCTATGTGTGGCGATGTGTGGCGATGTGTGGTGATGTGTTGCTATGTGTGGCGATTGTGTTGATATGTGTGGCGATGTGTGGTGTTTGCTATGTGTGGCGATGTGTTGCTATGTGTGGCTATGTTTTGCTATGTGTGACGATATGTGGCGATGTGTTGATATGTGTGGCGATGTGTGGCTATGTGTTGCGATGTGTTGCGATGTGTTACTATGTGTGGCGATGTGTTGCTATGTGTGGCGATGTGTTGCTATGTGTGGCTATGTGTTGCTATGTGTGGCGATGTGTTGCTATGTGTGGTGATGTGTTGCTATGTGTGGCGATGTGTTGATATGTGTGGCGATGTGTCGCTGTTTTGCTATGTGTGGCGATGTGTTGCTATGTGTTGCTATGTGTGGCTATGTTTTGCTATGTGTGACGATATGTGGCGATGTGTTGATATGTGTGGCGATGTGTGGCTATGTGTTGCGATGTGTTACTATGTGTGGCGATGTGTTGCTATGTGTGGCGATGTGTTGCTATGTGTGGCTATGTTTTGCTATGTGTGACGATATGTGGCGATGTGTTGATATGTGTGGCGATGTGTGGCTATGTGTTGCGATGTGTTGCGATGTGTTCTATGTGTTGTATGTGGCGATGTGTTGCTATGTGTGCGATGTGTGGTATGTGTTGTATGTGTGGCATGTGTGGCGATGTTGTGTTGCTATGTGTGGCGATGTGTTGGCTATGTGTTGCTTATGTGTGGCGATGTGTTGATATGTGAGCTATTGTGTGGCGATGATGTGGGATGTGTGGCGATGTGTTGCTATGTGTGACGATGTGTGACTCATGTGTGGCGATGTGTTGCTATGTGTGGCGATGTGTTGCTATGTGTGGGCTATGTTTGCTATGTGTGACGATATGTGGCGATGTGTTGATATGTGTGGCGATGTGTGGCTATGTGTTGCGATCCTTGTGTTACTATGTGTGCGATGTGTTGCATGTGTGAGATGTGTTGCTATGTGTGGCTATGTTGTTGCTATGTGTGGACGATATTGTGGCGATGTGTTGATATGTGTGGCGATGTGTGGCTATGTGTTGCGATGTGTTGCGATGTGTTACTATGTGTGGCGATGTGTTGCTATGTGTGCGAGTGTTGCTATGTGTGGCTATGTGCTTGCTATGTGTGGCGATGTGTTGCTATGTGTGGCGATGTGTTGCTATGTGTGGCGATGTGTTGCTATGTGTGGCGATGTGTTGCTATGTGTGGCGATGTGTTGCTATGTGTGGCTATGTGTGGCGATGTGTGCTATGTGTGGCTATGTGTAATGTGTGGCTATGTGTTGATATGTGTGGTGATGTGTGGCGATGTGTTGATATGTGTGGCGATGTGTGGCTATGTTTTGCTGTGTGGCGATGTGTTGCTATGTGTGGCGATGTGTGGCTATGTGTGGCTATGTTTTGCTATGTGTGACGATATGTGGCGATGTGTTGATATGTGTGGCGATGTGTGGCTATGTGTTGCGATGTGTTGCCTTGTGTTGATATGTGTGGCGATGTGTTGCTATGTGTTGAAATGTGTTGATATGTGTGTTGAATGTTGTGGCGATGTGTTGATATGTGTGGCGATGTGTGTCTGTTTTGCTATGTGTGGCGATGTGTGGCTATGTTTTGTATGTGTGACGATATGTGGCGATGTGTTGATATGTGTGGCGATGTGTGGCTATGTGTTTGCGATGTGTTGCGATGTGTGGCGATGTGTTGCTATGTGTGGCGATGTGTGGCTATGTGTGGCGATGTGATGTGTGGCTATGTGTGGCGATGGGTTGCTATGTGTGGCGATGTGTGGCTATGTTTTTGCTATGTGTGCGATATGTGGCGATGTGTTGATATGTGTGGCGATGTGTGGCTATGTGTTGCGATGTGTTGCGATGTGTGGCGATGTGTTGCGATGTGTGGCGATGTGTTGCTATGTGTGGCGATGTGTTGATATGTGTGGCGATGTGTCGCTGTTTTGCTATGTGTGGCGATGTGTGGCTATGTGTTGCGATGTGTTGCGATGTGTGGCGATGTGTTGCGATGTGTGGCGATGTGTTGCTATGTGTGTTGCGATGTGTGGCGATGTTGCGATGTGGCTATGTGTGGCGATGTGTGGCTATGTGTGGCGATGTGTTGCGATGTGTGGCTATGTTTTGCTATGTGTGACGATATGTGGCGATGTGTTGATATGTGTGGCGATGTGTGGCTATGTGTGGCGATGTGTTGATATGTGTGGCGATGTGTTGCTATGTGTGGTGATGTGTTGCTATGTGTGGTGATGTGTGGCTATGTGTGGCGATGTGTGGCTATGTGTGGCGATGTGTTGCTATGTGTGGTGATGTGTTGCTATGTGTGGTGATGTGTGGCTATGTGTGGCGATGTGTGGCTATGTGTGGCGATGTGTGGCGATGTGTTGCTATGTGTGGCTATGTGTTGCTATGTGTGGCTATGTGTTGCTATGTGTTGCTATATGTGGCGATATGAGGCGATGTGTGGCTATGCTGTCTGGCTAAGACCTGAGTCAGGCTGAGTGTCCAGGCCCCGACAGTGAGTTGACTACAAGTGCTAGCGGTCCTTTACTAGCGGCTCGTTCCACTGTCCACTATTGAAATACGCGATGAAGACTGTTCAGCATCCCAAGCGCCTTAGTGGTCAGCCATGTCAACATGACAGGTAAGGTAGGGGTGTGAACCCCGCGCTCTACACCTGCCACTGCAGTGGCGACAACAGCTTGACCACGCAGTCCCTTGTCTCAACAACGACGGCCACATTGTGTGGTCAGATGCAGACTGAATGTTGCCAAGGTTGTGTCTGTAGGCATCACATCAATTAAGACATAACGATGTAACATCCTCACAAACTAGATGACACTGTGATGAGAAGTGTCTACCCTATGCCACACCTGGATCAACTGCGGTCAGAGGAGGAAGGAGACTGGTGCTGCAGCCACTCGGCTCTCCATTCTCTCACCTGTGTGATAATGTGATGACAGGTGTGTTTCATTCCCTTCTGTCCACTGGATTACAGTAAAGACATTTATATTTAGCAAGTCGTAAGTTGATGAAATAAATCCTACAATTACTGAATACTAACTGCTCATAGCAACACAGTAAGTGACAATCGTCAACCTACCCACTGACTGCCCTAGCCACCTAGCCTAGCTACACCAGGCCTACAGGTCACACAAGACAAACACATTGCTGAGTGCTGACCGCTAGACAGGCTGTTTCTAATAATCGTTTGTAGTAAGCAACACGCGAATGATTACAATCAGTGCAAGTGCTATTTTCCCCCAAACATAAACTGTGTAACTGTCACGTGACCCAAATGGTGTGCTGCGAGTGGCTACATCGAGAGCTTGTTACAAGTAGTCACATTTATAGCTAATAGCTAATTGTTCACAACTGTACTCTGGAACTCTATAAACACGCCGCATCCAACCAAAGCTTACAATGAACTGTTTCAAAACCAGTTTTAATAAAATAATGGTATAAACATATAAACCATTATGTGCACGTCCCATTAGGGTTTGATGATGTGACCACGTGACTTCTATTTGTGAGGGACATGGTGGAACTTCTGTGACCTTGGCCTTCCTTGACTTCTGGTAAACTGTGATAAGGCAGGACAAGTGACGTGGCATATTCAGCCCTGAATAACTCACTGCTAGTGAGCTTGCCAGTTGTAAGCCGTCAACTCCAGCAAGCATACTGTCGCTGTGACAACTCCAGGCCCAAGCCCGCCACCTGAGAAACAAGACCCCAGACAGTCTCCATCCACTGCCACTGGCGACTGGCGGCTCACCTCAGTGGCACAGACCTTCAGGATCAAAGAAAAGCACTGCCTCGCTGTGGAATGGTGACCTCCACACCTTTACCTGTGAAAAGTCAAGGGTCAGCTAGCGCCTCACTGTCCTGTTTCGTCCTCCTCCCCAACTTCCAGTGCAGGGCAGGGCAGGGCAGGGCTTGCCTCCAGTCACCTCACCTGGGTGCAACGGTGCTGAGTGATGTCTGCGAGCTGTAGGATTGTTCGTCCGAAGCAATGTCTGCGCTGTTTCCCACTCAACAGTCGGACTCCTACAAGTCTCGTGACCTTTGTGTGCACGTGCATCCTGCCACTGGTGCTGCCGATGTCTTGTTTGCCGTCCTTCTGTTTGTGGCAGTAAGGACTGTTGCTGTCTTCTCACCTGTAGACTGCCTGCCTTCCTGACATTAGCCCAGCGCCTTTCTTCTAATGTTTCTTGTGAATACCTGCACTTAAAGCGCAGTATATGTGTTTTCTGCTTTTCTGTTTTCATTGTAGTACATGTACATCCGTACAAGTGTGGCTTTCAACTAAAAGTATTTGACTGAACATGCAATGGACAGCAAGGACTACGAGTTCCGTTTGTGACCTCCACACTCAAATGTTCCCTGAATGTTCTTATGTGATGGTTAGGCTACTCTATTTGGTGGCTAACTTATTCTACCGCTGACGAACACAAGACTCGAACCCGTCCCGTCGAGACTGCTTCTGCGCACGACCGCTTCCACGTAGCATACAGGACACCCTCTGTACCCGACTGAGCGGCTCTCACGGGTCGACCAGCTCTCGGACCTATAAATATCTTCATTGGAAATGTCAACCTGTACATACTTTCCACGTAAACGTCAGAGAAATCAGCTCATCTCATCTACTCCATCAGTATAATTTTATGTTTTCAAAGTTAAAGTGGTTCTAGATATTCTCCTCGTCTGCAAGGCAGATTGTGTGTTGATTTGGATGTGGACCGACCCCATGCAACATCAAAACAAACGAACTCTGACCAGAATAACACCACGCAACAAGCCACCCTCCTATTTCAGTTATACAGCCCTAAAGCAAACAAGTAAACAAAGCTACAAAAGCTTTGTAATCACTAAGTGCAACCCCCTTGTGCAAGTGTGTGTGAGTGCAAAATGCTGAAGCTGTGTGATGTCTACAGGCTGAGATGCGGACATCGGGTGAGACTGGAGGACGTGTCCACGTGCCGCCATTGTGAGCACGGGTGTGACAGCGTCTCTCCCCCTTCTTGCTGCCTCACCATGCCGCACTGCAGGGCTGCTGGGAAGTGCATGCAAGCAGAACCACAGAACTCTTGTTTACCTCGCTTCCCAGCAAGTCACGAACCCACGGCGTGCCACGACACACTCCCCGAATTACCGAGTATGTGAGAATCCCTGGGGTCAAGGGCACTGCAGCCAGCAGCGACAGTTATCTTGTGTCCGCATCTCTCCCTCACAACACACCCTAACCTGATAGGCAAACATGAGGATGCACAATAGGGAAGTTTCATTTCATCATCATCACCGCAATCATAATTGTCGTCATCGTCATCATCATCATCATCGCAATCATCATTGTCATCGTCGTCGCCTTGTCATCGTCGTCGCCCCATCATCATCATCAACAACGCAATCGTCATTGTCGTCGTCATTGCCCATCATCATCACAATCATCATCGTCATCATCATCACCGTCATCATCATTGTCGTCGTCACCCCATCATCATCGTCGTCGTCGTCGTCATCGTCACCATGATTAGGTTCCATTTGCAGTAATGAAATGAAGAAGGTAAAGATCGGTCTATGTTGGTGCTGAAGAGTAAGGAAGTCACAGCTACTGGGTGGGCCGTTCGTCCCCACAAAGTACATGACTCAATCTGGTCACAACAGAACCCCCTTTAACACCCACCTCACTTGTGCGCAACCCCCCTTCTCACCCACCTCACCCGCACTCAACCCCCCTTCTCACCCACCTCACCCGCACTCAACCCCCTTCTCACCCACCTCACCCGCACTCAACCCCCCTTCACACCCACCTCACACCCACCTCACCCCAGGCGGAGCCCCCTTCGCACCCACCTCACCGCAAGCGGAGCCCTTCACACCCACCTCACCCCAGGCGGAGCCCCCCTTCACACCCACCTCAACCGCGCGTAACCCCCCTTCTCACCCACCTTCCTCTGGCTCAGTGGATATTGACACTCACTTCGCCCGCAGCAACCCCCTTTTACACCCACCTCACCCTGTGCTCAACCCCCCTTCTCACCCACCTCAAGCCAGGTATGAGGGTGCACATGGCGAGCGGCCGTGCTCAGGTGAGGACCGGCGAGTATCGCCGACTGTAAGGCACACCGCCATTATGTTACGCAAGTCATCTGAGACGCCTACGTCTGCTAAAGTCGACGGTCCTCAGGCTCTCCATTTCTCCGCCGACTTTTTTAGTGCCACAGACCGCTCCGCGCGGTACACCCACACGTGACTGGAGCCGTGACTTGCGACTTTTACCTCGTCTAACAACGCTCGACCTCCTTGCCCGACACCACACCTCCTGCACAACAGGGGAATGATGATAAACATCTGTGTACCAATGTCGGCAAGTTAGGGGCTAAGCGAAACACAGTTGAGCAAAGTCACAGACCGATACTGGCGGGGGCTTCACGTGTCAAAGCTTCCCTCCAGACTCAACTTGAGGTGACCACCCCGTGTACCATTCTCTTCCCCGTCTTTGAGGTGTAGAAATAACTGCACTACGCTTGCAGAAAACGAGGAAACTCTCCACCCAAGCGATGTCTGGTCAAATAAAGCAAGCAAGAAGCTTACAGCTACCCACCATACTTCCATCCACAAACCTTCCAAATGCACAGAAAGCTTTGAGGTGGAAGCAGCACAAAAAGCCGGAAGTAGCGCGAGGCCAGGAACCCTGGGGCACAGAACGGATCACGTGTGAAGCATGCGCAACAGCTTGGGGCACGAAGGGCAGCATACTACCATGTACTACAGCTGTAGTGTCTCTATACAGAGCTGTACAATATACGGTGTAATACAGCTGTAGTGTCTCTATACAGAGCTGTACAATACACCATGTAATACAGCTGTAGTGTCTCTACACAGAGCTGTACAATACACCGTGTAATACAGCTGTAGTGTCTCCATACAGAGCTTCACTACAGTACACTCACATGTAATACAGCTGTAGTGTCTCCATACAGAGCTGTACAATACACTATGTAATACAGCTGTAGTGTCTCCATACAGAGCTGTACAATACACTCACATGTAATACAGCTGTAGTGTCTCCATACAGAGCTGTACAATACACCGTGTAATACAGCTGTAGTGTCTCTATACAGAGCTGTACAATATACCGTGTATTACAGCTGTAGTGTCTCTATACAGAGCTGTACAATACACTATGTACTACAACTGTAGTGTCTCTATACAGAGCTGTACAATACACCGTGTACTACAGCTGTAGTGTCTCTATACAGAGCTTACAATACACCGTGTAATACAGCTGTAGTGTCTATACAGACCTTCACTACACACATTACTCACATGTAATACAGCTGTAGTGTCTCCATACAGAGCTGTACAATACACTATGTAATACAGCTGTAGTGTCTATACAGAGCTGTACAATACACTATGTAATACAGCTGTAGTGTCTATACAGAGCTTCACTACAATACACTCACATGTAATACAGCTGTAGTGTCTCTATACAGAGCTTACAATACACCGTGTAATACAGCTGTAGTGTCTATACAGACCTTCACTACACACATTACTCACATGTAATACAGCTGTAGTGTCTCCATACAGAGCTGTACAATACACTATGTAATACAGCTGTAGTGTCTATACAGAGCTGTACAATACACCGTGTAATACAGCTGTAGTGTCTATACAGAGCTTCACTACAATACACTCACATGTAATACAGCTGTAGTGTCTCTATACAGAGCTGTACAATACACTATGTAATATCCGCATCAGGATTGTAACAGCAACAGCACCAATGACTAGACTGGATAGGATCTGGCATAGCCATAAGATGAGGTTCACTACAAGTACAAGCTGTACAAACCCTGGTAGTGGCCATCCTACTCTATGTGTCCTATGTGACACGTGGACTCTGCTTGCCGACACGGACAGGAGAATCCAGAGAACAAGTGGCTGAGGAGGCTGCTCCGGATGTCATACAGAGAACACAGAACCAACGACTTTGTAGAAAACAAGATGGCGACACTCGGAGGACACCAGCAACCTCTACTCTCTACATACAAACTTCCTAAGCTGGTCTTTGTTCACGTGACCCGGCGCAACACCCTGTCAAAGACTGTCTTCAAGACACCTTGGAGGTAGTGCACACCGGGTGGTGAGAGGAAGAACTGACTTACGAAGGTCCAAGACTGGACTGGTCGTCATCTACAGGACCTGCTGACTGTCGCCCACAATAGACAAGATGGCGGCCTGTCAGCTGCTAGTCTATCCATGTGATCCCCCAGCTACAGGTGGCGGTCAAGGAAGGGACTGACTGACTGACTGACGGACGGACGTAGCTGAAGGTGTAGGCGCGCGTGGATACATGCTTGTCTTACAGGGATACAGTGAGTGTAGTACTGGAGGTGTGGTGGTGTGGTGGTGTGGTGTGTGGTGTAGCAGTAGCCATCCGGCGCTGAGATTTATTCACTGCGCTGTTGTTCAGCAAAACACTTTTCACGCGTGCACACGATCCCACTCTTACAAGTAAGGACTTCTTAGTGCTTTTCTCCTCCAGTTCCATGCGGGCATCCAGCTGATGACCGCAGCAAACACAGGCGTGAGGAGTCTTACTAAGGTCACTAAGGTCAGCTACATACAGTCACGTGGTCTCTGGGGTCAGCAACAGACCGCTCAGAGAGCAGTGGCAGTGTCACCGCTGATGCAACAAGCCGATGCCCACCTAATAAAGGAAGTACAAACACCGGCATTAAGCTGCCACACCTTCCTGAGCTGACTTCTGCCATTACGTCACTGTCTGCTGCTCCAACTGACTTGATGGCGTCACAGTGTCGTCATCTGGCTCGAGGCAAACGTCACCAGAGCACGTGTACACCTCTGGCATCTCACGCACTGGGCAAGAGAGGGAGGAGGACAGCGGCGCCTGCAAGAGATGCATGAGACAGACATGGACATCCGAGACGTTCCCTCGCACTAGAGAGGACTCACCTGTCTGCCACCCTGCTCCTCCCATCCTACACCTCACCATCGACACTCCCCCCACCGTGACACAGTACTGGCTGTCTGTCACAGTGTATGAGGCCTCATAGCAGTGTACTGACCCCAGTGTCATACGAGAATCATCGAGACACCCGGCGCTAATTAATGAGGTACTATATGAGGTACTAGCGCCTCATCCCCCACCACACGGCACTGACACCTCGGCTGTGGGATCCACAACAAGCACATTCCTCTCCAGGCGAAAGTCCAGTACCAGTACACAATTATTTACATGACCACGGCCTTTGGCTCACTGCAGCATTCATGAAAGTCTCTAGATGCCAATAGCACTATATGGTCCACAGGTACAAGCCTCTGACCGCCACAGTTCTTACCTGTCTTGTAGAACTCACACCGTGAGATTAGAACAGGCCCGCGCTATAGCAGCCCGTCACTGGCTTGTGGTCGAGAATCTCCAATCATCTGTAGCTGTACGCAACTATCACTGACTTCACAAATTAGAAACATGGCAAATCCTCCACCCTTCCCAAAAAACAAATTAATCACAACATATTTAAGTGACAAAGAGTAGTCTTGTGACACGTCTGAAAACATCTGAAGGTTTTGCAGCTGATGGCTGAAGTGCACGACCTGTTACCAAGGCAATGACTGATTGGGGACCACCTGTACCCCCGTCCCTCGTCCCCCCCACCCCACACTACCTGCCATTGCACCCGTCTGTTACTTGAAGACGGGGGCAGGGTTGTATCGGGTGACGACGGGTAGGTCCTGTGGGCACGTGAAATGCACGCAATATCGCAAACCATTCCCAGAGAACCGCCAACAGCAGGTGAGCAAGTCACGTGCACTTTCCACCCGGTACAGTGTGACAGTGGCCAGTATACATCCACAGCATCCATTCGCTGAGCAGCAAGTAATTCTGAGAAGCATCCAGTGAAGCGAGTAATAAAGCTCTGCTTGAATGCACAAAAGAATAAAAGAGAGAGAGAGTAAAGAAGGAGTGAAGCACAGGAAGAGTGTACATGCCTGTAGCAGACCCCGCTTAGCCTCGCCGTCCGTCATCTCCAGTTCGTCGTGCTCCGTGTCGGCCATGTGGCTAGGTGGCGCTGTTGGTGTGGACACACTTGACCCTAGGACACAATGAGGAAGACGGTCTCACCGCCGCCACCAAAATGTTAGTGAACTCCCCAGACGGACACCTCGCATTATAAACACAAGGTAACCCCGTGTACTCACCGGAACCAACCGGCTGCCGATTACACCAAGAGGTGGCGGAGAAAAGTCTGCATGTCTTTAACCCCTTGTTACTCTCAAGACATGTCCAAAGTGTTGCTACTGAAACTCCTGGTGAAGGAAGCTCACCTGGCAGTGCACAAGTGACAAGTGTCACGTGATACAGCACACCTTATACACTTCAGATCGCAATCTGCTTTATTAAAACTGTGTTCTTCGTGTTAATTACTTAATCATTAACAGCATCTTCAGTGTGTGTAATTAACATTAACTCTTTACCGGGTCTCTCAACAGATGGACAGTAAACTGTTTTTAATAACATATTTACCTAAGCACACCTAGCACTCATGTCGCCTAGCAGCACTGCCACCACCTCGTATATCTCGCACTAGAGGTCACAAATTAAACTCGGCTGACATTATTCTTGTATATTGTTCGAGCCATCAGAAATAGTTTACAAGGGGTTAATCCAGATGGCAGGCAAGCACCACCCCGTGTGTAATTTAATGCAGGACTGTGGAGTCCTCACGATCAGCAGTCCGAGCGCCGTACCGCGATGTCACGAGACCCCAGGACTCTCGCTCCTCTCGTCCTCACCATCGTCAAAAGCTGCATCCTGCCATTGTTCCAAGTTTAGCCTCATTTTATAAAGATGTGGGAAAAGTGAGTGTGATCTCAGTAGGCATAAATGGAAGCAAAGAGCAAACTATGCCACACTAAGACTTACATGTCCGCCAATAGGCCAATAAAAAGATGCTCGCTGATGTCAGAAGTCTTTCTACAAGTGCCAAGTGTCACCTGTCGACACATTCCCTACCACCTGGTCTGCTGGGTTCTCCCAGTGCCACTGTCAGACACTCGCGAGCTCACCTTGCATGACAGACTTGCTCATGTTCTTATGCGTGTACAATAGGGCTACGTGGAATTAAAGAGAACTGGGGCCGGGTGCACAGTCCGCTAACAAGTCAGCTAAAGTGTTAAAATATTCTATAGGCATCTTAGCTAATTGCTAGGAATTAACATTCAGCTAGCGGCCTCTGATCTCATCAAAAACAGGAGAAAAACTAATTACGGAAATAAAAACTTTGATCAGCTTCATCTCCCCCTCGTCTTATATTGATCTAAACATTCTCCTTCTAATAATAATAATCATCATCATCATCGTCATCGTCATCGGCGTCATCACCACTAGCAACGCAAGCTTCTTGTTCTGTTTCTACAAGTATAGCTGATCGTGACACCATGCTTATCTAATGCACACGGCAGCTTGATGGCGATGCTGATGACAAAGATGATAAAGATGGCGTTATGACGGTGTTTGCGATGTCAGGTCCGCCGACAATGCCGTGGCTGTTGTAGGCGGAGAAGCGCCGTGAAGTTCTGACAGAAGGATCGCGAACACCTGACAGCAAATAAACAACGATGCCAGCGCGCTGCACACCCCAGGTGGCGACCAGGTCAGGGGGTCAAGGGTACCTCGTGTCACTCGGACTAAACTGCGTCAAAGCTGCGCTTACACTGCGCGCGAATACAAACTGGTTTGAACCGGAATGTTTAGCTAATTAACCTGTGACTGTTATTACCTGGCACGGCTTTCCTGCGATGGCATCAAATGTTAAACAGATGCCCATGTCAACTCCCCCTGTCTGTAAACGGTTTGGTTTCAAACAGCAGCTCGCATGTCTGTTTTCACAAATTAGTGCACGTGAGTGAGTTCCTTTAAAGATGTATTTAACAAGAATGGAAAAAATCCCTATGGTTACAGATAATAAACTTGTTCATAACTGATAACGACGACAAAGCTCTGAAAAGCAAATAGATCACTGAATCGCAAGAAAACGTAGTGATTTTTAAAGTGAATATTAATTATAAGACATGAATATAATGCAAGTAACAAAGACACCGAAATGAAAATTCTTTAACGGTCAAGATAACAGAGGACTATTTATAGACCAATGTACTGTCACACCCACAAGGCCCTTGACCTCCGGGACGTTGTCACCAGCCTGGACACCGTGTTCTTCACCCTCCCCCACCACTCCCCTCTCTCCAACAAACTCATAAACCTTACTCCATTTTTCTGCTTCCCCGAAAATATAAGAAGAATGCACGCAAACATAGCTAAATAGTGGTCTCGAGATGAACTTCCACTCGATGAAAACGTGCTAAAAATTAATTTTTCAAGTATTATAAATGACAAGGTCTTTTTATTTAGTCTTATGAACTTTTCTTTCAAAGACGACATGCGGAAGAGCATACGCGAACTCGGAGGGGTCCATGGACCAAAGCAGCCTTACCGTGCTTCCAAACGTGTCGGCCGTTTCCATATCAGTAATCAAAACATGACCCATACAGGGTTAAACAAGCCAAAAACAAAGAGATATGAGTGACGGAATGAAAAAAGACACGAAAAAGGTGAGTAATCTGTCGTTCACACTGGAGTAAAGCTAACCTGTACACCATGACTAGAGTGAACAAGGACGAGAAAAGAGCCCAGAGACCGCGTGTTCACAGGCAAGTCTGACCTCTAAAAGTTAAATATATCAAACTTAACCGAGATAAAGAAAAAGTGATTATACAGACTACATTTAATTCTGCCTCAGGCCGCATCTAATCACAACATTGACCTCGCCAACTCTCCTCACGCCAGGGTTCTCGGCGCGCCACCCGCGGCCACACCACACCATTGTTCTCACCGCTCGCTGTCTTGTCATTGCCCTCCGTCAGCAGCACACATGTCTGCATGGACAAAGACAGCAAACAGAAAGATCATTATTACACATGAACTCAAGCCACAACTTTCTGTATCTGGGTCATCAGCTTCAGCAAGTGGCTCACCAGGCATACCACAGCGTCGGACAGAGGGAACAACTGGCCGCAAGACAGATCTTTGAGGGACAGAAGCATCTGATTACAGTGTTTTCTATCAAAGTCTGGTCCATTATAGACTACAGACTGCGCCGAAACCAGGGTAGGGCAGCATCATGAATGCCAAAATATAAAGGTTTTTTTTTTTTAAGTACAAAATGATTAACGGAATGAAATGCAGCATACAAGTCTCAAAATGCAAGAAAGGACCCTATTATCATCAAAACCAATGAGCAACTCACTGACAAAGTTAATTCCAACCTGCTGATTCCATACCAAGCACGAAGACGATTTTGCTCCACAAGTACAAGGAGGTGAAAAAGAACACTCTTTTCCAGAATCTTGCAAAGAAAAGCTCTAGGCTGGTGTGTATTGCTGAGACAGTTCTGATTCAAAGATGGTTTCTTTATAAATGGGCGAACAACAGCAGACTTCCAATTCAAGCGGAAAGTAGACGAGAGAAAAGTATTCATGATATAAATGATATGTGGCAATAGGATCAAGGCCACCAGCAGGCAAAAAGATGGAATAGGGTCAAATTCACACGATCTGGAACTACTACCAAGACACACTTCTTGAATAAACTGCTCTGTGGCTGGTGTAAGAACCACGAAACTTAGGACCGCTGTAGATGATATCAGATACAGATGAAAGTGAAACGAAACCAGAGTCAAACTTTTGGCGTATAAATACAATCTTGTTTGCGAAGAAACCAGCAAATTTCTGTTGGAAGTGAATGACTAGTGAGTTTGTTTAGCAAGCTGTTACTAGCACACAATAACTAGTCGTTGAGAAGTCAAGTGGAGGAGACTGTAGACTGCACGATGACCACCAGCCGTCACACAGTCTCTGGCTGCATGCAACATCTTTAAGTACACTCATGTTCCTCCCGCTCTGCTCGCCACCGGTCACGACTGTTCTCAGCAAGCTTATGTCCCACAGTGCACTTCAATGAACAGTCGGGGGAGGGGAAAATGACTGGACACAAGGTAAGGAGCTAGCGGAAAGGAGCGTGGTTATAGGGTGATATGGAAAGTCTGTGGTTCGGGAGGTACGTTAAGACGGAAGTCAGTTTTCAAATATTCAATGTGCAGTGAAGCCAACTTCCGCACAATAAGTGCAACAGCCGTCGGCGAGAAGACAATCCCATCCATGAAGCACACAAAGTCTACAAGAAGACGACGAGAAAAACGACAAGCGTCCGCCAAACAGCTTCCAAGTGCATTGTGACAAAAGGAAAGGTATAAAGACAGCTGAAGACAGCTGAAGACAACTGGATCAAGTACCAATGCTGGACTATATAGGAAGGAAAAGAACGAGGTGACAGCCAAAAGACCTAGTAGCTCCTACAGACCCTAACAGACATCAGACATCAAACACGGCCATGGCCATAGTCTCGTGGACACTAGGGCTGTACTCTCAGCCAGTGGAATGAATATCGCAAAGATCTTTACAACTTCCACCTGAGGACAGATGCCATCATCATTCAAAGTGACCAAGCTCAAGCCGACGAACTTGATGATCTGCCAGTTCTACATGAAACAGGTCGAGGGAGCTGTCCCAGTTAGGCTGCACAAATATAAAATAAAGACCATAATTACTTTCTCTGTGCCTCATCATAGGGAAGCCATGTTTCGGTGATGTAGCCGCAAGTTCGCCCCAGCAAACACTTTACAGCTGATCAATGCGTACGTGTCATCTACGGTGTCACCGATCACCGCAACTAAAAAATATATCCATGGTATTCATATTGCCATGGCATAGCGTCGCACGAACTGTTTCATCCTACACTTTGTGCGAGTTTGTTGCCTGTCTCGCGGTAAGTCGCTGCGATCTGCGCGGTTCGGACACGATAGGGACTGTCATTTCTGGTACTGTCATCTGACACCACAGACACTGTTACTTCTGGCACCACAGGCATTGTCACAAGAGTTCTGTGTGATGGTTTGGAGAGTAGCATACCACCTCCTGGCGTTTCCTCTTCACTGTCGTCATCCTGAAGTTATGGCGCCTCCCGCAGTTGAATGTCCTTTATCTTGGAGTATACCAAATGATCGTCTAGGTACACAAGAAGGACTGAAATTAAACAGTTCGGCATGGTGGTCTGCATTAACCTCTGGAAAGGGCTGGTGTGGACGTCAGACCCATTGGCATCCTGGAACGGGCGTGTTGCCAGCGGCCCTAGCCAGTCCTTTTGTTGACAATGTCTTCTCAGATGAGCTTCATGCACGGCTGCCTGTACTGCTGCGCCACATCTGCGGTAGAGGTCCATTATCCGATCAAGACGTTCTTCCTAGTAGAAGCGACACGCGCCTCCTGCGCTCACTTGTGACCACATCGACCAGGTCCTTGACACCAGATAGGAACGTCCTCAGACGCTGCCGTAAACATGTCCACCACCGCCACTCCTGAGTTTGTTTTAGCTGTAGTCCTGTATGTGCCCTCGTGCCCACTCGTCAGTGACCGTCGTTACCTCACTGCCGTGTCGAGCAACGCCATCACTCAACTGCCATAAATGACAACCTCCGCCGTCGGACACTTTCCAGTCAGGCCAGCTACACCTTTATTTCCCTGTCATCCTGTTACGGACGACGGGGCAGTCACTTCCCTGCCGGTCGGGCTGCATCCTCCGAGGTGTCAATCGCCGCCACTCGACGCTCTGCGCCGCCTTCTACCTCGCCTGCTTAAATTCTGGAGCTTCGCGGCGTATTCTCGACCACCTCATCACGTTGCTGTGGCACTGATGTCGACATCTTTCCGTTCGCCGTACGCCTCCACTAGGACACCCAAGATCTTTCTCGCGTATCTCTTGCGTCATGCGGAAGCATCAACACTCGACGTCTGGCAGGTCCTCAGCGAGCTCAAGATGTAAACGAGCCGCATTCTGAGACATCGGGTTTTATGGCGAGAGCTAACTCGACCTCTGTTTCATCTCGTCGACACTCGTTGGTCCACCGGCAAACTACTGAAAGCGGACTAACTAGTATGCTCGTAGAGCCTCTGCCCACCCAACGGATAGCATCATGGTCCTCTCTATGTACTATCTTCTGTCGTGGGCTTCTGCCCGTGATGAACAAATGTTTCTTTTTGTTCAGCAGTGCTTTTAGGCCCTTGGTCACCCAAGGTTTGTTGTTAGGATAAACATACACTGCCTTGATGGACTGGTGCAATCAACACTATTTTACTCCTCACTTTTACTCCTAACTGTTTGTTAAATGTCTGTATGGGTATGTGAGCAAAGACAAATTTCTGTCCTCCTGGGCAGACAATAAAGTCTGTTTTGATTTTGATTTGATTTTGATGATACATGAAGCCTTCAGATCGACTTGGGCAACACGTGACCGATGTTATACCTGTAGAGGCGTAGACTCGGAATCAACCTAGGAACCGCGTAACAGGAGAGTGAGTGACACACCCAAATATTCCTTTCAAAATCGTCTCATCGGATATCTACAGGTAGTCCTCGGGTTACGACGGTCTCGAGTTACGTCGTTTCGTGGTTACGACGCTCATTCCGACTTACGAGGTCAGTGCATCAAAGAAAAGGAAGGCCATCACCATGGAGGTGAAAGTGGATATCATAAGGCAATCTGAGAAGGGGGAAACAGCAACAGAAATTGGCAGGTCATTAGGACTTAGTCGTTCGACTGTCGCTACGGATTATCAAGATAAAGATCTCATCCTTGAACACGTGACAGGATCTGCTCCTATGAAAGCGACAGTGATAACAAAGCGTACTGTACTGCACAATACACTGTACTCATGTTTATTGATAACTATGTAGGGTACTGTGTTAGGATAGGTGTTTGGATAGGCTAAGTGTTTGCAGTACTGTTATTATGGTACAGTACATCAACGTATGATCCGACTTACGTCGAAATTCGGTTTACGACGCCGCGTTAAGAACGGATCCCCGTCGTAAGTCGAGGACTACCTGTATTTACTTGGCAAAAGGGAGGGAAAGGGGATTGATAGTAGATGTCAGGGACGTGGGTTGTCGCCCCTGACTGTTTAAGCGCCAGGGGTTGTCGCCCTTGGCTATAGGCTACAGTATTAGGATTGCATGATAGTGAGCATGACGTGGAAGAGCGCACGACTGAACGAAATGTTCATTGGAACGTCTGTAGTAGTTAAGAACTCAGTTTTGTGATTCCCAAACAAGTCGTCGAGGTAGAAAGACACTGTAAAGATTTTCTGCGTTAAAGAGACTGCGAATGCGAGTGATTCCTTCCCCGAGAACCCTTTTGTAAACGTTTTATAAAATTGTTTAAATGCTATCTGGGTTAGTAGACAAGATATTGTGTTTTATTATTATGGTTATAATTGTAACGGTCGGAGAAAGAATGAGGTGGAATCTTAACATTTGGTCGGGGATTTTGCTATTTAAAGAAACGTTTTTGAACGTACGTTCGAATTGTGTATGGAGTCGTAATGATTTCAGGAATCACTCGGGGGCACAAAAAAAGGGGGAGGGGGGCAGAGAGGATTAGAAGTCACTGCGTCGTCCTCATCAGTCGGAACAGCCGGCACCAGCTGTCACGGATAATAGGAGTTGTAAAAATAGGTCACAGTTTGTTAGCTGTATACAAGCTTAGTGTGGATGCGACCAGGGCCGTGCTTAGGGGCAGGCGGACGAGGCATCTGCCTAGGGCCCCGCGCTTTTGATTGACCCATTGACGAAGTTACAAATAAATTAATCGTAGGCATGTTGTAATGTGTATGCAGCGTGCTGTCAATGAAAAAAGACAAGATATCCTGAGGAAAAAAGTGACTTAGATACCAACTTGTGCTGGATGCGACAATATTATAAAGTACTAGAATAGACATGTTAACCTCAAAATCTCTTAACCACATTATATGCAACAGATTGGGAGTTAAATTTGATACAAGAGTGGGAGGTATCCAGGTGTGTGTGTGCCTGTACCCACGCCCGTGTCTTGTCATCAAGAGGAGGCAACGGCATCTCGCAAGTTGTGGCGCCATGGCGACGACTGACAAACTTCTATTTGTACCGCGTAACCAACATGTCAGTCCCTGGTGGCTCTGTCGGGGTGGGCTAGTTGTACAAGAACACAACAAGATGGAAATTGCCGCATATATAAGTGCACAACAGTAGATTTTATTCAGAGTTTCACTCGACGGCTGGTCTGCCGTCTCTCCACTCTCACTTCCGAACTCAAACAGCTTCTCTCAAGTGTAAAGCTACACTACTTATCCTTGAAGTATTATTCACGAAGTACACATAACAAATACAAATAAGGACGTGCACTGCGTTACTAAGGTAACGGATGACGCGGTTACATGACGCAGTGCTCGCGCTGTGACGTCAAGACTTGGTCAGCCAGAGTTTTATACGAACGAGCAGCCGGGCATGGATACAATTAAAACTCGTGTGAAGTACCGGACTAATTAGTGTCATGGTGATTTAAACATCACTGTGCTGACAAATGATGACTGTCAGCCGCGGACCACACAGAACCACTGGAGTAGCTAGGTGAAAGCGGGTCGCTATCTTAGTAACTACAGCGAGCAGACGACACACAAGACGCCTACTTCCGGCTGTTCATTCAAAACTCACAAAACAATGAAAGTCACAAATAAGAAAACTATAACGGTTTTTCTTGCTCTAATAAAGTACTGAGTATCAACACTACATGATCTAGATACTTCAGTGAATAGTTATTTGAAACTAAAAAGTCTAAGGACATGATTAGTGACTGATCGATTTAGTGAAGCGCTGAGGTACGACATGTAGTAGCAATATGAGTATCCTTGAGTACTATATCTCGCGAATTAATTATATTTATCCTTTTTTTGTACTTTTATGTTAAAAGTATTCTTACCTCATTATATTCAGCCAAGAGTCTTTGGTGGTTCATTTTGTTTTCGACTATATGGTTTTTCAGATTATTTGTTGCCCATTCTTAGATGACATGTCTGCTGACATTTGGCTCTTGGTGAACATGTTTCTCACATGTTGTTCTGCATACTATGAACTCCGGAAGATCAGCTCCATTCGTCATACTCTGTTCATCTCAACCCCCGAAATTCTCGGCTGCTCATTCTTTCAGTCTAGACTACTGCAACTCTCTTCTTGCTGGCTGTCCACGGTCCCTCATTGATTAGCTTCAGAAAGTTCACAACTCGCGATCAGCTGCTCGCCTAGTTTACCGGACTCGCAAGTGTAAACACACCACTTCTTCGCTGTCTTCATTGGCTGCCGGCTAGAATAGACTACAAACTCTCAACTCTATGCTATGGATTCTTTGAAGGCTCCTCCCCGCTCTTCGCCACTTTAATCTTGTCCGTCCACACGTACTCCTGTCCCAAGCCTTCACTCATCAGACTCGTCCCTCCCCCTATTATTCCCCCTTTCGCTCTTT
Source organism: Pomacea canaliculata (assembly GCF_003073045.1). Taxonomy (NCBI): domain Eukaryota; kingdom Metazoa; phylum Mollusca; class Gastropoda; order Architaenioglossa; family Ampullariidae; genus Pomacea; species Pomacea canaliculata. The sequence goes on along the minus strand of NC_037590.1, from coordinate 885,668 downwards.
TAATTAGAAAAGCTGAAAGCGAGAGATCACATGACTGGTCATGTGGTCAGAACATAGGGACGACGTTTGTGTTCAGCATTAGGTCCACAAATCCTCGCCTTCAACTCGACGTGAATGAACTCTCAGTAAATTAAGTGTATGCTTAAGCATGATGTTTCTTGTGTGGATGAGTCTGTACAGCTTTTGCCTGTTGGTGTCGTCTACATCTGAACAAGGGATCAGAAAATCAGCCTCGAAAAACGTTCTTGTGCTTGTGGGTATGTGTGCGTACGTGTGTGTATAATCCTAGGATTTATAAAAACAAAATAAATAGGTATAATTCAAGCTAGATAATTGTTCCTGCCGTTTGTCAAAAAAGTGTTTCCTATTGTGATTTCGTATTTTCTGTGCATTCTTGAAGGGGCCAAATGCTTTATTGTATTATGTCATTCGAGTGATCAGTTCAATAAAGAAGACAATATTTCTGTGTGGCTTAACACATACCCTTTTTAAAGCTTTGTACACATTTAAGCTGACAGTTTTTCCGCAAGCTGGCGTTACCTTTTCATTCATAAAAGTACTTTTTTGATAAAGCTTACAATTTTTCTTTTCCAACTTATAAGTCTCAATGTTGCTATTTTACTTAGAAAGTCTTCATTATTGTACCAGATCATCTGTCCCTTGCCACACATACAATTTTAGCATTTTCTTTCTTTGTCAGGATTAGGGATCAGAATGGAAATGCTGACTACTTTTCAAGGCTTATATTTACTGGGGTAACACAATCTATACTAGTGCTCCTAATCCCTAAATCCTATAGTAAAAGCTAGCAACTAGAGGGAGATGCAGTAGTCTGTCAGTAAGTTACCTTATACTAGTGCCTTCTCATGCTGACAGAGGTAGATCTGATTGACTTTCGTAAACAGGTGATGATGCTGGTTTTGAAACTCAGGTGTATAACAACACCATCTGTCGAACACCAAACCTGAATGAACTAGCACATCGAAGCTTAATCTTTAGAAATGCATTTACGTCTGTCAGCAGCTGTTCACCTAGCAGGTAAGGTGTAAAATTGTTAATATATTAATACAAATATAGTTGTATGAATTCAGTATATAAATGCACCCACCTACCCACACATGCACGCACGGAGACTAGTTCAGAAAATATTTTATGCTGCATAAGACAAAATGAAAGTCTCTAATATAAATTATAATCATTTAAAGATATTAGTTACCTATAGTGAATCTATTTTAAGCCTTCATTTGGCTAACAAATATTGCTTATGCAGATCAGTTTGGAAAGCTTCTATTAGATTAAATGTCATTTTATGTGGTCCTGAGTAGCAGCTGTCAAGTCAGAGATAAGAATGTTTTTATCCAAACATCAACACATGCAGACCATTGACCATGTTTAATATGATCATGCAGGGTGTTGGCCATGTTTGATCATGCAGGCTGTTGACCATGTTATGATCATGCAGATTCTTGGCTATGTTCGATATGATCCTGCAAGTTTTTAACCATGTTTGATATGATCTTTGACTTGATTTTTGACTTGATTGTTTACAGGTATTAACCAGAGGTCAATCACAGCAGCATGCATTTATGATGCATACAATAATTATTGCAGATTACAAATAGAACTAGAACCAATTCTGCATTTTAATTGTCTATGTTGAGCGCATAAAACTTGATAAGAAATGACTCATTTTATTTTAGTAACATGACTTTTGTCAAAATTTATTGACCAGTGTAATAAATATAACCATGCAGGCTACTGACAGGGTGATATATCCATGCTGTAGATCTGCCATTCTGTCTGGACTGCCTCAGCATCAGAATGGCATGTATGGGCTACACCAGGGAGTTCATCACTTCAATTCCTTTGATGGTGTGCAGACTTTGCCTCTCATTCTTCATAAGAACAACATTCGCACTGGTCAGTAAACTATTATTTCTCACTGATATGAACAAAAACATCATCTGAGCAATGAAGGCTTTTAATGTTCATCAGTCTGGGTAGATCTTTAGCACTTTTGTTTTTTCTGCTTTAATTTCTAATAGTTGCTGTTTATTTTGAGCTTAATTAAAGCTTAAATTGGTGTCAGAAAGAGCAATATATGTGTAGCCTCTAGATAGATGGATTAGAATTTATTGTAGAACAGCATGCAGCTTATATCATCTGAAATAAAAAACAAAACAAAAAACACACACACACTCACATGCGCAAACACAGGGTGGAGGCAACCAGAGTACCACACTGACAGTCAGGTCTGTAAACAGGCTTCACATTCAGAGAGAGGTATGTCAGAGCCAAGAATTGATCAGACACACCCACTTGTAGTAAACCTACGTTAGGCTATGTGCCAACAACTGTTTTGCAGAAAATGAATGAGGGGATGTGAGGAAGGCCTCAGTGCCTTTGTGTTAGGGGACTGGTATTAATGCCTGTGCACTAGGTGCTTTCTTGCTCTTCTTTCTGAAGGATTATTGGAAGAAGCACGTGGGGCCAGATTATGTCTACCCATTTGACTTCGAAGAGACTGAGGACCAGCACCCAATTCTTCAGGTGGGACGCAACATCACCTTCATGCGTCTGCTTGCACGCCAGTTTCTTCAGAACAACTCTGATGTCAGGTAACAGTGTTCTGTCAGAAGGAGCCTGTTCATAGTGTTCCTATACCTTTGCATGTTGGGATATACAGATTTCTGCTTGGAAAGTTCGAGGTAAATACCGTTTCATTTTAAATATAATAAACATGATATTTGTCATCTACCCATGCATTACTCTATTAATGTAATGTAACACATCTACAGCTGGTCTTGTTTTATTTGCAGACCATTCTTTTTATACATTGGGTTTCATGACCCACACCGTTGTGGCAGTGTCACACCTCAGTATGGAGAGTTTTGTGAAAAGTTTGGTAATGGAGAGCCAGGAATGGGCACTATACCAGACTGGAAACCTGTGATCTATGACCCCAGTAAGGTTGTGGTGCCCTACTTTGTGCAGGATACACCAGCTGCACGTGAGGACATTGCAGCACAGTACACAACTATTAGTCGACTTGACCAAGGTTAGTACAGCACAGTCCACTAGCATTAGTCCATTAGACAAAGCTCAGTACAATGGAATTGTTTTTTTCTTACATCAATGGGGCAGGAAAATGTTAGCCAGTCAAAAAGAAGTCGAATGTTGAGGAAAATAACAAACACGTAGCATTACTTTTATTGAGTGTCAATGAATCCGCTTCTGTAGTGCAATGGTAAGAGTGGGAATTTTTGTGTGCCGAAGACTTTTTTTTTCGTTCTCATACATTATTTTTCCCACTTGATTTTGGTTTCTTTGTTTTTGAGAATTGTTTTTTGTTTTATCTCTCATGCTACTGCATAAGTTAGCATTGGGGTTAGGGCTTGGGTTAGATCTGGAGTTAAGGCTGGCATTTATGCATGCATACAAGTACATTGAGCCTTGTTTACTTTCTTGTTAGCTAAGCACACATAATGCAGTTCATTATGATGGACTTTTATTGGTTTCCATACTCTATTCATAGTGGAAAAAATACTTTTCTGTATGGTAGAACACACAAAACATATGCAAGTGCATACAGATAGCAATCTTTTTACATCTCCAATTCTTTGCTAATCTTTCAGTTATACAGGTTGTGCTGCACATGATTAGCCAGAAATGCTATTGTAGACCCAGACACTGAAGAGAATTGTCATTCCAACAAAAACAGCATTTCTTTGTTCCAAAGGTGTTGGTGTCATCCTGGAGGAACTGAAGATGGCTGGACACCTAAATGACACTTTGGTTATTTTTACCTCTGACAATGGCATTCCTTTCCCAAATGGTCGCACAAACCTTTTTGATCCTGGTATGGCAGAACCAATGCTGATTTCTTCACCATTCCATCCATCATCATGGGAAAAGGTATGTAATTTGGAAGGAGATATATGGGTGGATGTGCATGAAAATGTAAGACACAATTTTTAAAAATTTGGTTCGAGAGAACCCTAATGATTGTACATACTTTTGTTTGCTTGATATAAATATAAATCCACCACTTTGTATATGTTCTTATCTCGCTTTAGATGGTTTGTTGCTTCTGCAATAGTCTTATACTATTGGTTAAACAATCTCTAGGCATAGAAGTTTGTGACTGCTTCTTAAATTCAAAAATAATAAGAAATCATGCCATCTTACAGTTAGGGGTGGTTTTTTTTTTCAGGAAACAAATGCAATGACTAGTCTCTTGGACATTGTACCCACTGTGCTAGATTGGTATGGTCTGCACTATCCCACCTATACACTAGAGGGCACCACTGTCAAACTGACTGGTCAGTCTCTTCTGCCACTTCTCAGTGACAGTAGGTTGTCCTATGATGAAGTTCATACAGCAGTGTTTGCCAGCCATAATCTGCATGAAGTCACCATGTTCTACCCGATGAGGGTTGTACGAACCCTGCAGTTCAAGCTCATTCACAACCTTCATTTCAAGATGCCTTTTCCAATTGACCAGGATTTCTTTGTTTCACCAACATTCAGGATATATTAAACCGAACAGTAAACAAGCAACAGCTTCCCTGGTATAAGACGCTTCAGCAATACTATTATCGCCAACAGTGGGAACTGTATGACCTGGCACAAGATCCAAAGGAAGTTACTAACTTAGCATATGATGAGAAGTATGCTGCAATATTTGCATCATTAAAACAGAGGCTTCTGTCCTGGCAGAACTTAACATCAGATCCATGGATTTGTGCTCCAGAGGCAGTGCTAGAATATCAGGGTCTGTATAAAGAGCACCCTCAGTGCCTTCCCTTGTACAACAACCTGGACTTACACCTTGCAGATTTGGCTTCTAAGGATCAGTGGGAGCCAGAAGTCAAAGACCAATGGAAGAATATTTGATGGTTTTACTGAGTGAGATGATAACATTAACAGATTATGGGGCTTTAAAATGCATAAGACAATGAATTTATCAAAAATGGTTTTGTTATAAATGGAGTCATTGTTCAGGGTATTAGGGAAAGATTGACGCTGAAGATAAAACTTATTTTGATAGCTTCAGACATTCTAAGGATATATGTCATTAGAGACTCAAACTACTATTGTCTTTCAGTGGCATAGGAACTAGGAAGGGGGGCAGCTGCCCCCTCCAAAAAGACAATGAGGAGGCAATAATGTGAATGTAGTTCGCTGTTAGCATAGAGTTTGCCCCACCATCCACCCCCAAGGCTGAGCATCTTCTTACGCCACTGTCTGTAGCTGGCTGCCTTGTGCCAAATGCATGACTAACATATCAGTGTAAAACACTTGCGATTATAAGTATGAACTAAATCACATTATAATCTTGCTACTCATCTTGTTAAATGCTGCACATTCATAGGAACAGACATTTATGTCTGTGTGAGAATGACTGCATTGCATGCACATGCCCTCATACTGGTATAAACACAAGCTTGCACATGCACAAACATACAAACAATTTTAGAAAAGTATTAACTTCATTAGTCCTTCAAACACTTTTTGCAGTTAATACAATGTAAATTTACATGTTTTTTATTGATCATAATAGCAATTTCTTGTCAGCATCCTGTCACTCTCCTTCCTTACACAGTTTATAAATTACCAAAGATTCTATATAATGTATAATTTTTCTAATTAAAATACACTTAAAATTTGCCATTGTTTGGATTAAGCTGGAGATGGCTTTTTTCTCTGGTTTGAACTTGACTGGGTTGTTGATTCCATTATACTTATTGCATAAAGCCTGCCTTTGTTGGAGCTCATCCCTGCAGTACATTCTCTAATCATGTTCAGTTATTACTTACATAGACTCCTTTTACCACAAAGAATCTGCTGTCTACAGCTGATCATGGAGCCTTGGATTTTATTTTAACGACTGCTCCATCAGGATTTTTTTTTTCCTTTTGAATATTTTTGTTTCTCATGGCATAGGTTAATTTCTCATTTATCGAAACTTCAAACGTATATGATATTCAATTAAGTTAGCATGGAAACTTTATTCAAGATTACTTGATTGCAGTCAAGCTGACAAGTATGAGGTTGTCAGGAGTGTAGTGACCCACTCATGATGATAATGTCTGAGACATGGCAGTGTCATTCCTCTTGTCTGGACTGTAGTGACCCACTTCTGATGATAATGTTGGAGACAGCATGGGTGACAATACACATTTTACACCATCATCTAATGCCATTTTTTTTCTCCAGATGAAGGTTTAGCTAGATCTATGATGTTCATGTGATCCCATTCAAAAGTCATTTAGAAGAAGTCTGTTAGTATGAACACCGTAAATGAAACAACCATCCACTATTTCAATTTCAGAATTATAACCACTAGTGCCAATGCTAAATTTAGGCATCAACAATAGTGCTTGTGCCGTGTTTAGGCTAGTCCACAAATAGCACCAATGCTGAACTAAGGGTAGTCCATAGTAAAAGTATAATCTGCTACAGTGCTAATGCTAACTCTAGTCCACAGCATCCTAAGGAATGATTATTCATTGCAAAAAGGGTTGCTAGTGGCTGGAAGTGAAAGTGAGAGAAATGAAGTGCTTGCATATAAACCAGTTGTTTATAAAAACCAACAGTGTAACATACTGAAAATGTTTTCGTAATCAAATGCCTCATAGCTGTTTCATTTACAGTTTATAAGAATCAAATATCAAACTTGTTTGGTGCACACCTCTGACATGCTTTTAAGAGATTTCCATATAATTTTAAAAAAAGAATTTTTTTCTTCTCTTTTTAATCTTAAGTTTTATTCTGGGAGTTTCATGAAGAGACTGTTTAGGCAATGGTGTAAAATGATTGTTGCTGTGAAGCATTTTATTGGTGCTTTGAAATATTGGGTTAGGGTTGTACATACTAGATTACTAGAGACTTGGCCCCTTACTGAAGACATGGCACCTAACAGCAAAGGTAATTTTACAGGTCAAAAATCATTTTATTTTGCTGGAGTAGCTCATGTGTTCTCAAATGAACTATACTGATGATGCCCACAAATCAGATGCAGAAGAGAATCCCATCTTCCATTACATACTAGTCTAAAAATAATCTGCTTGAAGGTGCAGTCAAGCCAAAAATCTTCCTTCTGAAGCATTCTTAAACCAAAAAAATATGAAATACAAATAAATTCTTTGGGTATATGAGAATTTTTATTCTTGCAACAATTTTTGAAAATGTATCCCTTCAAAATCCTAAACATTGTTGCTTTGCTTGACAGCACCAGGTATTTGCTGTAATGTACCAAGTTCTGACTTCAAAAACATTTTATGCTGCACAGGACATCTTGGGGATCCCTCTCATTCCTCCACAAGTAAAAACCACAGCACAATAGCATCCATCCTTCACTGAGACACCATCACAGCCACCAGTGGCTGAAAGTACCTCCACAGTACTCTTTTAGTAGGTGATCATCTCTCTTTTACACCATGTCAAGGGTGACACTATGACACACATCATTTAGCAAGTGAATGCATTATGTCCTCTGGTGGCTTCTAGTCGGGAACCATGTCGTATGACATCAATCATTTAGTAGGTGACCATGTTATATACGACTTAAGTAGGTGACCATGTTATATACAACATTGTTTAATAAGTGACCATGTTATATAGGACCTCATTTCGTAGGGGACCGTGTTATATATGACATCATGGCTGACTGAAGAAGTTGAGCTCTCTGTACTTCTTCTTCTCGCTGTCTCTGCATTTCTAGCTCTCGTGCTCTTAGCTTTTCTTGTACCATCACAAGTTCTCGATCTTTTTCTTCCATGGCTTGTCTATAACGAAGAAGCTGATCTATTTAAATCAGGAGAAGAAAGAAAAGCTGATTTTAACATTCAAATTTTAAAATCTGTTCTTGTAAGAATTTTTAGCACCCAACTTTTCAGCGTAGGTAAGGTTTATTGTTATGCCTAGAGTAATAAGATTTATAAGAAATACGTACAAATGAGCAGCATGCTTAAAGTGTTAAAAAAGGTTTTCTAAAATCTAATAAAAAAATCCAGGTGCATAGAGACAGATAATCTTTCAGAATATTTTTTTCTATTTGTTCTCATTTTGTGTATTTACTTTCTCAGACATTTATTATTTAGAAATATGTTCAATCCACACACCTGACAATTCACGATCAACTTGAGAAAGTTTTTCACGTAGCTCTGCATTCAAGGAGCGCTCACTCTCTAGTTTGTTGACCACTTGGTTAAGCTCAATCTTGACTTTCCCCACTTCTGCCATTGTGTAATTGTTCTTGTCTGCTAACTCCTGTCAAGTCAGAAAGTCATTTGAGGAGAAACACTTCTGTATAATCTTTTTATTCTGCCTAGGTTAACGATAACCACTGTGCACTGTATCATATGACACTGCCGCTATTGTGTAAACCCTATAGTCTGAACTTAATAATAACAGAGAACTTCAATAGTTTGATCTTAATAATAATGCAGCATTTTATAGTGCAGCACCACAGCCAAAGTAGGTGGCACTCTCTGTGGTGATCAACAGAAAGAAATAACAAAACACTTGCTAACATATGGTAAACAAAACACTCTTAGCCACAGATTAAAGAATATACAGGAAATAAATGTAAGATATTAAATATGAAAGAATACATCTGATTAATAAAATACAATGTGAAAATGAATTGCACTGATGCCTACTGCTAGCAAAATGACTACAACTGATCAAGCATAGTACTTTTTAAATACTATGAAATACTATTTTTTAAACAAATGTTTTCAGTGAGTTCTTGAATGCTGCCTTTGAATCCTAATAGTTTATATGGTATGAACAAGAACTCCACTGTCTAGCAGAAAAGAGAACACGCACTGCCCATATGTGACTGTCTCTGTAGAAGAAATGAATATAATGCCAGAATTGGACGAAGAGTGGAAAGTGGTGAAGCATGATCAGATCTGCAAGTCTGGAGAACAAGCTGAGTCCTGGACTTTTTGACACTTGTGAATAAAGTACTGTGGGCAGCCAGTAGGAAAAGAGTTGCAGCATTCTAATTAAAGAAAAAATGTGAAGTGTGGTAGTTGATTTGTGAGAGTACTGTGAATGGAACTTATAACTAGTAACACATTGCAAAAGCAGCTAACATGGCCCATCTCTTCCAATCGGCGCTTGAGATTCTCAACTTCCAGTGTCAGGCCACTGTTACGGCTTTGTAACTCAGACACCAGAGCAGCTTGCTGGTTACAGTGACTCTGCAGTTCATCTTTTGTAGTCTGTAGAACACGTACTTTCTCCTCTAGCTGTCGGTGTCGCTGCTCCTGAAAGACATGCATAAAGCAGACATGACAGTGAGTGTTATGATAAGAAGAGCCTAAATGAAGTACATGTATTGAAAATACAAGGCAGGCAAACAAATGCCATTTTCAAAGAAGTCTGACTTTTATTTCTTTGTGACCTAATCTTTTCTTGGGGCGGAAACGAGAACCAAAGCTCATTGCGAGTCTGAACCTCTGAGGATGGAACACCAGTAAACCCAGTAAACACCAACAGACCCTTTTTTAACAGTAAAGACATGAAAGCTGATCTGGTCCAGCCATGTTGCCCAGCATAACAATATCTAAAACCGTTCTTCAGGGCACCATGGAAGAGAGTTCATGGAGTAAGGAAGAACTGGTGAACATGAAGTGAACCGGTTGTTCCATGCAGGACCTACTCAACACTGCTCAAGATTGAAGAAAGCAGAGCCACCTTGTCATCTGGTGTCTGCAGGCAGGTCTCCTCTCATGACCAGCACCATGGAGCTAGACCAGGCCAGGTTATCTGGTGACCAGTTTAGTACCAGTCAAGTGATGATGATGACTTTCCTCAGTTTTCTTTTAAAAAATGTTTCCTACTTCCTTCTGCATTAATGCATTGTTCAATAACCTTTCATAAATCTTTCCATTTAGGAATGCCTGGTATAAGCAAAAGTCTCCTCACCTCCTTAGCTTTAATGTGCTATTTGGCTGACTGAAGCTGTACTCACCTCTTCTGCCCTAATGCGCTGTTTGGCTGACTGAAGCTGTTCTTCAGCCAACAGTTTGTCAGCCATATTATTGGACTTAAGTCGGGAAATCTCCTCTTCCAGTTCCAAGCGATGGGATTCCATTTTCTGAATCCTGTCTCGCAGTGAGCGCTCAACATCTTCTGCCTCTTGTTTCACATGTGCTATCTGTAAAACAGTGTGGCCAACAGAAAAACCACAATGTTTTAAAAATACACTGGCAATAAAAATACATGGGCTTGGTATACACCATGTAATGGTATAAATCTCAGTGAGATGTGAGCTGGTCAAAATCAAACTATATCCCTGACTGCTGGCAGGATGAAGCTGCTTATCCATGCATTACACTATGTAATTAGGCCAAGTGTCACTCACATCCTTTGATCTGGCAGTTTCTAGGTCTCTCTGGATTTCCTTGTGATGCTGTCTCTCTGCCTGTAGACGTTCTAAGAAGACCATAATGAGAATGGAATTAAATAAAGATAAATCGTGGACAGGGAAAATTAAAGAAGTGCATGGGATAATTAAGGAGAACCATGGAACGGATATTTAGGGAAGAGTAAGAAATGAGATCACAAACAGCACAAATTTATTTATTTTAATTTCACACTTGTCCGAGGTCCATATCTGAAAAACTCCAATTAATTCTGGGATCAAATCCATCTGGCTATCACGTGACTACAACAATACCAACCTTCAAACTGAGCACCTTTCAGTTTGAGTTCTGCCTGAAAGTGAGCAACATACTCCTTCAGCTCAAAGATCTGTTCTTGCTGTTGGCGGCATTTCCTATCAAGGTCTTCTACCTGATGAAATATTATAAGGGCAGGTCATGTAATGATAATTCCTTTAATGGCGATTAATGGTGACCAGGGACAGAAGAATCACCTTCCTATTATATTTTCATACCACCAGTCATAAGACTCCTCAACAAAGCAGGTGTGTGTGTATGCAAAGAAGAACAAGTGTAGGAAAGAGAGCTATATCAGGGGAAATTATTCGTATCTTAATATCTTGTTTTTGTATTGTATATGTCCATTAAACATATAAATACATGTATACAGCATCTCGAGCAGAGAATGAATTATCAACTCCTCTTGACACAAATAAACTTAACTGAACTAAATGTAATGACAGATAATATACTGTCAGGTCAGGCAATACCAGGTAATGTGACACTCTTCAATGTATATAACAAGTCATTTATCAAAATTAAGTGTAATAAGTTATTTATCAAAATTCTATTTTATTAAGTCCTACATTAGTACTGCCAGTGTTAATATCTGTTAAACACCAGGGCTACACCATCTCTACATGGGCAGAGAAAATAAGAACCACAGACTTTCCCTCTTAATAATAGCACCAAACACTAAAAAGAATTTTTGAATAGCTCTAGTATTTTAAAGTTAAAAAAAAAAAACTCAAAATCAACAAGTCAATATACAGTGTTCCTTACTCTTGTTTCACCCAGCCCCACATACACACACTCACACTACCCCTAACAAAAGTGTCTTGGGTTTGTAAAAATGCAGAAACGCCTGCTCTAACAGTCTTCAAGCCTGCATCTATGAGAATGAGATGGCTAAATTTTCTCACCTTATTTTGACTCAGCAAAAGTTTTTCCTCGAGATCAGAAACTTCTTTGAGGTACCTCATTTCTACTTGTGCTCGATCCTGCACATCAATTGCTTGTTTATGTCATTTATCTCCTGATCCTGCATGAAGGTTTATTAGCAATGCACACACAGACAGACATGGCTAAAAGCAAAGGATCAACAAGTTACAAGGTCTAATACCACAATCATTTCATTGTATCAGCCTTATATCCTCAAGAATATGACAATATCAAACAAGGTACTTAAGTAATATTTAACGATGAATGTCACTTGCCTTTTGCAGATTCAACATGGCAACATGCAAGCAAACTGCACTGTTATGTATTTTTTTTTAAAAACAGTATTAAATATGTGGAAGTCCTTTTACTAACCTAAAGTACATATTTCTGATGTAAGCTAGCTGTCTCAAACCTATTTTTTTTAAATTTTGTTTGAATGAAAGTGAAAAACGTGGGCAGATGGCGAGTGTTTTGTGTGGGTGTATGAGTGGACACAAGCATGCGTGTATCTCATGACAGCCAAGTTTTCTTTATTACATAAATATTATTATGCTCATATTATTACACCAAGACAGCTGCACCCACCTCCTTCTCCTTTCGCAGTTCATTCTGATGAATAAGGGCAGCATCTGTCATCTCCTGTTTCAAGTGGTTTACAATTGCTCCATAGTCATTGGCCTTCTGTTCAGCCAGAACTAGTTCTGACTCTGTCATCGACAGCCTGTGGCAGACATCTTGAAGCTTTAAGTGAAGATTATTTTGATGAATGCAATCTCAACCATAACTTTTTGTATGCAGCTAAGTGGTCAAATTATTTGCAGAAAAGAGAAAGTTGGGAGGGGCATTGGCATTTTGCGTGGCGTCAACAACTAAGGCTATATCACAGCAAGGAAGCCAGCCCTGTAAACAGATGACACATACAGAGTGTGCCTGAGATGAAAGCTCAACCCAGGACGGCCGACCCTCACTGTATTGGTAACAGGTGTTAACTGTTGCTCCACTGAATTGCCCTTTATGGAAAAGAATGGCTGGGTATGTGGTGACATCATCTATAGCTGGCTAATAATGTCAGTGATAAGGTTGTGGGGAGAAGTGTGACTGAGTGAATATATGAATAATTAAGACAGATATTGAACTGAACATGAGCGCCTATATTAATAATTAAGGCAGACACTGCAGTGAGCATGATGATGATGAGGATGGCAGACAATAACAACAGCAATGAAGAATAAGAGAACTTTTTTATAAGTCACCAGCATTCTAAGAGATGAAGATAACAACTTTGTATAATATACAAAGCACCACTTCTCTTGAACATAGACAGCTAAGCATGCCTTACAAAGCAGTGAGCACAACTTACTTGGCTGCAAGAGAGTTGAATGCCCCTTTTCTGTCCTCAAGGGCCTCCTGCAGCTGTCCAATGTGATGTGAAGATGTCCTAAGAAGACAGTTGTTGAAATCAAATACACACTGTTAGTGATACAAAATAAAAAATGTACAGGTATTTTTGCAAACTTATGGTTAGTGGGAAGGGAAGTGTGAAGACAGCACTTAATCTGGGCCAGCACTTTTGTGAGGGCAGAACCTATTTGCTTTACCTGGCTATCTTATCCTTTCCAGATCCTCTACAGAGTCAGGTATCCATTCCACAGCTGGCTTAACTGTGAAAAATATGGTGTATCACACAAGGACATAACCAGGTAAAGTGCACACATTTAGTTTTACACACCACCGGTCTAACCACTTAGCTCTCCACTTCCTCACGGTCATTGATATCAAATATAGTATTGATACAGTAAAGTCTCTGAAGAAATTTCGAGACCAAAGGTATCTGGTTACTGAAATCAAATACACACTGTTAATGATACACAAGACGCATGCTTACTAACATATGAAACACCACGGATACACATTTACTGATGTCAAACACACAGTTAAGAATACTGTTAATAATACAGAGAAACTGACATCAAGTGCACACCACTGCAAAATAGCTACAGCACATCACAAATACATCAAAAACGACAGGCACACACTCTTTACATCACAGATGCACAAATTATACCAACGTTACTGAATTATCTACACAGAGATGCAAAATAAGACAATTTTTGACACTGACACAGTATTAAAAAAAATAAGCATAGCATAATAAACAATTTGATAATATATATTTATAAGAAAAGCCAATCTGGCATTTATTGTCAAGAATGTAAGATAATGTGGATTTTGTTTCTGCAGACATTTACAAATACTGTTTGTGGTACCAGAAATCAACATATGAGACTGATAACATAAAAATACATAAACTGTTTTGAAACATAAACCATTCAGATCCATTCTTACTTTTTGCAGCTCAGTTGTTATTTGTTATCAGATATTGCTACAGTTTTACATCATCATCATCATCATCATCATCATCATCATCATCATCATCATCCTCCATCATCATCATCATCAAGTGAAAGTTCTGTTATTAGATACAATTTAACCGCTCCTCTTTTTGTTATTTATGAGACACTCCTTCATGGCTCACCTTTTTGTTTTCCTTAGTAGCTCCTCTTTGTGATCTATCTCATTCATCAGTTCTGAGAGCTTCAGGGACAAACAACACTGACATTTGAACATGTCCATAACTCAAACAGCTTCAAGTACTAATTAGTTTGAACACAGCACATCACTCTGTGGCAATATCAATACATAAGGTGATCTATTTATGATATCAAAAAGTAAAAGTGGTTTTAGTTTAATATTCTAGTATTTGCTAAGAGAATCACCAATCAACTTTCAGTGATCACAAAAGATTAAGAAGAATTTGCCAAGGAACATTACACTAAGAATCTGATTTGATGATGAACATCACTTACTTGAAAAATACCAATCACTCCCGTTCTTTCACATTCACTATACTGTTACACACTACCCACACATTTCAGAATCACCAATAGATACCAAAACACATAGGTGAGGATAGGTGACATACCCACTAGAACACTTGCACCTATATATAACCCTCACAGACTACAAGAAGACGCATTCAACTATTATTAGTCCTGACAGGAGCTCCTGCGGAGTTCAGGTAGGCTATTGCTTTGGCAAAGAAACTGCTTTAAAAGATAAAGAGATGACAAGCTAGCTTCAAGGCGTTGATAGAAAACTGCTGAAAAATTAGCAGCACCACATCAAAGGTGAGTCAGCACAAGCCTAACCATTACTGAATAAAAGTTTTAGCTTTAAACTAGATCAGCCTAGCTATGCAGGTTACAAAATGAACACAAGGAAGTGATGGCAGCATCTGAAGTACATCTAATCGCCACTACAATGACGATAACATCAAAAGTGTCTTGTAAACTACCTGAACTGAGCGCTCCTTCTCAACAGATTTGATGTGCTGAGACAGTGTATGTGTACGTTTCTGGTGCTCCATTGACAGGATCTGGCGCTCCGCATTGTTGTCAATGGCAGTTTCTAAATAAACAAAGGCAAAGTGTGATCCCTTCAATGAATGCAACTACTGGAGTTTTGGCAACACATTCAAATGTATTAGACTAGAATAATATACCCATCATGCAAGAAACCTTCAGGATGATTACCCCCTATTTCTATCAGTGGGTGGCCCATATGCAATCTATGCTTTGCAGACAACACACTGATGGGAAGATTTACCAGCAGACAGACTGTGCAAATGCATACTGAATAGAGACTAGACCTGAAAAAAGAAAAGTCATGGTTAAAACCAACAGCAAAGCAGAGATCAACATGGATAGAATACAGCTGGAGAAGATGAATAGCTTCAAGTACTTGAAAGTCACCATTCTAAAGATGGCAGCTGCATGACAATGGGCAGAACCAGAGTCACAATAATGGCAGAATTCGCCAGGATGAATGACTTTGGCAAAGTAACACCATCAGGTTTGCTATCAAATACATACTGTACACATCCCTTAAAATTCCCATCCTGTAGTACAGATGGATGTGGTTCTTCTTGCTGATACAGAGAGGAGAATACAGATAATCAGCCAAGTGCCTCAAGAGGCTGATCTAAATCTCCTACAGGGGACACAAAATCGATGCCTCTGTATGGTTATAACCTTATAAGACACCAGGAAGTATTTTTTGCAACAGTGAAGTTTAGTGGGGGAGAATTGGTGTTTTATGCCGTGCCAGCAACTGAGGCTATATTACAGCAAGCAGCCAGCCCTGTAAACAGATGCCACGTGCAGAGGAAGAACAGCATGCCCAAGACGAGAAATGAACTCTGGGCAGCCAACCTTCACTGTATTGGTGACAGGCACTAACCGTTGCGCCACCAGACCGCTCAACAGTGAAGTGGAGCAGGTTTGTCTGGTTTGGTCACGTGACCCATCACAACATTCTGTCTAAAACTGCTTTTAGGGCACCTTGGAAAGGTGAACAAAAAAACAAAGGAAGACAGGGGATACATGTGTGAAGGAAATGACTAGTTGTTCCTGACCTGCTGACACTACTCAAGACATGCCTGAGAGGCAAGATATGCCAGACCTGCTTACACTGCTCATGATAAACCTGAGTGGCAAGCTGTGTTAGGACTTACACCCTTAGGAGAAGTTTATTTAACTATTCAATACATCCTCTACAAGAGAGTGTATGTGTGTTTGAAGGATTAGAATTAACTTGTCTAAAAATTCCCAGCATAAATCTAGTACAAACCACAATATCCAGATCATGGATTTTCAATGCTCAGTAGAAACAAAGTACCTCCAGCTTTTAAGATATAATCAATAACAACTTGCCTATGGATTTTGTAATATCTGAAGGCACGTTGTTTCCTGCAAGCTCCAGGCGGGATAGAGATTTGTTTGATTTAAGCATTTCAAGGAAGGCCCTGCCTCCTAGAAGGCCAATGTTGTTCCATCTCAGATCTGGGGGACATACAAGAGCGAGCTGCATCAATCAAAAGATCATGCTTTAGAGCTCATGCTGGATAACTTAATTCATCATAAGGACAAAGGAAATGGACTGCTAGGCAGCTATTCATGATTTTCCTAACAAAGAGTTGAAAAAAGGTCCAGACTTTCTTGCTATATCACAATCACTGCACAAATATGATGCGACAAAGGAGCATGTTTCACAATACATCTAAGACAAAACAGATCAAAAGCGGAATGGTCTTGCTGATGTCAGGTTGGGTACATCAAATGCACCAAGAGCTTAAAAATTTATTGCAAGGAGGACAGATATGATTATTTTCATATAACAGACATGATGTGTAGAGTATACACTTAATTGATTATTTTTAGAGGATGGATTTGACATGTGATTATTCTCAAGTCCTCACATACCAAGAGCTCGAAGACATGTGTTGCGTTTTAGAGCTGTAGCTAGTTCCTCCCCACCCTCATGATTGATCTGGTTGTTCCGAAGGTCAAGGGCCTGCAGCACTGAGTTGGCTCCAAGACCATCACAAAATGTTGCAAATGATGTCTCTAGCATCCCCAAGGCATTCCACTCCAAACAAATACTGCAGCAAAAGAAACATTCTTACAACTACCAGACTTGTATTTGGGTAAGCATCAGATTATGTTTTTGTGTTTGCTAAAAGCAATAATTTTTCCATACAGAAAAAAACTTTTGACCAGTTTATAATGGGTTGTAACTCCACAAACTTTTAGCTTTACCTATCCAAATTGAATAGCCTCCCTTAACAAGTACGAATGGAGAATGAAAATGATGAGGAAGATGGACAAACTGACAAGCAATTAACAAATAACAAAACAATGCTGAATGTTGTAAAAATACAGAATGCTGTAGAAAGAAAAATTCTTGGAAAATCCATTGGATGCACCGGCTGGTGAAACTATAACTTTTTTTAAAAGATGGATTCAGCTAGGAAATATTAATTTTTGCATATTCAATCAATCAATCTTTATTGTCTGTACCAGGCGTAATCCAGGACAGAAATTTTTCTTTTGCTCACAAGAATAATTTATACATGTAAGCAAAACATAATGTATATACATATAAACATAATACCCATTTGATGACATTCAACACACATGCACACCTATATCCTTTCACGCATGCACATGAACTTCATCCAATGCATCAATGTCTGTCTTCTCTGAATACGATCCTATCGGGGATTAATGAGGCCCTTTCTGTGTGAGTAGTGTGAGTAGTGATGAAAGTGAAAAAATGATCAAATTGGAAAAATGATTCCTATCCTGCAACAGCTTTGTCAGTGGTGGTAGGGAAGGGAATAAAAAGCATGACATCCAAGTTGGACGGTCACAATCATCTCACTGTAGGCCCTTCAAATCAACCATCAGCTGAGAAATCAACCTGTGGGACTTAAAACCATCTCCAAGAATGCCACTTTGAAAAGAGAACTAATCCTGAAAACGTTCACCTGTGTTTGCCAACCAATGGCAGGGGAAAATATTTAAGTTACTTACCTGATCAGACTTTTATTATGCTGCAACATCTTCCCAAGCGCTTCTACACCTGAGCCACGAATGTTGTTCCCCTGAAATATACAATGTTGTTTTGCAAGTAGCTAATAAATCCACATATCTATGAACATGCAGTCACCCATACCCAAAACTCGAAAATGTACTTTAAGCGAAGATGAATCATGCTTTTGATTTTCATCTTTGCAGCAGCTGATAAACTGTAAATTTATTTATTGAAATGATGAAGATTGTAATTTATCAAATTCATTCAAAAAGAATAATAATTTTGCATGGTAGCTTTCAGTACAGCAGATTAAATACAGAAATGTCTCTACTATTTCTCTGTTAGCAGAAAGCAGTTTTTGGAAAACATTTCTATGGTTACATTCCTTTTTCAAAGCTGTAGGAGACACACAGCATTTTACAGTCGACTAGTAATGCTACCATAATTAAATTAAACTTACAGCTTTAGTTTTGTTTGAATTATCATTATCTTACCTTAAGATCAAGCTTCTTGCAGAATCCATTGTATGCTAATCCCTGTGCAAGACTCTTCACAGCTGTACAGAAAGCAAAACAAGCACAAAGCAATATTAAACATTTTCCAAAGTTATGATGAATAGCAAGGGCAAAGCAGAGATATCTATAAACGGGGTACAGCTCCAAGAGGTAAGCATGTTAAGATTTACATAATACTAACATTTCATCGCTACATTTTGCATAATCTGGAACTACCATCTGGAAGGCAAAGCGTTCAGATGACGCTGCAACACTCATTATTCATGCTATCTGGAAACCCAAGTGTTGAAAGGCCACTGCAACACTTATCATTCAGAAGGAGGAGCTCACCATCATCTGAAAGCATGCAGTCAGCAAATTTGACCTCTGTAAAATTTCTGTCTGTTGCTAACACTTTTCCCAGTACTGCACAAGTCTTGGGAGACAAACTGTGAGTTGAAAGGTCCAGAGTTGTTCGTCCTTTGCCACCTGTTTGCTCCAAGCTGTAAAAAAGCATTAACTCATTATCAACTTCCAAATATACATCTTTCAAAAACTTAGGTACAGCATTTAAAAAAATAATGTTTTAAGAAACAAATAAAAGATATGGGGAGCAAATCAAACTATAACTGCAGTTCAAACTCTGCAGAAATTAACTCTCCTGCCTCATTCATTCTCAACTATTCATTTTCTCTCAAATCTAAAAAAAATCATGCCTCTCCAATGACCTGTCGAAATTTTATTTTTAGGCACATAATTCTGCCATAATGAGTGCCATTTTTTTGTTTTTGGTATGGTAACAGATTTCCATCTTAATTTAATTTGGATCTATGTAGTATCAGATTTCAAAATCTCTTTGCCGCTCGATCTACTTTGCTGTGTGTGTGTTAAGATCTGTTTGTCACTTTTTATAGTTTTTATACTTTCTTGATCAGTAAAGCTTGACAAGCTTACACTCCTCTCAGGATGACAAGCTTACATTCCTCTAAAGGTGGCAAGTTGAACAAGCTTTGTAATCCTTGTGAGGAAATAAAATTTAGTGGTGGTGATACAGAATGAAGAATTCTGCAGCTCTTAGCACTGCAATCACTCGATCTGTGCAGAGAATGAAAGATATTCTTTTCTGTTATTTAACAACTGTGCAGCAGGATGATCACCACCATCGTTTTTAATAACCCATGTGCTCACTCACATTTTTTTTTTATAATTTTGAAAATTACTTTGTTAGTTGTCAAAATCAGATAGATCTTAATCACTGATATCTTCTGCTTTAAAACTACGTTTTGTTTGGGACTAACATCATTTTTAAGACTTTTAATTCTTCTTTCATACTGACCAATCTGTGTAAACTGCCTAAAACCGCGGTTTTCAAACAGTGGGGCGCGACCCCCTGGGGGGGGGGTGCAACGTGCTTACAAGGGGGGCGCGAAGTTGGTCATTTTTTTTAAAGTTTCTTATACCAGTATTAGTGAAATTAGCTTACATTGCTGGCTAAGGGTGGCGCACGGACATACCTTTGTTCCTCAGGGGCGCGTCACAAGTAAAAGGTTGAGAACTGCTGGCCTAAACCCATTTTTTTTCAGAAAATGAAAGGGAAATTTAGAAAATCTATGTGCTTGCTTTAACAATCATTTCATTCTCTAGCTAACTGATGGAACTCAGAAATGTTCAAGTAAAGCTACAATAGTGCTCTGTTCCAAATGCACAATATCCTTTCATAAAATCATTAAAACATATTGCATACAGCTTTTGTATGTAGTGTACTGAAACTAGGCTGTAGACTGTGTATCACATGTACACAGCATTCTCACTGTGTTAATTGTCAGCCAGTACAAGATAATGCAATTGGCTTTTGGATGAAGCTGAATTTAGAGGCACCAAAAGAGGAAACTATGTTTCACTGTAAACATCAATCTAAACAGAACAGGAGAATGATGAGGCACACAGATAATGACGGAATCAATGATGGACTAGATGTAGGACTTGCAAGATATTCTTAAATTTCTTGCCCATCATTTAATAGCTTTATCAATGATTAAAGTCATTCCAATCAGGCCTTTTGTGGGGAATAGAGTTCTAAAAACAAATCAAAATGAAAACACTAAAACAATAAAAGCAGACTTGTGCTAATGAGTATCAGTACACAGATATCCTTCAAGTCTTACCTTTTAAGCTTTTCTACCACAACATCCTGTGGTTCAGTGTGATTTTCCTTGCACAGGCGAACATATGTCAGGCGAAATTCGTCCATCCTCATGGCAGAATTGAAAAGATTACATACACCAAAGAGTATGATAAAATATTTTAATGTGGCCACCTTCTTTGAGCAAAATGTAATCAAAATGGGATATGATACTGGAATATCTTTACAACATAATAATGTATGATGATAAAACAAGTAAACTTTGGGAATATTAAAAAGAAGTACAAAATACAGATCAAATATATTACTCGGGTGGCACACTGCACCAGGAGTGTAATCTACTGTGCTTACTTTTAACTGATGCAAAAAGCTATTATCCAGTTCATGAAAAGTCATTAAGGGTAAACAATTCCATGGTCCACTAATTAAGCCTATAATGTGAATATTGTGTGGTGTGTGCAACCTAATTAACACATTTTACCCAAATAACTTATAAAAACAAAATTCTTTAACTTTTTAAAAAATAAATGTTAGGTGGAAAACATTATATAATCTATATGCACTTCACCTAAGCGTCATAGTTTTCAAAATATAAAAAGGTGGTGTTTATTAGAAAACAAATTAAGTATACGCAGTCAGCAAAAGTAGAAGAGATGGTGAACATCAAATGGTCGTCTTTAACTATAGGCACCTCGTGTGCTTCATGAACTGCTATTTGTCATTTGATTTGCTCCTACATCATGACTGCATGGCTTCACTCCTTCAGTCCGACGTTTTGGGAGATTTTCACGTTCTAACATGACATGCACACAACTCTGACTAAAATGCTGCCTAAGCCTTGGGTCATTTTAATATCTTCCGTGCACTTACTTTTTGAAAATATGAAACTTTTTCCTGCCTCAGGAACCTGGCATCGTGTGTAGTTTTCAGTTAATTACCGAAGAAATGAAATAGGTTCATCGTGGCTGCGTTGTCAAGCGAAGCCGCCACACTGGCAAGGGAAGACTACTCAGTGTAACAACGCCGCTGATCTCCCCTGCCGACTGTTTACACAGTCAGTCCACACGTAAACACACAAATAGTCATTAATTATGCCTCGTTAACGACTGCAGCACTGACCCATCTACTTTCTCAAATGAGTACAAGTGTTAGAATTTGTTCGTCATACCAAATCCATGCCAACTTTAAAACCAGAGAAGACAGTATAGTTTTTTATGTTGTCGCGTTGATCTGTATAACAATTTGTAAAGTAAGTAGCCGTTGTAGTCACAGAAGAAATTAAATTTGATCAAAGTTGCGTAAAGGTTACAGGACACTACTACCATATCCGTGGAAAGAAAGCAAAAACAAAACATGTAACAAGCTAAACACGATCGTTTCCAATGACCCAGTGACAATGAAGTCAAGGTCGTATATATATAAACAACGTATGTAGTCGACACTTGACACACTCAGTAGAGGAGGTAATCTGTATGCAAGTATTTTCTTCGCTTCTTGTCGACTTTGTTACTGTTATCTTTATTCACTGCATTCCGCACACTTCTCTGTGTCGTGTTCGTTCTTAGCTAGTCCGCGTGATATATTTTGACCCTAACCCTGAGCCTAGGAAAAAAGGTCAACGTACGCCGATAGACTGGATGTCGATTTTGTCGTCTGCTTGAAGTATCATCGCTTTAATCAGGTGGGTTTTAAATTCTGTCTGATTTTAGTTTTAGACATCACTTTGTGATACGTGAGCTATTTCTGTACTATGAGTTCGCAAGAAATAACTAGAGCATGGGCCGCCCCACTCTGTGTATCAGATGGCGGTGTACCTAGTTTGCTGTGACCCCAGGCTACGTGTCGATGGCGGCGTGGCCTAGTGGCTGCAGGCACAACACCAACGGATAGAAGTACACTAGAAGTATTTTCTGGTTGTATGTGTTGTAGACGGTGATAGAGAAAGGTAACCACTACCACCACTTCAAAAAAGTGTTGTAAGGCGTTCGTCTTTAGACGTTGGCATTGGCAGTTTAACTGACACTTATGACACTTAACCGACAGTCTGTTGGCAGTTATTGCCACAACTTCCCGAGTCTGGTACCTGTTGTCAGACGGCAATGACTACGATGGTTTTTTTGGTGTGGAAGTGCACCTGGTGGATATAGAAACCCTTACAGATGTAGCTAGAAACCTTCACAAATTGAGAAACCTTTGGTCATAAATCTACCGTAAGAGATATCGAGGGCAGAGAATGGGTGAGTTGGTGGGAAGACAATAAAAATTCTTTCCGAGGGTAAAAGATAAGCAAAACAGCTTGTTTACATTCGAGCCCTCGCTTTTAGCTAAGGGCTGTCCACTGAACAGGCAAACAATCGTCAGATTAGAGACGAGAGATGCTGACGTGTTTTAAAATGTTAAGTGGGGATCACCTGGCAGACACAGCGCACATCCTTGTTCTGGATTTTTATTTACAGAACATTTTTTCAAAGGCATAATTCACTATGGAACTGGAGCTGCCGGCTGTGGTTGAAGACGTCCCGACACCTTGTTTCTTACTGGACGTGGACCGAGTGAAGGCCAACATCGCGAGGATGCAGGACACTTGTCAAAGACTAGGAGTGGCACTGCGTCCTCACACCAAGACACACAAAACTCTGTGAGTGTTACTCCCTAGTGTCACCACAAACAGTAAACTGTGAGTGTTACTCCCTAGCACTACCACATACAGTAAACTCTGTGTTACTCCCTAGCACTACCACATACAGTAAACTGTGTTACTCCCTAGTGTCACCACATACAGTAAACTGTGAGTGTTACTCCCTAGCACTACCACATACAGTAAACTCTGTGTTACTCCCTAGCACCACACATACAGTAAACTCTGTGTCACTCCCTGGTACTAACACGCCTTCCTCGCACCAAGAGACGCACAAAACTGTGACATCACTGTACACAAAACTGTATGTGCAGGCACGAGCGCACACACACACAACGCATAACTATATGTTTTCTCATTAAACAAAGACATAAAATGTTGAAAACAGTGTGCCCAGTGCGATCCCAGACCAGCATGATATTTTTATCTTCATCAATTAGTC
This sequence comes from Pomacea canaliculata, assembly GCF_003073045.1. Classification (NCBI taxonomy): domain Eukaryota; kingdom Metazoa; phylum Mollusca; class Gastropoda; order Architaenioglossa; family Ampullariidae; genus Pomacea; species Pomacea canaliculata. Next base: position 861,895 of record NC_037590.1, on the reverse strand, counting down.
AAAAGACTTGTGTCCCTGATACTTACTCTTCCTAACACGAGTTCTAGACATGAAGATATGGAAAGGACTAGATGTGCTGCTTATTTATTTAAAACTTTTTATATCTACTTAGCTACATTATTTTACTGCAGACTCGTGAATGTCTCCTTTCTCTGTATTCTGGCGAGTGCAGGGAAGTGGCGGACATGGTGACCAACGGCCAGAAACGCAAAATCGTCTGCTCCACCATCGCCGAGTGCAACTTTTATGCAGACGCCGGATACGACGACATTCTGCTGGCGTTCCCTGTGACAGCCAACAAGATTGCAAGGTTTCAGTAGCCGTTGATGTAGCAATAGATGTAGTCATTGTAGTGTGTTGTCTTTCTGGTGGCTATGTTTGCTGACTCCCTTCCTTTAAGGCGGCTACACAGACATGTCTCGGTACAAAGCAGGGTTGCCTTTTGTGCCTTTGCTTGTGTCATAAAACTGATCATAAGTTCGTGCACCACCAAGCAGTTGACTAATAGGTCTTTACATACGACTACGTCTGTAGGTACGCTCAACTAGCCAATCGTCTCCAGGAATTTCACCTCCTGCTCAGCTCTGTGGAGAATCTCGGGTGCCTGAGGGACGCTGCCTCTCGTCTGGATGCGGGTAAAATCTGGTCAGTCTTCATTGAGGTGGACACCGGCTATGGCAGAAGTACGTTGGTCTTATGTTGATTTTATTTAGTTTTAAATTTGAATTTTGAAACTCGACGCTCATTGCTGTTAAGTGTAGCCTGTCGAGAATGGTTGGGCATTAAAGTGTGATGCCATTGTATAATTTAAATGTCAGCTGGGATCCCATGGGCCAGCGAGACGTGGTGCGGGTGGGCCGCTGTCTGTGGGAGGAGCCGTGTTTCCGGTTCCGGGGAGTATACACTCACTGTGGGGAGAGCTACGAAAAGATGGCGCCGGACGCACGTGCGGCTGATCAGGCCACTGTGACGGCCAGACTTCAGGACATCGCCTCCAGGTATCACCGCGTGAGGGCGCCACTGGACTGTACAGTGCGCACTGTCTGCATGTTAACGTGTATTTTGATGGTGTCAGTCAATGAATGAATCAGTCAGTCAGCTATCTAACCAATCAATAATAATCAGGGAAAGGATCGAGACTGTTTCCATCTCTGGGGATAATTTCCACACTTTGGAGGGGAAGCAATAGGCATTCTAGCAAGATAAGCCTGACCTTCACAAGATAAATAAGCAAAATAAATCTGACTTTCACAAGATAAATAAGCAAAATAAATCTGACGTTCGCAAGCTCCGATGTGTGTCCTACAGGCTGCGGACAGCAGGCATTGACGTGCCTGAGGTCACCACTGGCTCCACGCCCACGTGCAGTATGGCTGGCGACGTGCTGAGGGCTGTGGATCAGTTTCATCCGGGCAACTTCGTCTTCTACGGTAACTGCCGGTCCTTGTGCTTCTCGTGAAATATTCACTGGAAAGACCACTGCCTTCGCGTTAAATCATCAAAATGATAAGATGTAATGACATGCGGGAGTTTGTGTGATCTCAGTCCCAGGTTTACTAGACTGCACCATCTTGTGCTCCCATAACAGGTCCCCGCCTTGTCTCCAGATTATGAAAACTACTTGCTTGGCTCCTGTAAACTGTCGGACATCGCCTGCTGCGTGGCCACCCGGGTGGTGTGTCAGCGGCCTGACCTGGATACCCTGGTGGTCGACTGCGGCTTCACGGCCCTGGGACACGACGGCATGCGGCAGCGACCTGACGACTTTTGCGTCATCAAAGACCACCCCAACCTCCGGTACGTGTGGTCTGCACCCGGATGTCTTGTCTTTAACACCTGGATTGTTTTGTCTAAGCGGGTTGTTAGTATGGTTGGTGTTGTTGTGGTCAGAACTCTGGCTTTGTAGAATCGGATTGTCATGAATTATTATTAACGTAATGAAAAGACGCTCGCTCCTCACTCCTTGTTATTTTCACACACACTCTTTCTCAAACACACAGAGGCACAGAGTTTGTAAGACTTGATCGTGCGATGGCCATTGTCGATGTTATTATATTTACAAAATGCAAATTATAATACATATAATAAATATTAATTTTTAGCCCTGACCCTGAAGATTTTATCTAAAAAGAAGATGCAAATGACTTCTGCAGGATTTGTTCAAATGCCCACAACGTTTCACTAAGGTGAAGGATGGGTCTCTAGGAGGGTGTGTAATTATGTGAGTGAATTACTGAAAGGTCTCAGTGATATTAATTTCATTTGTTTGTTTGTCTGGCTGGCTGCCTGATGGATCAGTGTCGTGGGAATGTCTCAAGAGCTAGGAAAGGTGAAAGCAAAGGAGGGACAACTAGATTTTGACCGATACACAGTCGGCACCTTGTTGTTCATCTACCCGTATCACGTGGGTGTCTTTGACTTCGCCTGATCAGCGTATGCGTTTGAAACAGTTTTATTGTGCAGTGTACTCATCAACGCTCATTAAAATTAAACTGTAGCGCAGTTTGTTTCTCCTTTGTCATGTCTTGCAGACTAAATGTAGGAAATAATTCATGTTTTGTCCCCGTTTAGGCTTGTGCCACTGCAGCCATGCACCAGCGGTATATCGCTCACTCAGGGGACACAGTCGTTGGTGTATGGAAACCTGTCAAGGGCTGGTAGTCGAGCAGAAACTTCATCTCACCCTAGCGTCACGTGCAGTCAACCAGCTGTAAACGTCACCTGAAGCTCCTCGCAGCTGACCATCTGAAAAAGTTTCTTCCCTTGATTTTCATAAAAATTAATTTTTAACTTTCACAAGTTTGTCTGACGATGTCCAGGAGACCAAACAAAATGTAAATATTTGAAATCTGTGTGATGCTGTTGAGTGTCAGACCAAATGTTCAGGATGTAAACGTCACAAATTAGGTTTGATATTGTCCCACAGCAGAGCAACCAGAACACACAAGTAAAAGGTTTGTCTGACGTTGTCCAGTGTAGCTCTGTAGCAAATAATCAGAATGTAAAGAGTTGAATTTGTCTGACATCGTAGAGCGAACGTCAACACTTAACAAACGTCAACATCGCCATCGTCCTTGTACCACACTCCTAACGACATTTCACGTGGTGCCGGTGCACGTTTGTTTGTTTGGGTTTTTTCCTGTTTTGTTTGTTGATTTGACCTGGTTTAACGTAGACGCTCCCGAAAGTCGGGAGTTTATGATGTTATTGTTATCTGCTTGATGTCACTTACACAGTAATCAAAAACTTTAGTGAGGGCCACTGACGGTTAGAGTACTGAATGTGGCAATAAATAAACCCAGCAACCTTGACTACTATTAGGATAAACAGCTTGTTTGTAGGATGAACGGTGAGAGTCTTGTGATGATGGCAATGTGGCATTGTGTGTGTGTGCTGTAAGTCCTCAGTTCCACGCTCCATCGGACCATCACATTCCAACACAAACACGACCGCACACGAAGGGCCATGGTCAGCGACGTGTGTTGTCAACCGTCACAACCCAGTCGGCTGCTGGGACAGGATTGTCTCAGGAAGGATCACTAATCTCAATCAACTCCTTCTGATCATCCCACCACTACCACCACCACCACCACCACCACTACCACTATCACCACCATCTAAGTCTTTTTAAGATGCCATTCTCGTGAAATATGACCACCACCTGAATAAAACAATGCAATATAGTAGATATGCAATAAGTTGGATGTAAGAAAAGGTATCAGACGCACAAAGATAACACGTAGCAAAGATCTGAGCTATTATTGTGTTGTATGTTTGTGTGGAGATGGCGTCCTAACAAGGTGTGCTCACGTGACTGTCTGTAAAAGCGCTTTGAGTATGTCTGATGCTGAAAATGGCGCTAACAAGCTTGTTTATTATTATTGATGGGCACGATTTATCCAAAGAATCGCCAACAAATCCCAGTGTCAACATTAGCCTGACACTAGCCGACATTCACGGCAGGCGGACTGGCAGGCTGCTGTAGTCATGACAACGTCTCGCAGATTCTCGTCACGTGCAGACGCTTGGCGCTGAAGCAGACGCGGCAGCAAATAATCCTTCGTAGCAGGCCTTCATACTAACTTTAGATACAGCCTGAGGAGCCTGAGGCCAACACCAAGCCAGGGTTTCCATCTACAGTCTTTGTGAAGACAAGGAATTAAAGTGTGTTGGTGTGTCCAGAACTCGAGTCCTGCTGTGACACCTGAGTGAGCGACAGTTGCACACTGATGCCTGAAGCTCACACAGTTAGCAAACAGACGAAGACTGCTGAATACTTCTGGTGTATTCAGAGAGAAATGGTTGGACTCTTGATCCTTGGCGTTCTCGTGTTATTGCCTTGTAAGTTCATTTAATTATTACAATTTATTTGTCGATGTACTGTAACGTCTGCATGTTTACTGCGTAGTCTCCCCTGCTTCGCCATGCACGTCGTTGAGTCTCTGCAGCAACATCAACGGGTTCGACCTCGCAGACGTTGCTGACGATAGCTTGATGTACTTGGCATCTCAGTGTCTGCAAGTTTCCTGTCAAACATTAGTGACCTACGGACTGTAATGAGCTGCTAGGAGGGAACAAAGCAGCCGACAGATTAGCTGCCTCAAGATGGCGGACTTCATGGCGGCGCAGCTGTCTCCTCTGACATCTTCCTTCTTGTTTCATCGACAGCTTCACTGTGTGAGTCTGCATACTATTCTGATTGTGGATGGATAATTCTCAGTTACTACCAGCTACATCTGCTTGCTGGTCGCTCTTTACCTGTCTGTATCTCTTTGTTATGGTCATTCTCCGCTTCAGATCTATCTCCGCCTCCGTTGTCGTCGCCTGGCTGTCACCTACACTGTCGTTGTCGCTGTCACCTACACTGTCGTTGTCGCTGTCATCTACACTGTCGCTGTCACTGTCACTGTTGTCAGCTTGGAATGTCAGAGGTGCTCACACGCCTAACACGCCGTTGTGTGGCGTCTTGCTGTATTTGTTTCCTGTTACGGTGACTGCAGGTTGTGATGGTTGTCATGGTTATCGTGTGTTTTGCCGGCGCCATGGCTTTTCTGTGATTCACTTCACTGTCAGCGCTGAGCTCAGTGGCGACATGTACTGCTGACATGTACATGACACATAAATAGTCATTCCCTGCAAAGGATTGATAAGGATGTATTTGCATGGTATTTGTATCATATTTGTATTTGCCTCTACCTTTTGGTTACTGTCAAGGTGGTCGCTCCTCGATGTGCCACGTCTGCAGCTCTCCATTCCTCTCCTCAGTCGTCTACATTTTCTTTCTTTTTCGCCTCTACGTGCTGTGCAATCGATGTGGACTAGACTTGGAGTGTGGCGACTGCGTGTGATGACGATGATGTGTGTGTGGGTCTTTGCTAGGACTTTTTATTTCCGATGTTTGTCCCCTAGCATTAGCCCATTTGACCTCCCGAGAGAATTCCCCCCGTTGTTGTTTTTTTACCCTTGTGTACAGTCATTCCAACGTGTTACAGCGCATTGCAGATGTAACTCACTATCTTGACTTGATTTGTCCTGAAGCCCTTAAATTTATCTAAGGTCTTTAAGCCTAAATCTCCATCTTAGGCAAAATTCAAGATTCTTTATTGTCACCATCTAAGCAGTATTTAGACATTGAAAATATATGGAATCCGTACATGTTTGTACACATTCCTATCTTTATAAATACTATCTATTTTTCACATACACACACTACAGGTTTATGACAGCTAGTACAAAAATCTTGATCACTGTATACCTCTGCAAGCGAGTTGTCTGCCAGCTTATCTCCAAGATGTTCAGAATTATTATGCTTGGTACCAACGTTTCAACATTTTTCACGCGATTCAGCAGCAGCCCTTGGGGGACCATTGCACCCGACGTGTGACAGCGCCCGTCCTTGTGGTCAGTCAGGCACGAAGCCAGTCACGCCACGCATCATGGGAGGGAGAGAGGCGATGGATGGAGAATGGCCATGGACGGTAAGATCAGCTCCCTGCGTACATTGTAGTCACGTGATCCACAGAACGATCTACCTTCAGGTGAATGTCTGACATGGCATTCACCGAGAGATGTAGTCTTGTAGAGATATCGTAGTCACCCTGGCCTGGCCTACAACTAGTCTACTTGTAGGGATATCTTAGTCACCAAGGGTTGTACACGTACAGGTGATAGTGGCGAAGGAGAGTAATGAAACTGAAAGGATTGCTGTCTACTTGTAGAAAATGCTGAGACGCGATAGTCACTGAGAACTAAGTCGAGAGGATGTGTAAACATAGTCATCGTGTACTTCCAGGTGAGTCTGGCGGCGAATGACGAACCGTTGTGTGGTGGCGCGCTGATCCATGACCGGGTGGTGCTGACTGCTGCTCACTGTTTTGAAGAGTAAGGGTGATGTTAGAGAGAACTGCATGACAATAACTTGTCTGTTGATTCTGTCTGTTGATCACTCTACGCCAGTGACTGCATTCCCTGCATTGGCTGCCTGTGTATGTGTTGTTCCTGTACAGCCCTTGTCCACTTGAAATGTGTTGGTGCTGGTCACCTCAATTTACATGTTGCCTTAACATAAAGACACAAACAGTCCCATGTAGGTGTCACTATGTTGTGAAATGTACTGACTGCCTGTCACAAACGTCCACCTTTGCTCTTTGACACTGAGGTCACGCCACTGTTTTCGACAGTCCCAACCTTCGAGACATCCGCAGGTGGAAGGTGGTGGCTGGTAAACATCACCTGGGCCAGGTGGACACCCACACACAGCTCTTCAGGGTGGGTGACCAGAGATGCGGGATGTAGACACCAGTACATGGGTTAGAGTTAGTACATGCATTGCTTGTGTGTCTGTGCTAAATATACTTCTCTTCCGCTTTATCTCAGGGTTAGGGTCTCTCTCTCTCTCACACACACACACCCGAATCTTTAAAGGTATGTAGACACGATTCCTGTAGAGGTCTAGTATCGCCGCAATGCATAGATATTTTGTATGGAAATATGTAGACTTGTCGAATTCTGTGCATGTCTTGGCGATGTGGGCAGGTGAAGCGCTTGGTGATGCACGAACAGTTCTTACATACAACAGTAATCGACAACGACATCGCCCTCCTTCTCCTTGACCACAGCCTGAACTACACGCACCACGTCAGACCCATCTGCTTGTCGCCCACAGAGCAAAAGCTGTCCTCAGGCCACGGGTGCGTTATGGCCGGCTGGGGGTCCACAGAAGGTAGGCTGAGCCGTTTCACTGACCCCAACAGACTGAAGGCCCGCCGACCCCGCCAGACTGAAGGCCCACTGGCCCCACTTGACCGATTCTAGCAGGGCAGTCCCATTGTCCCGAGCTTAACTGACCCCGATAGATTAAGTCCGATGTCATCAGTTCCTCACGAACGTCGTTTTTGTTGTGGAAGGCAAACCCAGGTTTGCTGAAACTTTTCTTGAGTATGTTTCTCACCTGTTCCTTTAAATTTCACTAATATTCTGGCCGACTCTGGTTACGTTAAAACAGTTTACGAATTTTTTCATTGCTCCTTGTAAGCTAAAACTTTTACGTCTTCTGCCATGACTCAGGTACTGGCCCTGACTTTGTCCTCAACGTGGTGAGAGTTCGTATTGTCAGCGATGAGCTGTGTTCAAAACTGGACTGGTATGGCAGCAACTTCCTTCCCTGTGCAGACATTTTGCGCAGGTTTCAGAGAAGGAGGGAAAGATGCTTGTTACGTAAGATCCTTATAGATATTATTAACATTAAGACAGATATTTTAGCATTTCTTCTTCTTGGTCCTATTCGCCCCCAGGTGAGCGTAGGGCCGCAACCACACCCCGCCATCGGACCCGGTTCTAGGGTTCCCTTTCCATTTGGAACATTTTTAGTATTTAGACATATAGAAATTATTGTTTAAGATATTATTACTGTTAAGACATAGATATATATATGTTACAAATGCTGCATGAAGTGCATGTATATGCCTTTGTCTATAGAATTTAAAAATAACTGGTCTTGACATTATTTATCTGCATTGTATGTACATCAGTTTTAAAATGTGTAGTTATTTTCGTAAACACTCACACCCTTGCTGAAGCTATGCCCTTAAAGCAATAAAGTATCAAGCAATCTGATACATACTGAAATGCCTACTTCTTCATCTGAATCTTACATTGTAGATGTTCATCTTCATTCTCACAGTCTATAACACTGAATAAAACGTGTTGCTAGAGCGTCCGTCTCACACTTTCTGTCTCATGCTGTCCGCTGTCACGTGTGTCCAGGGAGACAGTGGAGGGGCCTTGATCTGCAAGTCTGGTGACAGATGGTTTGCGCGGGGTAAGTCGGGTGACAGATGGTTTGTGTGGGTAAGTCTGGTGACCGGTTGTTTGTGTGGGTAAGTCGGGTGACAGGTTGTTTGTGTGGGTAAGTCTGGTGCCAGATGGTTTGCGCGGGGTAAGTCTGTATTCGTGTGTTTGAGGGAATACTGGCGTGCCTCTGTAATGTGTGCCCTAGTGGATGCAGTGATCAAGATATGTTCAGTGCTCTGGAATGCGTGCGCGCGCATGTGTGTCTGTATGTGAATATGTATATGTGTATATATTGTGTGAATGAGTGAATTTGTGAAAGAGTATTTTGTTTTTAACGTGTGCTCAATGTGTATCTACGTGAAAGTATAATAACGTACCCTAATGTGCTGAATAGTTTGCTGACAGTCCTGTGCAAGTGCCAAAGCTACTAGATTGCTACCATTGTCCATCATACAGGTGTGTGCAGCTATGGGTACAATTGCGGTGAAAAGAAGTCTCCCGGCATCTACACCAATGTGTCCTACTACCTGCGCTGGATCTACGACAACATGAACAAGCTGGACGTGCAGCCCTGCCTGGAGCTGATTGGCTGATATAAATAGACTACAAGTGGGATCCTGATGAGATATGATTATTTGTCCTTAAAGGTCTACCAGGAGACAGGACTTTTCTCAAGTCCTTTTGGCTTCAACAGCAACCTCAACATCTTGTGACAAAGCCATGGGTGTGAGGACTGAGGGGTAGTGTAATCTGACAATTATAGTTTTACTATCTTTGTATATTCGGAAACTAAAATCTTTTATGTGCCTTAATTAACTTTATTTACTTTAAAATACATTTTAAAATATTTCATTTAATCGATGTATTCCCTAAGTAATCTACTTTTCTTAGATCATTTTGTACATGTTAATGCAACTTGGACTTCGACTGACAAAAGTAAAATGTTCAAGCAGTCGTGGTTCTCACCATTACAAAGTGCGGGAAAGTGGTGAATTTGTTGAATCCTGCAAACTTCACTTTACAGTGCAATAGCATTTTTAGCTTTCCTGTTTGTTTGGGTTTTTTCTGTTTTGTTTGTTTTTATTTCTTTTTTGTACTGCCCACTTTTGCGACAAAGAAAGACTACTCTTAATTCTTTTCCACTTTTCTCAGTTTCACCTTTTTAAAACTTTAATAACACTTTTTACTTATTAACAAGATACAAGATACAAGACATCTTTACGTTATTGAGCGCCTATTTAGTAAGTCCCAATTGTATTTTTTGTAATTTATTTTAGCTTAAAATGTTGGAAAATATCATAAACATTAATTGTAAGAAAAAGGTCATGTGACAGCGCAACAGTTGTATAAGTATTGCATGAAATAGCAAATCGCAGCAAAGTTGTACTATGTATTAAGGTCATGACGCCATTAAATTTTGAAATTTATTGTTTGGTGGCCAGTTTGAATCGTTTCTATGGCAACCAATGGTTACATTCACACGAAACTTTTCCACACACAAACACATCTACATCGCCAAGACTCAGCATTCAGCTCTACAAACACGCTCTTTATCGGACTGGTAGTAAGGTTGCTATGGACAGAACAGCCCTGGCTTTAATTTATTGCCTCATTCAGCCACCAGAACTGTATTGGCCTTCACTCAACTTGCTGACGACTGTGTAAGTGACCCCAGGCAGATCACAATAACATCATAAATCGTCCGACGGTCAGGAGCGTGTCCGCTGAAACAACAAACAAGAGCTGGCACTTGGCACCAAGTGAAAAGTCGTGAGGAGTTTGATGAGAGACGTTGGCGAGTTTTGACTTTCTAAGATTCGACCGTTTGTTCAGCCGCTCTGTGATGTCAAATTTAAATTTTACATTCTGATTGTTTGATCTGTCCATGGATAGTGTCAGATAAATTTAACTCTTTACATTCTGATTGATTGCTCGGTCACTGGACAAATGTGTGCATGATGAGTCTGCTGCGGGACAATATCAACCTAATTTCTGACGTTTACATCCTGAACGTTTGGTCTGATACTGACAACAGGACAGCAACAGACAAATTTTAAATAGTTACATTTTGATTGTTTGGTCTTCTGGACATTTCATGTTCTCTCACACTCACACGCATACAAACACGCACACGCTCTGTGTCCGTGCTCACCGCCGTGTGTAGTTAGCGGTCACACAGTCGGCTGCTGATGCAGGTTATCTCAGTAAGGACAGCTAATAACTCCTTTCGATCACCACCACCACCGCCACCAAGGGTCAGCTCTGGAGTGCTGGAGACTGTCTACAGGTCTCTTGTTGAGAGCATCCTGACATTTAACATCGCCGCCTGGTATGGTCACTCCTCGTCAAAGACAAGACAAGGCTGACCAGTCCTCCACCAGGCAAATAGCATGACAGGTACACCTCAGCTGCCGCTGTCTGACTTGTACCTTCATGCAGTCAGAAAGATGGCAGATAACATCATTTCAGACCAAACACACCCAGTCCATCCCAACTTCCAGCTGGTGCCCTCGGGCAGGCGCTACAAAGTGTCACCTGCGTGAACACCTGCGTGAACACCTGCGTGAACACCTGCCTACCAGAGATCCTTGCTGCCAGCAGCCACCATCATCCTCAATAAAAGACACAAGGACTCGTAGGCTGCCATACTACCTGGCATCATCCTTAGCAGGTTCACATGTATGTGAGAGAAGGTGTAGGAGTGCGTGTGTGTTGAATGTCTGACCATTATGTTACATATGTATGTGCTCATATTATGTTTGCATATGTGGTTGGGTTTGTGAGCAAAATAAAAATTTCTGTCTTGTACTTTCTCGAAGAGACAATAAAGTTTGATTTGTTTTGATTAGCAATAATTTTACCTTCTCTGTCTCAAAGGAAAACTTCAAGTGTATTTTTAAATAATACATTGTAAATAACATCAGATGAGAACAAGACGTGAGTTACCTGTACATTGCATGATATGACAATGATATGTATACAGAAAAAGCGAAAAGGTAAATGAAGAAAAGACCTGACCTGACCTCTCCGGGCTTTCACACCTGCCTCGCCTCTACTCTGTCCAACATCCGCGTGCGTTACGTCACGTCACGTCACATTACGTCACACCACAGGTGGAAAGCAGTTCAGAAGAGGAACGACTACAAGCTTATCAGGTGAACTAGGAGAGCATATGGATGGACTAGCATATAGGGCTACCGTGACCCTGTGGCTGTCAGCCTCGTCCTCAAGTTAAGACCTTGCAGCAAGATGAGGACGAGTGTCATGAGAAGTGTGTTCAGGTCAAGACACGTGTTGCCAACTGTTGCCGACTGTTGCCTCAGGCATGCCGAGTGGTGTGTAGACGGTCCACAACAATGGCGCGGTCTGTGGACGATGTCGTCGTCGTGAAATACGACCTCCACTCCACTGACAGCAAACAATGCACGTGGTGGGTGAGCAAGTGCCACACTTGTGTGGAGAAGACGGACACCATTTATCCGAGGCGTCCCAACAAATCTCAATGTCAACATTGGCCTGACACTAGACACCTCGACATTCACGTCAGGCGGACTTGCAGGCTGCTGTAGTCATGACAACGTCTCGCAGATTCTCGTCACGTGCTTGGCACTGAAGCAGACACGTCAGCAAACAATCCCTCTTCAAGCTACCTTTACATACAGTCTGAGGCCAACATACAGGGCAACACGAGCGCCTAGTGAAGATCCCTAGAAGTGGAGCAGAAAGTATCATACAAACATACTCCAGTGATACTTTATAACAACGAGGCACGATAAATATTATATTAATGCTTTTCTCTCACGGGAATTCGCAGCGGAATGATGCAATCGTCGGTAACAGAGAAAAGACCAGACATAGTGTGCTGTTTATTGAATGTTCTCCTCCACACCCAGAGTTAGTTTGTGTTCATTGTTATTTCCTAAAGATAACAGACTCCAGTGGATGAACAGTGTGCAAAGATCTGTCTATACACATTTCGGCTTTCTTCAAACTTTGTCACAGCATCGTACTCAAGAATTTGTTCAAAACATTTAAAAAGCGATTGTATACAATAGAGTCCAGCCAAGTCCTTGACTTGCAATAAAAAGAAATATCTTCCTACATCAGCGCCATTGTTGATAAATAAATATGTATCCAATGTTTGCAATGTTTTATTCTTCTACTTGAAATAGTATACAACTCAAAAAGTCATTATCAAAAGTCAGTTGTAACTATAAAATAAAAATGTGATGCTGGAAATTAACCATCCATCTAATAAAAATTACAGTTTATCTTAGACAAACACACATTTCACAAGTGTTTATGTTGTATTAACAGCAATAACCTGGGAAATGAACTCAAGTGATCCCCTTAGTAACAGAGAATCAGTCACACAAGGTGGACTGTAGTGACTGTGATTGTTGTCTGTTCATTCAAATGTTGGTATGGAGGAGATTTCTTTCCAGTCTGTTGAGTGAATTTGGTTTGCAATTTTGTTTTAACTTCAGTGGAATTTTCGAGATAAAGTTCAAGTCTGTAGGGTTGGATTCCCTTGAACACAACCTGAGCGATGTGTCTTCTGACTCGCTGACATCCACAGGTGAGCCACACTGACTGTGACAAATACTGTTTGTGTGTAGAACTCCAGTATAGAAACTCATTTGCTTCTGCTTTCCCAGTGGCAGGTGAGGATTGCCGATGTTTACAGGGTTATAGTTTGAGTATTAAACATAATTATGACTTATGTTTTGGGAATTATTGTTTTAAAATGAACTTAGCCTGATCATGAAGAAAAGATGTTGCATGGTGTGTCCTTAAGACAGGGCTTCCATCGTACGGTCTTCCCCAAGACAAGGATCGTGTGTTGACTCGTATAAACAGGGCTCGAGCCCTGAGTATCCCACCCGAGTGACCCTTGTAGACTCTGATAAGGGAGGCTCACACTGGGAGGAAACAGACGAAGACAGTCGAATACTTCTGGTCTCTTCAGAGAGAAATGGTGGGACTCGTGGTCCTTGGCTTCCTGATGTTACTGCCAAGTAAGTTCATTTTCTGTACAATTTATTTGTTGATACATCTCTCCCTCCTAGTGTACCCCTACAGGGCTCATGGGAGAGTTGGATGGGGAGATATGGAGGATGAAAGCGATAACAACTTGCAGGTATTGGTATACAACTCAAACTATTGTAGCATGGGTGTTGGAATCTTTACATCTGTGGTCTGTCTTACAGACTTTAGAAACAATGTCTTTGTTCACCTGCTTGTCGAATCGATGTTTGTTTCGTCCTTCAGTCTTTCCGTATTTCACGTTGTTTCCTGAACTTTTACTTAATTAAGCCTTCAATGGGCCTTCAAGACTATCTCCATCTTTTCCTTTGGTCGCTGTGTACCTGTGAAGCGAGATGTCGCCAGCTTATCAAAGATGTCCAGACATTGTGATGCAAGGTACCCATGTTTCACCATTTCAGCAGCAGCCCGTGGAGGACCACTGCACTCGACGTGTGACAGCGCCCGTCCCTGTGGTCAGTCAGCCATGAAGCCACGCATCGTTGGAGGGACGGAGGCTATAGTGGGAGCGTGGCCATGGGCGGTAAGCAGCTGTAGTCACGTGATCCATAGTTGTCGTTACTCCCGTGGGTTGTCGACGTACAGGTGATAGTGGCGAAGGAGAATAAAAAGAACAAGGATGGCTGTCTACTTGTAGAGTATGCTGAGACAGTCAGAGAACTAAGTCTGGAGGAGGTGTAAACATAGTCATCGTGTACTTCCAGGTGATTCTGGCGGAGCAGAACTTTGCGGTGTGTGGCGGCGCGCTGATCCATGACCGGGTGGTGCTGACTGCTGCTCACTGTTTTGAAGAGTAAGGATGATGTTAGAGAGAACTGCATGACAATAACTTGCCCGGATCTTTGTTGAAGTCTGTTGATTCTGTCTGTTGATCACTCTACGCCAGTGACTGCATTCCCTGCATTGGCTGCCTGTGTATGTGTTGTTCCTGTACAGCCCTTGTCCACTTGAAATGTGTTGGTGCTGGTCACCTCAATTTACATGTTGCCTTTAACATAAAGACACAAACAGTCCATCTAGTTGTCGCTATGTTGTGAAATGTACTGACTGCCTGTCACAAACGTCGACCTTTGCTCTTTGACACTGAGGTCACGCCACTTTATCCACAGTCCCACCAGTCAAGACATCCGCAGGTGGAAGGTGGTGGCTGGTAAACATCACCTGGGCCAGGTGGACACCCACACACAGATCCTCACGGTGGGTGACCAGAGATGCGGGATGTAGACACCAGAACACATCCCGAATCTTTTAAAGCTGTTAACATTCGGCCTCAAGTTCTGTTAAGGTAAAGTGTCGGAGGTGTCACATCTTATCTCATAGTATGCCGACATCTTGCCTGTGAAGTGTGTACACTTCTTGTCTCGAGCTATCTTGTGTCAAGGTGTGTCTACGCTTTCTGTCGAGGTATGTAGACGTGTCGATTCCTGTAGACATCTAGTGTCGAGATCTGTAGACTTCTTGTGTCCAGCTGTCCATATCTGTCGAATTTGTGTCCATATCTGTCGAATTGTGTGCATGTCTTGGCGATGTGGGCAGGTGGAGCGCCTGGTGATGCACGAACACTACTTACGCAGCACAGTCGCCAACGACATCGCCCTCCTTCTCCTCCACGAAAACCTCAACTACACCGACCACGTCAGACCCATCTGCTTGTTGCAAGAAGAGCAAAAACTGTCCGCAGGCCAGGAGTGCATCATGGCCGGCTGGGGGTCCACACAAGGTAGGTAGCTACAACGTTCCGCTGACCCCACCAGACCGAAGGCCAGCTGACCCCAACACACTGAAGGCCCGCTGACCCCAACCGACTGAAAGCCCCCTGACCCCTCTTGACCGATTTTAGCAGGGCAGTCCCACAAAAAACTATATATCACTCTCTCCAAACAAAAATTGTACTGTTGATTCACAACATTCAAACAACACATCAACCGCCGTGTTTACACCAGACACTGACAGACACACCCACCTCCACAGGTTCACTTTGACAAGTTTGCTCAGGTCTGGCAGGACTTGTACCCGGGAGACCTTCCCGTTCCCAGACCCAGTGGAGGGAGAAGCCAGCACACGAATGACAAACAAAGCACAACAAAACTCTTGTCTGCTCCTCCCTCTGTTCACATTTCGACATGTTCACATCCCTGACTGAAACTGTGGACATCTCATGACACGCGCCCATCGCACCTTCCCCCTGCTTCTCCATTTCTTCTCTCTTTCCCAGCTAAGCTAAAAGAGGTTTGTGACAAGTGTAAAGTGTGTCCTGTCATGACTCAGGCACTGGCACTGAGTTCGTCCTCAACGAGGTGACAGTTGCTATTGTCAGTGACGAGCAGTGCTCAGCCCGCGACTGGTATGGCAGCGACTTCCTCCCCGTGCAGACCTTTGTGCAGGATACCGACAGGGAGGCAAAGATGCTTGTGAGGTGAGCTCTGTTGTTACATCATCAATATTATTAAAATTGGGGCTTCTAGACATGATTTCTATTGCGACTTATAGACATTATTACTATTACGACATAGATATCATTGCTACTAAGATATAGATATTGTTGCTATCAAGACCTAGTGTTACTAGTGTGACACACTTGCTACCATCTAGACAAAGATATTATACAATTAGACTTCTAGAAAGATGCGTAAGGACTGCAGTATGTACACAGACATACCTATGTACAGTCACGTGACCCACTACATTCACTCGACAGATGTGAAGTTATGTCCCTCAGAAGTTTGACTGATCTCCCTGGAATATTTATTAACATTGTCTGAGTACTGCTGGCCATGGTAGTGGTAATCAATGGTAATGAAGGCAAGCGACTGACTGAGCTTTATAAATATATGTATTCAGGGCTTCTGCTTACGCAAAAAATTGCGTACAGTACGCCACAAAAGTTCGGAGGACCCCTTCAGTTTTCGTCCAATGGGTCCCATTCCAATTTGCACCCCTTAAAACTGAAGAATGGGACCAAAGAATTTAGTTAGCAGAAGCATTACTTTGAACAGAAGTACATGAACATCCTCCTTATTAAGACTCCTTACGATTTACCATGATCATGTCAGAGATTGTTATTGTCTTTGTTATTCTAATACTATTATCCTATTATGATGTTATGGCTAAAAATATCCTCAGGGCTTACAGCCAATAAATCAAACCTTCAAATGGTTGTAACTGAGAGAGGTCGCAGTAAGACGTTTGTTTTCATTCCGGGAATGGACTTCCATCTCTTGTAACATGAACCCTGTAACATGTAACATGTAACCTGTAATATATGTGTAACCCTGTAACACGAACCCTGTAACATGTAACGCTGGTAACATGTAACATGTAACATGTAGCACGACGACCAGTCTAGTCTATGACCTTCGTGTCAGTTCTCCCTCTGACCACCCGGTGTGCACCACCCTCCAGGGTGTCTTGCCAGTCTGTGACCGGCTATTGTGAGACAGGCTCTCACAAGACTGTAAGCCCTTATTGGCTACTGTAAAGACCACGTGACTAGTTTAAAGACCATGTGGTCGCGCTGCCGCCATTTTTCCGTCTGCCGACAAGGAGAAGTGGTGAACACAGACTCCTAAATAGAAAAGTAGGGTTATCTAACATTTTATCTATCTTTGTAAATACTTGTAAATAGCCATGGATCATGAATGACATGCTAGAGATCTGTAGCCAATGGAGGGCCTTGAAAAGTGAACTGTGCCATCAAGAAAGGAAGGAAGGCAGCTAGAGAGAATGGCGCTGAGAGCCAGTGTCGGAACACAGAGGATGGAAGGACACGAGGTCAAAGCAAGAAGGCCCAGCCTCTAAAGACCCTCACTAGGACAGGTCAGCACAAGACCTCAGTCATCGAAGACAGCAATGGCCGCCTTCTCACAGAAGGCAATGCTGTACTTAACCGATGGACTGAGTACTGCAAGGACGTGTACAACCTCCAGCTGAAGACCTCCAACATCCTCCAAACAAGGAGACTAGAGACAGTGGACCTGCAGACCTGCCAGTCCTACGGGAGGAGGTCGAAAGAGCTGTACACAGTCTGAGGGGAGGAAAGTCGTCAGGTGTTGACTTCCTCTATTGTCATGTTGATTGCATCGAGTCCCCCCTTCCTGGACTACTACCCCGAGATTAAATGAGTACTTGGGGAAAAAGACAAAACTAAAAACGAGCAATCGTTCAATCGACACTAGGACAGGTCAGTGTCCGTGGTATACGAATTCTGCGATTTCTGTAAAATGTGGCAATAAAACAAACAATCGTGCACAATGTTTTATTCTCATAAATACCGACTTCTGTAAAAAGTGTCGTTGATGAAGCACAGTCGACAAAGGAGAGCTGGTTGAGATAAAACAATGACCAGGATGCGGTGCCATTCGACCAAACACCATCTCGCTGCTTGTTCTATCAGGTCACAGGTCATTGCAACCCAAGCGAGACCCCTCCAGTTCGACTTTCTGCCTCAGTGGATTCGACCCCGCCAGGACCAGACCGTCCCAAGCCTCGGCTTAATAAACACAAGCAGTGACACCTGTGACACCTGTGACACCTGTTTCATGTTAATAGCGCCTGAAAATACTTTTAATACAAACCTCAGACTTGTTATGGCAAAGCTTTAAAAAATAATAATAATAATAATAGCAATGATTACAGAGAAAATTGTGTTTGTGGTTATGAGATTAGTTCTGTGAGTATTGACAAGCGACCAGCTGTGTTTAATAAGATGGCGGCTACAGATGTGAGAACAACTCACGGTCTGTTGGTAATATTTTAGGTTATTAGCCCCTCCTGTCATCATGATTAATGTCTGTTGGGCCTGAATCCACTTGACTTTGGTATCGGGACGATGTATACTTCTGTGGAAGGATGTGGTCATGGCGGGGTGGACTTGACTGGGTATGGAGACCTACAGCACGTGTCAAACGTGTTGCTAGAGCGTCCGTCTCACTTTCTGTCTCATGCTGTCGCTGTCACGTGTGTCCCAGGGAGACAGTGGAGGGGCCTTGATCTGCAAGTCTGGTGACAGATGGCTTGCGCGAGGTAAGTCTGGTGACAATGTGTTTGTATGGGGTAAGTCGGGTGACAGATGGTAAGTCTGGTGACAATTTATTTGTATGGGGTAAGTCTGGTGACAGATGGATTGTGTGGGTAAGTCTGGCGACAGTTTGTTTGTATGGGGTAAGGCTGGCGACAAATGGTTTGTGCGAGAGAAGGGAATGTGGACCTAAGTGAAAGCGTAATTAATCTTAAGACCGGAAGTAAGAACGTTCTTGTGCCAAAGTTCATTGAGTGCTACCCTTGTCCACCACACAGGTCTGGCTAGCTGGGGGTTCGGGTGTGGTGAAGAGAAGTTTCCCGGCATCTACACCAATGTGTCCTACTACCTGCGCTGGATCTACGACAACATGAACAAGCTGGACGTGCAGCCCTGCCTGGAGCTGATTGGCTGATATAAATAGACTACAAGTGGGATCCTGATGAGATAGGATTGTTTGTCCTTAAAGGTTACCAGGAGACAGGACTTTTCTCAAGTCCTTTTGGCTTCAACAGCAACCTCTCAACCTCTTGAAAACACATTTAAAAATATTTCATTTAATCGATGTATTCCCTAAGTACTCTACTTTTCTTGGATCATTTTGTACATGTTAATGAAACTTGGAATCCGACTGACAAAAGTAAAATAAAGTGGATCTTACCATTACAAAGTGTTATTATGAATGAAATTTTGAAACTGGTTGATTGGTGGCTATTTTGAATCGTGTCCATGGCAACGGATACTTACATTTACACGAAACATTTTTTCGCTTTTCTGACAATGTCCTGTTTTACACGCGCGCGCACGTGCACACACACACACATCAAAGTAGCACCAGAAATCCGCCTGGTAATGCCATCCCCCACCACCACTACCACCACTACCACCACCACCACCAACCACCACCACCACCACCACCACACTGTACATAGACCCAGACTCTGGATGACGAAAGGACACAGAATATGGGGGCTAAGCATGGCAACACCCGATAAGAGTGACCCTGACCTTTGGGTATATCCGGGGTCAATTATGATATCACGAGGTTACTCTCGCTCTTGTGCGTGATGTTGTTTGAAGTGTTGATGTGAAGGGGAACTATTCCCCACGTGTGGGGGAATATTCTCTTGTACTGAGCGCAGCCTAGTGAGGCCAACCACACTTCTACTCGTGCAACTTAAAGGATCTTGTGAAGACATTGGTCACTAGGCACCATGGCAGTGTGTCTGGAAAATACCAGCCTCGCATCAACCGAGCGTTTTCATTGGGCTACCACCAAGGTGAAATTTAAAAAATGAGAATTTATTTGATGAACTTTTGTTATTATTGCTATTATTATTATTGTTATTATTTTTATTATTATTATTGATGTTTGAAGTACGGTCTATATTTACATGTGGTAGAGGTGTTTTAGCGAATCTGAATCCTTCCATTCAAAACTGCCTCCGGGCTCTGCTGTAGGTCCTCTACCTTTTTTGCTCCTCTGAAGTAATTAAATATTATTACTCATTGATCTTGCAAGTCAATAACGCCTCTCATTAAATCTTTCATTATTATCTCCCGTAATCCATACCTCAAGCCCGTTAATCTGACTACGACCTGGGCTATTCCAGAGTTCATATATAAGTTCATGTCGCCCTGTACACACTGATGTCCCCTCGTCTGTAAGGACAGTTGTTGTGTACTGCACACAGTGACTAGGTGTGCTGACGTGTACAAACTCCACTCACCTTGCTGCTGACTTTATCTCTGAAGGTAAAATTCTGTGAACTTATCAGTAACCGTCAAACTTTGGGATAGTCGAAGCAAAATATATATATTTATATATAGAATATAAAAACAAACATCCGCATGAGTCATTCGTTAAAAATATAGGCCGCAGAGTCAGCTAGCACCCCGTTGCCATGACAACGGAAGTGACACGTGACTAGTGAGGATCTTGACCATCAGAGCTGACAGCAGCCATGAGGACCTGGAGCCCGCTGTCCGTCTGTCTCCTGCACTTGCTATGTGAGTGTTGCTCATACCTTTGTTTATGTTGTTTTTATCATGTTTCTGACAGTTGCCATTGTGTAGGACGTCCCCAGACTGTGACAACAAACAAAATGACCCAGAAATGTCCCCACTTTTATCTGGAAACGTGTGGTGGAGAATTCAGAGCAGCCGTTACAAAGACAGGGGCTCGAGCAGACGGAGTCTCGAGGGTCTTATCTCTGGCACAGACGAACGAAAGACTATGTCAGTCTGCGATAAGGTTGACCAGTGAACCACACACACGTGACAGTTGTCTGTGACAGCAAATGTTCAAATTAAAGTCATTCAAAATGTTGTTAGTGACACAGCACATGGGACAGAGCAGCGGCCAGTCCTCTCCTGGGGGTCGCGAGGAATATTTGGGGGACGGTGAGTGAAGTGAGTGTTTACATTAGTGTGCAACATGAGTCAAGACAGTTGCTGATTGTTTGCGGAATGTTTTCAGTGAGTCGCCCGCTGTCGTCACTGCTGACGTCACCGTGTGGCAACCCCGCGGCTTCTGTGACGTCTGCCAGCGTCTTTCCTCGAGTAGTCGGGGGTCACGTGACTTCAGCCGAATATTTCCCATGGACAGTGAGTTACCTGCCCTCACACTCCACGTGACTGACTACGGTTGTTGCTGTTGTACACATTGTAGTACAGTGGTGATGTATGATAGGTCACGTACAGGCGGTAATGTTTACCTGTACAGGTGAGACAGGTTAAATATACAACGGTGACACGTGGTTACATGTGCAGGTGGCGATACATGACTGGCTCACCAACAACATTGTGTGTGGCGGCGCCATCCTGACAGAACACCTCGTCATCACCGCCGCTCACTGCTTCCACGGGTAAGTGAACTCACTCCTCAAACTCCTGGGGGAGGGGGATTCACGGTGTCACCCTTGTTGTCCCCCCAACCCGAGCAGACCGGTGAGCGTCTTGAAGTGTCCTGATGTCAGTGTGAACACCGCTGCGTGCCTTGTAAAAAAGTAAAGGTCAATCTTTTCAGGTCGTTGGGGGTGGGGTGAGATGTTAGAGTCCCCGGGGTCAGCTTTACAGCTTTGTAAATATTTAAGTTAACCTTCAGGTAATATTTAGTGTTTAAACATTTTATTCCCTCATTCTTGCTTCATGGACCCAGGCTCGCCTCTACTGTTTATTTACCTCGTGTGTCGATGTTCATGGACCCAGTCTCACCTCTACTGTTTATTGTTTGGTGTGTCGGGTGCGTGAGAGCAGACACCCCCAGGCCAGCCTGTACTACATCATGGCGGGTAAGAGCAAACTTCTGGAGTACGAGTCCTGGCAGCAGATGACTTTCATCGACCAGATCATCATGCACGAGGGTTTCAACGCCAGCAGCTACGAGAACGACATCGCCCTCGTCAGAGTCAAGACGCCCTTCACCCTGCAGACTCCCACCGTCAGGCCCGTGTGCTTTCCTGCCTCTACCCACACTCTACCTGCAGGTACCCTGTGCTACCTGGCGGGCTTTGGAGACACCTTGGGTGAGTTGTGTGTAGCGTCCAGGTAAGCAGTCGTCTAAACGTGTAGATGATCTGTGTGAGAGAAGCAGTGTGTGATGGGTGTGAGTTACAAGACGCGGATAACAGAACAGACTGAGACGTCACTCAGCCACAAATATAAATAAATAAATAAAATACGGTGGTGCATATGTAATACTCTACTCTACTTGTAAAATACTCGGACAAGTTACAAGTGTAATGCAGTATACCTGTAAGTAGAATGTTACATCGTGATACAGTGTAACAGGGCAGGATGTTACAAGTGGGTGTTACAGTGGTGTAGGATGTTACAGCAGTGTAAGCTGTTACAGTAGTGTGGGATGTTACAAGTGGGTGTTACAGCAGTAGTGTAAGATGTTACAAGTGGGATGTTACAGCAGTGTAGATGTTACAGTAGTGTAGGATGTTACAGTGTAGGATGTTACAGTAGTGTAAGATGTTACAAGTGGGGTGTTACAGCAGTGTAGGATGTTACAGTAGTGTGTGGTGCTACAGAAGTGTAGGATGTTACAAGTAGGGTGTTACAGTAGTGTAAGATGTTACAAGTAGGCTGTTACAGCAGTGGAGGATATCACGTGCTACAAGCTGGTAGAGCGGCACACGTCGAGGTGTAAAATACAATGTTGACGATGTGCAGGTACGGGTACAGACGAGGTGCTGAACTACATGCGGGTACCTGTGATAGAGGACGAGGTGTGTGCTCGCCAGGACTTTCACGGTGTCGACTTCTCACCTGCCGGCACCTTCTGCGCAGGCTACGTCAACGGCGGTCCTGACGCCTGCACGGTGAGGGCGCCACGTGCACCGCCATCACA
Organism: Pomacea canaliculata; assembly: GCF_003073045.1. NCBI lineage: Eukaryota > Metazoa > Mollusca > Gastropoda > Architaenioglossa > Ampullariidae > Pomacea > Pomacea canaliculata. The sequence continues at coordinate 839,180 of NC_037590.1, read as the reverse complement.
CACCAACATGGCGGCACTGCGCGCCTCCCCCTCTCACTTCTCACTTCTCTTCCCGATTGTCTCACGCATTTACTGTTCATTTCTTGCTGCTCACTGTGCCAAATACACTTTGTCTACTCATGCCTACCACTATAGTCGATGTAACATTATCTAACTTGTTTTTCCAGTTTATCCTCCTTTCTCGCCTCCTCTCACCCTCACCTCCACTCACTCTGGTTTATTACACTGACTGAACTCTGCTCACCCCGGTTTGTCACACGGTTTGAGCGCTTGGTATGTTTCAGGGCGACAGCGGCTCGGGTCTGGTGACCAAACACACGGACGGACTGTTTTATGTGTACGGTGAGCGGCCTCTTGTTTACAGTCTTGTCAGTCTGCAAATTATTGTTTACAGTCTTGTCAGTCTGCAAATTATTGTTTACAGTCTTGTCAGTCTGCAAATTATTGTTTACAGTCTTGTCAGTCTGCAAATTATTGTTTACAGTCTTGTCAGTCTGCAAATTATTGTTTACAGTCTTGTCAGTCTGCCAAACTATTGTTTACAGTCTTGTCAGTCTCTCTCTACACAGCTCTGCTAGTCTCTCCATCCAATAACACTAGTCAAACTCACAGAATCCTTTATGTTGCCCTGACTACTAACACATTTAATTTGTTGTTACATTGTCTCAGTAGAAGACAGGTGAACTGTTAACACGCTTCAGTGCCAAACAGCTTGGATACCCCATGTACTGCCACGTGACTGCTCACCAATCTTTGTGACAGGTGTGTCGAGCTGGGGAAGCGGGTGTGGCGAGGCCAGACGCCCGGGTGTGTACACAGATGTCCTGCACTACATCTCATGGGTGTACGGGAAATTCCTCATCTTCAACAGGAACCTGCCATTTGTTGGGTGAGGACAAGTGCTGACCTGAACATTTGCAGAATAACCTTTTCTTCGAGCCTCTCCAGCCAACCCCTCATAAAAAGCTTGCTAAAGTGGCTCTGTATTCAGCTCTGTGTGTGTGTGCTTGTGTGTGTGAGAAAGAGAAACTGAAAGAAATTATTTATTTGAATGGTAGGCGAGCCTTTCAAAGCAGGGTGAGATATAAATTTCACCATCAGCCGTAGAGCATCCACAGGCAGGAGGATCGCCATTCACCACAAGCAAGGACACGTGGACCACAATTTAATTAAAAGACAACCAAAATAGTTTGTCTCTGTGTCTTGTGGGTGTCTTTGGTTTTCGTTCTCCTGTGCAAACCGTCTTGTGGTCTCAAGAATGTTTGTCAACACCGGGCTAAAGTCCGATTTTGACACGTGGTTGGATCGCATCCACTGGCATGATCGGGTGATGTTCGGGACTGAGTAGGTGCACCTAGCAAACTGCGCGTATTTCCAGGTAACTAGCCAAGTTTCACCACATCCACAAATGTGTGACCTGTCCGTGTGAAAGAGAGAAAGAGATTTCTAGAGTTACCTGCCACAACACTTACATCTTCATAACGCACGCACACCCCTACACCCCCCCCACACACACACATACTCACACCCACCCCACACACACACGCACGTACCCGCCACAAACGACAGGAAGATGATCAACTGTTGAAGGAAATCAGCTTTATGATCAGACCAAGTGCCATCCGTGGTTGCTTCCGTTCGTTTTTGAGGAAACAATCCGGGAAACATGGGAATCGAAACCCTGGTAAAGTTCAGCCAACCGTGTAACCCGAGCCACAGTTGGAAAACAACAATCATCGGCCAAAACCCACTGGGGGGTGTGAGGGGGGGGGCTATAACACAGACCACGTGGTTACCGTCCTTGACAAAAACCTCTCTAACGCCCTCGTCTGAGGCAGACTGTCCTGATGATAGACTGTACTGATGTACTGCTGTACTGCTGGCAGCTGTGGTCGTCTGTTTCCATCAGGCACAAGATGGCGACGATGTTCTCCACTACACTTGAGGCCACCCCACACCACGTGACAGCGATGTAATTACTACTATAAACATTTACTGAAATGTCAACAAACTGCCCACAAAGGCAGGCACCTACCCTAAATCGTGTGCTACAGATTTTCTGGGTATCACGTGTATCATGCTAAGGTTAAGATAATATAAAATAAATAAGGATACTTTCTCTTTTACACCAGCCTTCATTAAACTTACTACGATTGTCTGAACCCTGCTTTAGGCAGACTCCATGAGTATTCTGTCTTTCTATAAAACAAAAATCCTGTTCACTCCTAGTCCTCATTAGCCGTCGACTTTACAGTCCACATTGCATCAGGTATAGTGTCCTCCTCTAAAATAAATAAGTTTTACATTGTATACAAAACTAGGTACGACTTATTTCTTCATTCTCTTTACCGCCAACAGTTCGTCCCGAGGGTCCACCCCAGTTCTAAGCTAGTGGTAGTTGCATGCCTATGTACAATAGTTTACAGTCGCGGGGAGGTCTGTAGCCACCAGGGTCCCGGACACCTTTTCTCAGGGAAAGACTGTAGTGTAGGGGCACAGCACCACCAGAGGTCTCTAGTCTTTCACTGCAAGACAGAAAGAAAAAGTCCAGTCAGTTTCCACAGGCTCCTCCTCACCTGGTGTCTGTCTGCTACCTGTCGCTTGTCACGTGTCCAGTCGCCGGACTCATCGTCTTCTCTTCACTTCGTTCGTCGTCATTAACGTTTTCTCTGGGTGACTTCAAACTTTTTCTCCAAACATGTTCAACAAAAAGAGGTTTTATAATTACAAATAGATTTAAATTTAACTTTCACATTAATGTTAATGTTTTATTCTTCACTGCTAGCAGATGGAGGATGAACATTAGTTACAATGTCGACATCCTGTCAGACAGGTGTTTGCTTATCATAAAATATTCACTCACACAGTAAGTCTAAAATTAACATTCCGTAAAATCATTCAAATAAAAATAGTCAAGTTTCAAATTTCATTCCGCTGCTCTCAAGCTCGGCAGCCAACACGTGTACGCACACTGCGGCAAGCAGAAGTCAATCAAAAAGATGGATCAGAAAAGAAAATCGGAGGTTGTGCAAAAACCGAACTTCAAATAAAACTTAAATCCCAGCAACAGAAGAAAAATAATGACAGAAAAAGCTAAAGAAAAATAATTCAAAATGTGTGTGTGAAAACAAGATCAGACATCTACAAGGCTGTTCCGGCAAACAAGCCTACCTCGTGACTAAAAATAAACTGAAATTCAAAACGTGTTTTCAAGACTCACTGGTGCGAGAGGTGCGAACTCACAAAAAGTTTCTTATCCCACCTTCAGGCAGGTTGAGGGATCTGGTGTCGGAAATAAATACTCAAAGAGAGCAAACAAACGCAAAATAGAGGCAGAAAAGTGAGGGTGAACTGAAATCACGCCTGTGACAACAAAAAATAGTGAATCTGTCACAAAGTTTGCAGCAGTCACGTGAGGCCTGTGGACATGCAGAGGACGCGGAGTCGGACAGGGACTAGAGTCGCTGAGCAAGTCTCGTGCATTCACCACGGCAAAGCACGGCAACAAAGGGCTATGTACCCTGTCCCCAGTGTGATGTCACTCGACCTGTTCCGAGACGTCACAGCTGAGCGCTCCTCCCTCTACTCCTCCATCAAACACAGCAAAGACAGCTTCTGTAACCTCTTCTGCTTCCTTCGCAACTGCAGAAACATTCTCTTCAAGCGCTCGCTTCTTCTCCCTCAGAACTCGCGATCCAAAAACTGGTCACCAGCTCCGAGTCCACCTGAGCGCCCTCTGTCGGGGTCATTTCGTCGTCCTTACCTTCTGACCCTGTCCAGGTGAACTCGAAGTCATTCGTCCCTGCCTGCGAGGGGATCACAAAATCTACTGCTTCGTCTGCAAACTCCACGAACGGCCTCATCTGGACTGCTTGGGTCACGACCACCTCGGCAGACGTCTCGGGCAGCGCCAGCAACACCTGGTCGGCCTCCACGTCGTCCGCCACCACGTCAGAGCTCAGTCTTCCTGCTCCGAAGTTGTCTTCATCGGTCTCCATAGAAACTACAACTACCTGGGACTCCGACCCTTCAGTTAGCGACTGCGAAATCCACTCCATGGTTCTGTCTTTGTCTTGAGCTACGTCAGCAGACATAGAAACATCCGGGTCTTGGTCTGCAGGGCGCGTTTGGCAGTCATCGACCTCTGCCCTCGCTATCCCAGCAATAGTCAACGCCTGAGACTGTACATGAACATTGTAAACACTACTTCAGATACAGCAATAAAGAACTACTCACAGACTATCAGGACGTGTGCCGTGTAGTCTCTACAAGCCATGCGACACAGTACACAGTGCCACAGGCACATGTGACGTCATATTAGTATTGATGATGATACTTCTATTATTAGTCTCCATGTTATTCATATTAATTCTATCATTGTAATATTGTTAATGCGTTAATTACATTAGATGTGGTACAGACAGCCTCACAAAACACAGCATCTTAAGAAAGCACATGGACTACACTTTTGTTGTGACGCCACGTTAGTGATGTCACATGACCTCAGCTTACGTCACCTAGCAACATTTCGCGTTAGTTACCCCACAGTTTGTGATGTTGGTTTAGTTACATCACAGCACATTACTCTAACAGCAGCTACAAGCAACTACTCACCACGGAGGCAGCCAAACCAGGGGGCAGCACTATGTCGTCGAAATCGTAGCGGAAGTCGGGGTCTTGACGGCGGCGGTCGTAGTCGAGGACAAAGTTGCGGAGGCGGTTGCTGCGGAGCAGGACGGCGTCACGTGCCTTGGTCATACTGTCCGACAGCTGCAGCCACTTGTGGTCCAGGCAGTCCTGGACACTCGCCCGGTTCCTGGAGGGCGCGGCATCAAAGACAGGTTGTCAACGTGCAGGTGACAGGTAAACAAAGTGAGGTACAAGGTGAGCAGCAACACTAACCACGTCTGTCAACTACTCAAACCTGATGTACTGGACATTCACAGCCTATCAAACCTTGTCTGTGGACACACTTTCTATGAAACTTTGAAAGTTTACAGAGAAGGAAACCTCGTATACAGGAAATAGCGTAGGCAGGAAGCAAAGGACAGCGCGCATGCGTAGTGGAGGTGTGTGCGCGTCATTTCAGGAAGAGAAGCAGGCTGTCACATGGTACAAGGTGTGCACGTGACTCACCTGGACAGGCGTTTCATGGTCTTGTAGAGGAACCTCAAGGCCTCGCTGGACACGCCGTCCTGCAGGTCGCCCACGTCGTAGCGGCTGTACGCCACGTTGACCAACGTCTCCACGTCACTGGCCGCGCGGAATGGTGACAGGCCGGACAGTCTGCACACACAGGCAGGTGTCAGCACGTGTGTGGGCCTGTCATGTGACTACTGACTGTAAGCACTTGCAAGGGTGTACATGTATCTGTGTGTGTGTGTGACTGAATGACCTCATGCGTGCTCATGTGAATGCGTACTGTCTGTCTGTCTGTCTGTCCGTGTGTGTGTGTGTAGCGTGCGTGTGACTGAGATTCTTTGTGACACACGGATGTCTGTAGGTGTGAAACACACACGAGGTCTAGCGTCCTGCAAGTGTGTACATTGTGTGTAGAGTGGCAAGACACACATGGTCTACAAGCTCTCTGTCTCTCACTCTCTGTCTCTCCACATCACTCACAGTAAGAAGGTCAGTGTCCCCACAGTCCATACGTCAGACGCACCGCTGGCCTGCTCTTTAGTCACCACTTCCGGTGCTGGAACCACAGACATTCTACGTCAGACAACTGCCAGCATAGGTAACAACTACGTCACACTTACTGTGTTCTTGTAGAGTGGAGAGAACATCTAGCGAAACACGTGAGGCAATATCACACAATATCACACAATATATCACACAATGTCACACAATGTCACAATATTATATCATACAATATGCTACAATATCACACAATATCACAATATCACAATATCACACGCACTGGCGTGCATCCAGCATCATAACAACTGCCTTGACTGACCCATGAAGTCCGGATAGCCCCGACGAGGAACCACCAGCCCCTCAGAGCCAGGCAGCTGCTGTGAGAGAGAAAAGTCTGACAGCTTCAGGTCCAGCCCTCGGTGAGAGGTCAGCAGCAGGGAGGCGGGCTGAAGGTTGAGGTGCACCACGTGACTGCGGTGAAGGAACTGCAGTCCGTACAACACCTGCAACACACAAACCTCCCATGCCAGTCATGTCGGGTGTTGCGGCACCTGTCACTTGTGCCGCCTCGTCTGGCGCTTCTTTTTTCACTTCAACACAGAAGGAAATATTGGGAGGGAAGGGAGGTAGCGATCATCAAAATGAGGATGAGAATGACAACAACGACGATGAGATGACAGGCGATGACAGAGTGCAGTACCTGGCGGATGATGGAGGCCACATTTTCCTCTGTGTACCGTCGTCTGAGTGACAACCTTTGCAGAGCATGCTGGCCGGACACAGCCTGCCACACCAGGTAGTCGTGGTCGGGAAGAGCGAAGGCGCCCAGCAGCTGGAGCAGCGTCTCGTGACGAAGTGACCTCAGGAGGTCAAACTGTCGCGTGCCCTCGCCCGGGGGCAGTATCTCGACAAGTGCAGGCTGGGAAGTCTTCTTGTCCCTGCACTCTCTCAGCTCCCCAAACCTGCCTCTGCCCAACACAAGACCCTCAAGGTTCAAACAAGAAAGTGAGACAAAAGCACTGTCACACCCTCACGACTCTTGTTTCCCTCACACCTCGCGTCCAATGGCATTGCTGCTTACACTGGGGGTACTGGCACCTGCCATCAGCGGGGTAAAGGGAGAGAATGCAGCAGAACGGTCTACCAAAGCAGAATGCAGCCAGCACATAAAAGTAAATAAGTAATAAAGAATGTCAACACAAAGTCTTACTTCCATAGAGGTCTCCAAGTACATATTGTGTGTCGGGGGGAGCTGTCTGTAGAGTTAACTCCTTTTCCTCTGTCACAAGGGCTTCTTCTGTCGCTTCCGGTTCGAGAGGCTTTTCCAGGAGTTCTTTCCCCTTCTCCTGCTGTCTTCTCAGCTCTGCGAGACTTAGGTCTCCAGAAGTAATCTCTCCGATGGATCCTGAAATGTCAGGTTGTCTTTATCGTGGATGTCACATTGTCTCTACACTGACTGTGGCACACTGTCACGGCCGTCTGCTGTCTGCTGTCATTGCTGTCACATGTCACACATTTCAGAACGTCACGTGGTGTGGGGACATGGAGACATCAACAGTTCTCTCTGATGGCAGTGAATCTGGTCTTGGTTATAAGACTATTCCAGTCATTGATGTGATGACATTGATAATGAGTAACAATCATCGTTACATCTGTCAGAAGTCCCCCATTCTCTCCAGCAAAAGTAAAAAAATAAATTCAAGAATACCCCTGGCACCCAATTCTTTATCATAAACAACGACAATTACTTCCTTTGTCTGTCAGGGTGAATGCCACTCACCCTCCTTGGCAGTAGTGACTTCCGCTGTTGACCAGCTGAATGGTCCGCGTCCCAGAAAGTTAATGGCCGACACCCGGAACCTGTAGGGTGTGTCTGGCTTCAAGCCCGAGACGAGACAGATTTCCAGGGGCGTGTACACCGCCGTGGTCCAGCGACTGTCTCCTGCAAAAATCACAGACAGACTGCAGACGATGCGTGTCCAGGTCACTGTCTGCTGTAAAAGTCGCTCGTCAAAATGTTTACAGAGGACACATCACCGTCACCCAAAGTGAGTGACCTCCGCCCCTTCTCACCTCTAGCCTTGTAGTCCACCCTGTAGCCCTGTATGGGGAAGTTGCCGTCAAAGCGGGCGCCTCCCAGATGACCACAGCCTCCTGTGCGCCCATCTGCGTCACCACCGGCCAGCCAGGCCTCTCGGGCACATCTGGGGGGACAGGTGAAAAGCCCGTGAAAACATGGCGGTGGTGAGCAGACATGATGAGACACGATGAGACCTAACACGGATATCTCATGACATCCCTGCTACCCGATGGCTGGTGAACAGGATCCATGGGAACATGCCAGCCACACAATATTCCTACGTGCCACGTGGAAAAGTCAACTCGAGCACGTGGGTTATCCCCCCTTATGATGTAGGACAAGGCAGGAATTTCACTTTGTAGAAAACAAGGAATGTTTCTACTGAGGTAAGTACTAGCATAGGCTGGGGAGCTGACTATCTGCCAGTAACGTTTGAACAAACTTCTCCAATGTGACATGCGCTTCTAGGCAGCTCGCTGGTCAAGATAACCAGGTGGAGGAGACTCCTACCTCCCAGCAGGAGGCGCATCCTACTGGAGGCTCTGCCCGCCTTGTTCCTGGCCACGCACTTGTACAGCCCCGCGTCGTAGGGCTTGGCCGTGGTGATGGTGAGCGTCGCCTGGCCGTCGTCGTACAACGCCAGCTTCACGCGGTTGCCGTCCGTGAGCAGCTCTTCGTTCTTGTACCACACCGTGGAGTAGGGTGGCGCCCCCTCCAGCGCGCAGTACATGGTGATGGTGTCCCCTGTCTCAAAGGTCAGGTCATGCAGACGTTGGCGGAACAACGGGATGGAAGCCGCCGCTGGAGACGAAACAAACATCAACAGTCGTTAACCTGGCGAGGTTGACCACCTCACCCGAGAGTAAACAACCGCCTGCCTGGCGCTGTGTGACCCAGTTCTAATCGTAAACAAGGTCAAGCGGACTACAATAAGGGGGACCACAGACAAGGACCATTACTCATGCGTTACTTACAGGACACCGACACACCGTGACCTGTGGTGTCACACGTGCTGCTAGTGTAACGTGACATAAGGTTACATATCATCTGAAAGTCAACATCACGAGCTGAGTGTCACGTGCCTTCGCCGTCCACGGAGATGGAGGAGCGTCTGGAGTCGGTGCTGTCTTGCCGGGGAGGGCCACGTGACGGGGGGGCCTGTGTCCGCTGCTCCAGCCACTCAAGCTCCTTAGCCAGTGATTGTGGGATCTCCTCCGGGTCTTTGGCGGGTAGCGGACCGGAGTCTGGGTCCAGGCCCTGTCCGTAACGAGACTGCCAGTCGTACCTGTCAATCACAAACATCGCAATGGAGTCCTTCCGGTTCAAATCAGCAGCCAAGCCACAGGCTCCACTAGCGAGCTACAGGTAGTCAGTACTGGCACCTTGACTCTGACACATCGCCTACCTCGCAAGGGGTTTGTGACAGACACCTGTAAGAGTTCAGGTGAGTCGATGCTGTCAGAGAACTGGTCCAGCACGTGGACAGACGTGTCTAACAGTGTCACCGTTCGTACAGTTGTGTCACCGAAACCTCGGTACAAGCAAAAGACTTTCGTGCACTGTGGGTTGACACGTCACTAAGCAGTTGTTACTGTCGCTCGCGCACGTGGCGCGTGTGAACCACTCACCAAGGTTCTGAGTCCAGAAACTCGCCGTATGCCTCGGCCTCGGGGAAGGTGACGGCGCCTGAGCTGGGGTCAACTGAGGGTCGCAACCCTCGCTCCGTCACTTCCGGCCCCGACAGTAGCCGCTGCAGGCTTCGCACGTTCGCCGCATTCCTCACAGCAGTCACACGCCTCTGCAACATTTACTTCTTTATTAAATTTATTGTGTTTATTTACCTATTTATTGTTTGTTTACTTGTTTCTGTTTTTTAATGAACTTGTTTATTTATCGTGGTCTACGTTCGTCGAGAAACCGTCGAGCGCCGTAGCGGACTTACTAGCGGCTGCATCTGTATCTAGAGGCGTTACCTGCACCTTGTACAGGTGTATCTGTACAGGTGTATCTGTATCTAGAGGCGTACCTGTGCCTTGTCGCTGTCTTGAAAAGACTTGATGAGCGTCACGTCCACCTTGGCTCCGGTGTCGGCGCTGGTCAGCCAGGGGTGAGACAAGCACTCGGACACACTTGGCCGCTCCCTGTAACGCAGTGTCACGAGATACACGCTATCGTCACACGAGAGAAAAGTCTTGCACATGAAGACAAAACAATCAAATAAAGACAGCTTCATATGAGTGAGAACTAGCACACCTGAAGATGCACTCACAGGTGAGGAAATTAATAATCTATTGGTTCAATACCCGTGTTGGCCAGCAAACTCCAGTTGACAGTTGTTGAACACGTTCCGGGTACCTTAACGAGGCGAGAAAGGAAATTCCGAGGGAGGCGAGATGAGCTGGTGAGAAACTACTACCAGCTTCCACTACTAACCTCTACCACTGTTGTCCTGTTACTACTAGCAACCACCGCTACTGATGCTACCACTACTATTACTACTGACACTAGCAGCTTACTCGGGATTCTTTCGAAGAATCTTCGAGATGAAGTCCCGCGCATGCTCAGACACGTCCTTGAAGCCACTGCAATCGTCGAATGACCACTGGCAGTCCCGCGCCCTCCGCAGACTCTCAGCCTCGGTGTTGGCGTGGAAGGGCGACCTGCCGGCCAGCCTGTGGTGTACAGAGACTAGTCAGTGAACAGTGAACACAGCACTCGTGTCAAGACATGCCATCTTGCATTGGTTGACCTGTAACCTTTCACGTGTCTGTCCATGGTCACTCTAACCAGTGTCATGCTTATTCCTTTGTCAGTCACCTGGAAATGTTTTCTAAGATAAAATTAGTTTTACTAGGGTTAGGACTGTGTGCTGTCTCCATCCTCATCCCCCAGTCAACGTGTCGCGGAGGTCAAGGACGCTACCAGTCCCGGTAAGACCTCTGACCCTGTAGGTCAGGATGACGGCCTGGGAGCGTCCATGGCTAACGGCGATACCGAGTGGACTGAGTCCGTTGTTATACAGGCACTTTACAGTTCTAACCGAAATAAAAGTGAGGCAGCACTCGTGACCTTTGACTGTCAGCACTTACAAGATGTAGCTGAGCACCCCCACACCCCACACGTCGGAGGCTGGGGAGATGGGCTTCAAGTCGATGACCTCAGGAGACGCAAAGCCTGGCGTGCCGTAGTTCAAGGTCTGCTGGGAGGGCGTCAGTCTCCTCGCCAACCCAAAGTCGATCAGCTTGACGGTGTCGATGCTGTCGCCAGCCAGAAGCAGGTTGGATGGCTGCACACACAATAAATAAGTCAGTGTGTTGTTTGTTTACCTGCACATCACAAGTGTGTAGCATCACGTGTCTGCCACCACAGCACACGCATGCGCACGAGCACTGAAAGTGAGACCTTGACGTCCATGTGCACCATGTTGTTGGAGTGGACGGTCTTCAGGATGTCCAGCAGCTGCCTGACCACGCCCGCAGCCCGGCCCTCCGTCCAGTTGCCGTAGCTGACCACGCGGTCCAGCAACTCGCCTCCCGGCAAACTCAGCGGTCAAGGTCATTGCTTTCTGCACTTTAAACTCGGTGACGTCACTAGTCACGTGACGCACACAAGGACCAGGACATCTGGCAGGAGGTACGCATGCAGTCGTCATGCAGATTGTTGCGAACAGAGTTAGTCATCCCGGAGATAGACAGACAGTCCACAGTCTTCGTGCACATCTCCTTTGTGAACTTCCCGGAGGAGTGTCATCAGTTGTTGACTGTCGTCAATCGACTACTGAGTGTCATCAGTCGGTTACTGAATGTCATCAGTCGGACTACTGAGTGTCATCAGTCGACTACTGAGTGTCATCAGTCGGTTACTGATGTCAGTCACGTGTTAGTATCTGGTAAGGAAGGACTATTTGTGGCAGAGGATGGAGTTCCTAAGAAATAAAACTACTCTCACTGCTGTCAGGAAAGAAAGATGTCTAGAAAGACAAAATGGCGTTACAAAGTTTTGTCTGACATTTCTCAGCTTTGTGTGCGGCCATGCGGTCATCACTAGTGTTAGCCAGCAAGCGACGAGGTCAGAGGTCAGTCAGTGGTGACATTCCGACAGTGCCATGCATCGTTAGCCACTGATTGTGACAAGTGTGTCGCTACATCATGCACCAAGCCCCAGCATATTCGTGCGTTGCCATGGATACAGCTCCATGACGATGATCAGCTGTCGCGGCGTCTCGTAGGCGTCGTGCAGGCGGACGACGTTGCTGTGCGTCACTCGCCGCAGCGCCTCCAGCTCCGTGCGGAAGAACTCCTTGTCGGCTGCGTCGCGCACCTGGATGAACTTGGCGGCGAACTCTTGACCTGTAGCCTTCTCCACCACGCGCCGCACGCGACCGTGTCGCCCTCTGTCGAGAGATACTCCAGTTACATCAACGTAAAGAAGCTCTAGGCACGCACCTCACGTGCACGTTTGCTTTGTACTCTCGATATCTCCACTTAGTTTAGCTCTTCCCACACTCTGTAAACTAGAGGTTTACTGACTCACCTGCCCAGCTCCTGCAGCACGTAATAGTTGTCCTCAAGACAGCCCCCCTTGAGCCCCACAGCGAGACCAGTGGGCGTGTCATCTGAAAGGTGACAAGTTTATATTTATACATTACAGATCATCATAGTAATGCTAGTAATCAAAGGCGTGTCATCTAACAGGCGCGAGCTACAATGTAAGCAAACATTACAGGACACTGAGCTTTATCCTCACTCATCTCGTCCTCACGACACCCCAACACAAGCACCACGTGATCTTCCTACCTCTTGGTTCATGTCATCAGGCACAACAATGCTCCCTCCTTGTGAAACCGACTCTCTCTCACTCACACACACACACACTCGCGCACACACAACACACACGCACACTCGCACATACACACAGGATAATATTTATCCGAGCTGAGGGACAGGCCAAGACGCCATGACAGTGGCTGCTAGTTCTCACGGTTACCGTTAACACTTGTGATGGTGGCCAGGTGTCACCTCACCTTGCACGCTGACTTTGGCGGCGCAGAAGACCTTGCCCGCGACATTCTCAGCAACACACATGTAGGTGCCGCTGTCGGTTGGCAGGGTGTCTTTGAAAGTGAGGCTCCAGCGGTCAAGCTCGTTGGTCACCTTCACCCGTGAAGTGTCGGTTAGCGGCCGCCAATCCTTCATAAATTTCACGGTCGGGTACGGGATGCCATCCACCCGGCAAGTGAGTGAAGCCTGGTTGTGCTCTGCTACCTGCACGTCTCGCAGTGGCTCCAAGAAGGTGGGAGGATCTGCGACAGACAGTGCACGCGAGGCAGGTAAAGGACCCTGGAGTCTATCAGTGGGGGACACTGTCAACTAACAGGTGCTTAATGGCCGTCAGACTGAGGAAGGAGACAGTAAGGAGCTGGAAGATCGAGGACAGGAGGTGTGCTCCTCTCACCTGCAACTTCAATCCGGATGTTCTTCACTGCCTTGCCCAGGTCGTTCTTCGCCACACACTTGTAGTCGCCAACATCCTGCCAGCCCATGCTGAGGAACTCCAGGAACACCTGACCTGTTAGTAAATAACCAACGTGTCGTCACCACCTGTACTAATGTTCCAACCCTAACTATTCCAGAAATTCTGGATGTTGGCAGAGGTGTGCTAGTCTAGTCACGTGACCCACGCGGTCCTAGAGACCGGAGAGTGGGTGTTCTCGCCTTGTCTCGCACAATGAAGAGAGATCTCACCTGTAGGAGTGACGTAGCTGTCAATGCGATCCCCAAGCTCCAGCTCTTTACCCTCGTGGTACCACGTGATCTGTGGAGGTGGGTAGCCGCGGAGCCGCAAAGTTACTGTAAGTGGGTGGGATTCCACCCCGTGTTGAACGTCCTCTCCGTCTGCCTTAGAGAACTCAGGCGCCATTGCTGGAACCAGACAAACAAGTCTGCTCTTGTGAAAACAGTGCACGCACACAAGGTGGGTGTCATGTGACCCCGCTGTACTGATGGCTGTATGGGGAAAGATGTCTGATTACGTTTGTCATTAAAACTGTGAACTGTGACCCGGGCAGTCAATCCTCACTTCCAGTGAAATTTCCTGTCAACTCCACTCACAGTAAACTGAAGTCCAAGTCAAGTCTCACTCACACTCAACTTTCACTCACAGAACTAACACGCACTCATCTCTCACTCACACTCATCTCTCACTCACACTCAACCCTCACACACTCCTCCCTCACACACAGCTGTCGTTGCCAGTCAGCTCACGTGTTTCATCAGGCGCCATGCTGGAGGAGTTGTCGTCGTCGGTGTCAGGTTTCCTGGCGGCGTCCTTGCGGCGAGGTGCGGACTGTGAGCGGCGGTCGAGACTGTGTCGACTCACACTGAGTCGCTCGCTGCTCATGCGGTCCGCGCTGCGTTTGTCCAGTGACCGCCTCTCTACCGAGCTCCCCCGCCTCTGGGGGGTGGCGCTCTTCCTCTTGTCCCTCTCCAGCATGGCCGGCAGGGTGGGCTCGCTCGTGCCGTAGGCGTTGTGAGCGCGAACCCGGAACATGTAGTCCTGGTCTGGCTCTAGTCTAGTCACCTGCAACATCAACAAACGGCTCTGTCATTCGTGACTAATGCCTGAGTGTGACTCATGTTAGTGACCCGACATCAACTGGTGTACGTCACAGCTGCTATGTCACGTCACTCACGTACCCGGTAGGAGGTGTCGGTGACGTTCTCAGCGAAGGTGCTCCACTGTCGGCCCGATGCCTCTCGGAATTCGATGACGTAGTCGAGTTTTGTGTTCTTGAGGTAGGCTGGGAGACGGGTGGCTGGCCACGAGAGGGTGCAGCAGGTGTCTGTGATGTTAAAAATGGAGGGCCTACCTGTCGGCACCCTGGGTGGCACTGAAACATGTAGAGGTGTGACGGAGCCTGACTGTGGTTGTCAGCGGAGGAGTTCTGCTCACCGTGTCTTACCCTCGTCCCTTTCGCCTCCAAATGTTTTCTCAAACTACACTCAGTAATTTTAATGGCGGACATTACAAGCTGAACGCTTAGCTGCAGTTGTTGTTACCGTAAGTTGCTCAGAGCTTTATTGTACATCAAGTGTCATGTGACAAGTGCCATGTGACATGTCTGTGCATCTCCACACGTACCTCCAGAGGTGATGGACTCGATGTAGGACCCGCGCCTGGACCCGAGGTCCATGTCCTGTGGAGTCTGTCTGTCCACCGACTGTGACCTGGCCTTGGCTGTCACACACGCACACACGCATACACGCACATCAACGCACGTACCAAGCACGTGTCGGCAAAACGTCACATAAAACAACTTCACATGTTTTATATATAGTCTGCAAATACAGCTTTAATATCTACGGTGTTAATCATCAATCGATCTCTTTATCACAAAATGCAAGACAGTGTATATCATCGATAGACTGGGTGTGAGCTTCACATCGCATGATGATATACAATATCTACACTTAAATACCAACCACCTTCAACACTTGCACCTAAATATAAATGATTGACTTACCTGTAATATTTACACCTACATACCAATCGTTGACTCGTGTTTAATATTTACACCTAATATTTACCAGCATTACCTTTACTATCTACACCTACATCCCACTGACTTACGTTTTTCTCGCACGAGCTCGGCAGGAAGTGTAGGCTCGCTGGTTCCGAACTCACTCTCCGCTCTCACCCGAAACAAATAGGGTCTGAGAGGCTCAAGTCCCGTCACCTGTCCACCGGCAGAAGTTGTTTTCAACTTTCACTCAAGAATCACTAACTTAATCAACTGAAAGCCAGGCTTATGTTACAGAAACTTAAAAGTACTTACATAATGTGTCAACAAGCTCATGGCGGGGCGAAGATGTGTGTAGAGTGGAGAGACAATATGTTGTACATAGGTGTGTATGTGTGTGGTAGTACACTAGCAGTACTAGACAAGTGTGTGGTAGCAGTACACTAGCAGTACTAGACAAGTGTGTGGTAGCAGTACACTAGCAGTACTAGACAAGTGTGTGATAGCAGTACACTAGCAGTACTAGACAAGTGTGTGGTAGCAGTACACTAGCAGTACTAGACAAGTGTGTGATAGCAGTACACTAGCAGTACTAGACAAGTGTGTGGTAGCAGTACACTAGCAGTACTAGACAAGTGTGTGGTAGCAGTACACTAGCAGTACTAGACAAGTGTGTGGTAGCAGTACACTAGCAGTACTAGACAAGTGTGTGGTAGCAGTACACTAGCAGTACTAGACAAGTGTGTGGTAGCAGTACACTAGCAGTACTAGACAAGTGTGTGGTAGCAGTACACTAGCAGTACTAGACAAGTGTGTGATAGCAGTACACTAGCAGTACTAGACAAGTGTGTGGTAGCAGTACACTAGCAGTACTAGACAAGTGTGTGATAGCAGTACACTAGCAGTACTAGACAAGTGTGTGGTAGCAGTACACTAGCAGTACTAGACAAGTGTGTGGTAGCAGTACACTAGCAGTACTAGACAAGTGTGTGGTAGCAGTACACTAGCAGTACCAGTGTATTAATGGCAAGACAAGTGTGTGGTAGCAGTACACTAGCAGTACTAGACAAGTGTGTGATAGCAGTACATTAGCAGTACTAGACAAGTGTGTGATAGCAGTACACTAGCAGTACTAGTGTATTAATGGCTAGACAAGTGTGGTAGCAGTACACTAGCAGTACTAGACAAGTGTGTGATAGCAGTACATTAGCAGTACTAGACAAGTGTGTGATAGCAGTACATTAGCAGTACTAGACAAGTGTGTGATAGCAGTACATTAGCAGTACTAGACAAGTGTGTGATAGCAGTACATTAGCAGTACTAGACAAGTGTGTGATAGCAGTACACTAGCAGTACTAGTGTATTAATGGCTAGACAAGTGTGGTAGCAGTACACTAGCAGTACTAGACAAGTGTGTGATAGCAGTACATTAGCAGTACTAGACAAGTGTGTGATAGCAGTACATTAGCAGTACTAGACAAGTGTGTGATAGCAGTACACTAGCAGTACTAGTGTATTAATGGCTAGACAAGTGTGGTAGCAGTACACTAGCAGTACTAGACAAGTGTGTGATAGCAGTACATTAGCAGTACTAGACAAGTGTGTGATAGCAGTACACTAGCAGTACTAGTGTATTAATGGCTAGACAAGTGTGGTAGCAGTACACTAGCAGTACCAGTGTATTAACGGCAAGACATTCTCTAACATCATACGTTACACACGTGCCAGCCATGACCCCTGACCTGATAGCTGACGTCCTGTAGACTGGAGGCCAGAGGGCGCCACAAGGAGGCCGTTGGCTCCTTCATCTCCACCACGTAGGTGATGGGCGACTTGCGAGCGTAGGCTGGGGTCCTAGCCGGGTGCCACACTACCCGCACCGTGTCCTTGGTGACGGGGATCAGGCGGGGGGAGTCGATGGGGAGGCGGGGAGCCACGAGAGGAGGCACTGTTCGTCACACAACATCGTTACGTCACCTTTGTCTAAGTTACGTATGTATTCACACACCACATCCAGTCACGACAGATGTCACGTGTCATAGCTACTGACATCTCTCACACATCTACACAATCACAGTCCACTATGCTGCTGACCACCCACCTGTCGGGGTGAAACTGTCCCAGGCTATCAGCGGCTCGTCGTACGTCACCTCTGGAAACAAAACAGTTCACGTGACTGGTGTGTGTCTCTCGCATGAAGCTCAAGTCATTTCTATACAACTATACAACAACAAGGCAGATACTTGCACGTCTGATTTGTACACCTGGTGATGTTGGTACACCGTACCTTGATAGCCATCATTACCTATCAGTCTGTGCTAGACGACACAATTACCTGTCAGTCTGTTCACGATGGGAGTTTGATTACCAGCATATCTATCGGTGTGCACGAGGACTGACAGGAGGGGATGACAAGAGGGGATGACAGGTGTCTCACCAAGAGAATGCTAGGTGAGCGGCCCTACCTATCGGTCGGTGCAGGAAGGAGGGCAGGGTGGGCTCGCTCCAGCCGAAGTCGTTGACGGCTCGCACTCGGAAGGCGTAGTCCAAGTGAGGCTTGAGGCCCCGGATGTCGCAGCCCAGCGTCTTGAGGCCAGATACCCGCTCAACCCAGTTGACGGTGCCGTCCTCACGGGCCTCCACCCGGTAGGTGGTGGGCGACAGACTGCTGGTCGACTTGGGCACGCGCGCCGCGCTCCACGTCAGGTGCACGGTCTGCGGGTCGACCAGGATGAGGTCAGGCTTTTCGATCGGCATGCGCGGTGGCACTGTAAGGTCATAGGGCAGCTTTAGCCGCATGTCATGATAAAGTGAGAAATGTTTCCATCTTCCTACGGCTGTATTATAGTGGTTTTTTTCATGAACTGAAATTCCTTTAGAGAATTAGAGTATTTAGTCTCTTCAACACAAACCTTTCACGATCAGGGCCTCCAGGTAAGCTCGACTGGGCAGCGAGTAATCCTCCACGATTGCCAGAGCATCTGGGGCCGGCTGTCTGCTGAAATGCCTCACTGAAGACAGACACACACCGTGTACATCACAACTCACCACAACCATCACTACTCACTATGACCACAGTCAGACTATACTCATCCCCCGTTTAGACATCTCAGCATCAAAGGACATCCACCTTGTTTGTGGAGGTTTATGTTCTGTAGTTAGGGCGACAACGTTTACTGAGTTGACAGGTGATCACGAACCATTCACACCTCCACTACAACAAAGCTGAGTCAGGGAGAGGCCATGTGACATAATCTGAGATATTCTCTCAGAAAACACTTGTACATGAAATCATTCTCACTGTGAAGAGGGTAGAAAGGTACGGGCATGCTGGGATCACTGATGTCGCCTGCCGGTGAGCGGGCCCGCACCCGGAACATGTAGCTCTTGCGGGGACTGAGGTCCGACACGAGGTACTCGGAGCCCCGGATGTCACTGACCACGGTGCTCCAGGAGGCTTGGCGAGGCTCGCGCACCTCTACCTGGTAGGACGTGCTGGCCGGCGAGCTGTACGGCCCCACGTACACAGGTGTCCAGCGCAGGCGCGCCGAGTACGGCGGCACGTCACGGTCATCCACTGTGACGTAACTGATAGGCACGCCAGCGCGCTCTGAAATCACCAACATTCACTGTGAAGTAAGTGATGAGCTCGCCAGGTCTGAAATCGACTGAACTCATCATGAGAAGCTAAACCGGAAGCATTGTACACACCAGCCTCGTTTTAGTAGTTAACTGTAAAGTATCGTCTGCCAGCAGTCCAGTCATACAAGTTCGTGTGTGTGTGTAGCAGTAAGTGTACAAGTGTACAAGTAAGTCGCCTGTCGTCTGCAGCTGGTGTAGAAGCTTTGCAGACCTGCCACAGACCAGGTGAGGGAAAGTAAGGTGAGACAGGCTACCCCGAGTACTGACCTGGTCGTCTGTAGACAGGTACCGGGGTGGTGGGCGTGGTGATGCCTGCTGGAGTCTCGGCCCGCACACGGAAAGCATAGTCTTGGCGAGGCTGAAGCCCCGTCACCCGATAGGAGGTGTCCTTCACCCCTCGGGCCACAGGCTCCCAGTCGTAGGAGGGCAGCTTCTGAGCTTCTATCATGAAGGATAGCGGCTCCTCGTCGGTGTCAAAGGCGGGTATGTCCACCCGGTTCCATCGCAGGAACACCGAGTCGTCGCTCACTTCAGCAAGCTCGGGGATCTCCAGCGGCACGCGGGGGATGACTGGATCACAAATGTCGGGTAGAGTGAGATGAATAAACAAGCGATGACTGGCGCATAAATATCGGGTATATCGGGTAGAGTGAGATGAATAAACAAGACCTGAGAGGACGTTAAGAACTTTAATTTCCTTGTGTGTTGACAGTTTGGTGTTCAGATGATCTGATGATCTCTACAGTAAAACACTCCTGTGCCGGAAGTCAAGGTAGTGGAATAAAAATGACGTCACCCACTACATTTACCTGGTTCCTGGTCTAACTGGTAACTTATACGAGTGAGCAGGTGCCCAGCACTTACCTGGTCTTCTGCACAAATAACCGACTGTCTGGTACACTTACCTGGCTTTCTGTACAGGTAGGCAGCGTTGGAGGGAGGAGATGTGCCATCGTCTGTCACAAGGATGACCCGGAAGGCGTAGTCGCTGTCAGGCCGGAGTCCGGTAACCTCGTACTGCCACTGGGGTGTCTGGTGCACTACCGGGTGCCAGTGGCCGTGAGGCAGCTCGCGCATCTCCACCCGGTACCGCTTCTTGCTGTCCTTGTAGGTGGCGCTGACCGGGTAGTACACGGGGTGCCAGGACACGCGCACCGAGTCAGCCTCGATCTCCGACAGAATGGGGCGCTCCACGGGCACAGCTGGCGGCGCTGTGACGTAGAAAAGTGCGTCATTAGCAAGGCAGTGACGTCAGTGGTACGCCGTTGTGTAAATCTCGTTTTATTCGACCAATGGGAGATGAGCAGTGACGTAAATACCAAGCGTTCTGGTACAACTGTGAGCTAGTGCACCCCCCGTGACTACATGACTACCAGCCTCCATGTTTGGTGTGTGATGCTACGTGACACCATGCTGCGGGCTTGTGTCTAGTCTTGGTGGACACGTCAGACCCTCGCTTGTCAGGTAAACAAGTCCAAATACACAGGAGGCCACGAGGGGCGCGCTACACACACATTATCATAGAGAGAAGGAGGAACAGAATTTATATTACTTTTCACGCTCAGATACTGATTTAGACCCCTTTAAATGTTTATCACAACAAAATGATTGTATGCAGGTCACAACAGTTGTCATGGATACAGTACACATGCATGACCCCGTCTGGGAGGTGAATGCATGACAATGACGAGTGTGTGTGTTTGTGTGTGTGTGAGTGTGTGTGAGAGAGAGAAAGCCATCTGCGGCACAGGTGTAGAGAATTACACAGACACAATGCAGGCGAGCACTGACAGTACAGAGGATATATATATATGACAGTGCTGACAGTTGATATATCGTCAGACAATATTCAGGCAGTGTATATATATATAACATACATGAAGTACAGGCAATATGTATGACATGGCAGTAGAGGTGGGTATATGACATACAGACAGTAAGTATGACACTTATACAGGCGGTATATGACATGGCAGTATCTGTGACATACATCAGCACTACAGAGTAACTATGACATGTACACAGCCAGTATATGACATGACAGTATCTGTGACATACATCAGTACTACAGAGTAACTATGACATGTACACAGCCAGTATATGACATGACAGTATCTGTGACATACATCAGCACTACAGAGTAACTATGACATGTACACAGCCAGTATATGACACTTAGGTTGGTGCAGACTGTAAATGTGACATGTTAGTGTGTGTACAAGTGACACTACAAATACTTCTGACAGTACAGGAGAGATGAGAGTGACGTCACTGACAGTCTACATACGTACTTGACACTACAGCAGGGGACTGGTACTACAGGTGGTGTAGGTGTTGTTTGTTATTTGATGTGTGTGTTAACACTGTGATACTATGTGTGACATACTAGTATGAAATAGTCTAATCGGGACACTAACATAAAATAGTGACCAGAATCAACAACTAAATTGAGTGTCAGTGTCACAGACCGTGTCAGACTCAGATTTAACCTGTCACGCGATGTTTAAATGACAGAGGGACTGTACCAGAGGGTCAGGAGGAGCATCCCTGAGCTGCGAGGGTCTAGAGTATTGACAGAAGGCGGGGATGGAGTATGGAAAACAAGAGACACGGTCCAGTTCCTGACCTGCTCAATATTTGGAGGTCGACAATCGTGTCTGTGAGACATGCATCCCGTGACCTCTGAACCCCACCTGCGGTAACCTCGTCTGAACCCGATGAAGCCTCGTTGTGTCGCCGCGTTTCTGCGTGACGTCACCCAAGGTCTTGTCCCTGTTTCAGTGAACACCGGGAGATAACTCGTCGGCCATACGTCACATGGACGCCTGAGTCCTACTTCCTGCTCCACAGACGTCTCCACAACGAGGCTGGCGCCATGTGCTCCGCACCCTCCCGACTGTAGGTACAGTACACCTGGTTCATGTCACAGTGGTCATTTGTGTCCCCCTCCCCGAGACTGTTCGTCTGTTGCACTAGCCTGTACACACAGTGTGTCAGGTGTGTACATGTATTTGAAATGTGTTTCCTACCTACATGGTAGGTGTGGCTGGATGCTGCTACAAGGACGTGTTCGTGTTGTCCTGTCCACGTGTCTTCTCCAGGTAACTAATACATCACGACCTCAGAGCTGAGTGGACCTCAATTGTGGCAGCCAGTGACGTAATGAGTGTCTGTGACATGACAACACTAACTGTATAGCAAATGGCCGTTACAGTAGTTCAGTGTTCAGTGGGCATGATGACGACACAGCTGTGGTGCTGGACATGTCAGTTAAGTTCTAACATTCTAACCCTCCAATGTTGATAGTCTAATATTTAAATGACAGTTAATTAAGTACAGAAATGATGGTTGTCAGTGATTGGTCAATAAGATTAACAGTGTTTAATCATCGTACAAAAAGGCAGGGTAGGGGGTGAGGGGGAGTATAAGATACACAAAATACAAACAAGGGGGTAACCCCAGGTCAGGTATCAAAATACCTGCTGAACAAAAGGTGTGCACAGGTAACCACCAATATTCATAAGGTGCGTGAAGAACCCAAATATACACAAGTCTAACAACGAACTGAATACAATCCATGTTAGAGTCAGTTCAAGACAGTGTGACGGTAGTGACATAACAAACCAAGAGGTGCGTGTCATCAGTGTTACGTCACCCAGTTCCAAACAAATAATCGTGTTTATGGGGCTTTGTCAGTGTCAGTGACAGTACCTGATGTCTTTGTCAGTGTCTGGTGTATCTACATGGTGTGCGGTATCTGTCAGTGTCAGTGTCAGGACTGGTGTCTTTGTCATTGTCAGTGCCTGGTATCTGTCAGTGTCAGTACCAGGACCGGTGTCTGTGTCAGTGTAAGTGCCAGGTGTCAGTGTCAGGACTGGTGTCTTTGTCATTGTCAGTGCCTGGTATCTGTCAGTGTCAGTGCCAGGACCGGTGTCTGTGTCAGTGTAAGTGCCAGGTGTCAGTGTCAGGACTGTCGTCTTTGTCACAGTTGTCAGTACGAGTTGTGTAAGAAAGGGCAATGTAAACAAGGACATGACATGTCACGTGGTTAATGTCACGAGCGTGCAGTGCAAACACGGAAAAGAGAAAAATAACAGGTACCCGCCGTCTTTTTCTTCAGAATACCTGAGAAAGCTGAAAAAGGAGAGAAGGATTATTGGCCAGCAAACATTAACATGGCAGTTGAACACGTGACGTCTCACACGTGATACTTGGACACGTCACGCACGACAACTAAAAGCTTTCCTACGTCACACATGACAGTTGAAGACAGTTCATTTCAAACATCGTCACAGCATCCACAGAGACCTGGAGGTAAATATTTGTACAGAGTTTACATCAGCTGCATGTATGGAGGTATGTTGACATGGCTGGAGGTGAAGGTAGTGTATATATGTCTATTTGTATTTATATATGGATGACAGTGTGAATATATGTATAGCTATATATATATGTAGATGGATGACAGTGTGTATGTGTATTTATTTATAGATGGATGATAGTGTGTATGTGTGTTTATAGATGGATGACAGTGTGTATGTGTGTTTATAGATGGATGACAGTGTGTATGTGTATTTATAGATGGATGACAGTGTGTATGTGTGTAGTTGTATCTATATATGGATGACAGTGTGTATGTGTATTTATAGATGGATGACAATGTGTATGTGTGTAGTTGTATCTATATATATGGATGACAGTGTGTATGTGTATTTATAGATGGATGACAGTGTGTATGTGTATTTATAGATGGATGACAGTGTGTATGTGTGTAGTTGTATCTATATATGGATGACAGTGTGTATGTGTATTTATATATGGATGACAGTGTGTATGTGTATTTGTATCTATAGAATGGTGACAATTTGTATTGTACACATATCTATATTTGCATGTACTTATGATGATGTGTGCAAGTAAGTACAAAGGTATATCAGGAAGTTGACAGCTTAGTTCACACTGTGTCCAGACAAACAGCTCACATCTACTCACTGCCCTAAGCTCTACGCACACAGCAAAAGCACAGAGTAAACTACTCAGAGTAAACAAATGCTGACAGGGTTAACCTTAGCCTTAACCTTAGCCTTAACCTTAACCTTAACTCTGACCCTGACGTGTACAACATGTAAGTCAGGACCTACTGTCGTCATAAAGGTTACGTTCAGGTAGCAAAGGTCACTGACCTCGGAGACCCGAGTAGGACACTGGGAAGGACGGCTCGCTCAGGGACTTTTCAGTCTCCGCGCGGATCCGGAAGATGTAGTCCTCCGTGGGTAGCAGGGAGGTGACCCGGTAGGAGGGTGTAGGCAGGCGAGACACCAGGGGGCGCCACGTCCACGTGCTGGGCTCCAGGGTCTCGATGGCGTACGTGGTTGTCTTGGCTTTGTACGGACCTGTCTTGGGACTCCGCCAGGCCAGCCGCACGGCCGACGGCTCGATGTCCTCGATCTGCGGGCTGTAGATGGGCGACGGGATTTCTGCAACATCCGACATTGTCCTCAGTCTAACGGCTGCGACTTGCTGTGATGTCAGTCTTTACCGCCTGTAAAAGAGGACATTAGTTGTAATGCCTCTAAACATCAACATCCATCCCAACGTTCTTCGCCAGCTGCAGGTGGTGCCACTGCTTTCTCCTTCTCCGGCTAACTGGCGTGACAGGCGTCCGTGAATACACTGAGACACGCGTGTGTAAACATCACACACACACACACACATACGCACTCGCTATCAGCTGTGCACGCACATGCTAATACTGGACACAAGCCGTTAGTCCACGTGTCTTACCGGCCAGTCTGGGCATGCGCGCGGGGAGGGAGGGTCTGCTGGAGCCGAAGTCGTTGTCCGCCATCACGCGGAAGGCGTAGTTGTTGTCCGGCGACAGGCCGGTGACGTAATAGCTCGTGCCCATGATCCTTCGCGCCAGGGGCAACCACTCAGTGTCAGGCAGGTGCTGAAAACAGGAAAATCCCGGAATCGAACACATCCAGCATCAAGTTGTACAACTACCACTGCGCGCTGTGCTTCAAGAGTTGTATTAATATTGCACGTGACTGTAGTTGTGCTTGATACCGCTGTACATAGAGGCTGGTACAGCTTACAGGAAACACGTGACAGGGTCAGTGCGCATGTAGACGTTTATGGCCGTTAAAATGCGTCAGATACGCTGTGGCACCACATAGCAAACTGAGATTCGCTCCCACGGGTCACAGGTCACGCATGACGATTTTAAAGCACCACCTTTTTTACCTTGTAGTCCATAGTTTCCATGATCATCACCCGCAAGTCACACTTGTCTCCACCATTTTACTAGAGCCACCCGCAAGTCACACTTGTCTCCACCATTTTACTAGAGCCACCCACAACTCACAAGGTAATCATTGTGATACAATGAGAATATTTTACCTGGTACTGGACAGAATAGCTGACAGGTACAGAATCCAACAGGTAAGATGGCACATCTGCAGGTCGCCATGACAACCTCAGCGAACCCGGTGAGACGTCTGAGATGAGCGGTTCGTGCTGCGCCATCACAGGTGGCACTGCAAACAAAGGGGGACAATGGGCACGTGGGTGTCACAATAAATATCCACTGGAGGCCGTTACTTCTACCCGTGTACAACAAAATAACAACAGATACCTGAACGTTTCTTCAGTAAGACAGACGGTGTGGGCTCACTGAGGCCGTAGTCGTTCTCCGCCCTGACCCGGAAGTTGTACTCCTGCCCCGGGCGCAGGCCCTTGAGGTTGTAGTGGGTCTGTGGGATGTGACGCGCCAGGGGTCGCCACTCCACGGACGGTGGCTCCTGGGCCTCGACACGGTACGTGACTGGCGCGTAGTCGGTGATACGTGACGGGATGTCCACTGATCGCCATGACAACCACACGGAGTCCGGGTGCACGCTGGAGATGAGCGGTGGCTCCCTCAGCATCTTGGGCGGCCCTGTGCGGGACAAGGGAGACAATCTTAGACGTAAGGGGAAGGTAATGCTCTGACATGGATGTGGAGTTACTGTCGATTGTATGCAGCTAGTCACACTTAGGTCCAAAATATTGATTGATTGACTGACTGATTCATTCATTCATTGACTGACTGACTGACTGACTGACTGACTCATTCATTCATTGACTGACTGACTGACTGACTGCCGCACTGACCGACTCTGTGCGGCAGGAAGGCGCTGGCTGTGGGTTCGCTCTCCACGCCGTCGAGCTGTGCAGTGACGCGGAACATGTAGTCCTTGTCGGGGTTGAGGAAGTTGACGGTGTAGGAAGGAGTGGTCAGCCGCTCGGCTATGGGCAACCAGTGGCCGCTAGGGGGCTCTCTCATGTCGATGCGATACGAAAGTGGGCGACTGGACTGGTAACCAGCTGGCAGCTGTGCCGGTTTCCATGACAACGTGATGCTGTTCGGGCCAACGTTGGAGATGACAGGCTCGCGGGAGGGAAACGTCAGGTCTGTTGGGAGGGAAGCAGACGGCTTCATCAAACACTCCAACAAGACCTGACATGACCTGACATGACATGACATGACATGCTGGGGGGGGGGAAGTCTGGGGCATAATACAGGAAATATTGCTAGTCATAAGCACACAAATAAGTGTCCGTCAAATATATGAAATAAGTTGTACACAAAGTACACACACGTACACATACACAGCTACAACACATACAGCAGTACATAGACTATACAAGTGAGCAACAGCTACAATTGTAATACACAGACAGCTGTAGCCAGGCTACACACAACCACAATTGTAATACACAGACAGCTGTAGCCAGGTTACACACAACTACAATTGTAATACACAGAGGTCGCCACACTACACATTGTAATACACAGACAGCTGTAGTCAGGCTACACACAACTACAATTGTAATACACAGACAGCTGTAGCCACAATACACACACCTGACATTGTAATACACAGACAGCTGTAGCCACAATACACACAGCTGACATTATAATACACAGACAGCTGTAGCCACACTACACACAGCTGACATTGTAATACACAGACAGCTGTAGCCACACTACACACAGCTGACATTGTAATACCAGACAGCTGTAGCCACACTACACACAGCTGACATTGTAATACACAGACAGCTGTAGCCACACTACACACAGCTGACATTGTAATACCAGACAGCTGTAGCCACACTACACACAGCTGACATTGTAATACCAGACAGCTGTAGCCACACTACACACAGCTGACATTGTAATACACAAAGACAGCTGTAGCCACACTACACACCTCTACAGGTGTACAAGGACCTCACCTGCGCGCCGGTACACGTGGATGGGTCTGCTGGTCTCCCCCGGCCCCCACTGCCGACTCGGGCCGCACCCGGAAACGGTAGTCTCTGTCGGTCCTCAGGCCGGTCACCAGGTACGAGGTCTCGGGTATGTTTCGTCGTACAGGTGACCAGGTGTGGCCGGGTACCTGTCAGCAACATGGCGGTGGTTAGAGAGAGCATTTTTAGTGACGGTGCTGTTGAAAATACAGAAAACATACTACGGATAGTAGAGTACAGAGAGCATAATACAGAGAATACAGCACAGATACCATAATGCAGACAGTACAGTATAGATAACTACAGTAAGACAACATAATACAGTGAATACAGCACAGATACCATAATGCAGACAGTACAGTATAGATAATACAGTAAGACAACATAATACAGTGAATACAGCACAGATACCATAATGCAGACAGTACAGTATAGATAATAGACAACAGTAATACAGATGAATCAATAGACAGACAGTACAGTATAGAATACAGACAACATAATACAGCACAGATAATATGCAGATATACAGTAAGCTAATACAGTGGGAATACAGCACAGAACCATAATGCACAGTACAGTATAGATAATACAGTAAGACAACATAATACAGTGAATACAGCACAGATACCATAATGCAGACAGTAAGTACAGTATACAGACAGATAATACCCAGACAACAAATACAGAGGAATACAGCACAATAATGCATGATAATACAGTAGACAACATAATAACAGTGAATACAGACATACATACATACAGAGAGAATACAGCACAGATACCATAATGCAGACAACATAATACAGAATACAGCAAGACCAACATAATACAGTGAATACAGCACAGATACCATAATGCAGACAGTACAGTATAGATAATACAGTAAGACAACATAATACAGTGAATACAGCACAGATACCATAATGCAGACAGTACAGTATAGATAATACAGTAAGACAACATAATACAGAGAATACAGCACAGATACCATAATGCAGATAATACAGTAAGACAACATAATACAGTGAATACAGCACAGATACCATAATGCAGACAGTACAGTATAGATAATACAGTAAGACAACATAATACAGAGAATACAGCACAGATACCATAATGCAGACAGTACAGTATTAGATAATACAGTAAGACAACATAAATACAGAGAATACAGCACAGATACCATAATGCAGACAGTACAGTATAGATTAATACAGTAAGACAACATAATACAGAGAATACAGCACAGATACCATAATGCAGACAGTACAGTATAGATAATACAGTAAGACAACATAATACAGTGAATACAGCACAGATACCATAATGCAGACAGTACAGTATAGATAATACAGTAAGACAACATAATACAGTGAATACAGCACAGATACCATAATGCAGACAGTACAGTATAGATAATACAGTAAGACAACATAATACAGTGAATACAGCACAGATACCATAATGACAGACAGTACCAGTATAGATAATACAGTAAGACAACATAATACAGAGAAATACAGCACAGATACATATACATAATGCAGACAGTACAGTATAGATAATACAGTAAGACAACATAATACAGTGGAATACAGCACAGATACCATAATGCAGACAGTACAGTATAAGATAATACAGTAAGACAACATAATACAGAGAAATACAGCACAGATACCATAATGCAGACATATAATACAGTAAGACAACATAATACAGTGAATACAGCACAGATACCATAATGCAGACAGTACAGTATAGATAATACAGTAAGACAACATAAATACAGAGTGAATACAGCACAGATACCATAATGCAGACAGACAGTATAGATAATACAGTAAGACAACATAATACAGAATACAGCACAGATACCATAATGCAGACAGTACAGTATAGATAATACAGTAAGACAACATAATACAGAGAATACAGCACAGATACATAATGCAGAATACAGTACAGATAATACAGTAAGACAACATAATACAGAGAATACAGCACAGATACCATAATGCAGACAGTACAGTATAGATAATACAGTAAGACAACATAATACAGAATACAGCACAGATACCATAATGCAGACAGTACAGTATAGATAATACAGTAAGACAACATAATACAGAGAATACAGCACAGATACCATAATGCAGACAGTACAGTATAGATAATACAGTAAGACAACATAATACAGAGAATACAGCACAGATACCATAATGCAGATAATACAGTAAGACAACATAATACAGAGAATACAGCACAATACCATATGCAGACAGTACAGTATAGATAATACAGTAAGACAACATAATACAGTGAATACAGCACAGATAACCATAATGCAGACAGTACAGTACAGACAACATAATACAGAATACAGACAGAACATAATACAGAGACAATACAGCACAGATACCATAATGCAGACAGTACAGTATAGATAATACAGTAAGACAACATAATACAGAGAATACAGCACAGATACCATAATGCAGACAGTACAGTATAGATAATACAGTAAGACAAATAATACAGTGAATACAGCACAGATACCATAATGCACAGACAGAGATAATACAGTAAGACAACATAATACAGTATACAGCACAGATACCATAATGCAGACAGTACAGTATAGATAATACAGTAAGACAACATAATACAGTGAATACAGCACAGATACCATAATGCAACAGTACAGTATAGATAATACAGTAAGACAACAAATACAGAGAATACAGCACAGATACATAATGCAGACAGTACAGTATAGATAATACAGTAAGACAACATAATACAGTGAATACAGCACAGATACCATAATGCAGACAGTACAGTATAGATAATACAGTAAGACAACATAATACAGAGAATACAGCACAGATACCATAATGCAGACAGTACAGATATAGATAATACAGTAAGACAACATAATACAGAGAATACAGCACAGATACCATAATGCAGTACAGTATAGATAATACAGTAAGACAACATAATACAGTGAATACAGCACAGATACCATAATGCAGACAGTACAGATAATACCAGTAAGACAACATAATACAGAATACAGCACAGATACCATAATGCAGACAGTACAGTATAGATAATACAGTAAGACAACATAATACAGTGAATACAGCACAGATACCATAATGCAGACATACAGTATAGATAATACAGTAAGACAACATAATACAGAGAATACAGCACAGATACCATAATGCAGACAGAGTATAAGATAATACAGTAAGACAACATAATACAGAGAATACAGCACAGATAATTAAGACATAATACAGTACAGAACAATACAGAACAGATACAGACAGTACAGTATAGATAATACAGTAAGACAACATAATACAGAGAATACAGCACAGATAACATATACAGACAGTACGGTATAGATAATACAGTAAGACAACATAATACAGAGAATACAGCACAGATACCATAATGCAGATAATACAGTAAGACAACATAATACAGTGAATACAGAACAGATACCATATACAGACAGTACAGTATAGATAATACAGTAAGACAACATAATACAGAGAATACAGCACAAATACCATAATGCAGATAATACAGTCAGACAACATAATACAGAGAATACAGCACAGATAACATATACAGACAGTACAGTATAGATAATACAGTAAGACAACATAAAACAGAGAATACAGCACAGATACCATAATGCAGACAGTACAGTATAGATAATACAGTAAGACAACATAATACAGAGAATACAGCACAGATACCATAATGCAGATAATACAGTAAGACAACATAATACAGTGAATACAGAACAGATAACATATACAGACAGTACAGTATAGATAATACAGTAAGACAACATAAAACAGAGAATACAGCACAGAGTACACAAGAGAAATCAGCGACGAGAAAATAAAGATCAGTTTCTTGAAGACAGTGATGACAGTGGAGTGATTATCTTTTGCATCCTTTATCATTTATCCCCGTCACAACCTGTCCTTGTCGTCATGACAACAGTGGTGTATCCTCACAACACTATGGTGTGATGGCGATAGATAGATGATTGTGTCGATGACGACAGAGACGTGGGTCGGCAACTGACCTCCTGCATCTCCAGGGTGTAGGAGATGGGGGTGGCTTGGCGACTGTAGTAGGGCAGTTCCGCTGGTCGCCACTGCAGTCGCACCGAGTCGGGCCCCACCACCGAGGCCGAGGGTTCGTAACCCTGAAGACGAGGGCGGACTGCCACAGAGATGTCAGTAAACAAACAATTTAAATAACAAGCCAAGCAAACGTGTGTAAACAGGAAGTCGGGATCGGGAGTGCAGGAACAAGTAACAAGCTAGACAATGTGAAGTGAACCTCAGAAACACTAGTGTCAATAACAAACCAAACTAACGCAAATAGTCAACAAGAGACAAACTGCGGAGACGACAAGGCAGACGACACCGCCAACAACTATCCCACCTGGAAGAGATGTGACTGTGACCGGCGTGGTAGGTTCTGTCAGTCCGGAGGGTGTGACGGCGCGCACACGAAAGGAGTAATCCTTGGTGGGTTGCAGGCCCTTGAGTTGATACGTTGTGTCCCTCACCTCTGTGGCCAGGGGGCGCCACTGTGTGCTGGGGTACTCCAGCGCCTCCACCTGGTAGGAAACCCCACGACTGGGCGTGGAGCGAGCACTAGACGGCAGCGAAAGTGGTTGCCATGACAACCGCACGGCCTCGGGCTCAAGACTGCTAACCTGGAGGTCTTGTGCCAGAGGACGAAGTGGAGCTGCAGACAAAAACAGAAAACCCTGGGTAAGTCTGAACCTCGTCACATCAAAACTATTATCGCCGGTTCCTTTGACGAGACATCAAACTGAGCTCACGTTACATTAAAAACACCTTAACACACAAATCCACCCTTGCGCAACTCACTGGCTTGTCTGTACAGTCCGGCCGGGTGGGAGGGTGGACTCACACCATACGGAGTCATGGCTCGTACCCGGAACTGGTAGTCCTGTGCAGGCCCGATGTCGGGTACTCGATACCGGGTGGTGGGAAGGCCGGACACCAGGGTGTGCCAGACGTCGGCCTGCGGTTCTCGGTACTCGATCATGTACAGCAACGGCTCGTCTTCTCGGTCGAAAGGTGGATGTCCACCCGTGACCAGGACAGCCCCACCGTTTGGTAGTCGGGTTCATAGTCTGTGATCTGCAGGCGATCGACAGGTGGGCGTGACAGGGCTGAAAGAGCGAAATCAGACGTCACACACCTGAGCAGTGAGAGACAGAGGCAAGACCACCACCACCAGCCCCACAACTCTGACCCTAAGCAAGATGAATCAGCTTCTGCCATCCATCGTCAGCTCACCTAGGGTCCTGTGGATGGACGTGGCTGGGGACGGCTCGCTCCTGGCGCCATCTCGAGTCTCGGCTCTCACCCGGAAGCGGTAGTCAGTCGCCGGCACCAGGTCGTGAATGACGTAATACGTCTCTGGAATGCGATTGGCTATCTCGCGCCAGTGAGCGGCAGGGGGCTCCTGCATCTCGATCATGTACAGCAGCGGCTCCTGCTCGTGCGAGAAGGTGGGCACGTCCACGCGCTGCCACTGCAGCCGCACCGCCCCCGCCTCCATCTCCGTGATCTGAGGGCGGCTGACAGGTACACCGGCGAACACTGGGTGTGAAACGTTTACATCTTGTCAAAACAGCAGCAACAACAAAGACAACAACAACAGCAACAACTTCTCCTCGTCTGTCTTCATGGACTAAAAAATCCTACTTTAGAAACTAGAATGCGCTTCATGGACGTGTGCCTGTACGTGTGATCTACCGTAAGCAGCTTTACACAATGGGACAGGTGGTGTAGGCTGGCTTACCTGTAGCTCTAGGACAGGTAACCAAACAGGTCGAGTAGGATGGCTTACCTGTAGCTCTAGGACAACCACACAGGTGGTGTAGGCTGGCTTACCTGTAGCTCTAGGCAACCACACAGGTGGAGTAGGCTGGCCTACCTGTAGTTCTAGGACTGGTAGCCACACAGGTGGAGTAGGCTGGCTTACCTGTAGCTCTAGGTAACCACACAGGTGGTGTAGGCTGGCTCACACCGTACGGCCCTTGAGCTCGAACCCGGATGTTGTAGTCACGGTCAGGCTCCAGGTCCGACAGGTACAGGCTGGTGTCGCGGACTCGACTTGCAAGGGGTATCCATTCCTCGCTGGGTAGCTTTTGCGCCTCCACCCTGTAGGACACGTCACGTGACCTTCCTTCCACCTCTGCCGGCTGCCAGCCGATGCGCACTGTCTCCGCCCCGATGTCCATGACGTAGGGCTTGGCCGCCGGGAACCGACAGGGTACAGACAGTGTTGCAACACCACAGACAGGTGTTAGACAGGAATGACTGGACACCACAGACAGTGTTAGAGACAGGAATGACTGGACACCACAGACAGTAACTGGACACGCGTCTTACCTGCTGCTTCTTCCGCAAACAGCTGCCTCCTCGCTGCTGGCTCTGAAACACAGAAGACATCTGTTGTGAAGCCAAGAGTTGTGGAGACTAAACATGGTGCTAACTGTACACGAGACCACAAGACGTCAACAATAATCACGTGCTCAAACCTGTTGAAGACTGGACACTTGGCCCAGGTGGTCTTATTCCCCTCGACAATCTCCTCTACACCTGACAGTCGTGTCACCTGACAGTCGTGTCTGTGTGCAACTGACAGTCGTGTTTGTGTCCCCGTCTGTATGCGCTTCTGCTGAGTGCGACATGAGTTGTGCTCGACTGAGGGCTTTAAACATGGGAACTATTCTAGTTAAAGGCTGCAGTGACATTACCTTCCCTTGCCGGAAGTGACGCCGGAAGCGTGGGGTCGCTGGGTCCGTACTTATTTTCGGCGTACACCCGGAACTGATATTCCTTGTCAGGTCGAAGGTCACGGGCAACGTACGACGTGCTCTCCAGATCGGACGCCAAGCGCGTCCATCGGTTGCTAGGCAACTGGCGGCCTCCACCGTGTAGGTCACGCGACGCGCGTTGTCCGGCAGGTCACTGGTGCGGGCCGGCAGCCAACTCAGCCTCACACTGTCCTCCCGCGCCTCCAGCAGCGACGGCTTGTCGAAAGGAAGAGAAGGCACTTTCTCTGGAAAATTCCAACACGCAGATATGTTGACGTGAAGAGCGGCAAATGGTCACCACCACCACCACCACCGACTACCCCTACCCTCATCGTCTGCTTCCTAGCTTTCAACTTTTACAAAGTAAACTCGCCTTTTTTCTGCTCATTTAAGGTGAGGGCGATAATTTGTATGAAGAATGTGGCAAAGACAGATTTCTCTAGTCTGTACCTTCAGGAGTTAGCTCCCGGGTAGGTCTTGTAATGAGGGGAGAAAACTCCCTGCCCTTGGATGGCGTGCGACTCTCAGCTACCCGGGTCTCGAACTTTGGAGCAGGTGAGGCGTACCGTGCTTTGGGTTCCTCTGAAAGTAGACAATAAGTAGGACATCCCGAGACATGTCACGACCTGCGGCTTCAGACAAACAAAAGCCGCTAGCGTCACACCACGTGTCTGAGTACAACGAGGTCATTCACTCTGCACCTGCATACACTCGCCTGTCGGCACCTGCAGGCCTGTCCGACACTCACCCTGCACCTGCAGGCCTGCCCGTGACGAAGCCTTGCCGGCATCACTGCGGAGGATGCAGGTGTAGTCCCCGGCGTCGCTGGGCTGCACGTTGCTGATCTCCAAGATGGCCGTGGACCCGGCGCGTCCCATCTTGTACTTGTCGCTGGGGGTCAGAGGGCGACCGCCCTTTTGCCTGACGAATAAAAGCAGTTGGATTGTATATAGTGCTACATACATATAGTGCTATGTATACTTGCAACTTACTGGGTCACCAGTGACACCCCGTGACACTGACTTCCTCTCAGTTAGTAGCACTCAGTCCTTGTTCTGACGGCTAACTCTAGTTTTCTGTTAGTTACCTCCCCTTCCCCCACCACCGTCATCATCCCCACTACAACCACCACTAACTCCCACCCCTTCCAGCGAACCCCCTCCCCACGCCTTCTCGCCGTGAGCGCGTGCTGCCCTTGTGTAGTGAAGGCCGCTCACCACTCGACGTCGGGTAGGGGGATCCCCAGCATGAGGCACTCGAAGCGCGCGGTGCGGCCCGGAAGTACTCGCTGGTCCACCAGTCGCCGGGTGAAGGTCGGAGGGTAGGTGTAGCTGGGCTCCTGTCCCTCCCTACAAAACGGAAACAACCATGTGACATCAGAGTCTCCGGGAGGGTGACTGTAGTGCTCCCACACTCTTGTCACTTGCTTGTATTGTACCCGTCCTGTCTTTATTATTGTGTACATCTGTCTAGTGTACAACTGGATACATTACTTTATACCTTCTAATACACCCCGTTATCCTTTGTGGGTATCTGATAACCTCTCGCTACACTACCCTTGTGGGCATCTACAGCCATTCTTACTTTGCTACCCTGTACCTCGTGGGCAGCTAACACCTCTGTGGCTGCACTGTCCTGTTACCTCGTGGGCAGCTCCTTGGGGATCTCTTTGACGGACAGCTCCACTGCACATGATGCGTCTCCAGCTGCGTTGACAGCCTTACACGTGTAAACACCGGCGTTGTCAGCGATGACCTCCCGCAAGATGAGCGAGTACTTGTCTCCCCTCTTGACGATGGCGCGCCGGCGCGAGTCCTGCACGAGAAGTCACGTGTACAGGCTACAAACTGTCACGAGGGCTGCATCTGTTGAACAGTATTTCTGTTTTGTCATGTAACCAGCTATACAGCTGTAGGTGGTGTGGTGCCCTAGAATAATCTCCATGAATGATCATAAGACAGCTATAGTGTACAGTATAGCTACTCACGAACAGTTCCCGCCCATTGAAGTACCACAGCACTTCCGGTATGGGGGTTCCCGTGATGACACAGTCAAACCTGGCTTCCCCGCCCTCCGTCACCTCCACGTCAGACGGGCGCTCGACAAAGAGTGGACACTCGCCCTTCTTGGACAGATCCTCCGCCACCCGGAGCTTGGCGCGACACGTGGCCTCCCCTAGGTGGTTCTTCAGCTTGCAAACAATGTCTCCAGAATGTTCCACCTGTACTGACCTGTGGAAAACACGTCTCGCAGATTTTACTACAGCTGTCTTCTCACAGACTATGTACACACAAGCCAGTCTCTATGTATATACATCTAGTACCTCACACTATGTACACACAGCCAGTATCTCACACTATGTACACAAGCCAGTCTCTATGTATATACATCTAGTCTCTCACACTATGTACACACAGCAAGTCTCTCACACTATGTACACACAGCCAGGTAAACATCAAAATAGTCCCAAGCCCTATTGACGTGGTCGGTGGGAACAATTTTTCGAGGGCACTTTTAGGGAAGAGGGGTCTATCTCTTCTCCCTTGCTTCCTTACCTTACACAACCTCCTACGGACTCGAGTGCCAAGGATCGGGTGCATGGACCAACCACACAGGTCGACTCACCTGAAAGCCAGCATGATGGTGTTGTCCTTCTGGCGGGTCAGAAGTTCTAAGGATGGGGTCACTTCGCGTCCATTAATCAGCCAGGTGACAGTAGGGGGAGGGCGACCAGAAATCTGGCAGGTGAATTCTACAGGTACGCCCTCAATACACTCCACGTTGCCAAACTTGGTGAGGAATGACGGGGCCATGTCCCCCTCCTCCAAGTCTCCCTGCAACGCTGAAAACGCGCACAACGTACAGAGACTACGTCTCCCGTAGTGGAAACTACAAAACGTGGTTACCTAGAAAGCGAGTTATGTTACATAAGTATGTTTTACTACAGTTCTTTGCAAGTTTCAGAACAGGAACTAGTGTTTTTCTTAAACTCTTGTATTTTCTGCGAGTTAAAGAAGAAGAAAGAGAAGGAGGAAACGTCACCGCGGGTGGCCAGGCCGGGTACTTACACAGAACATTGAGGATGGCCTCCGTCTTAGCCTCCCCATACTCGTTCTTGGCCAGACAGGCGTAGCAGCCGCTGTCCTCGACAATCGCATCCTTGATGAGCAGCGAAAAAATGTCATCGTGGAAATTTTGTAGAACATAGCGGTCCGTGGGGATGACCTTGTTCCCGTCTTTAAGCCTGTGACATGGCGTGACACAGCACAGTGAGTGACACACTATAGTGTGGGACATGGTGTGACACAACAGGGAGTCTGTGACATAGTGTGACACAACAGTGGGTCTGTGACATAGTGTGACACAGCACAGTGAGTGACACACTATAGTGTGGGACATGGTGTGACACAACAGGGAGTCTGTGACATGGCGTGACACAGCACAGTGAGTGACACACTATAGTGTGGGTCATGGTGTGACACAACACAGTGAGTCTGTGACATGGTGTGACACAACAGTGGGTCTGTGACATAGTGTGACACAACAGTGAGTCTGTGACATGGTGTGACACAACAGTGGGTCTGTGACATAGTGTGACACAACAGTGAGTCTGTGACATGGTGTGACACAACAGTGGGTCTGTGACATAGTGTGACACAACAGTGAGTTTGTGACATAGTGTAACACAACAGTGGGTCTGTGACATGGTGTGACACAATCCAGGACCTCTACACAGATGAGAAGTGATTAACCACTGTGCGCGCTAACGTACGCCCAAACATTTTATTATAATGATGATGATGATGACGATGACGATGATGATGATGAAGTTGATCTATACAGCACTTTACGCCACCATCAAAGTGCTTTACCACAAAGAACCACAGACATTAATAATAAATGCAGATTATTGCATGTCCACGTAAACATCGCCATCAGTACATGTATGCAGTCTGCAGGCTGGCCATTGCATGAAGTCTTCTGTAAGTCAATAAAGTTCTGACTGTAAACAAGTAGTTGAGAGTCAGTGCGATGTTTGTGCCAGCCCAGCTGTCAGTCTCTGGTGGAGGCTTTCACAGACAGAAATAATTAGTGTCCACGATGACAACATGTTACAGCATGACACTGACGGGCACAAACTAGTTTCAGACAGATGACAGAACTAGTCTGTCTGACCTGCGTGGACTGTGCACCAAGCTTGCTGTGACAGCTCAGAGAACTTTCTGGAGCAGGTGTAGACAGGGACTCAGTGAGGTGACAGTGACGCACAGACGTGACATGTCAGTCATGACAAGACGG
Organism: Pomacea canaliculata; assembly: GCF_003073045.1. Classification (NCBI taxonomy): domain Eukaryota; kingdom Metazoa; phylum Mollusca; class Gastropoda; order Architaenioglossa; family Ampullariidae; genus Pomacea; species Pomacea canaliculata. Next base: position 800,798 of record NC_037590.1, on the reverse strand, counting down.
CGCTGACGTGGCAGTACAAATAAAATGTGTAGAAAAGAAGAAAAGTGGCACAGGCATAACATTAAATCCAGGAATATACCAAACTGCATGATAGATGCACAGAGCAACTCACACAAAGCTTGAACTCGGATTGGCAGACGACAAGCGACGGGAGCTAACTCCTGCAGTCAGTCACGCCAAGGGACGTCACTCCCCAATGTTTCCACTCGCTGTACAATTTGCTATTTTCCCCAAAAGACTTTGAAAAGAGGAAGACTAGTAAACCAGACACGAGCCATCAAGCCAGACATTAACCAGAAAGCCAGACAGGAGGACGAACGTAAAGTATTAGCCCAGTGAGCTTGGGGACACGTGAGAACTGAATGTTAGCTAGCAACAGATGAACAGTTTGTGTCGCAGATGACACACCCTCGTCACGAAACGTTGGCTGCACTCTGTAGAAAAGAAATTAAACATTTTGAAGAATGTTCTCAGTAAGAAGCTCAACAGTGAACTAACATAAGAATGGTGACATGAAACCAGGACATCAAGAGGCTGGGGGAGACTTGCTCCTACTAGGCGACAGCCCGCAGACTTACAACATAAAGCCTCTTACAGATGCAGTGGAACCCAGAACAATTCAAAATTCTTGGTATTTGCTTTATTAATAATCTAAAAGCATGAACAATTAAATTATGATAGTAAGCTAGCCGAAATTAGAACAAGATTTGGTTGAAAAGACTGTGAACTCCATTAGGAAGAGTAACAATACTCAAAATGTTAATCTTGTCAAAATTAATACACTTGTGGTTATTGCTGCCAAACCCTTCAGACTATATTGTTAACAACATTCAGAAATCCATATTCCAGTTTGTGTGGGATGGAAAAAAGTTATAAAAGTAACAGAAAAGTATCTATTAAGAAGTATATAATGGTTGGAATCGGCTTACCTGGTGTTATATGAATGCTTTAAAACTATCGTAGTTGCGGAATATAAAGAAAACCAATCATAGTTGGAAAAAGAGTATTATGTCCGCACATAAAATGTTTACCTAGACAAACTTGGCTCAGCAGTTGGCTCTTTTGTAAATATAAATAGTTTCTGGACAGATGTTCTTAAAGTGCACAAGATATTTGGAGAAAGTGTTGTGTGTAAAAAGTTGAAGAGATTATATCAGAGCCTATCTTTTGTACCAACAAAATCAACATTGGGAATAAACCATTTCTGTATAAAAGAAGTTGGGTAGAGAAAGGGATATATTTAATTAAACACTGAATGAAAGAGGAAATTTCCTATCATACTAAGATGTTAAAAGGATATATGATGTAAACAGTAATTTTGTCTCTATGAATGGTTGCATAAATGCAATAAAGGAATACACATATCCAAACAGACAGAATGTAACTGAACCATCATCTCTTACCTATGACACAAATAAAAGTCTTAGTGTAATTCAATCTATACAGAAATGTGCAAGACTGTATTATGATGAAATGGTATCCAATATACATGTACCTGACTGCAGTCCAAAATGAGGTAAAAGACTAAATAGAAATGTTGATTTGCACATTATTTTCGGGAAAGTAGCCAATGTTAAAGATATTAAATTTAAATGGCTTTAAATCAGAGTCCTGCATAGAATACTGGGGACAAAAATAACTTTATTTAACATGGGGCTAGAGAAGAATGATCTTTGTGATGACTGTAGATGTCAAAAACAATTTTTGAAATGTAAATACGTCCAAGATTTCTGGCAAAACTTTCAAAATTATGTTTCAAACAACTGTGTGATGATGACAAGGATGATTGTAAGTGAACACCTTGTTTTATTTGGATGCACGAATAACTTTAAGACGGAAGCTGGACTGGATTTAATTTTACTGTTTGCTAATTCATGCATGTACTCCTGCGCATTCAAAAAACACCCAGTGGCAGCCATTCATTCAGGTACTGCAGCATAGATATAAACTTGACATTTTTAATGCACGCCTGGAAATGAAAGAAGACAAAATAGTAAAACAGTGGCTACCTTATATGCAACTTGTTAGCTAGTATTTAAACAGTGATATCAGAGATAGAGCCACATGAAGGTAAATTAGACTAGAAACGTCATTAAAACGAGACTCACCAGGTGATTTCTGGGTCAGGGTAGGCAGCCACCCGACAGTCAAAACGGGCAACCTGCCCTAACTCCACAACTATGTCATTCATTTCTGCGGTAAAACGTGGAGGCCGGACAGGAACCTCCCTGTCTGAAGAGCTGAGTGGAACCTCAGTGTCTGTTGGTCGGACAGGAACCTCCCTGTCTGAATATCTGAGAGGAACCTTCCTGTCTGTATGTGGGACAGGAACCTCACTGTCTGTGAGGCTGGTAGAAACAACTCTGTCAAGAACTTCAAGACTTTGCGAGTCTTCTTTTGTTCTTTGCGACTTTGTGTCAGAAGAAGCGGATACTCCAAGCTCTCTTGTCTCAGTGACCTTTCCTTGTAAGTTGAGTTCAACAGCAGCAGCTACCTCGAGGTCTCCTGTAGCCTTGGCGGTTCTTTGTAATTCTAAGTCAACAGCACTTGATGCTTCAGCGCCACCTTTCTTTCTGGATTCTGGTAATTTTGAATAAATAGAAGATGGACCTTCAAGTTCTCTTGTCTCCTCAACAGGTCTTTGTGGTTCTACGTCGACAGAAGTAGATACGTCAAGATTTCTTGTTTCTTTAATAGTTCTTTGTGATTCTACATTCACAGAAGTAGATACTTCAAGTTCTCTTGTCTCGTTAACAGGTCTTTGAGGTTCTACGTCGACAGAAGCAGATACTTCAAGATTTTGTACTTCTTCAACAGGTCTTTGTGACTTTATATCAACAGAAGTAGATATTTCAAGATCTCTTGTCTTATCAACAGGTTGTTGTGATCCTACATCAACAGAAGTAGATACTTCAAGCTCTTGTTTCTCTTCAACCTGTGTTGATGATTCTACATCAGCAGAAATAGATACCTCAAGATCTCTTGTCGTATCAACAAGTCTTTGTGATTCTACGTCGACAGAAGTAGATACTTCAAGATTTTGTTTCTCTTCAACTGGTCTTTGTGATTTTATATCAACAGAAGTAGATACCTCAATCTCTTGTTTCTCTTCAACATGTGTTGATGATTCTACATCAGCAGAAATAGATACTTCAAGATCTTTTGTCTTATCAACAGGTCTTTGTGATTCTACATCGACAGAAGTAGATACTTCAAGATCTCTTGTCTTATCTACAGGTCTTTGTGATTCTACATCGACAGAAGTAGATACTTCAAGATCTCTTGTCTTATCTACAGGTCTTTGTGATTCTACAGAAGTAGATACTTCAAGATTTCGTACTTCTTCAACAGGTCTTGGTGATTCTACATCAACAGAAGTAGATACCTCAAGCTCTCGTTTCTTCTCACTAAATCTTTGTGATTCTACCTCAACAGAAGTAGATACTTCAAGTTCCCTTCTCTTATCAACAGGTCTTTGTGATTCTACACCAGCAGAAGTAGATACTTCAAGATCTCTCGTCTCATCAACAGGTGCTTGTGATTCTTCACCAACAGAAGTAGATACTTCAAGATCCCTTCTCTTATCGACAGGTCTTTGTGATTGTGCATCAACAGAAGTAGATACCTCAAGCTCTCGTTTCTTCTCACTAAATCTTTGTGATTCTACCTCAACAGAAGTAGATACTTCAAGATCCCTTGTCTTATCAACAGGTCTTTGTGATTCTACATCAACAGAAGTAGATAGTTCAAGATCTCTTGTCTTATCAACAGGTCTTTGTGATTCTACATCAACAGAAGTAAATACTTCAAATTCCCTTGTCTTATCAACAGGTCTTTGTGATTCTACATCAACAGAAGTAGATACTTCAAGATCTCTTGTTTGCTTACGAGTTGTTTGTGATTCTACATTAACAAAAGTAGATACTTCAAGTTCTCTTGTGTCGTCAACAGGTCTTTGAGGTTCTACATCAACAGAAGCAGATACTTCAAGAGTTTGTACTTCTTCCACAGGTCTTTGTGATTTTATATCAACGGAAGTAGATACTTCAAGGTCTCGTTTCTCTTCAGCAGATCTTTGTGATTGTACATCAACAGAAGTAGATACCTCAAGGTCTCGTTTCTCCTCACCAAATTTTCCTGATTCTACCTCAACACAAGTAGATACTTCAAGATCCCTTGTCTTATCAACAGGTCTTGGTGATTCTACACCAACAGAAGTAGATACTTGAAAGTCTCTTGTCTTATCAAGAGTTGTTTGTGTTTTGACATCAACAGAAGCTGTTAGGTCAAGAGTGTTTGTCTCTGTGACAAATGTTTGCGAGTCTGTGTCAACAGAAGCTGTTACTTCAAGACCAACTTTGGTTTGTGTGGTTTCTTGTGCTTCTACCTCTATAAAGGATGATACTTCGAGACCTCCTGTCTCACCAGCAGGTATTTGTGATTCTGTCTGTACAAAAGCTGATGTTTCACGGTCTCTAGTGTCTTCTGTGCTTCTTTTGGACTCTTGGTCAAGGAAAGATGTCGCCTGTAGGTTAACTTTCCTGTCAGTGGTTTCGTGTGACTCTACCTCAGCAAAAGTGGAAAGGTCAAGATCGTGTGATGTTTCTGTTTCTCTTTGTGATGATTCTACTTCAACTGTAGTTGTTATTTCAAGATCGAGTTTCTCTTCAATAGTTCGTCGTGACTCCTCTTGAACAGGAGATGAGTCTTGATGATCACTTGTCTCTTCAACAGGTCTTGGTGATTCTACAGAAGTAGATACTTCAAGATTTTGTACTTCTTCAACAGGTCTTGGTGATTCCACATCAACAGAAGCAGAAACTTCAAGTTCTCTTTTCTTATCGACAGGTCTTTGTGATTCTACATCAACAGAAGTAGATACTTCAAAATCTCTTGTTTGTCTAATAGTTGTTTGTGATTCAACATCAACAAAAGTAGATACTTCAAGTTCTCTTGTCTCGTCAACAGGTTTTTGTGATTCTACATCAACAGAAGTCGATAATTTGAGATTTCCTGTGTCTTCAACAGTTCTTTGTGATTCTACAGAAGCAGATACTTCAAGATGTCGTGTCTCTTCAAAAGTGTCATGTGATTCTACATCAATAGAAGTGGATACTTCAAGTTCCCTTCTTCTTACAACACTTCTTTGTGATTGTACATCAGCAGGAGTAGATACCTCAAGATGTCTTGTGTCGTCAGTATTTATATCAACAGAAGTCGACACTTGGAGATCTCTTGTTTGTCTGGCAGTTACTTGTGATTCGACATCAACAGAAGTTGATAATTTAAGGTTTCCTGTGTCTTCAACAGTTCTTGGTGATTCTACAGAAGTAGATACTTCAAAAGCTCTTGTCTCGTCCGCAGTTCTTTGTGAACTGACATCAACAGAAGTTGACACTTCAAGATTCCGTGTCTCTTCTACAGTTTCTAGTGATTGTAGAGCAACTAAGGGTTCTACCTCAGTAACACCTGTTGTCTCAAGATCTGTCTCTGCAGTTCCCTGTTGCTGGACATCAGCAGTAGCGACCTGGCGAGGGCTTGTCTCGGTAAGAGACTGTTTGCAGCCGATGTCAGCAGTGCTTGTCTCAGAGTCGAGGTCAACAGAAGCTGAAACTTCAAGATGTCTCGCTTCTTCAACAATTCGTCGAGATTCTACTTCAGCCGCAGCTAAGACTTCCAGAAAACTTCTTTCTTCTGTGGTTCTTTGTGACTCGATATCAACTGAAGCCGATAAAGCAAGATCACGTGTCTGGTGTGTGGTTCTGTGTGCTTCTACTTCAACAGAAGTCGACACTTGTATGTCTTTTGTGCCTTCTGTGGTTGTCCGTGACTCTACTTCAACAGAAGTCGATACTTTAATATCTTCAGCACCCTCAGTAGTCCTTGGTGACTCTTCTTCAAGTGAAGTCGATACCTGTATATCTTTAGGACCGTCAGTGTGAGATTCTACTTCAACAGAAGTCGACACCTGTATGTCTTTAGAACCTTCTCTGGTTGTGTGTGACTCTTCTCCAAGTGAAGTCGATACTTGTATGTCTTTAGAACCTTCTGTGTGAGACTCTACTTCAACAGAAGTCGACACTTGTATGTCTGGAGGACCTTCTGTGGTTGTGTGTAGTTCGACAGATGTTTCCGCCTGTTCTCTACCTGTGGAAGGATGTTGTGGACTGTCTCGCTGTTGGCACTCTACAGGTGGCGCTGCAGTGAGCTCGTCGTTAGTCTCTGCTGCTGTCACAAGGTGGCCTGTACCCTCCTGCTCTAAAGTCCGCTGGTTGGTGTCGCCGTCTACCTCGACCTTTAAAGTGTCACACGAGGAAGTGTCATTTGCGCTGTCTTTCTCACTGCTGAGCTCTGAAACAACAGGAAACATCACAAAACTCGTCAGTGTCCCTTAAAAACGTGATTAATTCCGATCATCATCATCAATCAATTCTTCATCATCATCAATCAATCAATCAATCATCATCATCATCATCATCATCATCATCATCATCATCATCGTTCAGAGTGACGTGCTTGGCATACTGTGTACCGCCACAGACTGACGCGACCTCCAGGTGAGGTGCTGACGTTCTTAGTGACACTGTGCTTCCTGGGCGTCAGACATCTGGGCACACATGACAAAGCCTACATGAAGACAGGAAGAAGAACAGAAGATCTCAAAGACAGATAAAAGAACAGAAGATGTCAGAGACAGGTAGAAGACGAGAAATCGGAAGTCACAAGGTTAGACACACGAGAGCACGAAGGAGAAGACAACTCTAAAGGCAGGACACAGCAACTGTAGGGAGCGTGGCTGCCTTGCCGAAGGTTCACGTCTTTACCACCTTCTTTACCTCCACGACCAAAGAGCTCAGTCGTACCTTCGAGAACAATGAGTTCCGCGGTGGCAAAGGCGGAGCCGCTAGTGTTGGCGGCGAGAGCGGTGTACTGTCCGGCCTGACGTCTGGTCACCAGGCCAATGACGAGGGCGCTACTGTCGCCTTCGTTGAGGACCCGGATGTTGTCAGACGGAGAGAGAGCTCCTCCGTTTTTCAGCCACGTGACACTGGGCTTGGGGCTGCCTGCTACCACGCACTCGAGTCTCACGGTGCTGCCCTCTGCAACCACACCGGGGATGCTGTTTATTACATGAGATGACTGATGATGTCACCCACTCAGTACAGGTCAGCAGGTCATTTCCGTCCAACTGTTTCTCTGTTTCACTCCAAGAAAGAACGTCCGGTAAAATTATGGCAGGTACAAGGGAGAGGTTTTTGAGGTTTTACAGGCTGATGAATCACAATAATATGTCATGTATTAGAGAATGGTGAACCCTGGTGGTTCCTGCTGCCTTAGCACCTGGTGGACCTGATCATCTGGGATGAAGTACAGCGTGGGGAACCTTGATGAAGGTATGACAAGACACTAGGAAGAACATAAGGCGAGCATATCGCTTGCCTGTCTGGATGATGACAATAACAACAACAACAATAATGAGTGTTGTCCATAGGAATGGGAATCCCATGGGAATCCCATGGGAAACGTCCCATGGGATGGGATGGGATGGGACAGCACACATTTGTATTTCCCATGGTAGTCGATACTTGATATTGTAAAATAAATTTACTGTTATTTCATTCATCAAGGATTTAAATCTTTCCTCTGAATCATCTATTGTATGTGAAGTAGCAGGAATTATAGAACAAAAGCCGAAAAGTGGTTTTCAGTGTTGTCCATAGGATTGTTAATACCATGGGAATCCCATGGGAAACGTCCCGTGGGATGGGATGGGACGGGACAGGCATAAATTGCCATGGGACGGGATGGGACGGGATAGAAAAATATGTCCCATGGACAACCCTGACAATAATAATAATAAAGTGATGTGGAGACTCAGTGTGATCTCTCTCACACACACAGCCTGTGTAGTCAAAGACACGAAGCCTACAGCAGCCTACACACTGACACTACTGTCATCATCAGCCACCTCACTGAACATCCTCCCAACATTCCTGCGGCTCATGCATCCCTATGTTATAAGCAAACACACACATGTACACAGTGTGTGCAGCAAGTGCCGGGTGGCCTGTACCTGCCCCGGTGGTAAGCAGGGTAGGTAAGGGAGAGAACTCCCAGGTGACCGACACAAGGGAGAGCATCTGCCTGCGGTGCCAGTTCTGGCTGCAACCCAAGGAGGCAGAGAGAGAGAAGGGTGAGGGAAGGGAGGAGGGGAGAGGTGTGGGGTGCCAGAGTGTGTCAGCCGCCTTGTGATGCCAGGCAGCCATGCCAGCAGCCTCCCACCTCTGAGAGAGATGCCACAAAAGCAGATAGGCTCGCCTTTCAGCACGCGGAGCTATAAATAGAGCGGTGATGGCAGGAGGGGGAAGCTGGTCCTGTCTGTTGAATCCTGTTTATTCTGCATTCCAGCCCCAAACATTCAGCACCACTGGCAGCTGCTACACACTGGCGCCAGCACACCCAGCCTTGACCAGGGGTCGGTCATCACCTTTTACGGACACGAGTGGGGCTCAACCATTCCTTTCTTTACCAGACGATTTCGTAACAAAACAACGGATTCGTCAAGCAACAGTGGACATTTTTCATCGTCATAAATATCAACATCCTCATCATTCTTAACATCAGCAGTCTCTGACCCTAATGGACCTAGGGTCTTGTCATGACATCACCCGATTCCTCGACCTTTCTGTACTTATTTGACAGATACCTGAGACTTATTTGACATACAGGTCTTATTCATTTATATAGGAAGTCAAGAGCTATAAATGTCGCCCCATGGTCCCCGAGTAAACAGCGATGGTGAGTCAATGTGAAGTGACTTTTCTTTGATAAAAGAAATAAACGAGTTGATGTCACTGACGAGCTGTAGAGGAGAGACGACGGAATCGGTGCAAGACTGTATTTACAAGATATTTCTCATGCCAGGATGTCAGACAACTCAACCATCATCGCTTCAAAAACAACAACAACAACAACAACAACTACCCTGCCAGTCAGTGGCATCCTTGGTGTACAGCGAGCAGACGACAGATGGTGTTTTCTGTCATCGACAGACTGTTTACCCAGCTCCACAAATCTTTTTCACCTCTTATGTCTCTTTTTCTGTCTTGTGTGTCGGTTGAAATGTAGTTTACCTACAATAGCTCTTATCATCAACATCATAAACATCAACAACAAACACGAAATAACAAAAAATAAAGAGCAATGAACATTACTTGCAGTCGACCTGACTGATCGACTTCTCCCAGCAGACGGAGACCTGAGACCTTTAACCCTGGTAGTCCTGGCACTCGGCTACACTCCTGTCCACACATTTGAAAGGACTATCCACACTGTCCCCACTATCCATACTATCCACACTATCCACACTGTCCACACTATCCAGCCCTGACATCCGAGTGTCGCACACAATACACACTGTAGGTCTGGTGGACACAGCAGGTAGCAGGAGTGACCAGGCTACACGGTGATCCTAGGCACAGGCGGTCATCCTGACCCCACCGGGTGGTAATCCTTAGTGTGACAGGAAGATACCCTGGGGTAGAACTATGTAACCCCAGGATATAAACATTACAACCCTTAGCCGCAGCGTCCGTCGGGACACACGCTGGTGTTGATGGTGTCGCTCCTACAGCTGTAGGTGGCTGGTTAACTACAACACAAGGATGCTACCCAATAACACCCTCATTACCATCATCATCAACAACAACAACAACAAATAACCAAACAAAGATGATGAACGGTGCGCGGAGATATTCACCTTCAATCGTCCGGGTGGCGGTGAGGCCCAGACAAGCGGGTGGACTACTGCAGACAAGACGCCAGGGGCCTTAAGCAATACCTGTACTTCCCTTCTCCCCCACGCACTCCCCACACTCCCCACACACACCCCCACACCTCGCTTTTCTCCAACAGCTTCCACCACATCGGCACCAACGCCGATCGCACGCCTCGCCCTTTGGTGCAGGCTTGGCAGCGCCTGGAGCACGCGGCGTGCAGGTGGATGGCGTCACGTGATGCGGCAGCAATGCGCCACTGCAGCAGGAGGCGGCGGGCCGCAAATACTTTGGAAATGACTTCAACTGCAGCACCCTCCTCCGCCTCCCCCTCCTCCTGGCCAGGCAGAGCCCCACCTGTGTGCGGCAGTCATCACAGCAACTGTCAGCCTCCACACAGGTGAGACTGTAGCACTGCGGACATCGTAGCACCAGCCAGTGTAACGGCGGTCAGTGTAACAGCAGTAACGGCGGCCAGTGTAACAGCGGACACCGTAACAGCTGACAGTGTAACAGGGTCAGTGTAACAGCGGCCAGTGGCCACGTGTCGTGAGCTCAATTCACTCAACTGTTGGAACAGTTTTTGACGGTTGCTGCACTGGCCCTCCATCTCTACACGCCGGGTGTTTTCGAGGCAGGCGTGTGAGGCCTTGCAATCCTCTGGCAGCAGGTAGTCGGGGTGGGAGGCTGCAGGTAAAGGCGGGGTGCTGGTGTAGGGGTGGCAGTGCGCGGTGTGTAAGAGGTCTAGCTACCCCACCCACCCTACACCCTACACCCACCCCACAGCCCACATCTCACCCACCCCACATCTTGCGAAGCTGAAACAGGAGGATGTTCAGTGTTTCCTGAGGGCTACCTGTGGCTGTCTACATGGTGCATGATGTGTGCGAACTGCGGATTGTGTGGATCCTGTGGACTGTGTGGATCCTGTGGACTGTTGGTTCAGGATGCTGTGTACTCGTCACGCGAGCACTTGTCTGAGTGGGAGCAGCTGTCGGGACATGGCGACCCCCGGGACGTGTGAGTGCTGACCGAGGGCGAGCAGAGTGTGGTGTGCAGACGATGTGTAGAGGTCACGTGAATCTGTGGGTGTGACGGGTACTCAGACCACGTGAATACAGACTTGTCGGCCCCGCAACAGTCACGAGTATAAGTAACCTACCTGGTCTCTGCTGTCCGAGTGTCTACAGGTGAGGTTAGCACCGACAGACAGGTGTCGTCCTAACTCACTGGTCAGAGGTCAGAGGTGATGATAGTAAGTGGACACCACTCACTCACTCACTCACTCACACACTCACACAAACACTCACACACACACTCGCACTCACACACACTCACACACACACACTCGCACACACACACGCACTCTCTGACACGCAGGCTGACCCTGACAGACGGTCCTCTGTGGACGGATCTTGAAGACTGGGCGCGGGGTCAGGTCGTCGACCTCTGCCGCCGTGAGGACACCGCTGACGTCACTGTCGTAGGAGCTGAGGGAAGCGTAGTCCGCTGTAGACACAAACACAAAGGTCAGCGTCACCAGCGAGTTCACCAAGTCATTTCCCAGCTCAGTCCATCGGTGATGTCAGCACCTCATCCCCCTCTCTCTCTCTCACACACACAGTGTACTGACCGGCTGGTCAGGTCGTCACCACTGCCACACTGTCACACTGTCACACAGCACTGTCACACTGTCACACAGCACTGTCACACTGTCACAGTGTCACATAGCACTGTCACAAACACTGTCACTCTGTCACACAGCACTGTCACAGTGTCACACAGCACTGTCACACCACACATTCAGGACACGACCAACACAGCAGACCGCTACTGCCTCATCAGCCTGTGCCAACGGTTTCACATCTTTCTTGTCTGACATGACCTGATTACTTGTCCAACATTGGTCTCTTGCCAGAGGCAGCAAACACGTAAACAAATACGAAAATAAATAAGAACTGTCTTGCTTCGTCCCTTAGTAAACAAGACCAAAACACAAAGCAGTCCAGTTGATCGGCAAGACAAACACCGAGACTGTGGCGACCTCAGGTACACCTTGTGGACAAACAACATCATAAACAACCAGACAACAATCTACACTGTGTGGAGACAGCCAGCACAAACATCTACACCTTTTTGTGACTAACATCTTCACCTTGATGTCTAGCATGCCTTCTCGCCATCACAAACACCAGTCTCACATCTCACCATCACACACACATGTCCAGTCTCACATCTCACCATCTCACACACCTGTCCTGTCTCACATCTCACCATCTCACACACCTGTCCAGTCTCACATCTTGCCATCACACACACCTGTCCTGTCTCACATCTCACCATCTCACACACCTGTCCAGTCTCACATCTTGCCATCACACACACCTGTCCAGTCTCACATCTTGCCATCACACACACATGTCCAGTCTAACATCTCACCATCACACACACCTGTCCAGTCTCACATCTTGCCATCACACACACCTGTCCAGTCTAACATCTCGCCATCACACACACCTGTCCAGTCTAACATCTCGCCATCACACACACCTGTCCAGTCTCACATCTCACCATCACACACACCTGTCCTGTCTAACATCTCGCCATCACACACACCTGTCCAGTCTAACATCTCGCCATCACACACACCTGTCCAGTCTCACATCTCACCATCACACGCACCTGTCCAGTCTCACATCTCACCATCACAAACACCTGTCCAGTCTCACATCTCGCCATCACACACACCTGTCCAGTCTAACATCTCGCCATCACACACACCTGTCCAGTCTCACATCTCACCATCACAAACACCTGTCCAGTCTCACATCTCGTCATCACACACACCTGTCCAGTCTAACATCTCACCATCGGTCATCGTGCGGTCGGTGTCGGAGTCAGTGAGGGCGACATGGGGGGCAGCCACGTCCTCAGGGGTCGCCACCTTCTTCTTAGGAGGAGGGGAGGCGGGGGTCTCTTCTGGGTCATCCGGAGTTGTCTTCTCAGGCATAACGTCTGTGTCCTCCACACCTTCAAACACACACACGCACAGATCCTGGGTCATAGTGACATCACACGTGTCAGTAACTGTCATACAGTGACGTCAAGATTTCAAACACTGACACCGACAGAAGTACACCGCAGACTACAGGGTGGGGCTCATGTACCGATACCGACATGTCATGCACTGTGTCTGTGTCACATGTCATGCACTGTGTCTGTGTCACATGCCATGCACTGTGTCTGTGTCACGTACTGTGTCTGTGTCACGTGTCATGCCCTGTGTCTGTGTCACGTGTCATGCACTGTGTCTGTGTCACATGCCATGCACTGTGTCTGTGTCACGTACTGTGTCTGTGTCACGTGTCATGCACTGTGTCTGTGTCACATGCCATGCACTGTGTCTGTGTCACGTGTCATGCACTGTGTCTGTGTCACATGCCATGCACTGTGTCTGTGTCACGTGTCATGCATTGTGTCTGTGTCACATGCTATGTACTGTGTCTGTGTCACATGCCATGTACTGTGTCTGTGTCACATGTCATGCACTGTGTCTGTGTCACATGCCATGCACTGTGTCTGTGTCACGTACTGTGTCTGTGTCACGTGTCATGCACTGTGTCTGTGTCACATGCCATGTACTGTGTCTGTGTCACATGCCATGCACTGTGTCTGTGTCACATGTCATGCACTGTGTCTGTGTCACATGCCATGTACTGTGTCTGTGTCACATGTCATGTACTGTGTCTGTGTCACATGCCATGTACTGTGTCTGTGTCACATGCCATGTACTGTGTCTGTGTCACATGTCATGTACTGTGTCTGTGTCACATGCCATGCACTGTGTCTGTGTCACATGTCATGCACTGTGTCTGTGTCACATGTCATGCACTGTGTCTGTGTCACATGTCATGCACTGTGTCTGTGTCACGTACTGTGTCTGTGTCACGTGTCATGCACTGTGTCTGTGTCACATGCCATGCACTGTGTCTGTGTCACGTGTCATGCACTGTGTCTGTGTCACATGCCATGTATTGTGTCTGTGTCACGTGTCATGCACTGTGTCTGTGTCACATGCATGCATTGTGTCTGTGTCACATGCCATGCACTGTGTCTGTGTCACGTACTGTGTCTGTGTCACGTGTCATGCCTGTGTCTGTGTCACGTGTCATGCACTGTGTCTGTGTCACATGCCATGCACTGTGTCTGTGTCACGTACTGTGTCTGTGTCACGTGTCATGCACTGTGTCTGTGTCACATGCCATGCACTGTGTCTGTGTCACGTGTCATGCACTGTGTCTGTGTCACATGCCATGCATTGTGTCTGTGTCACATGCCATGCACTGTGTCTGTGTCACGTACTGTGTCTGTGTCACGTGTCATGCCCTGTGTCTGTGTCACGTGTCATGCACTGTGTCTGTGTCACATGCCATGCACTGTGTCTGTGTCACGTACTGTGTCTGTGTCACGTGTCATGCACTGTGTCTGTGTCACATGCCATGCACTGTGTCTGTGTCACGTGTCATGCACTGTGTCTGTGTCACATGCCATGTATTGTGTCTGTGTCACTGCCATGTACTGTGTCTGTGTCACATGCCATGTACTGTGTCTGTGTCACATGCCATGCATTGTGTCTGTGTCACATGCCATGCACTGTGTCTGTGTCACGTACTGTGTCTGTGTCACGTGTCATGCCCTGTGTCTGTGTCACGTGTCATGCACTGTGTCTGTGTCACATGCCATGCACTGTGTCTGTGTCACGTGTCATGCACTGTGTCTGTGTCACATGCCATGTATTGTGTCTGTGTCACATGCCATGTACTGTGTCTGTGTCACATGCCATGTACTGTGTCTGTGTCACATGCCATGCATTGTGTCTGTGTCACATGCCATGCACTGTGTCTGTGTCACGTACTGTGTCTGTGTCACGTGTCATGCACTGTGTCTGTGTCACATGCCATGCACTGTGTCTGTGTCACGTGTCATGCACTGTGTCTGTGTCACATGCCATGCACTGTGTCTGTGTCACGTGTCATGCACTGTGTCTGTGTCACATGCCATGCACTGTGTCTGTGTCACGTGTCATGCATTGTGTCTGTGTCACATGCTATGTACTGTGTCTGTGATGTACTGTGTCTGTGTCACATGCCATGCACTGTGTCTGTGTCACATGTCATGCACTGTGTCTGTGTCACGTGTCATGCACTGTGTCTGTGTCACATGCCATGTACTGTGTCTGTGTCACATGCCATGCATTGTGTCTGTGTCACATGCCATGCATTGTGTCTGTGTCACGTGTCATGCATTGTGTCTGTGTCACATGCCATGTACTGTGTCTGTGTCACATGCCATGCACTGTGTCTGTGTCGCGTGTCATGCACTGTGTCTGTGTCACATGTCATGCACTGTGTCTGTGTCACATGCCATGCACTGTGTCTGTGTCACGTGTCATGCACTGTGTCTGTGTCACATGTCATGCACTGTGTCTGTGTCCGTGTCACATGCCATGCACTGTGTCTGTGTCACGTGTCATGCACTGTGTCTGTGTCACGTGTCATGCACTGTGTCTGTGTCACATGCCATGCACTGTGTCTGTGTCACGTGTCATGCACTGTCTGTGTCACATGCCATGCACTGTGTCTGTGTCACATGCCATGCACTGTGTCTGTGTCACGTGTCATGCACTGTGTCTGATGTGTTCACACGTGTTCATTGCGAGTGTTGCCGTGTGTGCAGGGCTTGTTGTGTCAAGGGTCAGCACTAACCTAGAGCCTTGAGGAGTTCCCGCAGGTCCCTACACCAGGCCTGTCTGCTGGCGCCGTGACGTGTCTGCACCGTCAGCTTGGCCCCCGTGGCCCCCGCGCCCCACAGCTCCAACCTTCGCTCGTCCTCCCTCACCTGCTCCTTCACCTTCACCTTCTGCAGCTGCAGCAGAAATGTACTACGTCAGCCAGACACCTGTGATGTCACGGGCAGCGTGACGTGACGTCAGAGGATGAAGAGTACGAAGTTCACCAAACCTCGCTCCATCGCGCCGCACCGCGTCCGGGGACTGACAGCAGGCGGCGACTGCTCGTCACGTGATGCCTGTCACGTGACATGGCCCTCTACACGTCACAAGCGCGCGTGCATCGCGTGCACCTAGGTTACCAGCAGGTACAGTGCTGAGGCAGCAAAGTAACTGATGAGGAGGCAGAAACGCTCGCTGTGTAGCAACACCAGATGTTGTATTGTCAGTGTCAGACACTAGGGTCAAAGGTAAAGTATGCCACAGATCACAACACGTGACACTGATGTGAATAACCAGTCTCAGTTCTGCGTCAGGGCCGCCATCTAGCCCTCGGACTATCAGAATCAAAAACCTGACATTAATTTAAAACAAGAAGCAAGAGGTAATCACAGTTTCTTCGTTTTCATCGTGAACCACGATTACTGAGTTTTTAATGAACTCACAGGTTCACGGGGTCACACATATGCTAATGACGGGGTCACTGACCTCTGTGTGTTGTGCACAGAATTGTGTTTAAACTGTTAGAGATGGAAATCTCATGAAACAGCAAGATGATTTCGGGGCGGAAATGACAATAATATTGAAACTAGATATTATAATACTACAGTTGTATAGCCACACACATCGTAGCCATGCTGGTAACCATGACTACGCATCTCTATTTACTTTCCGCCCGCTGATGTTGGTCAACATGACGGACACCTTGCTGTGCTCTCTGTGTCCAGCAAATACACATGTCAACAACGCGACTCCAACTGACAACACACACAGCTGATGATGACAGACATGCTGTGGACTGACACTGACAAACACGATATTGACTGACATGACAGGCATGCTGTGGACTGACACTGACAAACACGATATTGACTGACATGACAGGCATGCTGTGGACTGACACTGACAAACACGATATTGACTGACATGACAGGCATGCTGTGGACTGACACTGACAAACACGATATTGACTGACATGACAGACATACTGTGGACTGACACTGACAAACACGATATTGACTGACATGACAGGCATGCTGTGGACTGACACTGACAAACACGATATTGACTGACATGACAGGCATGCTGTGTACTGACACTGACAAACACGATATTTGACTGACATGACAGGCATGCTGTGGACTGACACTGACAAACACGATATTGACTGACATGACAGGCATGCTGTGGACTGACACTGACAAACACGATATTGACTGACATGACAGGCATGCTGTGTACTGACACTGACAAACACGATATTGACTGACATGACAGGCATGCTGTGGACTGACACTGACAAACACGATATTGACTGACATGACAGGCATGCTGTGTACTGACACTGACAAACACGATATTGACTGACATGACAGGCATGCTGTGTACTGACACTGACAAACACGATATTGACTGACATGACAGACATGCTGTGTACTGACACTGAAGATGTGTGTTGACAAGAATAATCATACACGCTGACAGACACACTGTATACTGACGCTGACAGACATGCTGCTTACTGAGTGTGAACTACACGGTGTGTACTGTCAAGGTGTACACATCACACGCTGCTTACCTCAGCTTCACCTCTCCGCCATTTCCACAGCCCCGGGGTGGCAGCGCCTCGCACGCCTCTACAGACCGGGTGTGGGGCGGTCCTGGCACCCGACTCACCGAGACGCAAGGAGTCACAAACGATCGTTCGGTTTTGTTGTTGCTTTCTGGTTTTAGTGGGATTTTTTTCTCTTTTTTTTTTTTTTTTTTTTCAGTCCAAGTGCCTAAACTCTGCAAGTGCACGTTCACGGGAGCCGGAAATGGCTGCTCGCTGATGTGAACGGCCTTGACACACCGCCACCTGGAGTTAAAGGTCAGGTAAGGCCAGAAAATCGCCGCTCAGCGAAGTGCACCACCAGCAGCAAGTGAGCTGATTACAGGTGAGCTAATTACAGGTGAGCTAATTACACAGCACTGACTGCACACAGCACTGACTGTCTTGCTAGTTCCCAGCCTCCGTTACTTGCTGTCCCAGGATACATCACTCAGCCAGCATCAGCCTTCAACCCTGGTCACCCGGGGTAAAACCATTTCGCCTCCTGATTTCTGCCCCTCTCCATCCTACCTCTCCCCCTCCACGCTTTGGTTAGCAGCTGCGTCACTGAGATGCTGAGCAGGTGCACTGACTGACTGACACACCAGTAACCAGACTGAGCAGGTGCACTGACTGACTGACTGACTGACACCAGCAACTACAGACAGCAGCACAAATAAAGCTCTCGGCACCTCGGACGCTGGAAGTACGCCCCCAGTGTTCAGACCTTGGCTCATGGCGACTATTTGCCGACCTCTAGGGTAGAAGATGTAGTTTCCGCATAGCTTGTCGGTAGTGTAGACATAGTGTAGACATAGTGTAGACATTGTGTAGAGATTTCTTAGCTTTGAGACCAGGTAGCCAGAGCCTGGCCTGTAGACGGGTAGACAGTAGTCAAAGCAGCGCGTGTTCGTCTCCCTGCTCATCTCCTCGCTCTCTCTGTCTGTGTGTGTGCATGCGCGTGTCTGCTCGAGTGAACACACGTCTGTCACGTCTGAACACACGTCTGTCACGTGCAGCCAGAGCTGAAGACCTCAGATGTCCAGCAAAGTGTGTGTCATGTGGCGGTGGTACATGACGTCACGTGTGGAGGGGGGAGACGTCACCTTCACACTCACCTCAGTCAGGTGGGGGATGGGGGAGTGACTGCACGTGAGCACGCGCGTACCAGAGGGGGCTGCAGGGTGACGAGGTGAGTGAGGGGGCGCTGCGTGCTGGCGGTTGATGAGTGAACGACCCCAGCATGTTTTCGGCGTTACACACCGCAACGCCCGCAACATGGGCAATAACTCTCCCTCTCCTCCTCCTCCTCCTCCTCCTCCTCCTACCCCCACCCACACACACACACACGTCTCTCGCATGTGAGCACAGACACGCATTGAGACATACATTGACATAGACAAACACACAGACAGACACGCATGGAGACAAACATCGAGAGGGTCAAATACAAATACTGAGACAGACAACATTAGCGCAGACTTTGTGGGTAGCTGAGTCACGTGACGTCACTACTAGTCCCACACCCAGTCTTCACAGCAACTGCCACAAGTTACAAACTACTTTATTTCATGGGGTGGCACTCAGACTGAAGACTGCTTTACATTGTAGGGTGAGAGTTCAAAGACTGGTGCCTCATGGCCCCACCTCTCCATCTGCTGCGTGTGACTGATGACAGACTACCCTCCCTGTGTGTGACTGTGTGTGACTGAAGCCCTGTGCTGATGTCACCGACCACCCTCCCTGTGTGTGACTGTGCGACTGGCGCCCTCTAGTAAGGAGTTCAGCCAGAATTCTCTCACCTGCACAACGTCCTTGACGAGGTAGACAGCGGGATCCTGCTGAGACTCGGTGCGCTTGGTCTTGGTGACCAGCAGCTTGTCCCGGAAGAGGAAAAGATGGCGGTCCTTGCCGCGACCGCCGCTTACCTCCCCGTCCCAGACGATGACGTCATCCTGAGAGAAGGGTGCAGCCCGTTACTTTCCGTTACTGCTGCTACCTCCCCACCCCACACACCCCTCACACCCCCATATATCATCACAGACAGCAGCCCACACGTGACGTGTTTCCCATTCCACACAACTGCTCATCTCACTTTTCTCGAGGTCAGCTCTACCTGAGGGCGGTGCCCATCTCCTCTCCCTCGCTGCCTCACCTTCCCCAACCCTCTATGCCTCTATGGAGTCAGGTACCCATTGCCGCCAGGTGGGTGGACTGGGGGAAGTTTACTGCCCTACACGGGTATCCAACCAGCCCACCTGAGACCGGACGGCAGCGCTGTACCCACGTCCCCAAGTTAGTACTAGCAAGGGAGGTAAGTTGATAACATGTCTACCTCCTGGTGGTGGGCGTGTCTGACAGTTTAGTTAGGGAGGGAAGTCAGTTATGTAACATGACAACGTCGTGGGGTATTTTTAGAATATACTTTGTCTTAGTTCCCAGCAAGCCTTACGTGACGTATGAGTTGGCCGAGACTGGTGACGTCTTCGCACAGCCCCTGTATGTTGCGCAAGAGCTGACGATGTTGCACCTGTCGCTGGATGTCGGCCAGCATGGTGATGGCCCTCACGAGTGACGTGCCGTCCTCGCCAGCACGCACAGTGTAACGCAGGATGTCACGCAGCAGCCCCTGGTACGTCACCAGGCGGTCGAGCGGCGCGCGCAGCAGGCGACTGAAGGTCAGCTCCGACTCACCGATAGAGCGGCTGTACTCCTGCGATACACATCGACATGGGCGAGCATCACCAGCAGGTGCTCACCAGTGTATTGTCAACTGTAGTACTAAGGCAGCTCTAGACAAAGCTGCTACTGGTGACTAACTTTGCTTGTAACAAACACACGAATACGCTTTGAGAAGTCTGCTTACTGTAAATATTCTTTAAAGTTACCCTTGATATCATAATATCTGTATACAGATTGTTAGGTCATAGCTCGTACAGCAGACTATTGGCATCATAAATACTGTGTTATTACACATTTCTACGCTATCTAATCTGTTTCGTAACAAATGTTCTACACGGTATGTAATCTGTTCTATCTCTGTGCTAATTTTCAAGATCCAGGTACATGAACTTCGTGTTTTTCCAGGTATCTTATATGCTTGGCACGAACAGAGACTTGCGAACGTCAGCAATGAGAGGATGAGGCAGACATGTTGAAACTTTAAACATCCTTAACCTTTCCTTCATTCTTCTAAGCGACCGAACCTGGCTGTGGTCAAGTAGCTAAATTCAATCATCACAAAGTTACAAGGTGTTCATTAACCTGTCCGTACAATACTTTAACATCACGTGACTGGTGAAGTCTAACTCTGACCTTTAAGAACTCCTGAGCTTCCTCGTCGTCGAGGTAAGCAGCTGAGGTCACGTGATCGGTCCAGTAAGCCACGTACATGCTGAACTTCTTCTCCTGTTGAACAAATGGCAGCACCACACGTCAGCTCCTACATATACACATGGCGCATGCTGAGCTCCCTTGCTACAAGTACCCGCCCACACCATTCACCTGTCACAGCTACCCACCTTGATCAGGAAGCAGTCACCCACTGTGGCGGGGGTGGTAGCAGACGCCTGCAGCACGTTGACAAAGACCCTGGACAAGAGGCACAGGTCAGCGTGACGTCACCATTGTACACTGCACTCAATCCTATACATTACACTCATTGACCCTCAGAGCCACGGCTTTACATTCCGCCTGCAAATCTTGGATTTTGTTAGAGAGGGACAGAATGCAGACCCTCGCCATGTTTCCATCGCTTCTGTAATTACAATACTTTTGGGGGAAAAAATATTTTTCTTATTTTATAGAATATGCCGATCCTAAAATCCTACTTGTCTGTCTGTTTGTCTGTCTGTCTCCCTATATGCACAGTAATTGTTCCTTCAACACACGACTAATAGGTGGGGGGAGGTAGAAGCTGGCTGGAGCAGACACTGGGGGGTGTCTATCTGGGGGCAAGGGAGATCAGCGAGGAGTAGACAGGGAGAGAATACTGAGGACAGGGTCGTCGTACTCGCGATGGAAGTCGAGGATGTCGCTGAGGTTGGAGAAGATGAGGTCCCTCTTGTCTCGCAGCACAGCGGGCGTCGTGCGGCGGCCCAGCTTCTTGTAGTAGGAGTCCAGCAGCTGCTGCAGGTCCCGCACGTACTCTCGCTCGCTCTCCAGCAGCTCCGTCACGGCGTACCTGCAATACGTCACATGCAGCATGTAACGCCTAGTGTGTGACCCACAGCCTGCTGTAACGTGTGACGTGTAGCACTGCTGTAAGCAGCCTGTGACGTGCATCATGTCACTTCATAGTGCGATCTTACTATGAATAATGACGTCACTGCCATGCAACCTGTAACACGTGATCTGAGACATGTGACCTGTAGCTGTGATCTGACACGTAGCCTGCAACATGTGACCTGTAACACGTGACCTGTAATGATGCCCTAAAGCGACTGCAACATCAGACGGTGTACAGGTGGCTAGAAGCACAAATGTGTCTTTGAAGTCACTTTCCGATCCTGGAAGTTGTTTACTGGGATGTTGTGATCGATTATTAATTAATTAAGCAGCGACCCTCCTCCCTCACCTCAATCGCTTCCTCCCTTCTCCCTATACCCTCATTGCCCCAAGCTCCACATCCCACAGTTAGAGATCACCTCAAGGTGGAAGCACTTTCCCTTCCAAAATCATCATCATCATCAATCATCAATCATTAATCATCATCATCATCATCATCATCATCATCTATTAATATTCAGCGAGCAGATACAGCCGACAACATATGTTAACATCTATGTTAATGTTGTATTTTATATTCAGTTAGTGTCATAGTGTCAACACTCCATACCAGCATCACTGGTGTAAAGGAAGCTCAATACACATTGTGCTCATCCAAGACGACGAGTATGTCACAGACACAATCAATGTATCACTGCCATGCACACAGGTCAACAAAACAGTAAACAAATCAGCTGACCTTGCTCCACACCACTCAACTCGCTCAAAGAGTGCAGAGTGCAATTAAAAAATAAAAGTAGTGATTGAACGAAAAATAGGAGAGAGGCATCTGTACATTGTGTACACTGAGACTTGTATTACAAACACAAGCAGCACAACAACACAACATGTCACACAGCATGTCACACAACATGTCACACAACATGTCACACAACATGCAGCTTGTGTGACAAGAAAGATGCAGCCATCATTCTGTCCTATCTATCAGTCCGCAAATCATTTTACCTGATGTCAACAAGTCTACATATTTACACCCTCCTACATGTAAACATTTCTACAAACAAAATGGTGTGACGGCATCGACAACACTCAAAATACTACCTACACCACGGTATCTCTAGCTAGGGCAAAGTACAGGATAATGTCACGTGACAATGCAGACTGGGGTAAAATACAGGATAAATCAAAACTGGCTTTAAAAATGATTTTTAAACAAATTCAAAAAGAAACTAAGTGTGGAGAGAGCCAGGACAACCCAGGAGACAGTGAAGAACTGAAGACAACCAAAGAGACAACCAAAGAGACAGGTGTGTTCAGACAGGTGTGTTCAGACAGGTGTGTTCAGACAGGTGTGTTCAGACAGGCGTGTCGTGCACCACACCTACACAAGGTCTATTTCACCAAATAAAGAAACTCCTTGTGGACGCTGCACAAGTCCAACAAAAGAAATTAATGTCAAAGGCGCCAAACATCGCCATACTGCATGCACCTGTGCTACCACTCACTCCGCTGACAGCGCCGCCTTCTGCTCGTCATCATCATCATCATGGCTACAAAGAAGAAAAATAAAAACTGAAGGAAAGAATTCATTACACGTGAAACGTACTGGTGACATACATCCTTCAGTTCATGATATACATCTTTACGTAGGTCGAGAGCAGACCAGGGCAAGGGGCGGCCCTCGGGCCGCATCCGGCCCGCCTCCTGTCTCTGACCGGCCCTCCCGCTGGCCCGCCCGCCAGTATATATACTATATATACAGTATTGGGTAAAACTGATTTAACTATATTAGTCCGGCCCTCTAAAACTATCCCAATTTCTCATGCGACCCCTTTGTAAAATTAATTGCCCACCCCTGGTGTAGAGGATTACCCTGACCTGCACTGGACGTGTACATGAAAGAGGAATTGTACTGATGCTCGACAAAGTAAACACGCCAGTAACGACAATCATTTTGGACTCGAAAGCATCAAGGGTTCCGGTCGACCAAAAAAAAGCTTTGATGTCACTCGAGAGACCGGCAAAGATAAGGAAGACATGGAAGGAAGGTACAAGGAGGAGACAATGTCGGGGACAGTCAAGTGGTGAGATGCAGGAGGCGAGAAACACGCTAGAGAGTCTCAGCAAGGGCGGACAATCTACCTTCTTTTGAGGGTGGCCTCTTGTTGTTTGTTGGAGATTGCAGGACGTCCTCCCTGAAGACCTCCCTCGTCGATCTCCTGGCCAGTGGGGCGGACTGGTCTTGGCCTCCAGGTAAGCCGGCGGCACCCACACCTGCCTGGCAGGACAAGTCTTGGTGGGGCGAGTCTGTACCAGCCAGCGGTCACACCGCTCCATGTCCATCACCTCCACCAGTTGACCCTCCGTCAGTCGCCGCTCCTCCATCGGGTCCGAGGGCGTGGATGGTGGCGAGGTGTAGTCAGCAGCCACCACGTACAGCGGGAAATTCTGTGAAAATACGAGTGTGTCCACTTTGTGTGGCCGCTTACTGGACAGTGTTGGCAGCTTAACTTTCGATGCATGTAAACATCTAATTTCGTCACTTTCATCTGATCTTAAATATAATGAACACACTTTCCACCAATTCGTATATCTTTTCATTTTATTCATGCACTATCAGTCCATTTCATCTTTCCCTTGACCTATGAACTGCTGCTCACATTCAGCTCGTCTGGCACCAAGACATGTTCACAGTATGTTGATAATTGTGTTCATATTTACATTCACCTCGTCATTGAATTGGTGTTCATATTCATACCTCCCTCAGTCGCACTCTGTCTTCATCCTCGGACGTGTCCACCCACTCGCCGGTCAGACGCACGCTCAGCGGTCGAGAAGGTTTGACGTCACGTGCCCTGGCTGTCCGCTCTGATGACGTCACAAGCAAGACGAGAGAGGTCATCAGAAGAAAGACAGCGAGGAAAAGGTCAACAACACAGACGGAGATCATCAGACGAAGACGTCAATAGCAGAACAAGAAGCAGAGATCGTGACAGAGAGAGAGAGAGAGAGGCTGTCACGTGACGTCTGAGACAGGCTGTGCACGTGCAGCAGGTGAGGGGCGAGACAGCGGATGGTCAGTGAGGCTGAAGACGAGAGAGAGAGAAAAGACAAAGCCGGACAGCAGGCTGTGAGCTTGTCACTGTGTGAAGCTCGTGAGGTCGTCAAGATTACTGCAGTTGACTGCTGCGTGGTGTGTCTCAACAACCCCCTACACGTGTAGCTCTGCCTGTAAGGCTACTGTTGTTGTCATTGCTGTAGTGACATGTGTCAGCGTGACACAGCCACCTACACGTGTAGCTCTGCCTGTAAGACTACCGTTGTTGTCATTGCTGTCAGGCTGTAGTGACATGTGTCAGCGTGACACACCCCCTACACGTGTAGCTCTGCCTGTAAGGCTACTGCTGTCAGGCTGAAGTCCAATGTTTCAAAAGAATTCTTGACAAGCACGTGGCCTTCACTTACCTGTACTTTCACCTTCCTCCTCTTCCCGCACTGCTCTCAGGTAGGCGGAGGGCACAAAGCACACCTGTTGCACAGGACAGGTGACAAGGTTTCATTAACGGAGTCACATCAAACATCAAAGAAACAATTTCTAGATGATGGAGGCGACTATCAGTGCCCCTCGCTGCTTTACAATCTGTGATTGACGAATGGCTTTGGTGACATCACCTGATGACAGTGATCACATGTCACGACGCTGACATTATTGCTCGTCAGTCTACAGCAGGTTGTCAGCTTGAGTCGTGACAGGATTGTGGGCACGCAGCCACTGTCTACCCCAGGGTGTGCTGAGGGTCGCAGACACCCGCTTATGAACACCCAGTCATCCTCCCTGCCTCCCACCGCTCACTCTCACCATTCCCGAGAAATGACGAGACTGTGTGCGTTGTGTGTGTGTCTGTGTAATATGTGTGTGTGTGTGTGTGTGTGTGTGTGTGTGTGTGTGTGTGTGTGTGTGTGTGTCTGTGTAATGTGTGTTGTGTGTGTGTTCTGTGTAATGTTTGTGTGTGTGTGTGTGTGTGTGTGTGTGTGTGTGTGTGTGTGTCTGTGTAATGTGTGTGTGTGTGTCTGTGTGTGTGTCTGTGTAATGTCTGTGTGTGTGTGTGTGTGTTGTGTGTGTGTGTGTGTGTCTGTGTAATGTGTGTGTGTTTGTTTGTTTGTGTGTTTCTGTGTGTGTGTGTGTGTGTGTGTGTGTGTGTGTGTGTGTGTGTGTGTGTGTGTGTGCGTGTTCGCGCTGTGTATGTGTGCTCGTAGGTAAGGATGGATGCTGCTGCTGTCTGTTGTGTCACGTGTCATAGTCATATCATAGTGCCATCCGTAATATTGCTTTATGGCCTAGTGCCATGTCTCTGTCATGATATCGTGCTGCCTCTGGAATGTCATGACACAGAACTGAATGGCACTTGAGTCCTCAGACGATGCAGGTTCCGCTGCCAGCACTGACTCAGTGACATTGTCACAGACGGACATGATGTCGCCGTTGTTTTAGTTGTAATGCCAGTGTGATGGTATACTGTGTTTGCTGTTGTGTGCAGGCAACACTCGCCATGACATGACACTGTGTCACGTACTGACAGTGTTTCTACAGACACCTGTCCGACTCAGAGTGCAGACCTGGCTTCACCTGCCGACTCACCTGGTCCTTCTGGTTCCGTCTACGGACCAACCACACTCCGCTCCTCTGACGCGAGTCCAGCACCTCCACCACCTCCCCCGCCGCCAGGGTCACGAGCGTATCGTCATCCACGTACGTCTGTAGCACGGTGTAGCCCCGTAGAAACAGGTCCTGCAGCAGCGACAACACACACAGCACTTACAGCAGCGACAGCACATGCAGCACTTACAGCAGCGACAGTGACTACAGCAGCAACAGCACATACAGCCACGACATCACATACAGCAATGACAGCACTTACAGCAGCGACAGTACATACAGCACTTACAGCAGTGACAGTGACTACAGCAGCAACAGCACATACAGCAATGACAGCACTTACAGCAGCGACAGTACATACGGCACTTACAGCACTTGTAGTACTGTACAGCAAGGTCAGGGGGCAAGTGACAGTACATAGAGCACTAACAAGCAAGGTCAGAGGTCAAGAGAGTGCACACAGCGCCGTGCAGTGGTCAGTCTGTGCACCAGTTGGCGCCACACCTTGTAAACAGCTTCACACAAAGTAAACAGTAAACACTAGTTGTAGCTGCTTCGTGCAGACTCCTGACGCCCGCCAGGGTTTCTGTGTCATGGAGGTCACGTGAGGGTCTGTGTAACCTGTGGCCACGTGGCCGTTACACGTGACCTGTAACATGCAGGTCGTGGCGCCCTCTGGTCACTCTTGGATTTCTCTGACTTGTTGTGAACTACCTTGTCTCTCGATACACACTGGTGTGCACGTCGGCCCACAGCTTCAAAACATGGAGTGCCAACCGACACTGGCACCCTGGTCGTCATGTCCGGTCAGTGACGTCACAGCACGCAAAGAGATGTGGAGCGCGCACACACACACTCTCACTCTCCCACACACACTCTCACAAACTGTCTCCCACACACACACTCTCACAAACTGTCTCCCACACACACACACTCACAAACTGTCACTTCACACATACATACTCTCTCACACACACACTCACAAACTGTCTTACACACACACACACTCACTCTCCCACACACACTCACAAACTGTCTTACACACACATACACACTCTATCACACAGAGGACTGAGAGAAATGAAGAGTACAACCATGCACAGAGAGAAATAAGGAGTACACACCATGCACACACACACACACAAGGACTGCATGCATGACACTGATGTCCGCTCACTGCATGCTCACATAAACACAAGCACAACAAATAAAAGAGATTTAATGTCTTTGATTCTCTAACAGCATCACCTTCGCTCTCTGACTTACAAAGAGTAAACAACAGGTGTATGTATATATCTACATCCGACTACACAGCGCGCGGTGTCCATGTCAGGTTCACAGGTGTGCTCAGTGTGTGTGTGTGGATACAGCTTATGTATGTACAGTGATTGGTAGTCTTAATATCCTGACACAGGCAGGGTCCTTTGGTGATGTCTTCATGTCTGGTGCATGCTTTGTTTCCTGTCATATCCAGGTCTTACATACATACACTAGTGTGTGTGGTTAGTACACATCTAGTGAGTGTTGGTCCTATAGTGGTCACAGTGTACATCTAGTGTGTGTTGGTCCTATAGTGGTCACAGTGTACATCTAGTGTGTGTTGGTCCTCCAGTGGTCACTAAAAGCACCTTATCAGCTGGAGTACTTGTACACTTACCAATCTGTACACCGGCAGTCAAGCAGCCAAGACACATCTTACTATACTTACTATGGGAAGTGACACATGGTAAAGACTAGGACACACTCCTAGTGACACATTATTCTCATGATGCAGGGTCGCGTCTGCATGCACACACACACACAGTGTATTCTGTCTTCTACTTTCATGGACAAAGGTGGTCATTCCATCAGCTTTATACAAGTCTACAAGTTTCTCACCATTTTTCAGAGAAAAAGTTCTCTCTGTCTCTCTCCTGGCACATGCACAAGACAAGCTACGCTACAAAAACACATAAACCGATGAAAACCTTCCAGGAACCCGCTTTAAATAAACTGATTGTATATAAAATGACAATTGCATGGAATGTACCCAGAGAGTGCCGACTATTTTTTATATAAAATACAAAACATATCAAAAATAATGTCCCATTGCTCAATTATGTGTAGAAAAATATTTATAAACAGATCTTCGCTGACTGTTTCCTTTGTACATTCTGAAACTTCTCGGATAAAAACACCCAAGGAATATTTACTTGGCTTTACTATACACCGAGAACTTGCTTTATGTAGGGTGAGAACTGGCATACTGTGAGGTGAGAACTAGCATACCATGAAGTGAGAACTGGCATACTGTGGGGTGAGAACTGGCATACCATGAAGTGAGAACTAGCATACCATGAAGTGAGAACTGGCATACCATGAAGTGAGAACTGGCATACTGTGGGGTGAGAACTAGCATACCATGAAGTGAAAATTAGCATACTGTGAAGTGAGAACTGGCATACTACGCACTGTTTATTACAAAGCTCTCAGGACTGACATGCAGTAAGGTAGACTAAGTGGATGTACCACGTGTCTAGTTCCTGTGGTACTACAAGGACAAACACCATGTATCTGCTACTACAGGGGGATAGTCTGTGGATGTACCACCTGTCTGCCTCCACCCTCCTGTTACACGGACATACTACATACACACATACACATACACACATTCACATACTACATACACACATACTACATACACACATACACATACTACATATACACATACTACATACACACATACACATACTACATACACACATTCACATACTACATACACACATACACATACTACATACACACATACACATACTACATACACACATACACATACTACATACACACATACACATACTACATACACACATACACATATACATACACACATACACATATTACATACACACATACACATACTACATACACACATACACATACTACATACACACACTACATACACACATTCACACACTACATATACACATACACATACTACATATACACGCCAGCCGCTATCAGCCCTTAGGCAGACTCTCAACAATCTTGTTTAGCCCGAAGGCTGCCAGTGAGAAGGCAGCGGCGGCCGCCACTAGCTTGAGGTGACGGGTGATGGCTGACTCGACAGATGAGCCACTCACATCAGACGACGATTCTAGCTGGTTCACTGGTTCCATGGCAACCGCTTCTTCTGAGACTTCAACTGTGACTTCCCTCACTGACCCTGCAAGTAGACAAGAGGACGCAGACAGTAAGACACTACCGACACTCACGTTTGAAGGTGTGCGTTGACCGTGGTCAGTACATCACTGATGGCGGAGCGACATGTCTACAGGGTAGCTACATGTCTACAAGGTAGCTATATGTCTACAGGGTGGCTATATGTCTACAGGGAGGCTACATGTCTACAGGGTGGCTACATGTCTACAGGGTGGCAGGTTCACGTCTGGTGACTAGCATGCTCTGATGTCATCAAGTCATCCCCACCAAGGCTAGCATCCACTGCCCAGTGGCCTACTCAGCAGCAGCTGTCATTATATTATCAGTCAACACTATTTATTTCAAGCGTGGTGAAGGCCTGTGAATGTTCACTGTTCATTGCAGACTTACTTTCAATAAAGACGGCGATGAAGCAAGACATGCTACCCTCACTGTTGGAGGCAGTGCAGGTGTAGTCACCAGCGTCCTCTAAGGCCACCCGGGGTATCTCCAGGTAGTACTGGCCCTGCGAGTCGTATATCCGATGGCGGTTATCGGCTTGCAGTGTCTCTCCATCCTTACTCCATTCCACAGACGGCGACGGGTTACCTGCCACAGGTGAGACAGGTGTTTAACACGGCCAAGGACAGAGAGAAAATCAGTCAAACCTGTTCATTACTCACACGACTGTTTGACGACATGACGTGTGCTTTACGATATTCCCCTCAGCTTATGTGCATGCGAGTGCGCGTGACTACATGTACACACATTACATTAGCACTCAAACATGCGTTACACATTACATCAACGCATTAAGTTTACGCACTGAGTCCAAACCCAAACTGAAATGAACTTGAAGCTTAAAGAGTGAGTCTTAAGCATGTAAAGATGCAGCTGGCGGAGCACGAAGGAGAGAATATTTCAAGTAGAGGGACCTGATGTACAGAGGCTGACTGGCCGACAGCAGAGTGAGGGCGATGTGGATACCAGCCGCTAAAGTGACGGGATGTCTGAAGGAGGAGGCAGAAAGAATCAGGACCACGGTGAAGAAAACATTTATAGCAGAGACTGTGCAGACTGAACAAAGACTCCTAATGTGGGCGATAAGCAGCTGATGTTGCTAGACAAGGGGACAGGTGTCGTCTAGTGCCGGCGGTCAACGCCTGAGTCTTGTCAGAGTTTAGCTTCAGTTGCTTTTCAACCCTCCAGGTACGGGCCTCGTTGCACCGCATCTTTCTAAAACATCAACTCTTCTATCCAATCAAATTTTTAAACTGTTTTCAAAGATCGCTGCTATGCTATTTAAACAGAGGAGGTGGACTGACAGACTGACAAACAGACAGAAAGACACACACAGACAGACAGACAGACAGACAGACAGAAAGACTCACACAGACAGACAGACAGACACACACAGACACACGCTCGCCATCCAAGGGACGCCACCGCGCTGGCCTGTCTCCAGATCTCAAGGATCTTCTCGCCGCTGTCGTCAACATCAAACTCGCTCAGTCGCCGCACAAAACCACGCCGACGACGCTTGTTCTGCGGGTTACATCGATACAAAGATGACGAGGACAACCCACTGATGTTGGGAGACAGACAAGCAGCAGCAGGAAAGCAAAACGATCAGACGTGGCGACAGTTGCCGCAGGTCCGCCATTTGCAGCCGCCAGATCCGCAGTCGAGCGATGAAGCACAGAGCGTGTGGACGACAGGAGGAGGGGAGAAAATCCTCTCAGTCAGTAACGGGGGTTACACTCTAATCAAGCACAAGGGTGGCAGTCACACAGACTCTGCAGTCACCACAAGAAGCAGGAAGACAAGACAGCAGCAGACGACACACAAGCGCGGGGCCGCCATCTTGTGAGACGTTGACATGACATCGACACTCAGACTCGCGTGACAGCGACTAATGCTCTCTGCACCCACTGTGACACTCAGCCACACACTAGTGCTGCTCTAGTGACAGCTCGCTGACTGCTGTGAGTGTGACGGGTGAGTGTGGCGACTACATACCGCGGACAGTGCACACCAGCGTCAGCGTCCCCAGCTCCCTGACAGTCACCTCCCCTGACTGCGCCACGATGTCCGGCACGGCGAGGCTGGCCATCACCCTGAAAACAGTTCTGGCTTCTTGTACTTGTGACAGTCTCACCATCCAGCCTGCACTCTCATCCTGTCTCTCTCACCACCCTGTCATAGCCCTGACAGCTGCATTACCTGAGCTCCTCCCCCGACACTCCCATGCTGGGAGGGATGGTCACCGTCACCAGCACGTCACTGAAGATGGTGCCCTCCGAGTTGTGGGCCGTCAGGGTGTAGGTGCCTCCGTCTCCTTCAGTCGCCTCCTTGATCTCCAGGGTGAAGAGGTTGTCTGCCACCTGTAGCGTCACGCGATCTCCAGGTTTGACTGTGTCACCTTCTTTAAACCACTTCACCTCAGGCAGGGGGTTACCTGGCCCACAGAATAAAACTCAACAACATCACCCACCCACACAGATAAACCATACAACACGTAATACAAACACGTAACTACCTCACCCACACAGATAAATAATTACACAACACTGTAAAGGTGTGTGATCCCAAGCGACACGACTTCAAACAAACACATTATCACACACTGCGTCACGTGTGCGACCCACAGACGTCAGGGATACACTTAATAATACATGTACTGTATACAGTATTTATTTCACAGTCCTCGCCCACACACCGACACGTACTGTATAAGTATTCGTGTATGGCTGACTGACAGCTATATGGTGTGTCAGTAGTCACACAGTGTATTAGTGTGTCAGTAGTCACACAGTGTATTAGTAGTCACGTAGTGTGTCAGTAGTCACACAGTGTATCAGTGTGTCAGCAGTCACTTATTGTATTAGTAGTCACATGGTGTGTCGGTAGTCACATGGTGTATTAGTGTCAGCTGTCACTTATTGTATTAGTAGTCACATGGTGTATTAGTGTATCAGTAGTCACATACTACGTCGCTACTGTGACTCAGACACGTATTACGCGCAACGTGGACGTTAAAAACTGAAAGTCACGTGGTCTCGCCCCGAGGTGCAACTCATTGGGTCTGCTACGCTGTAACATGCATTGTGAGTGGTAGGGCGGGTCAAATGTTATGTCAGGATATCGGGGCATCATACGTCAGAACACGTGATAATTACTTACCTATCACCTGCGAAACAAGACGGATTGTCTCTCCCTGGTTGACCTTCACGTCCTCTGGCGCAGACAGAACCCTCGGGGCTGCCCTTTTAGTGGCCTTGACCTCATCTGTTGCACACGCGCCACTTGTAGCCTCATCGTCTTCTGTATCACGTGGCGGTTGTGGATTCTCCTGGCTACTCCTCATCTTTTCTTCCTCTGATTCCACAGATGTCCGTCGATGTCTCGGCAAGCTTGAAGCTTCGGCGACTACAGAGTCTGTGGAATCTTGTTCCCTGGACCTGCCGGCGCCACTCACACTGGCAAACGACGCGTGAGTCGCATCCACCTCTCCTGTTTCCGACCTTTGACCCTCCTTCTCCTCCATCTCAAATGCGTCACCAGATGGCATGGAATCACCGGCTCTACTGCCAGCCGGCGATGACACTTCATCACTTGCTCGGGCTCTCCGCCTGTCCACGGTAACGGGATCCACCGAGCTCTCCAGGTCTACCACCACCGTCTCTGTCTCTGTCTCTGTCTCTGTCGTTGAGTCTACAGCAGAGAACTCAATGTCTTCATCAACTCCAGGCTGTTCTCCAGGCTCAGCGGTCTGCGTTTCTGAGCCGCTAGTGTTGGCACCACCTTTACTCGTGGGTGCAAGAGAGGTCGCCACTAGGCTTCGCCTCCACGACTTTGCGCTCACCCTCCATCGTGACGGTTTCGTTCCTCGTGACCTGACTGACCCAGCCTCCTTCCGACCAACCAGACTCCTCCTCCACTGCCATCTGCTGCGGTCGCATCGGCACCAGACCAGTGACTTCCTTTTCCTTCGTCTCTTCTGATTCAATGGTGGCCATTCTTGTGGAAATCCTCTCCAGTTCAGACGTTTCCTTTGCTTCCTCCAATGCCCCGAACTCTGGATGACTCGGCAAGTTGTCTGGCTGTGCTAAGGCTGAGCCTTCTCTTGCCTCTGTGTCATCAAGATGGCGATGCTGCTCCAACAGGCGAGTCTCTCTATCCACACTCTCCTCATCTTCGGCTTGCCACCTCCTTCGTCTCCAGGTTTTCACTGTCTCAGGAAGAACGTCGGTCGGACGTTCATCACCAGATGCCTCTGTTGCCTCCATCGCTGGTAGTGTCCCCAAGACAACAGGAGCTTGCTTAGAGACACCAGGCATGTCAGCAATGTCTCTGGAAGTTTCTTTTTCCCAGGTATCCACTTCTGACACAGCCTGGATACCTTCAGGCAAGAGGACAGCAGCGTCGGTCAGAGAGAAGGCACGTGACTGAGAGACCTCCATCAGAGAGGTGTCTGCAAAGCCGCTGTCATGCAGCAGGCTACCGGGGGGCTCTCCTGTCATCTCCTGGTCTCCCCACTCCTCCCACTCCCGCTCCACCTTAAGTTGCAGTCTGCAGGCTACCGGTATGTGTTCTGCTCCTTTCATTTCTGCTGCTTCTCCTACGTCACTACGCTCTGACCTTGCTTGTTCTCCTACGTCACTACGCTCTGACCTTGCTTGTTCTCCTACGTCACTACGCTCTGACTTGGCCGTAGCCGGTGTAGTCAATGTCCCCGATGGTGCTGCCCCCACGCTGCTTTGTTTGACTTTGGTTTCCTGTGTTTCAAAGCTGGAAGTAGTATCTGTTGTGGTTTCAATGGCTGACGCTCTTCTGAAGATGTCGGAGTGTGTAACTTCCGCTAACTGTCCTTCATTCGACATGGCAGTGACATGGTCATCCGTCTTGACCGCGGACGGAGCTGTCTCCCTTTGTTTTGACTCTCCCTGTTCTGTCTGGAGGCCGGAAGAGTGCAGTGTGTTGCCGGTGTCAGTGTCGGTCATTTCTGGGACTGCGATGGATTTCTCTCTCGTTTGAATCTCTCCATCTGCTGCTTCTCTGCCAATCACTTCTGTCCTCGACTCATTGCCAAGAAACTTCTTAGAAATATTGGTTGGCATGGTGACTGACTCCTCACTAACGACCTCCGTCACAACTTTTCCCTTACGCAGCACCTCAGCCTGTTCTAACCTGGACAGAGACTGGTCTAACTCTGTGTGGTGTGACCTGGACAGAGACTGGTCCACCTCTGTCTGTTGTCTTCTGGACAGAGACTGGTCTACCTCTGTGTGCTGTGACCTGGACAGAGACTGGTCCACCTCCGTCTGTTGTGATATGGGGGATGACCTGTTCACCTCTGGCCTAGTAGTCACAGACCTGGATGTCCTGCTTGTCCTGGACAAAAAGGACTCGTCCTCAGTGATGACAATCTCGATCTGTGAATCTCTTGAGGTCTGGGCGCCATCTGTGGCAACATCGCCTCGCACTGAAGTCACTTGACTTGTGGTCGCCATCGAGCTTGATAACGTGGACGTTCTGGAGGTCTGCGCATCTGAGGAACTGCCGTCTCCAAGAGGGAAGGAAACTTTCTCCTTGGTAGACAGGGACTGGGTCAAAGCAGAGCTCTGGCGAGATCCCTCCCTGGGTTGTGAGTCTAACGTTGTCACCTTGACCTCTGTCCTTTCCTCCTTCTCCTCCATCTTGACTACCTGGCGACTGCCAAAAGTTCACGTGCGGTGCTGGACTGAGCAAAAGTGAGCTCGTGCAGAGTGTGCGAAGACTTTGTCGAGGTCTCCTTGCCGTTGATCTTGAGGCGTCCATCACGACCACCGCCCTTCTCCTCGTCAACGATCTGCTCGAAAGTTCGCCGTTGCCCGGCCTCGTCCGCGTCCTTCCTGATGTGGATGGGGCTAACCGTGCTGGACGTTCCCTTGGACGACAAAACGTCCTCCACCTGCATGGTGTACACCTGCTCTCTGACGTCATCTGGATGCTGTCGGAAGCCTGTCATGACAAGCGGATCAAACATGTCAGTTTGTAAGGCTGCTGCTCTCTTAATGTCACTACGCAGACTGCCACTGCAGCACTGGTATACAACACGACAAAGCTACCCCCGGAATACACACGATGAAGACCAGTAAATGTGAGTTCTCTCTTTCACCCAGGTCAGCTTAGAGTACGAAGGTCCACTTCTATTGGGGTGTTCTGGGGTCATTAAAGGATGTTCTCTATTAGTCTTTGTCAATCATGGTTTGTATGTGAGGCCATACAAATGTTTTGTCTATATTTGTTTATGTGAGTCTTTGAATATGTTTGTCAAATAACTTGTTTTATCTTGAAAATAATAGAAAACAATACTAGCTGACAATACTCCTTGTCTCATGGGTGTCCTGACTAAAGTCAAAGGTGAGAAGTCACAGACATCCCCAGAGACAAACGAAGCCCCACAGGGTAACGGGATTTACCTCTGACTACCAGGTAGGCAGAAGTGGAAGCGAAACCTTCGGAGTTCTCGGCCCTGCAGCGGTAGTATCCCTCATCTCGGGGCGAGATGTTTTCGATCAGGATGGACACGTCGCCGTCCGCGGAGCTGGAGAAGCTAAAGCGGCGGTTGTGTGTGATGTCACGGCCGTCCTTGAACCAACGGATGTCGGGTGGCGGGTCGCCGAGCACCCGGCACTCCAGGCGTGTCGTGCCGCCCACCACGTTGCTGCAGGTGTCCACGGGCATGGTGTCACTCACAGCTGCTTGCCTGCAAAACAGTTTCGTCTCTCTGATAGTTATGAGCTGGAGGAACTCTGTGTGTGTGTGTGGAGGAACTCTGTGTCTCTGTGTGTGTTGTTCACTAACGATCTTTCAGCCTTCAGACTACACTACGTTCTCTGACGTGGGTGGCGGACCTGGAGGGGAAGTGACGACGGAGAGTCGGAGGGCACCTCTAGAGTCGCAACTGTCAGGTTCAGACCTGCTACCCCCCTCACCACAATCACGAACTCGCGACAGGGAGAGACTGAGGCCGAGGAACTCGCACGGACAGCAGTTGACGTGCGTGCGTGTGCACGAGGAGGTTGTCGCTTCTCACCTTTTGGTGTGGGGAGATCAGGGGGTGGGGCTAGTGAACCCCGTGGTGACAGTTGAAGTGACTGACGTGTGGTTATTGTGCACCACTTCCCCTCCCGCAGGATTGTGTTAGTGCGGGTTGTCACAGCTGTGACATAACTGCCACCCACGTGTCCAGTTCCCCGAGTCCAAGGTCTCGCGTTTGACGAGAACACGCAGGAGCTTTGATATAATTTTATATTCTCCGACAACGGGCTAATCTGTCGCTTGGTTTATCCAAACAAGTTACCTGTCATTTAAAAGAGAAAGGGCACAAACACATTCACACCCAATTTCTACCCAACACCTGCTTCTCGGTTGTTGTCCTCGACTCTTGTGTCAGCTGACCGACTGCGTGTGTCTTACGTCACATCACGTCACATGGCGTCTTCAACGTCCAGTCCTCGTTTTCGCATGAGGACGATAAAAAACGAGGTTTACTCTGGAGTGCGGAGTGCGGGTGTTGTGTACAAGGCTGACGATGTGGGTGTAGCACAGGACAGCGAGAAGTACTCAAACCTGACGAAGGGCGGGTACACCGACATCACCAGATATGACAGCGCCAGCCCATAATTACACACCCGTACACGGCGTGTAGGACACGGGCTATGCGGAGGGCGCTAACAGAAGGTGGGGGTGGAGGTGGAGGTGGAGGCGGAGGCGGAGACTGGGGTGGGTGGGTGGAAGGTTGGTGTGGGAGGGGGGATGTGCAGGCTGGCACGAGCCGCAAAGGGCAAACATCGCAAGGGCAGATAAATCGTCCAAGTTTTAGTTGGCAGGATGGGGTACATGGGAGTGAGAGAAGAAATCAGACACGTTCATACCCTCCTAGAGGGCGCGCGTGCTGTCAGGTAGATGCACTTGCTCCTTGTATGCTACATGCTGCACCATCTGCACTCCCCCACCATCATTCAGCGGTCACGTGGTCGCGTTGTGACTAGGTGGTGATATGCCTTGGACAGAACATACATCATGTCTTCGCCTTTTTGTGTTGCTCACTCCGGGGTATCTCAGTATCGGCACTCGGGGACTGTTACTGCACTCTCTCTTGTTCACACATACACACAGGCACACACACACACACACCCTCTCCCCCAACCATCACCGCCACCGCCACCTTCACGCTATCTTGTTCCTTCCTGGGCTCTCACTCTCTCGCGGAATGGCAAGAGGTAGCTTTAACGGGTGCTTGGTGTTAAAATGTTCAAATCAGTTATATTAAACAGTGTTTCCACACACTGCTGTTCATCTCCTTACCTTCACACTACTTCACACACCTACTTCTTACCTTCACACCCTCCTCTGTACCCACCCCCCTGTTGTTGAGGGAGTGAACTAGTGCGGGACATAACAAGATGAATGATCAGATCCTAGCCTCGTACTAAATAAACAGAAAAAGGAAGGATACAAATGCTCCTCGTTATTAACAGACGTCAAGTTGAGGCGCGCCACAGGACGGCGCAGCACGTGACGCACATCAAGTGCAAACGATGATCACGTGACCACGTCACGCTCGTTGGGGTTTAGCTTCACGAACCGTAGACCGCAGTCTCCCCACAGGTGCCTGGAATATTCCAGCCACAGACTTTGTTGACACAGCGGCGAGCTGCTGCCTGAGACCGGATCTCCAGGTGCCGGAGGGCCTGGGAGGGTCTGGCACCAAGTCTGCGAGACTAACTGCTAGCAGGTAAAGCCCCGTTCACACGCTCAGACATCTGAGAACTGAACAAGCCGTCCGCAATAAACAAGTTTCACCGAACTCACATAAACATGTCTGTAACAAGATGTAAGTCGTTAGGCGGGAAATGTGCATCAGGCGGTAATACTTATAATAAATACACATGATGTGTTGTATTTACTTTGCTGTGTGACTATGTCAGGCTACTTAGCTACCAGCTGAGTGCTAGTGTGGCAGGTCTTGCTGGTCAGCACCCAGTCATCACATGTCGCACGGGGCTCAAGTGAGGAAGACACGGGATAGAAGCCGTTAATAACACGTGACAGTCAAATTTACTTGACATCCACAGGAAAAGAAACAGATACAGACGCAGATAAATCACACAATAATGAGACAAAAGAGACAAATCACACAATAATGAGACAAAAGAGACAAATCACACAATGAGACAAAGGCGACAACCTCTGACAGCAGTCAGTGACGACCAGAAAAAGGTTGAGATGACCATGCAGATCGTGGACAAGCATAGCTGCCCACAGAAATGTTTGGATGACCACAGGATGGATGACCATGGAGGGTCGCTACTCTCTGACAGTGATGGTCTACAGCTTGTGACTTCCGTCGCAAAAGTAAACCAACAAAATAAATCACAAAAACCAAAAGGATGTATGTCTACATGGAAGGAAAAGAACCCGACTTTGTAATGAGGCTTCCAACACTCTCTAAGCCTTCATCACATCTGTCAAAATATTAAATCAACAAATTTGTCAATGCAAAATCTCTCTAAACACTCAAAAGGTGGAACTGGAAGCTAATGGGTTTTGACAGAATGTCTTGTCTTCCAGCGGCAATGGTCTGGAAAACTAGAGACAGGAGCTAACGGTCCATCTACAGAAAATGGCGCCGGGTACTCTACACACTGGGTATGTACAGTGGCTGCATGGCATCACACACCAGTACCTCACAGGAGCTCTGACTCTCCCTCCATCTCATCCAGGTGTTGATTGAACAGGTGTCGGCAGACAGGTGTGACAGGCTAGCGTCAGCTGACTGTAACCGTCACCAGTTAGTGTTTCCAGGCTGTGAGGCAGGCAATGGCCAGGTGAGCACCAAGTCTCCAGCGAAAGTCGCCCAGCGTTTCTCCGGACAGACGGCGCTGGTGTAAGTTCCCTCCACGTCTGTGGCAGTTTCAGCGATTCTTGTTTTCTTCAGGCAGGCTGGGAAGTCGACGACCCCTGACATTTAGTAGCTTGCCAGATCGGCCCTCAATGATAGAATGTCCCCACCTACCCCCACCTTATTAGGGGGGAAAGGGAAGCCATGTTGTGACGTCAGGAGGCCGTTGAGCGGAATCTCGGGAGTCTGCGGTCACCTTCGTGTCGGCTAAACATTAGGCTGCAGCCATTTCCTGCCCCGACTAGACGACTACCAGCCAGGTGAGCCGACAGTCTACGGCAAACAAACATTCACCTGCACTTTATCAGCTGGGATCAAAGCGGCGGCCTAGCAGGTGAGCAGCACGCAGGCTGCACTCACACGTCAGCACAAACTCCGTGGACGATGCTTGGCTTTCCTCTGACAGTCACCGTGCTGTGGGCTTTACACCCTGGGTCTCGTCTACTCCTGTTGTACACCTTTAGTGTTGCCTCATTTCTTTGATAAACTTAACATTTTTTATTTTAAAATGCCAAAAGACAAGAAACCATGTTGCTATGACAACACGCCATGGGTCAGACGTCAAGGTAAGTAAAGGCAGGTAGGTGTTGTAGGTGTGCTGACAAAGTGAAACTGTCGACAGGTAGACAAGTAGACATGTCTACCGTCTGTAACAAGGGTGCTTGATACAAAGGAGGATGCAAGCCAGTTTTGACACCTGGCAACTTGTGCCAGCTCTTTGCTGCGATAAAAAAAAAAAAATGAGAAAACTTTACACTTGTCAAAATGATAAATGACAGGATAGTCTGACCTGTAGGTATCACAGCCTCGGGCTCCGACAGATAAGTGACCAGACTGCCATCGTCACATCACCAGCCTCCTCTCACTCCAGTCAGTGTATGTGTGTGTGTGTGTGAGGAGAGAGAAAGTGTGTGTGTATGTGTGCGTATCTGACAGACAGGTGTACAGACATAACATACACATTACTATTTCTCGTCACTCTCAGCTACTTGTGTTCAGTCAGGTCCAATCTCCAGTAATCGCAGTAATCTCCAGTAATATTTCAAACCACAGAGACAATGGTGAAAGATTCTCACACACACACACCTCTACCTGTCGATGGTTGAAATGCACGTCCCCCACAGGACCGGACGGTTGCACTAAGGAGAACCCACGTCAGCAACAGACCTACCTACGTCATCTGACACAACGCTCACCACAATCACCAGGCTCCTGACTCCGCCACAAAAATGTGTTTATAAATATAATCCAGATGAATGTTCTAGAAAACTGACATCATCCTTCAGGGACTTAGTGGCGTGCGAACATTGACTGCCTTTAACCTACTTGCGAAGGTGAGGTGGGTGGGGTTGGTGTGTCCAGATACCCGTGTGATGGCCGCACCACGTGACACTAAGTATTTTCTAGCCCGTGTGTACACATCACAAATGTTGCCGTGCACACAAGATATTCAGAAGGTGAGGTCTGTACTGTCTGCAGCCACCGCCAGGTTTTGCCGGAAAGGTCATAGTTGAACGGCCCACATCTCTACCTGTATTTAGACCTACCTGGCCATCACCTGTGGGCTACACACACTGCTGCTGCTCTTCACAATGAAGCTGATTGTGACATCAGCACAGAAAGAAACGTATCGATGTTGTACGGCTGTTGTGTTTATTAGAACTTGTTGTTTCTTCTTTGTACTTGTTTGGATGGGAGAGGAGGCGAAAACTAAGAAAGACAAAGGGTTCTTCTCACCTTGGTGCGGACAGGTGAAAAAGCTGGTGACTGTAGTCTGGCCACAAACTTGCTGGCTGTGAGGTTTGCTGTGCTGTGCCCAGCTGCTAGAAGATTCTCTGGCCGTCACATCTCCTGCACCTTCTGCTGGGCTGCTGCAGGCGGTGTTGTGCACACCCTCTCTCCTCTCGCCACCAGGGATGTCTACAGCTGTCTGTCTGTCGGATACAAGGTGTGGTGGTGCAAGGCAAGGGGTGTGATCCACGAGTTCAAACACAGCATGGCTATGAATATGAATATGAATGTGTGTGCGTTCACCTGTGGTACACCAGCCTTATAAGCAATGCCTACCAATCTTTCCCTCCTGTAGACAGACGCCCCCCCCCAAACTGTCAGCACTGCCATCCTCACTCCTGCCTTTGGGCCTCGTGATGAGAGCCTGCTACAGTACCTAACCACAGAGCTGTGGATAACATGCAAGTGGTGACAGTTGGGTTGTCTTTGTAAAGTCTGTCTTGTTTGGTGTTTTCATTGTCTGTCTTATTTGCTGTTATCTTTGTTTAGACACTTACCTTTGTAAAGTCTGTCTTATTTGCTGTTATGACTACAGTTCGCAAAGCTACGAACGTGGTATGCATGGCTGCTCTAGTCTGCAAACTTTGCAAGACAAGGTCTCATGCAATATGTGTCATTGTGTTTCCCGACATCAGTTTGCCCCATGAACACACCACGGACACGTCTCACGTTCGAGAACATTCCGTGACACTTGACACATTGCCTTACACTTAGTCTATCATCCGCCCTCAAGTTGTGTTCACTCGTCTTTCCAT
Source organism: Pomacea canaliculata (assembly GCF_003073045.1). NCBI lineage: Eukaryota > Metazoa > Mollusca > Gastropoda > Architaenioglossa > Ampullariidae > Pomacea > Pomacea canaliculata. The sequence continues at coordinate 758,865 of NC_037590.1, read as the reverse complement.
TTCTGCCCCTGAGGTCAAAAGGTAAATAAATCACAAACTACACGGGTGCAGCGGGATGCGACCTCAGAGGATCCTCTTCTCTGTGCTGGGAGGTTCAAGTGCACCTATTATCTGTGTGGGGTCAAAAGTTCATACAGGGACCTCCACCGAGCTATCTCGGGGCACTCATATTGGGCACAACTATATAGTCCTGCACACATGGCGGGAGATGACAACAAGTTCTTCACACTACCTTCATAGTGTCACTAGGTTTCACTTGCTTATTATGACACCGCACACAAACATCGCCTGTTGTGATCGGATCTCTTGTAATGCGCAGACAGGAATGAAATAATGCATAAAGAAAAATATAAATCTTAAGTTAAATAATTAATTACCTTTCAAGCTATCAGGTTTTTTTAATTTAAATGCAAAATCTCTGTTGCTAATTCGTCATAATAAAGTCATCACAAAGGTAGGAGGGTCCCCGCAGTCAAGGGCCAGCGGTGTAAGCAGGTAAGTTCCCAGACCTGTCACACAACAACCTGTCCTCCCCCTGTAGTCACCATTTGCTACATATTTATATATCTGGAACACAATAACCCGCGATACTTCTAACTTCCCTTCTGGTAGCAAGATTTAGCAGTGTTGCTGAATTATCGAATATGAAGAAAACTAACAATGTCTCTTCTGTAGAATGGACTGTCACCACAGCGGCTAGACACAGACTACAGAGTATTCCAAGGTGTACCTGACTAATGTGTTGTGATGCGTGACCGGTGTCTTCTCCTGTCGTCAGCAGGTCTGTCGCCGGGTCTCTCGATGATTAGGGAATGATGGTGGTCTCCAACATTCCTGTCACAGTTTCCGCTACTGTCGCCAGTTCTTATCTCCTGCGCTCGTCTCGTCGTGGACAGTGATCTCAGCACAGGTGTGTGTCTACCCGACCTGTCGGTTACCACCCTAACCTTGCACCTGTCGGTGACCTACCCTCCCCAAAGTTGACAAGTGACGTCAGTGCGCCACCTACCCAATGGCACGCGATTGTTGTTGGGTTTGGGTTTTGTCAAGTGCGAGGTATCACCTCAGGTAACAGGATGCTGTGTCGCTGTGCAAGACACTACACTACCTGGCCGAGAAATGAAAACACTGATCGCCTAACGACTGAAGCATCATGTAGGTACTCTAGCAACAACCACAGCTCTCGGCTGTTCCCTCTAGGGCCTCGTCTTTATACTTGTGTCTCTCACACACACCAGAGCCGGCGCTAGGGAGATGCGGGGCCTCGGACAGAACTGCGGGGCCTTTGGAAGCCGGCACAACACACGTAGCAGGACAATAAACAACCTAGCTCGAACTGTCTCATCCCGACGGTGCACTTAGTGCGGGGCCCCCGTCAGGCGCGGGGCACTTGTTAGTGCGGGGCCCCCGTCAGGGCGGGGCCTTGGGTTGTCGCCCCGCCCCCTCCTAGCGCACACACCTTGTGTACCTAACTAGACGCATATAAACACTTGTTGAACAATGGTTTATGTATCTTTATTATTCTTTATCATCATTTGTAATAATGATATTAAACTGAAAAAAGTGCAAAGTGTTTGTCAGGACGGAGTGTGATTTCTCTTGAGGCACAAAAAGCACCATAACCTGCAGACTATGCTGCTGCTGCCACAGGATTTGAAAAAGTTCTGACCAAAGCATCAACAGCAGAGATTGTAACCTCATTAGTGTACAAACTTTTTAAAAAGCCATCACTAACAAAACAGTTTAACAAAGTCTATTCATATTCTGCAAAAACGCAGCCATGCATACACATACATGCATCCCCTGATGTTTCAGTGTCCCCAGTTAACGCAGGAGTCATTAATTCTTCATAATAAAGTAGAAATACCAATGATAATTCAAGACTAGTACAGATCTATCACAGCCTCCTCAAATATTCTTTTTGCACAAATACTGTTATGGTGTAAACCTGGAGCAGACAACAGAGACTGCCCAATCAGTAGTCCCATTTAACATTATTACAATCTTCTCCCATCTCACCCAAAGTATTCCTCAAGTAAGGAAATTGCTAGCCAACTGATAAAAGCCTAGGAAATTAATGCTGGAGGGAGTGGAACAAGAAAATGATTATCAATATATCAGACACTGATACCTATAACAACCAAATACAAAGGCCACAGCAATAGGTCAGAAGAATTCAAATATCTGTTTATGAGACACTTAAACCTGTAATAGTCAAATACAATGGGGATGTTCTGGAGTTGATTACAATGACATAATGCAAACCCTCTACAGCCCTTGTTTTCAAACTTTTTCAAACAACTGCCACTTTCGAAAAGGTACCCGTTTTGAAAATTCAAACCGAGTATCATCTCCCAACCTAACCCCTAAGCACATATATATATATTTGTCTAGGATTTAGTCATGGTGCTTGGGTACCACCTGTCACTGAATCACGTACCAGTGGCGGTATGCGTACCACAGTTTGAAAACCAGGGCTCTACAGATCCATAACTCTGATAACTAATTCCTATAGAGAGAAACTTACTGACACTGAGTGCTTGCAGGTTACCTGTAAGCTACTTGTATGCTCCAATGTTTGCACTTCAATAAAAACTTGCCACAGATCCGGCCCACCCATAATGAGAATGTGACTTTCCATGTGGATTCAGGGCCTGGAATCACGTCTCACTAACCTTTATACAGACATTTCACTCATTCAGGTTCATACTCCCTTTCCATTTAGAGAGGTTCATTCTGAGTGAATATCGTCACTCAATTATGCCTTTTGCATGCAACATTTGTTTTGAATGGAAAAATGGAATGATGCAGAAATGATGGGGAAAAAATCCCTGTTCTAGATGGAATCTCTCTGTAACATGCAAACATGAAATGGTTATAAATCAACTAGTTCCTGCCACGACATTATTTTTTCAAGAAGGAAACTTTCAGTAGCAGATAGTTCAGTTCTATCCACTTGCTGATAGCAGAACATGACATTATAAGCAACAAACATACCAAGACCGAGCTGGAGTCAATAGCCAGTACACTTCTACTTATTATAAACATAAGCAACTGGGGACGACAACCACATTGAATATTTTTGTAACAGATAATGGCAGCTACACAAGCTTTTCTCAATGAAACATTAGTAATCAAGATAGCCAAATAGTGTTGAGATGGATTAATCTGATAGATCGGTAGATGATATATAGATGGACAGATGATATCTAGATGATCGATGATGAATGATTAAAAGATGACTAACAGATGGGTTTGCAACCTATGATGACATAAATGATACAAACCTGTCATTATCAAATACTACAGACCACATCTCTAAATAAAGTGTAGCTCTGTCTACATTGTCTTCCTCTATCTTGCTTAATGGGCATAGTGTGTGATTTGTTTGGGGTTGGCTTGTTTGGTGCTTGAGGGTGGGGGGTTCTCTTACATCACCTTAGTTCCTCTTCTTTATTTTTTTCTCTTTCCAGACCCCAAAACAAACATGGCAGAAGATGCCAGTTGTTACTCAGAAAATTTCTTCTTTTTTTAATTATTATAAGGTTAGAAAAGAATTTGTTAAAATAATGGAGTAATAAAATATAGATATTTCAAAAACTTCAACAGACATTATGAATAAAACAAAATTGACTTCAAATTCTTTCTCTAGCCTATATCCATTTTCTCTCCCCTCAGACAAAAAAACAAATTAGAAATCTTGTCCTTATGAAATCAAGAATGAGGGATTTGATATTGTTTGACAGATTAAAAGCAAACTTGGGGTTTACTGGTGAAGAACTAAAATTCTCATGAAACCCTAAAGCAACACGCTTTCTAATAGCATTACACATGCATTAAATTTTTAACAGTGGAGTTAGTGTCGCCACTGGAACTTCTTCGTGACAAGCCCTTGGGTGCATAGGCTGCCTCTTGCTCTTTGATGTCCGTTGCACGTTTGTAGTAGCGTGCTGCTGTCTCATAATCTTTCTGAAAGATGATAAATATCAAATCCTTCAGCAGTATTATAGAAAAATATACACAATTCAACTGCATCAGAAGACATCCAAGACACCATTAAGAAAGATACCCGTTTATATTTTAAGGCAATTAAATAATGTACCTGTTAATATTTTAAGAAAGGTAAGGTACCTGTTCATATTTCAAGACAGCTAAATTACGAAGAGTTTCAGCCACACGTGGGTGATTTGGTCCAAAGCTGTCTTCATATATTTTCAGTGCTCTTTCATAAAGTGGCTCTGCATCTGCATGCTTGTTCTGCAAAAATCCACATTCTAGTCCATCAAAATAATAAACAGGGTGCCAAAAAGAATCATGTAGCAGTTGATCAACGCAGTGACAAAAAAGTATCACACATTTGGTGTCCAGGATCAAATATGTTTTTGGCTTTATTTATGAAAGCTGAAGTTTCATACTCCCCCTCCCCCCAACATAAATATGTGCCAAAATCATGTCGCAACAGTTGTGACAGACTAGAAAAATCCATGATGACTACAGTGATGTGAATTGGAGTAGAACACGTGGCTGGGACAATAAAAGCTAAAAACATGTGACTTGAGAGCGTGACGGCATGAGAGGTACATGAGAGCTGCTCGTACTTGTTGAGAATATAGGACAGCCAGGCTGACCAGGCCTGTAGCTACTGATGGATGATGTTGGCCAAATGCTTTTTCTCTGATTTCCACAGCCTGAGTGTAGAGTGGTTCAGCCTTGTCCAGTTTGCCCTTGTAAACAAAACACAAAAGTCTAGTGAAGTTATTTCTCACAGAGTTTATCAATATATAGCTAAAGGTGATAAGGATTCAAAAATTATTACAGAAGCACCATATTCTTTAAAGCAAAAGAGGACAAAACTGATGAGTTGACACGATCAAGTCCAGAAAATAGCAGTGTGCTTTTACATGTTTATCTGCTATACATATTCATAAGCATAAAGGAAATGGCAGCTCATATTTTATTTACCTGCTTCTTGTACAACATTGCCAGATGTTTAATGATGGCTGCCACACCAGGGCTGTCCGGGCTGGAGTGCTGGTTGAGATAAACAATTCAATGTTGACAAAAGACAGACATTTATTGCCAGGGCTGGACTGTATGTGTGGGTGGGTGGGGGAAAGAATTGGTGTTTTTCGTGGAGCCAGCAACTAAGGCTATATCACGGCAAGGCAGCCAGGCCTGTAAACAGATGCCACGTGCAGAGAGAGAACAGCATGCACGAGACATAAGCTGAACCCGGGACAGCCAACCTTCACTGTATTGGTGACAGGAGCTAACCATTGCACCACCAGACCGCCCTTGTCAGGGCTGGAGTGCTGGTTCAGATAAGCAATTCAATGTTGACCAATGTTGACATATTTATTGTCAGAGATCATGTGTTGATTTAGATAATGATTCAAAATTTGCCAAAAAAAAAGCATTTCTTGTCATGAGAAAAAGGGCGAAATAAAAGTAAAAGGTTGCTGTCCACAATATGATGTTGGTTGTTGATGTTTAACACTGTGTCAGCAGGAAATCCATATGATCATAAGCCCCCCCCCCATCTTTACTAGTAAACATTCTATGAAATAAGCTTTTAGAAAGATAGAGGAATAAATGACTAACGTAAGAGACCAATTTTGGAATAAATGAACAAAAATGAAACATTTTAATATAATTCAAAATGTTTCATCCAATAAATGATACTTGAAAAGATATTACCTTGGTGCGGATCTTTAATGCTCGCTCATAGAGAGGCTCAGCTTTGTCATACTGCTTACGATCATTGTACAGTGCTGCCAGATTGTTTAGTGACTGGGCAATGTCTAGGTGATCCACACCCAACACACTCTCCCGCATCTCAAGAGAACGTTTGAAAAATGATTCTGCTGTCCTGATAACAAACAGAAAAATCACTGTTTCAAGGTGTCCATTAAAGCACAGTTTTAAAAAAAGAAAAAAAAAAGAAGTTAACCTTTGTCTAACAAGACTAATTTGTTTGATACTGTACTGGTCACACCTTCTCAAAACACTAGCTTTAAAAGTTTCTGCTAAGACAGCCTGAAAAAGAAGTGCTTATGCTGTAAATTACAGATATGTGAAGCTATATACTAGCGACTAATTCTCCTCTCTACCATAATAAAATTTATTATAATTATAACAGGTACAAGTATACAGAGCTGAGTTATTTTGCTGTTGATAATTTTCCTTGGAATTTATTTCTAAGAAAAGAAAAGTTAAATTTTCAGCCAATACACTGATGAAAATCTTTGATGAAATATATAATATTTTGATGATGTTAAGGTTATGGAGAGATCAACTATGGTACACAATGATTCGCCACCAAATACACAATTACAATCATGTTTGTGATCATGCCTTGATAATCAACAGGCGGAAAAGTAAATTCCTTTTATTTTTAAATTCTTCATAAATTTTAGTGATGTTTACAATAATAGCCATTTTTTTCAGGAGCACAAAGTATTAAGATGAACTTTATTCAGTATGGAAACCACTTTAAAAGCTTAAGATGCAAAAATAATTATGAATATAAACAAAAGTATAAAGTATTAACAGACTTCATACTGAGATGAAGCACTTAAAATAAAAACTTTGTATAGCTGTGAGTGACCGTTTTACATATTGGACACCTTCTAAGATTAAACCTAGTGATTTTGGTCAATGAACCAACTGATTATACCTGACTAGTCACTGTGAGAGCTGTTCTCGTCACAGCCTTACCCCTGCATACCTGTCTGACCTACAGACACCTTACTACCAGAGTCGCCCACTTTGGTCTAATTGTGTTGCCCTCCTGTCCGTGCCTTGCATCTGATGGCTAATGCACGTTTTCCTTCTCAAGCCAAGCTGTTTGGAATTCTCTGCCTCTTTCTCTTCAAACTGTATCTATGCTCAAAGCCTTTAAATCCAATCTCAGAACTTATCTCTTTAGGAAATATCTTGCATAATCAGGCATACTAGTTCACTTATTCCTCAGTTCTTCATCTTCATCCATGCATTATGTTCATGTTTGCCATGAGGTCATCTGTTTGCTGATGTTTATGCTTCTGGTATGGTTGACTGTTGATTCATTTCAAGTCTTTCGTGTGCAGTACATTGAGCTCATATCCATGTAGGGAAATGCAATTTATATGTAATTGACTCACTCAATATTATTTTGAAGGTAATACAGCACCCCAAGTTCATTAAGGGTCCGTGCCAAATCAGCCGAGTCAGGGCCCATGGCTAATTCTTCCAGCTGAAGTGCTCGTCTCTGGAGGGGATCAATTCTATGCTGACTCTAGAAACAGATTTCAAATTCAGAATGTTTCTTTCTTTATCTTTTGTATCCTCTATTATTCTGTATTTTAAAAAAAATACAAAAATTGTAAATAAGAGAAACAATGGAAAGCAACATCACCCTCAACTTCTATTGTCAAAAGTATCTAAGGCCACCATATTGTCACATGAAACATACCATTTTTGGTGGTAAAATTTCTTTCTACGAGTACTTACAAGATGACATGACAGCTAGCTCCCTCTTACCTCCCCAGAGTGGGTTCCAGACTCAGCCCAGGCAAAAGACTGCTCGCTGGTGTGACAGATGGAGATGGGAGGGGGCTAAACTGAATTCATGTCCTATTGTTCTGTGGTCATTCGACCGAAACAGGTTTGGACAGCTGGATTTGAGGTAGTTAGAGGCTGATCTCTACCTAGTCATGTCATTTGGTACAGTACGAAGAGGAAATGTCAAAGGTCACACATACAAAGAGGAATCCCTGCACACTCCCATATAAAACAACCCACTCACAGCAGATCCTTGTGGAGTCCTGATCTTCTTCTTGATAGACAGGGCTCGCTTCTTGAGAGGGTCAGCTACATCATGTCTGTAGACAGTATAGAATACAGCACCTTACTTCTTACATGAATTACACTGACATGCATGTATGTATGTGTACATGTTAACGTCCAAGAATTTGTGTTCTACCTTTCGGTGTGCAAATATGTATGTATGTGTAGAAATTCTGGCTTATTAAAAGTACAGAAACATTTTGAGTATACTCGTTAACAGTAATCTACATTGATAGAAGGCACAAAGTCTGCCTTGTCTTCAGACCACACTTTTCATGTCCACAAGGGTTGGGGGGAAAAAACTGGTGTCTTATGCCAAGCCAGCCATATCACTGAAAAGCAACTAGCCCTGTAATTTCATGTCCGCAAGCTCCACCACCTTCTATTCAATGCCATACAGCCTTATCAAGTTCATTGTTCTTTACAAATGATATTAATTATAACAACAATAATAATAGTCACAATAGGGAGAAATTCAAGAAACCAACCCAGACAACAGAAAGGTAAGGGGATCAAGCGTGGAAAGTCTGCAAAATTAAGATAAATGCATAAATTATGGAAAAAGAAATTGCGGAGACAGAAGAAAAAGGAGGAGCAGCTTTGTTTGTCTGTGACACATTTCACTGTCAAAGATTTACACTTTAGATCTGCAATAGTTTGTCATCTGAAATCTACTCACTTGTCTTGCTTTTGATACAGTACAGCCAGGGAGTCCAGCTCCTTGGCCACCAAATGATGATCTGATCCAAAAGCATCCTCAAAGATGTCCAGCGCCTGTCTATACAGAAGCTCTGCTGTGGCAAACTTACCCCACTGGGCATGCAGGCCTGCAAGCTGGTGCAGTGAGCCTGCAATGATAGGATGGTCTGGGTCCACAGCAGTCTCACGTACTTCAAGCGCACGCTGTAGTGCAGGCAAGGCCTGAAACATGATTCCAAACACAGGGCGTTTTATGTTTTATGTTTATGTTTTAGAGATCATTTTTATGAGTTTCATACTTATTGAAGATAATTACACATACAGCTATACTAGGGATGGGCAAGGATTTTTTTTGTTGTCCTGAACATAAGTGTGCATAACATGTGTCTGTAATTTACTTTGTGTATGAGTGAATGTATGTTGTAGAAGTGAGCATGTTAGTGAGAAGTTACATGCGAATATGGGTTCATGGTTGTCAGTGATTCAGTCTGCATATTATTTCTGTAAAGTACTCTATGAAAATCATTGGAAAGTGCTATAAACAATCTTCATTATTATTATCATTTATCTCAGTCACCTGAAATCTCAACCACCCGACATCTTTAATTAATCATAAATGGAGATGATACTGGGTACATTCATTAACACACCTGGTTGAGAAGACCAAGATCTTTCAGGAAACGCCCCAATATCTCATACATGTCAGCAATTTTTGGTAAAGTAATTTGTCCATCTGAAATAAAGATAAAAAATGATGGATAATCCATCTATGTTTGATCAGCACATTCTCAGTCTGAAGACATTTCTGTATGTAGCTACTTGTATAACTATTCTCACTGCTGACATGTTACTTACTATCCTCCAATGTCTTCACAGCAGTGAAGTAAGCCTCAGCCATGCTGGCCTGGTCCTTTCCAATGTACTGCCAGTAAGAGATGAGCTCTGCACACCGACCTCTGTCACACACATTGCATGGTGAATCAGACTTGCCTGTCTCTACAACTCTCTCTCTCACACACACACACATATACAAACACACACTCTCTCTCTTACCACTCAGATGACCACATCTAGCATGACTACATCCCGTCTCAAGACAGTTGTCCATCCCTTAACAACCAAATGACTCTTTTTGTCAATAAACCAGCAACAGGTAATGAAAATTCAGTTTTTTTATACAAATTATAGATGGAATACAGAAAGAAAACCTCACAAAATGAAAAGATAACTTGCTGTGGAAAATTTGATTATCCACCATTAAAATAAGCATTGAGAATGCTTCAGTCAGGTGGTACAAACCTCAAGATGATAATGTGATGATGTTAAGTCTCGTTCAAATAGAATTATTGGCATTACTGCTAAAATTTATGCTGCTAATGGTGTTTTCATGTCTTGTGTGATAAGGCACTTGGGACAACCCATGAGATGATGCTGCAGTCACATGTTCTTGCAACCGCCAGCCACTCCAGTCATCATGATCCTTTTCTTCTATCTCCTCCTCATTGTAATCAATTATCACTTTCAAGCTTATAATCTAGAGGCTATTATAACCACAAACTTTTCTTTCTGATCAGATGTACAAGTGTTGAAAAGGATGTTTCTTTGTGTTTTATGCCATGCCAGCAACTAAGACTATATCACAGTGAACTGAAATAGATGCCCAAAACATCAAACGTGTTTCACATCAGATATCACAAGGTCTCACCTTGCATACAAATGTTGAAATACACTGAGATTTAAGATACAGGCATGGAGAGTCTCCTTGTCCCCCTCTTGTTTTAATAGCCAGGGCAGCTCCTCTGAGACCCGAGTGGTCACAAGACCTGATCTGTTCACAGCAATCAGGCAAACATTTGGCATACAGAGAAATGCAGCATGAGTAGTCACATGACCTGGTCTGTTGATATACAGAGACATGCGACTTATTTGACTGCCAAGTCATCATACATTCTCTCAAATTATATCTCAATCTTCATTAAATTTTAATTTTAAAAAATTACATGAAAATCAAATACTGAAATCAATACCTCTAAAACACACACATGCAATAAAGGGACTTACTGCAGATTGCTGCCAAAGAAGTTAATTAGGTCCTGTCTTATTGCATTCAGAGACGGAGAATCCGCCTGCTGAAAGCAAAACTCATTCACAGCTTCCTGAGCCTGCAGAGACCAAGAGAAGCACTTGTATGTCTAATAAACCTCCACTGATCATGCTTCTTGATGAGTCTAATCTTGAGGCTAAAGAAACTCCAGTGATAGCAATAAGGTTATGAGTTTAAAGAGCCTCCAATGACAGAAAGGGGCTCTGTAATTTGTATCATAAAAATTCAGTGCTCAGTCTGCAGCAAAAATGATAATTGATTATTTTTTTTGTTACCAAGCTAAACAAGCCTGCAATTATCAAACAGGGCACTTTCAATCTAAAGATCTAAGTCTGAATATGACTGTTGTGTCTAAGCTGATTAATGTAAATGCTAAAAGAGGCTTATAATGTACATCAAACCTTCTGGATAGACAGCAGTGTAGAACCATCAACTCACCTCTTGGTGAGCAAAAGTCAGTAGACCCCCTTGGTACTTAAGAATGAGGTGTAAAGACAAGTAATGGAAAACCACACAAAGGTGAGAAGTGTTCAGTCCTGGAACTAACTCCAGGAGCTCATTCTCATGCATGCCACAGCGACTGGCACTGAGGTAGCACAGTACCTGCCCAACATCACAGCATGTACAAGTGGTGACAAAAAGTTAAAAAAGAAAAAGAAATGATGCAAAGAAAGTATTAATAAATTAATGACCAAGAGACAAAAATCTTACTACAATGACAAGAATGCACTAAAACAAAATGTCAATGACATGAGCAAAACAATCACAGATAATAACCACAACCATATCAAAAGCAACTTCAAGATATTTCTGTGTATGAACTTAAATTTTTCTGAGACACAAACAACCTAACATTTAGTAGTATATGGGCTCAAAATACAGGCAAGAAACAGAAATATGTTCAAGTCAGTATTTTCATAGGAAAAAGATAAATCAATAATATCGGAAGAAATCAAAATGAAAGATGGGCAGTACATAAAAGCCATTTTTAAAAACTACCTTCTGAAACTGTCTTTTGGACTCGGGGATCTCTAGCTGTGATGGAAGAAGTTCCAAAATGCGGCAGAACAGACTGCGAGAGTCAGTAGAGTTGAGCTGGTAAGATAGGTGTTTGGTCATCTCTGTTTTGTTGATACTGTATAACCACACACACTCTCTTAGATTACCCATTTAGCTTTTTCTATATTTTTTGTATCATTATGGTTTTGGGTATGTCTGGCAAAATCAAAGCGTACTATTTAAGAAATGCTAAATTAGAAATGCTTTAATCAGATTTAGACTAGGTGTCTCTTTAATAAAAGTCCTTACCCTTAGGCATGTATGCAATAGGCTACCTTCTGATTTCAACTATTTTATACAGATATAGATGAAACAGAACTTCATTTCATGTTTATCTGTCTGAGGTACACTGTTTTTCGAGAAATATATACCTTTGAAATTTTATAGAAATCCATCCATGTTTAAGTTAATGATGCTACTCAACAGCAGTTGTAACATAGTGCTTGACATTTTAAAGGCATTAGAAATATGAAACAATGCTCTGTAACTATATCTAAGTTTATAAATATGTCTATTTTTTGGGTATGTTTTATAAAAATTACAAGAGTGATTACTACCCCCTGGTCTAAGTAATAATTTGTTAATTTGTTCTCTCTCTAGCTCTTTATTTTTAGTTTATTTTATGTCGCATTTTAGTACTCATATCGATGTGCTTTGATAGACAACTATATAACGCACCCAGTTTCCAAATGAGCCACAAAAAGCTGATGAAGAATGGCCAAAACCACACTAGAGATCTAATGCATCACTGGACATGTTCCATGATTAACATTCACAAGTCAATTATCATGCCTGACATGTAGCCACCTGGACCACCATAAACACGCCTGTTACAGCCTCATCTACTCAGCTTTCTTGGATTACTACCTAGCAGTGGATGAAAGTAAACTATGATTTTAAGTAGCTTATATATTATTGTATTATTATCTAGATGTGTTATTTATATGACAAAAATTTTAACTTTAAGAGAGTACCTCCTCCTTGTCAAAAGTTTATTATGAGTTTATTGTAAAAGTTTACTATAATGGAAAAATATGTGACCATTAGCTTAATGCTGAAGCAAAAAGTCTTGCAGGATCGAAATTAATTAAGGCACTGCAGAACTGTGCATTAAATCTAACACCAAAGTTGCTGGTAGAGAAGATTTAAGTATTGTCAGAGAGGTGTGTTTCATGCTGTCCTATCCAAAGTCCTTTGTTCAGGAAACAAATACATTATGACCAGGACAACCAAAAATCCAACTGATTTGTTGTTGTTGAAAGAATGCGTGTGTCCAAAGTGAGTATAATTTATTAACACTAGCTTTACATTCAGTCTTTATGTCTAAGTCTGCATGCTTCCATGCCCTCACCTTGCCAGATGTCTGGCCAGAAGCATAATGTAGAGAGGGCACGATGTAGGCAGGGTCCGGCAGTGAGTCAGGATTCGTGACTCTGATTCTGCATCTACTCTGGCATCCAGCATAGCCAGCTCAGCCCGTAGCAGCTCACGAATGTTCTTTGTACCAAGACAACCCAGGTTGAGGGTTGGCCAGGAGCGCCAGGCTTGCGGGCAGGTTGTCTCCCCTACAGACACAATAACCCGTGCATCCACGGGTAGGGGATCCAACAGCCATTTAAGGTGAACTTCAGCTTGCTGAAATAAAATGCAAGCAGCATAAGAAGAAAGTAAACTTCTCGATGTTAACATGAGAAAAGAAAACTCACAGGAAATCTAAGGACTAATAATAATAATAACAAAATTATAATACATGTACTAATAAATGTATAATTATTGGTATACCACATAACATCATGCTCTAAGCACTAATCAAGTATGAATGTTAGAAACTGTACAACAAATGAAAGCAGTTTAAGTTACAGATGACAATGAAAAATAGCCAGACTGAAACTTATGTAATAATTTTAGGTCAACAGGAATATTTCCATAATAATCCAGAAAGATGGGTAATAATTCATGTGATAACAAGTTTCACAAAACATCTGCCTCGCTTGCTTTACACACATTTTAGCATAACTAAGCATTGTTGCTGGCCATGCAAATGTTGGCAGAAAATGTGGCTGAACTGGCTTAATTTTTAATGGAATGGTAAACTAAATAACCAGGATGTTATAAAACATGACAAAGTAAAATATATAAAATATAACCATCAATAAAAGTAACTACATTTCCAAAAGTTACAGCCATCTAAAAATAAATTAACAAAGATAGTTTTATTTCTTTAATTCTGACTATGAATTCTGATGAATGTATAAAAGTCTTCATCAACTCACAGGAAACCTGTCAACAGAATCCAGTACAAGGATCACTCCTCCTGGAGACTTTGCAGATACTTTTTCCAGCCAACGAGGGAATTCTTCAACCAAACGTACAGGGTCACAGGTCAAGGCAGGAGGATTGCTCACATGCTGCATCAGCTGAAAAAAACAGTCAAAGCCAATCACAGGCACCAACAGATGAATGGAAGGATGATCATTCAAAGGGACTGACAAGTGACATGCAACAAAAGACAAAAGAAATGCCAGTAAAAAGCAGTCAACTAGTTGAACACACTAAAACCAATGCAAATAAAATGAAAACCTGTCAAAAACACCACAAAATAACTAATCTAGTATCTAATATTAGTGCCCAAAAGCAAAAGCCATAGCTCACCTGTGCTGTCAGGCGACGTATCATCATAATAGGATCGGCATTGAGCGAGTCAACAAAGTGATACAGCACTAATAAACTAGAACTCTTTTCCTGCTGTAACTGCACCCTAGAAAAAAACACAAACATAATTTCAGACAGGAAAGCAGATAAAAAAGGCAGTTGATTTAAGCTCCCACACACTCCCCCTTCCTTCCACCAACACACACACGCACACACACTAACCACTGAGCTAGTAGAAGTGACCGTCCTAAGCCTAAAGAGCGGCTAACCAACACACAAAAACTCTTACCATCGAGCTAGAAGAAGTGACCGTCCTGATCCCGAAGAGCCACTGACCAGTAAAGGAGGTACAGGACCTGCTGCTGCCACATGGGCGGTCAGCTGCTCATAGAGCTGTTGACATACGTCAGAGATTTAAGACTTGCAGTATAACACAAAGCAACTACACAAAACAATTTCACAAAACAATTAACTACTAACAAACTATCTGATGCTTTTAGGATTGCTAACAAAAAATCTTCAAATCTGACAGTGTGCATGATGTTATGAAATACATTATAAATGATATTTAAATCATCATATACGTTTACAGCTTCTTAAACACAATTTAATACATGTTATTCAAAAGTTCATGACATGTGTGTACCTCCAGAACAATGTAGAATAAAACCCATACCCTGCAGAAATGGCCAAACAGCACACAGTAAATTAATATATCTTAACTCATTCAATATAGTTGAGCTATAGCTATGAAGAAGTTTGCATTTGTGGAAGTGAACTGAATAGGAAGAGCTTAGAATCCAAATTTGTTACTGGAAAACAAAACTCAACAACTGAACAATCAAAATTAAAGAACTGGTTGGCAGATGACTCACTGACCATGAGGTTGATGTCAGGAGGCAGACTTAATCCCTGATGTATCTTTAACAGCCAAAATAAAAATCCAAACAAACAAAAATGTGTAAATTATTTTTCAAAGTTACAACTCTCTAGTCATGAGTCATGCAAGATGGATGCATCCCTAACACTGTGAAAGCCAGAGTCTCATCTGGCTAGTATATATGCTAGAATATAGGATAACAACTTAAAATGCCTCACCTTTTCAAATCCAAGTTCACAGCTAGCATGGACTGCATGATTGAGAGCTTCCACCTGCTGGTAGTCCTCATGCGGGTCCCACACACCCCCACCAAACACCACTCCCCCCTCCATGTACTCTGCCATTCCCACATCATCGCTGCCGTTAACCTCCCGGCCCTCCATACCAAGCTCCTAGAGAAAAAAGCCACCATGAAGCACATTACAACAAACATAATAAGCACACTATGGTGCGCTTCATGACCAGAAAAATAACAGCAGTGGACAAGAACGTAACAACTACAAAATGCAGCATTATCATGCAAATGACGAATGCCAATTCCAAATTTAAGAAGAAAATCTTCCTTCAAAGAATTATACTTTGACTTCAGTTACAGGTTGTGCAGTCAAGTGATGTTGTATAGTATAGTTACTCCAACTCATCAAAGTTGTATAAAGTTCTGAACTTAATTTTTTTTTTAATTTTTCAGCAACTTTTTCCATCATTAAGGCAAAATTTACATTTTCTTCTGGTTCACTCAAAACCTAGAGTTCATTTAGATCAATAACAAATGACATTAATGCTAGTACTTACAGCTTTGATTACCTTCTCCACTTCATTTGCCGTCAACTCCATGGTCTTGGCAGCCAGTGAAACACCAGTAACAATCTTGGCATTCCCGCTTTCCCTGATCTTGACACGCAGCTCCTGACATTCAGACAGACTTGCCCTAGATTGAGAAACACAAAGTTGACAGCATACAACATGAACAGTGGCAGACAGTGTCAGTGGCAGGTGAACTGGCCTGTAACTTCTCTATTGGTCTGCCCACTTATGCAAACTTATGCATACAGCTTGGTCCAGTTCTGATGTACAATTTATGTTTTCGCATGCATTTTAGACATACTATTTTATAAGCATCAGGTTGGGAAATATCCTTTTCTTAAAGTTATAAACTACTATATAGTTATAAACTAGCTATATTTTAACAATCATTTTTCCCAAATCCAAGGAAATTATGCAAATATTTATGAAAGTATAAATGTTCACATGTGTTTCAGAAATGTGTCTGAAGGTATTATGACTATTATAAGTAGCCATATTCTGGAACACAATGCTGACACAGAAAAAAGTAAGATAAACATACAGACACTAATTTCATGTATTCTCTGTGTAGTCACTACTAAAAATATGTTACTGCCCATTGCTACCCAAGTGCACCATATCTCAATGGAGGCCTCTTGTCTCATCACAATGCCCACCTCTTGTTGTCTAGAAGACAGAACACAGCTGGCTTCTTCCCAGGATTGTCCAAATGTCCAAGTTTTACTTCAAAATTTAAAAATCTGAAATAAATTTCAGTAAAAACCTGATTAATATATAAGTTTGAGCTTTCAGTATGCTTTTCATTATTCATGCAGAACACTGTAAGCCAGCGGTTCTCAAACAGTGGGGCGCGCCCCCCTGGGGGGAGCGCGACGTGCTTTCAAGGGAGGCGCGAAGGTGGTCATTTTTTAAAAGTTTCTTATACCGGTATTAGCGAAATTAGCTTACATTGCTGGCTGAGGGGGGCGCGCAGACGTACCTTTGTTCGTCAGGGGATGTCACAAGTAAAAGGCTGAGAACCGCTGTTGTAAGCTGTCTTGTTCCAGAAGTTTTGGTAAAATACTGGTGAAACATGATAGAATGTAGGAACATCTGAGCCACCTGTTGTGCAAGGAATAGAGGGTGGAGAGGGGAGGAGGAAAGAAGTCAACGGCTAATGATAACCAGTTTCTGCTTGATCATACAGCTCCATGTGTTACCAACCTGTGACTAGTGGCTCCCAAAAGGCACACAAACAGAGATGCCAGTTCGATCTGCTGACGTCTCATCTTCTGCATTAGATCTTCCTGCTGTATAAGTGTGCATGTGTACACACACAAACACAAACCATTTCAGTTGTATATAGTAACATTCAAACACATGCTGTTCATGTAAGCATTCCCTCTGCAAATATACACATATAAGTATTCCTTCTGCACACACATAAATACACATGCAAATATATGAGAGATTTGTTGAAAAAAATTTGAACTGCACTGTGTTTACAAAACTATTCCACCTCAAAGCACTCAGGCCAAAAAGAACTCAACCTACACAAGGTGACAACTTGTCGGGTGGACAAGAAAGGTAGACTATCACCAGATCCCGACCCTCGTTAATGCACAGTGACCTCAACTTGACAAGGTGCTCCTGCAATAAGATATACTTCTTGTATAATATCTTACTAGACCTGGATACTGATTTACCCCAGCATACCTTTCTAGTTATACACAGTCCTCACACTGTACTTCCCAGGTACCCTCAGCATGTGGCTTGAACAACTCATTAAAGCTATTGGCCTGTATACTGATGTCTAACAATCTGATGTCTACCTTTCACGTTTTATGCAAGACTCTTATCAGAAACATTAAAAATATACAGTGGAACCTCGGTTAACGAACGCCTCGGATAGCGAATATTTCGGATAATGAACAAAAATTTCGTTAAAAGTTTGTCTCGGATAGCGAACAAAATGTCGGATAACGAACAGCCACGTGAACCACACGTGACCGACCAGCATGTCATCATTCGCGCTCGAGACACAGTTACAATTCGGTCGTTCCTTACCTGTGCGCATCCTTCTTATTTAGTGATTTTTGTGCTTTATTTTAATAAGATAATCCTTAATCATGGCTCCAAAGAAGATTAAGAGCAATTAATAGTAGTGAGGTAATGACAGGGAAGCGGCCAACAAATGAATTGAAAAAGGAAATGATTTCAAAGAATGAAGGCGGCATGCGTCTGTCGGATATGTGATGTTGTATTACCGAAGAGTTTTACAAAAAAGGAAGAAGGAGCAGACACTGGACAAGTTTTTTCCTTGAACCTCAAAGCTACAGAAAAGGGAAGTCACCCCTGATGTTATAATGTCATGTGTGCTCATGGAGGGGGAATCCAAGCAGTAATTACACCCTTTCCTCCCCACACCTGCTTCCAACCACGCCGTCAAAACGGCAAGTTTTCTGATGTTTAAATGCTTTCATTAATGTTTTTTATTTAACTTCATTTAATCTGCATTATAACTGTTCTCATTAAAACAAATACCTATATAGCCTGTAACTTTCAAATATTAGCGAGTCAACAGGGGCTGGGAACCAATTAAATCTATTTCCTTTATTTCTTATGGAAAAAATTGTTTCGGATAACGAACATTTCAGATAACGAACAACTTTCCAGAACGGATTAAGTTCGTTAACCGAGGTTCCACTGTACTTGATTACAACTTATTAAAGGTTAGCAGTAGATAAGGGAAACTAGGCTTCTGCATAGACTTAAAGGAAACATTTGTAAAGCTTGCAAAATATGCTATCTCCAGGTAGGTTTTTTCCCCCACTTTTTTTTAAAGACTAATACTAATGTTAGGACTAATCAAATCTCTTTTATAGAGTGGCCTACATTCAAAAGCAGGTCCACTTCTGTTGCAAGGTCTTTAGTTGAAGCAATGTAGATGCGCAGTGTGCTGCTGATGGCGTACTGTGGAATGCTGGGAATGATGTGCACCATGTTTGCCAGGGCAGCACACCAATCCTCTGTGTACACAAATATAAAGAACCATTGAGGGTCCTCCCTTAAAATGCAAAGTACCACACAGTATTCTCAAGAAAAGCAGTCAGTTGTTACTACCATCTTCTGAACAATAACTAAATGTGCTTACGCATAATATATACATATATACAATTAGCTCTTACAGGCAAGAAAGAGTCAAAGTCACTTGGCATGCCCATACTAGTCTCCAGACAACTGCTCTCACTCCTGTAATAATCTCCAGACAAGTGTGTTATTGCATGAAGTAACGGTCATACCTTTGGTGACATTGGTGAATGGGCCTTCCATCTCCATCAGCGTAGAAACAAACTCTGGGCCTCGCAGGAAGGCTGGCTGGTGAAGCTGAGCTGTACTGCCAAGGGATGGCTCACTCTCTAACACTGTCCACCAATCACCTGGGTTGGCATTTCCTGCACATATAAAGACAATAATAAAAACAAAACAAAAACTGTTTTAGGGTCGAGTGTGAAAGGCTGAACTTCTAGAACCCCTTCCTTATCTCTCCCAACTCCTCTAAGCTGAACCATTCTTTCCTGCCCCAGAGTACAAAGACTTTCAAGTACAAAGACTTTCAATCACATCTATCAGCTAATCATTCAGTCACTCATCCCATGACCAGTACCTGTTGTTGGGGGGAGCACATGGATAGACACAGCAGCTGACAAGGCTCACCACTGTTTTGGGCGATACCAGGTCCTTCATAGGATGGCCAGTCCAGTCTGTTAAATATTTCTCTAGGTACCTCCAATAAACAAACCTGCTGGAGACTGCTAATTCTTGATGCCCCTCACACAAGCAGACCAACCTGTGAAATGGCTACATAAAGGGACTGTACAGGGTTAAATCAGTACTGCGTACAGCTGCACCATGCCACAATAACACAAAATGAAGATAGTATATACTAGCTGTACACAGTACAGAGAATTAAAATAATACACAATTATACCTAGATCCACCAGCCCAGACCGTGATGCTGTGTCTGCATCTTCAGCAAGGCCATGCATCAGCTTAGACAGTCGGCTCTCTATCTCTCGCTTGGCTCGAAGAAGATTTTGTATCTCACTCTCCTTTGTCTCTCGAAACAGCTGTTTAATAGTGACAATAATAATAAAACAATTACATCAGTTTAATGATGTTCATAGAAATTACAAAGCAGAAGGATAAAAGGCAGAACTGATGAAGACATGAACAAATTACATGGAGAACAAATCACACTCTGACACTCTTAATCAACACCAACCCACACCAAGCCAGTCCTGCTATTACTCTTCTGCAAACATCATCAAAGAAACAAAGGCTAGAAGTAGTGTAACTGGTAAAGCCCCTTCTCAAATACTAGTACTACCAAGTATTCACATACCTTAAACTGCCGTTGCACTTTATCCCGGTCGCTTTCAAATGCTGCAGCCCTGGCAACTGCCTCCTGCTCGGCCTCAAGAGCTGCGTCTCGTTCTGCTCGCATGCGTGTGCAAGTCTTCTGAAGAGCTAACAGTTCTGCCCTTAATCGTTTGTTTTCCATCTCTAGCTTCTGTTCTTTTTTCTGCATGTTTGCTATATCATTCTCTTTGTTGAGACGATACATTTCAAAGTCTTTCTTGATTCTCTCAACTTCAGGATTCTCCAGGTCTACAGAAAGTGCAGAACGCAGACTTCCACCCTTTGGTTTGCGCCCCAGTGAACCTACACTACGTAGTCCCAGCTTGCCCCTGGGTTTCATTTCAATGGGAATTCTTTTGATGACACCATGTCCATTGCCTTCTAGATCCGACCCCAAGATGTCATCATCATCCTGAGATCGCATGAAAGAACCGCCAGCACCCATGGTGATGTTTTATTGTTTTTCAAGTCACTTGCTTTTTGCTAATTATCTTCATATTCAGTAACTCACCTAAGCATAGCATTGGTGAGACTTTCATCATTCTTGATAGAAAATTTATTTTTCGCCTTATTACCTGTCTCCCAGGCTTCTAATGGGTTGCTACCTGTCGATACACAAATATTGGCCAAACTTTAACATGAAGTACATATGAATTCGTTAGACTGCATTGAGACATTCTGATTTCATCAAGGCTTACTTATAAGGTTTTTTCGTTACAGGTGATATCTTTCCCACTGTCAACATATCTTTACATTTTCTACTGTGCGCTATTGCTAAGTGGTACTCATAGTGCTGCTCGCAGTGGCAACTTGGATGATTCAAGTGAAAGTCCGATTGTAATGTGCTTATCATCTCTACTTATTCTGATCACTTGCTAAGGTGCATTGTTCGTTGATGTTTATTCGACAACTAAATTAATGTAAGGAGAAATATAAAATATACAAGCATAGGATGGGTGCTGAGAGCACAGAGGTCTGTGGCTGAAGTATTTCTAACTACAGGCTGGCCCCTAGACCGGAAGCTCGTCGTGCAGAGCCAGCGCCACAGCAACATTCTTACTTTCGTATAATCCGCGTGTCGACTTGCATATCGATCAGCAATCAAAATACTTACATAAGACTATCCTATATGTATATTCTATACATACTATAAGGCAGGGAACAAGTCTATGAACTATTTTAAGGATTCGGTAATATCAGAAAACAATAAATTTGATTTGCAATATGCGCAGTCTTTCATACTTTCAATTGCTCGTATTGTGGGATGATCACCATGATGTTGAAGCATTTTAACTTCAAAATAAGAGGAAAAGCTGTCAACTGAGTTTACAGTTTCACATTCCAGGTCCGATGAAGCGTGTGTCTAGGCGAGAAATTCACGTCTGGCATTGTCATCTTTTAACTCATATTGATGGCGCTTTAATTCTAAAAATTACACCTCTGACCTAAATAATTAGTAGATCGATCAGTCAGTGAGTCACGTGCACAGTTAGGATATCTGTTCTGGTTTTTTATCATCATCAGCTTAATTGTGGATCTACGCGTCCTCTTTAATTAGACCTTTGTGTGGGGGATTGTCGGTGGATTTCTTTTTTTCCTTTTTTGAACGGACAGGTGAACCTGCATGAGTTTTCGTTGACTCAGGGTCTCATATCCTGCCATTATTCTATTCCTTCGCGGTCCGTGCATCATTGGTAGCATATAGATCACTTCAACAATTGCTGTGCATCCAGACAGCGCTTTGAAGATTTATTTCATCGATGTAATGCTCCTGCTCCAACTCCTTTGCTTGTCCGCCTTGACATGACTGAACAACAGACGATTATATTTACATCTACAATACGTCTGTTATCATTGATTGGGGTGACCTCCCGTTTGCTAACTATTTAGTTTAAGATGACTTTCTGTACATTTTATTCTTCACGCAGACCTCCACGTACCTGACTTAATTGATGTCCTTACTGGCTATCGTGCATAAAAGTGTGTGTTGTTTGTCACTTCACTGCTTCTTCTTCGTGTTTTGTTTCTTCATTGGACTGTGACTTGATCTTCCTGTACAGTGCACTGTGTTTTTTGATAGGGGAGGATGCTATATGCACTCATTGCTGTAAAGTGCTTCTGAGTCCTGCTGTTGCTGGAGAAAGGCGCTGTATGAATGTGCTTATTGTTATTTATATTCACACACCGAGTATGTATGATTCAGCTGCTGAGACAGCACAAGATGCCGTCTTTAATTAGTAGTTGACCCCCAGCTGCGCAACTATTGGACAAAAAACAATCGCTATGCTGACAGTATCCGTTCATTCATTTTTTTTTTTTTTTTTTTTTTTTTTTTGAGTGATGTCAGCTGACGTCCTCTTATTCTGATGCTGGAGAAACAAGGGTCAATTAGTCTTGCCACACTTGTTAAAGTCCTGCACCGTGTGGTCAGTAGGTGCATCCACTCTCTTAGTCAATTTTTTTCTATTCGTTGCCCACCTCCCAAGGCACCGCGAGGGACACCCGGTATCACGCAAAGTGCCATGCAAGGTAAACTGGCCAAAGCAGACCAGACGGTGCACACATTAGTTGATTTTATATTCCACGTAGGAAATTCAGAGCATCTTCTTCGCTTGATCTTGAATGTCTGATTTTTTTTTTCCTGTGGCAGCAAACAGATCGAGTCCACCTTTCGAAGAAGGGAACTATGGGACTTGTACAGTCTGTATATGGTAGCAGGTCTGATGGTATAACAGGAGGACTATGGGACTTGTACAGTCTGTACATGGTAGCAGGTCTGATGGTATAAGAGGATCGAGGAACTATGAGGGACTTGTATAGTCTGTATATGGTAAAGTAGGTCTGATGGCGCTGCGCACGTCCAAGGTGCAGTCAGTCCACTCCATTTTTTCTGTCTGCTCCATCCACCTCGATGAGGGTACCCCAGAGAACTGTCTTATAATGTGCTTGGTAATATCAATATAGCTACACCGGACAAGCGTGTGCCATTTGCTGTAACCTACATCTGAACTACATTTTACTATAATTTACTGTAACGTAGATTAAAAATATAGTTATAATCCTCAAAGAACTTTGATTTTGTCTTCTGTATCTCTTTCTTGGATTCACGACTGTTATTCAGGTTCTGTGCTGTAAAACCAACATCAGGGATCAGAAACATGCATTGACTTTTTAAATAAATATACACTTTTGTTTTATTTTGTGCAAAACAGGATGATTTACCTCTCACAGACAGTTTAAGTATCCAGCACATATTATATATTCCCATCCATGGACAAACACACGATACAGAAATCGGCCTCGTTTTCACATAATGGAAAGAGCACTTGGTCCCTTATGACCACTTTTATGTAAGGAAAATAATATAGATGCAAATATGGTCATGCAACCCACCCAGCCATCGACTGCTGACAATGCCAGAGGCTGATCTGCTCATCTAGGAAACAAATGACAAGCCGTGCTCGGGCATTCATCATCCATCCTTCCATCCATCAATCAATTAACCCAACACATTTGTTTTAAAGATCTCGGAGCACAGGTTCGGTGTTTTAGGCTGTTTGTTTGTTTGTTTATGTGGAGTGTCAGTTTTGGAGATCGTCTCACCAAACACTGTAGTTACTGAACTGACTGACGTGGCGGGTACATCACAGCACCATGTGCAAATCCCTCTTCAGAGCGGACTTGTTTCTGTGTGCGTTGATAAGTGAATTCTGGGCATGGAACTGTGACTATGCTATATGCCATAAACATTTAGACAGCTGGAACTGTGCAGTTACCAGCCCTTACTCTTCTACCTCAGTCTAGTGGGTAAATGTTTCCTGAGCGAAACAAAAATGACAAATTAAATGTTTATAATTGCCAAAATCCATCAAAGCCGTGTAAAGTACTTTAACCTGGTCAATAATATAGCTGCCAGCCAGTTACCACATCCAATGTTCACGATTTTATCAAAGGTTTGCGTGTTCAGATTGCGTGCATGTTTTTATCACTGTCAGAGCTATGTGCACAGCTGCACCCTCACACACACACACGTATACATACAATACCTCGATCCATCACTCAGTCCACTTCACCGATCGCAACACCAATTACTGGGAGCTATGGCGTGGACGCTTACACTGGATAAGTAAACTGATTTTTACATGAATTTATTATAAAGATCAGGTCAATACTTAAATATGACTCGTGCAAAACCCACGTCTGGGGTGCAAATGAACTAAAAATACACATTTGCTTTGTATTCCGTCGTTTTCCTTGAAGTACGTGCGGTGCGGACCGTTCAATGTACTTGTGTACGTGGAACACAGCCCCAGCTTTACTGTCGAACTTAGGGCGAGGGCTTTGTGACGATCATTCTCAGGTTTAAAACAAAAACTGAGCAAGTACAACGCGAACTTTCGTAGACGTTTTTCGAGCAATCAAGTGAGAGGGGAAACACGTGCGAGTATTTTTTTAAGTATCGTTCTGCGCATGTCAAAACACCATAAAACTGGGCCAAGCGAACATTCCATGTGTGTCAAGGTTTCGTTTGTTGTCTGCTCGTTGTCACAATTATTCATAAGCACCAAATTTATTAGCTACGTTTTAGTCTTGCACGTAGTGTTCGCTCTCACTGTGCACGTCTTGAATGAGTAAATTAGGTTGGCTTTCTTACAAACATTGTGCGTACAACAGTAAACACATTTGACACACTTTTACCATGATCACACATGCCACTCTAATCTGACGTGAAAACCACCGAAGTAGTCAGAAATGCACCTTTTTTTCCAAAATGATCATCCTGCTGTAGTTTTTAATAATTGAGCAGAACGAAGCTGTTTGGCAGCCCCTCGGACTGCTTTTGAGCGCCCAGGTTGCGCGCCGTTGAGACTGTGCTCGTGAAAAAGGGGTGAGAAGTAAAATCAGCATTCTGATTGGCTCAAACAAGGCTACCATTTCGCCGGGACAACTTGACCTTTCGGTCCACTTTCAAAGAAACAAAATGCTAAGAGCATAAATTTGATAACCAAACACATATTATTAATTTAAATTTGTATTTTGAGGTATGTGTGACGAGGAAGACGAGTGTACAAAATATTAGTGCGAGGCATGACGATATTTGTGCGGTTCACCTTCTTCATTAATATTCATGAGTATACAATATCTCGGCACCGATATTTACTTCGGAGAACATAGTCCATGTAGTGCTAGTCCAATTTTTGTAGAAATTTTGACACCAAGCTCAGCAAAGACGCAGCCACACGGATGTATTAGGCGTCCTCTAAATGGACAGTACGTCCATTATCTCCCAGGTCACCAGAGAAGATGAACTTCTCAGCACATTTCCCGCATCGGAAAAAGGTAAGTTCCTGTGCAAGTGGTCTCAAAAATGGCGCTGAACTGTTGGTATGCGATGGCACCTGCATGTGTATTAGCCTTATGTGCATATTCATTGTACTGGTATTTTATGCTTGGTACTTTAGTTATCGTCATTGGTAGAAGGGTGATAAGAACACAGTATTTGGCGCTTTCGCAATGCAGCATATTCTGGCAGGTAAAATGGGGCTGAAGTTTTCACTGCCTGCAGGGCCAGCCGTGTGGTCCTAGAGTTATCGGGTCTGACGGCGCATATGCAGCCGTTGCGACGTAAACAAACGTTGTAACGTCTGATTTCTTTCTACGTTCCGAGCTTGTTCAGATGACAGCTACAGAGTGTATTAAAAAAGCTTTCATAAATGTGAGACTGCTGAAACCTAGTTTTCGCTATTTCTTTCAGCGTGGATGATGGCGGTGGTGTATATGCGAGGTCTGGAAGTCGTGCTCGTTACAAAAGTATGTGCAGTGTGGAAGTATGAGCAGTGTTTGGCACTGCTGAGAAACAGTTCGTTGAAACAATGTAATTGCACCAGATAAAACATTAATCCTAGGCCTAACTTGGGCAAGTCTTGTACATGCAACAGGTGTAATCATGACAGTGCCACAGTACAGAGAAACCGGTGATCAAAGAGAGTTGAATAATGACAGTGTTTTATCAACTATCGAATATTTGGTGCAGTATATTCTTTTACATAGGCTATTTTGAAAAAGCATTAAAAGTGTAAAATGTCTTCTGACAAATGTGCATTTGTTGACACTATTCTATGTTGCATATCTGTTGACAGTATCTCTTGTATCTCAGCTGCCTTCAAAAACATAGTGTGCATGTGACTGAAGGAGGGGAGGGGGCAGGAGAGAAAAATAGTTGTACAGAAAAATAATGCTATTTTGGCTAAAAGGGTGATGTTTTAAGCTTATGATGGGAAACAATGGTTGAACCCAAGGAGGTGAGGTTAGGAACACAGTGATGGCAACACTAGTGGTCATTCCTTGATAATTGCTTCTATTTGGCCTGACTAGTACCCTCATCTTCCCCAGTTGGATCAAATCCATTCTTTCCTGCTGGACGGTGAAAGTTCAGCCTTTAAGTTGACAGTATTCCTTTTTTCCCTTTTATATTAATGACAAGCTATGTTTGCTGCTCATGACTGAAATAGTTGATTAGTTGCCTGAAATTGTCTCTAATTGTTTATATCTTCTATCAATCAATCTTACATTACAAACATAATCTCGTAAGTTATATGCACATAACAGAAGTTGATAAACAGTGAAACTGTTCAGCATTTGGTACTTATTACTAAGAACAAATGTGAAGTGATAATACCTGTCTGTTATTATAGTCATATATTGTTAGTAGCCATTCGGGCCATGTGACCTAGAGTATTTATTGTTCCTGATTACTGAGGTCATAGACATAGTTTACTGATGTGTCAGATGGCATTGCAATATTTTGTGATTGTGACTTAAGTGATGTTAAAAATTTCCCTGGAGTTACTCTTTCTTATAGAGAAATCTGAGCTTATAGTTGACGAAGTCTATCTTTGTACTTGTTCTTCTCTTGTACAGTTAAGGTCATGATAGCAGTATGTACATTCCAATCATTTTTTTTTTGGACAGAAGACAACAGAGACTCTTGTATACAAGAATACAGCTTTTTGGTACCACCTGTATTATCTGCATGATGCATCATATGTACAAAAATTTAGACATTGTCAAGGATAGTCTTAACTTCTCGTTAGCTGAATATGAAATTGCACAGAATTTTTTTAATGAGGATAATGCTATTTGCATTTCTTCATCCAATACATTAATCTACAACTTTCCTAAATGGAACAAGTGTACTTTGCAGCACAATTTTTTGTGATATGTAGTAGAAACTACTATCCAGAGTAGGCAGAATAGATAATTATGCATGTGTACTCCTACTAAATTTACTGAATACTCAGAAAAGCGTGATAGATTAAAATTTCTTACACAAGCTATTAGGTTTTAGTATGTCTCACAAATTGCAATCACTTGCCTACTCGTTGCAACCCCTAAGTCCATCTGTTGTCTCTCTCATGTCACTCTAGCATCTCTCTCTCTCTCATGTCACTTTCTTTATCCAGCTGCTCCCATCTCCATTTCTGTCCCTGCTCTTACCTCTCTCTGTCAAAAAAAATAATAAAACAAAAATTCGTCAATCTGACATTTAAACTGATACCTGTATTGCATTGTTTGAGTCTGTTGCCTCTAAGTTGTCAGTATTCCTATGCATGTCCCTTCCCAACCTGATGTGGAGCTATGTTTCAACCCTTCATGGTTATAGTGCTTCTTTAACTGGGTAATTTGTAAATGCAGCCAAGGAGTAACATAGAAGGTGGAACAACTTGACCCTTTGCTCCAGACAGCTAAAAAACCGGTTTTGTTTGCAAACAATCTGTTATTATTTTCGAGAGTGGCGGAATTGAGCACCTTCAGTCAGTTGTGGAAAAAACCCTTGTGATTCAAAGTATTGTGTGCCATTGTGCGGTCCCAACAGATGCCAGGGCTTAAGTTTTATGCATCTGCCCAAGCTAGGCATGAGCATGGAGCAAGGCGTGGAGAAGGTATCTGGAACAAATATTTTGCTTCATTCAGTCCTGACGAGCCACTGTTTGCAGTCGTAATTTTGAGGGAGACTGCATAAAATGTAGTAAGTTAACACTTTAAAAATAATATTATAACTTCCATTTATACCAAGGAATACAATGAGAGAGAACAAGCAAAGATTTTCTTCTCTGCTCACTTACAACTGAGGGAACACATGAGACAGAAATTTTCACCAAAAAAATATAAAAAAGTAACAGTTTTACTGATATAATTTTTCACAACTTTTCTGTCAAATAGAACGCTAAATGTGGTGATCACAGAATAATTGTGCACACCAAGCTGCATTTAACTGGTTAAAAATTTAGAAATCTAAAATACAAAGTTTAGTTTATCAGAATTATTGAAAGATACAGCAAATAATGTAAACATTGTTTCAGTTTCTTCAAGAAGGAGAATAATAATCAAGAAATTAAAAAGAACCCACTTGAACTAAGTAGTGTAAAAGAGCCTGTAAGGCTGGCTTACTGTTCACATTTTGTTTGCTGCAGACTTAAGCTGTGTATGCACGCAGATTCTTATAAAGATTTGTGCTGTCCGTCCTTTTGACTGCATGTGCATCTTTCTATGTACTTACAACATTCATGATGCACAAAGCTTGGTTATAGAAGAAAACAACTTTTCTTTTGTTGCCTTAAGAGACAAAGAAGAAACAGGTCGGTTTCTGGTTATTATTGCAGATGTGAAAGTCAGTTTCTCTGCTATATGTTTGTCTATTCTATCTATTCCTCTTCGTGCATCAGGTTGCACATAAGGCCTCAACCAGAGTCCGCCACCGATGTCGATCGGCTGAAACCCGCTCTAGGTGACCCCATGTCCAGCCCTTTCCTTTCATCTCCCTTTCCACTGTTCTTCTCCAAGTTTCCTTTGGGCGGCCTCGTTTTCTTCGGCCGTCTGGAGTCCATCGTAGGGCGACTCTGGAAAGGTCTGCTGTCTGCTGGCGGAGCACATGTCCAATCCATCGCCAACGCCTTCGTTGAACCTGCGTGGTGATGGACTCGGTTTCAGTTCTTCGGTGGAGTTCTTCGTTGCTGATGGTATTTGGCCAAAAGATGTTAAGTATGCGCCTGAGGCATCTGTTTTGGAAGACGTCAAGCTTGTTACTGATGGTTTTGGTCATCTTCCAAGATTCTGATCCGTAAAGGAGGGTGCTGATCACATTTGACTTGAAGATTCTCAGTTTGATCTTCTGGCTGATGTTTTTTGCCTTCCATGTGCTCCTGAGTGAGGCGAAGGCCTGGCTGGCTTTCGCCAGTCGGGCTCGAATCTCCACCTCCGCATCCCCAGTGTTTGACATTTTGGACCCAAGATAGGTGAAACTGTCAACTTCCTCGATCTCTTCTCCATTTAGTTTGATGCCGTCTTGGACTCTGGCGTTCACTCTCATACTTTTCGTTTTCTTTGTGCTGACCTTCAAGCCAAGGTTTCCAGCTGTTTCTGAGAAGGCCTTTGTTTTTTCATGCATGTCTTGGTGGCGGTGTGACAGCAGGGCAATGTCGTCAGCAAAGTCCAAGTCTTCCAGCGCTGTTGTTGCTGTCATAGTCATGGTCCATCTGATCCCTCTCCTCTCACTGTCGGTGGAAGTCTTCATGATCCAGTCCATGGCCAGGATGAAGAGGAACGGCGACAGAATGCAGCCCTGCTTCACCCCGGTACTGACGTTGAAGGGGTCTGTGAGCTCCGTGTCACAGACAACCTGGGATTTGAAATCGCTGTACAGCATTGCAATGACCTGAACAAGTTTGCAGGGACTCCGTAATGCCTCAGGATCTTTCCATAAGGACTCGCGGTGGATGCTGTCAAAAAGCCTTCTCCAGGTCGATGAAATTGATGTACAGCGGTGTGTTCCATTCGTTGCTCTGCTCCAGAATCTGTCGCAGAATGAAGATGTGTTCGGAGCAGGATCGTCCAGGACGAAATCCTGCTTGCTGTGGTCGGAGGTCTTTCTCAAGAGTTGCCGTCAGTCTTGACAAAACAATCTTGCTGAAGACCTTTGCTGGTGAGGGAAAGAAAGTGTTATGCCCTCCAATTATTGCAGTCTCCAAGATCTCCTTTCTTGGGTAACTTGAAGATGAGCCCTGTCTTCCAAGCAACAGGGAGCTGCCCTGATTCCCAAACTTGCTTGAAGATTTCAGTCAGCTTGGGAGCTGTCACATTTATATCTGCTTTCAACATCTCTGCTGTTATTTCCCATCTGCCCCTGGTGCTTTGCCGCTCTTCATTGTCTTGACTGCTGCTGTCACTTCTTCCAGGCTTGATGGGTCTGGTGCAGATGTCAAGGTCTATAGCTGCTGGCTGGATGTCTGCAAGCTGAGGGGATCTGGTCTGTTCAGAACCGACTCAAAATGTTCCTTCCAGCGCTGTAGTTTTTCTGCCTCTCCCTCGATGACATTACCGTTCACATCTTTCACTGGCACATCACTGTTCTTAAACCCGTTGTTTAGCTGTTTGTTTATCTTGTACAGTGTCTTCAGGTCATTTTTACTTGCTGCATTTTCTGCTTCATCTGCCAGTTTCTCTATGTGGTCTCTTTTGTCGGTTCTTGCCATCCTCTTTACCTCTTTGTTTAGTTTTTGCATATCTTTGTCTGAGTTGTTCTTTCAGGCGTTCTGATCTGGTGCTATTGATTCTTTGTTTGGCTGACTTTCTCTCTTCTATCTTCTTCCATGTCTCTTCTCTGATCCACTGTTCTTTCTTTTTCCGTTGGAAGCCCAGTATTTTCTCTCCTGATTCCTGTAAGACTCGATTGAAGTCGTCTAAGGTCATCTCTTGTTGGTCTCCTAGTGCTTGGAACCTGTTCTTTACTTCCATAGCAAAGGCCCTTTCGATGACTGAATTTTTCAGTTTGCCAGAGTCCACTCTCTGCTGACGTGCCTGTTTTCCTCGTGATCGACGTAGCTTCAGGGAAACTGTGGCTATCACAAGAGTGTGGTCACTGGCAACGTCTGCTCCTCTGTAGGCTCTAACATCTTGAAGTGAGCTCCTCCATTTTCGGTTGATGATGACATGGTCTATCTGGTTCTTTTGTGCTCCCATCTGGTGATGTCCATGTTGCCTTGTGGATGTCTTTGTGTGGGAAGAGTGTGCCACCAATCAGTAGGTTGTTTTCTTCACAAAAGTCTGCCAGTCTCTCCGTTGTCATTGATGGCTTCCGATTCCATGTTTGCCCATGACATGCTCCTGCATGTGTTGTCACTTCCCACCTTGGCATTGAGATCGCCGATGATGAGCAACATGTCATGGGCTGGAACGCTCTCTGAGGCTGCTTGGAGCTGATCGTAAAAAGCATCCTTGTCTTCTGCCTCAGAGTCATTTGTTGGTGCATAGCAGGCTAGCACTGTCAGCTTGGTGTACTTTGAATGGAATCTTGCTCTCAAAAGCCTAGGTCCATAAGGCTTCCATTCCAGCAGTGCCTTTTTCCGTTTTCTTGTTGAGGAGTAGAGCTACTCCTTCAGAGTGCTGAGCGTCTGATCTTCCTGAGAACAAGATGGTATGTCCTGACGCTAGTCTCCTCTTTCCCGTGCCGGTCCATCTGACCTCACTGACTCCCAGGATGTCCAAGTTGTAGTTGTCAAACTCCTTGACTAGTTGGAGCATCCTGCCAGTCTGGTACAAGGTCTGGACGTTCCAGCACCCCACCCTCAACTTTTGCCTCGGCTTCAGTAAATCCACTGTCGGGGCGCCAGCTCCCTTTCGGGTTTGGCTGTCGTCCGTCATTAGTCCAGTCACCTGGTGTGCTTCATTACCTCCGCCATCTGTGACGAGTTCTCTGGTTTTAGTTTCTGTAACATACTTTTTTTTTTACATGGTGGGGTTGTTAGCCCTACCACAACCTAATTTACCTCTAGGTGAGGTGTCCACCTTAGTCGCCTCTTACGACATGCCTGGCTGGATGGCAGGGACCCTATTCTTACAATGCTTGCTAGGCAAGCATACCCCGGGGTCCCACAGGGGGCTATATGTTTGTACTTCTGCATAACTGCAGACTTTTTTTTTTTTTTCAACTATATATAAAGTGTTTAGTTACTAGTGCAGGGACAACCAAAACTTCATCTGTGGATTTTTCCTCTGGAAACAAATATGAAAATGCTTTAGCATTTAAAAAAGAATTTCTTAAGTTTTCTGCACCACACCTTAAGAGACCTCCAAAAAAAACCCAGACCGGCCTTCCTGCAAGAACTTGGTCAAAAAATATTGTGAACTGGCATCACTGAAACAGAACTGTTTAGCTAAACTTGATATTACATCACATATTACATCACTACGTCTGAGGATAAAATTCATTGCTTGCTTATGTTCATTCCATTTTCCAGCCAGAACCTTTTCTTCTGTAATTTTTTTTACATCCCCCAAATGCTGTAAGTTTCACTAGCTGGAAACTGTTAATTGGAAAGACACCTTATAAATTCATCATCTTATGTGTGCTATTGGTTTCTTGTTCAAGAAGGTATCCGTTTTTCTTTTTTTCCCAGAATGCGTGTGCAGGAAGTCTCCTGTAATCCTGTCCAGTGGTTGGCCACTGTTTCTTCCAGGAGTCCCTCCATTGCGTAAACCTGTTTTTAACTTTACAGTTGAACTTTTCTTGCTTTCTGCGGTCTCTAAGAAAATGCACGTGGAATTTGTGTGAGGTCTGTCTGATGAGTCACAGAAAGACTTACGCTTTATCTTCATAGTTGCCACAAGCAGATGGTGGTCTGTGGCTGCATCTGCACCTCATCTTACCCTGACATCTAGCAGACTCCTAAACTGGCAATTGATGGTGATGTGATCGATCTGGTTTTCTGTATGTCCATCTGGTGAAGTTTATGTGGTCTTGTGAATGGTTTTGTGTGGAAAGACTGCGCCTCCGACTACAAGGTCATTGAATAGGCAGAAGTATGTGAGCTTGTCACCATTTTCATTGCAGTTGCCCACACCATGCTTTCCCATTATGTGATCTTTGTCTGTGTTGTCATTTCCTACTTTGGCATTCATGTCGCTCATTATGATCTTCAGGTCTCATTTTGGAGTACGATCAACCAGTGCTTGTAGGGAATTGTAAAAGTCTTCCTTATCCTCTTCTTTAGCTGCGTTGGTAGGTGCATAGCACTGGATGATCTGATCTTTCTCCCTTTGGAGTTGAACCTGGCTGACATGAGTCATGGGGAAACTGGTTCCCATGCTATTAATGCTCTTGCAGCCTCAGGTGTCACCAGTACTGCTACTCCTTGTTAGTGGTCATGTTCGGGTCTCCCCTGATGAAAGTCTGGTTTAGCCGCTGCCATCTCGCCTTGTCTCGCACAGGCTGAGGAGCTTGATGTTATAGTTCTTCATTTCCTGGGGTACCTGAGCTGATTTTCCTTTCTCATATAGGGTTCTGGTGTTCCAGGTCCCTAGCCTGGTTTTTTCCTTGGCTGTAAGAAGATGGGTCGGCGAGCTAACTTCCTGAGGGTTTTCGTCAACACGCATCATAGGCTCTTCCGAGAGGGATCTTCCTGTCCAGGCTCTTGTTGTGCTTGTGTTATATTTGCGGTTTCTGTAGCAGGGGTTGTTTAACAGGGTGGGGTTGCTAGCCCCATGGCCCAACCCTCCTTCATCTGGGCTTGTGACTGGCAGATTACCTAGGGGGTTTCCAGGCAGAGTTTTGCAAAAGCATGCAGAATGTCAATATTTCTACAATATGCACATCATGTGGAAAATTAAACATTAAAATAAGTACAGATAAATATAAAACGTGGTCAACCATTTTTAACTCCTTAAGCATTCACTGCATCAGTCATAAATTGTACCATCATCACCAACAATATTATCACTTATTTTAGCAACATAAACACTTCAATTAGCTATCCTGATATAATAACTTGAACTACCAGCAAGCTTATTTTTAGCTTTTTGGTTGTGCAATAAATCTCCATTAATTTAATCAATTTATCAACAAAACTGTCAGACTAGAAAAGAGACTTTAAATCAAAAACTTCCTCCAATCTCCATAAGCTTTCCACTGAAGCCCCAGTTATATTCTAACATATATGCAACACATCATTTTAGGACTGCTTAAAAAAAAAATTAAGTCATGCTATTATCTGAATCATTGAGCCAATTTACACAGTTGTCAGTATATATGTGCATGTAATAAAGCTTTTTAGATCAAAGTGTTTATTTGTTGTTATTGCTACAAACAGATTACATTTATATACAATTTTTTTTAAGCCATATCAAATTTAAAAAAATTATTTTAGTTGCTTGTACTTGCAAGAATTGTGTCTATGCTGCATGTCTGCTGCTTGACATATTTCTAAACCAGAAGACTTGTGGATCCAATGGACTGGATGTGACCAAACATTTTGTTCTTGCATAGGCCAGAGAAGGCATGGGTGCAAGATGTTTCCCTATAAATGTATATATGATTATGATGTAACTCTAGGTTTGCAGAGTGTATATGAGCGAGAGTGAACAAGAAACAAAGTTGGTAAATCTGTTGCTGTCAGATGTATGGCCACAAGGCCACATTCAAACAGAATGGCTGAACAGCATTATGTATGCAGGTATAAGACATTGTATGACATCTATTGGCTGTCCTAGACTGAACATGACCTGAACTTGTGTAACGTGAAATATGTCACATGGAGTGGTTGTACATGTATCTAGATGTTGGTATATAAACTGTTCCAATAATAGTGAGCTGTGAAGAGGCAGATTGTATTAGATAGACAAAAGAGAATTGGGATTTAAAGTTTTATAGTTATTTATAAATAACTCTCTTTATGGGAAAATTAGTTTTCATGCTTTGTACATTCTCTTGACAGTGAAAATGACTTCATAAATAGGGCATAGACATTGCTGTCATTTGACATTCTTCTGTGGCAACATTTAAGTACAAAGTCCTCCAGGTTGTGTGCACCAGATCTCTAGAACACTCGCTGCACTCGAAAACCTCTGACTTGGTTGCAGATTGTATATTCGGTCCTTGCAAAGCAAAAGCAGTTCTGGGTAAGGGTGGGCTGAAAAGTGCTGTCCATGTTTCATTCTTGTTCTTAAGCACTAAGAGCATACTCCTAAGGAGTGTGAGTATGCACTTTACAAATTTTGCATTTATTATTATTTATGTAATGGCAACTAATATCAGCAGCAAGACTGCTGGAAACAGATGGCAGCAACTTCTGCAGGGAATCTTAGTTACAGGGATAAATAAAGATATGGACTGGTTATGGTGAATTCTTTCTTTGCCTTCACTGTGTTGTATCTCTTTATAGTACTGCTCATCACCCCCTTCCTTTTTGTTTTTCTTTTTGCTTGATTTTTGTTTTTTTTGCATTAGAGCAGGAATAAAAGAATTGCAGGAATGGGTGATGTTGTGACCTTGCACTCAGCATGCCAGATGCTGAAATGTTGCAGAGTTTATAAAGTTTCAAATCCATCAAGCATTAAGCATTAGTGTAAATATAGAAATTTAAAGTTTAAACTCTGTTATTGTTCATTTATAACAGTAAATGTTTGGAAACATTGCTACAAGCTGAGGTGTGTCAAATCTGTGTAATGATGCATACACAAAGTTGGAGAGGGTAGAGTTTGTTTTACAAAAGCAACAGTAATGAGTGTGGCATTTGATATCACAGCTCCTTTAAAGCGCAGCAATTATGACTGAAGCACTTTTAAGGGAGAAAGGGACGGGTGACAAGGTGTGTGTTGTTAGCGTGCACTCAGTAAATAGCTACTGGGTTATCATACTTATCACCTTACAGATGAATGTTGCTTACTGCTTAATCTGGGCGCAATCTGTTTTAACTGTGACATTGTACTGTGTACAGTGGGTGGGTGGGTAACAGAATAGAGAGATTGCTGTCATAATAGTGTTGATGCTGTCCTGTTGCAGTGTTGTATTAATTTGTTAAATATATATAAATAAGGATTATTTTCATTGTATCAGGAGTGGTGATCAAAAACCAAAAGTCCCGGTATTACAGAAAGTATCCACTGCATTCTACATATGGAACACATAAACATAACATAAAACTTCCATTTTAATTTCCAGGATGGGGACAGTAGTCTGGTTAGTGTGGCTAATAAATAGGCACATTGTATATTTCTGTTATTTTTTTTTATAATTATTATTATTTAATGTAGCAGGTGAAGTATAGACAATATTGACTATGTAGCAGGTGAAGCGTAGAAGATGTTGAGAATGCTGTGTGTGTATTCATGTACCTGAGTAAGGGATATTCCTTGACTTGCACATTCTAGTGCATGATAGCCATTTTGTTTTTGTTGAGTGTAAGCCAACCAGCAGGAAAAAAACGACAAGGAGAGGAGTGTGGTACTTGACAGCTAATTGTGCAGCACCTTATCTAGACTCCAGTGGTTTTCACAGCTTGTAAATCTGGCAGGGATATTCAGCAGTAGGAAGATGTTTCACAGCAATGCAGGTGTCACAGTTAGCTGTCTAAACCACATGTTTCCTCCAGCACTGCAAACCTGCAAGTTAGAACTGCCTGGATAATGGGCAGTGTTGAGATGAGGCAATGCTTAGTTGCCAAAAGTGTTAAGCAACAGGCATTTTGGGTGTCAATAAGTTGGTGTCAGAAACCCCCAATTTCTAAAAAGCATAAAAGAGAGATTTGTAAAGGAGCATATAATAGGTACAGAGGATGGGCAGCAGTGAGAAGAGCGCTGCAAGAGCCTGTGTGTAGAGGGGACAGTTCTGCACAAGCAAACAACAAGAAAAGCTCCACAAGAACGAGTAAGGGTGGGGGTAGTGTAGCGGTTGCTGAGAGCATTTGCAGTTCCTCACACCGCATTATTTCCAGTAGCAATGGAGGCGGGATGAGGAGCCAGTAGACTCAGCAAATCCCCTGCAGTGTAAGATGTGTCAGTAATCTTACAGGTAGTGGTAGAGGTTTGTCTGGCGCCACTCAGGTGGTTTTTCAGCCTGCGGGATCCTCAGGTGGTTGGTGTGTGGCTCGCGGGCTGGCACAGGGAACATGGGAATAGAATTCTGCAGCCCTTGCCACCTGACTGCGCCTTGTCTGAAGCAACAGGCAGGCCGTCTGTCGTCTTTGCCGCTGTGCCAAGTCACAGAGTTACATCCCTCTGCTGACAAGGCAGCTGTGTGATGTAGACATTGCCTTGTGCAGACTATGCATTGTTCTTACCCGATTCACTCCCATCTACTGAGTGGTCTCGATAGGGTATATAAAAGGTGCTTTATAAGAATTATCTTTCATCAGAGGCCACCTAAATACTTGGAAAAAATATTGGGTAATTGGAAGTGGGGAGATAGCCACCTTCCTGTGCACAGATGGTGCACCATCTATTTTCCATTTCTCATCAAGGAGCACATATTTCAGGATTTGTACAGCTATTAACATGGTAACAGATGATGCATGGCCACATGTATACAGGTTTTATTATTTTTCTGCAGATACCCTCTCACTTCTCACTGGTTGTATGGTCACTGGTGCTGACACTGCATTAAACCACCACCATTACTCACACAAACACCTTATTTTTGTTTTTTGTTTTTTTGTTGGATGTATAAATGGTGTAGGGATGATATTTTTTAAAGTACCCAGCAGCGATACACCGTGTTCAGTAATCGACCTGACTGGTGACATAGCAAAATAGTGAACACTTGTTCCAAGAATGTGATGTTTGTATGTAAAGTACAACTGTGGGTAACCTTTTTTTCCAGAAATATCAAATGTAGAACATGGAAACAAAACTTGTGCACTGAATGCTGATTCCTCAGAAATTAGTAAACAATAAAATAAAGATGCCTGAACCAAACATGACCTTACACAAAGTCTACAAAAGTATTTCAAAATTTGGTTAGGACCGGTCAAACCAGTTTTTGCTTGAATTTGCATAGTGGGTTGTTTGTGTGTTTAACTGTGCAATTTGTATGTTACACTATGGTATTTGTGTGTTATACTGTTATACTCTGTAATTTGTTGTGTTAATCTGTTATTGGTGTTATGTACATAGTTGTACATTATACTGTTTGTATGTTATGCTATGTTGTATATTATACTGTTATTTGTATGTTATGCTGTGTAATGTGTGTTATACTATGTTATTATGTTATACTGTGTCTATGCACACTCCTCTCTCACTGCTTTATATTAATGTCTAAACTGCAGCTCCCATGTCTGGTTATACTTTTTTCCCCTGTAAACTCTCCCATTTTATTTTTAGCCACTGTTTTAATGCTCAGTAGTTACAAATAGTTTTAAAGTTATCATAAAATGTGTCTGCTATTGAAAACACTTGCATACTGGCATGTTTCATCAAGGATATATGTGTTGCAAACTTCAGTGAGCAAGCTCCATGTTTAGTTTTGGCAGTGTTGCATCATGTGTATTGCAGTTTCAGTCACTTCCGAATGTCATGTCATGATTTCACTCTCAAGTGTTTGTGGTCCTGAAAGGCTCTTCAAGCCCAAAGTGAATGTAGGATAAAGTGCAAAATTATTTTGAAATGATATTCATTTTAAGTATCCGTGCATCTGTTTAATCAAATGATGATGAATTTTCATCATTGTTAGTTCATTGTCATGCACACACTGACTCTGCATCCTCTGAGATTTATAGTTAGTTTTTATGCATGGAATAAAAAATACTACCTCTTGTGGATTGAGTAGCCTGCACCTAGGCCCTAGGGTGGGAGGGTCTGTTACTTCAGTCCTACACTTCTCAGGGGATATAGAGGGCAGGTGTATAGTGCATGTTTGTCTGCCTGTTACATTCCGTTCTCTGTCTCCTGTTCTGTTATTTAAACAAGTAGACCAGTCATTTTCACCTCAGTCAAGGAGCTATCGATCATTTGGTGAGAGGCAACAGATGCTGTGCACGTGATTTTCTCAGGTGGGTGGCGTGTGTCCTGTGACCCCCACTGGCGGATGATGCAGGAGTAGTTACTGGCTGATGATGGGGCTCCTGCAGTGTGGAGAAAGTCTTGATGTTGTCAGCGACAAGCCCCAGTGTGGTGTGGGCCGGCGTGTGGTGGGTACAGTGTAGCCAGGCGAGGCCAGGCACGTCACGTGACGCCGTGGGTGTGCGGAAAGCGCGCGAGGAGCCCGAGCACTGAGACAGAGAGACAAGCACCGGGTGTGTTTGTTGTCAGGCTGTTCAACGTCGTCTGCTTGGACAGCAGGAGACTATAGGCCGTGATGTAGGTTGTAGCACCGTGTA
This sequence comes from Pomacea canaliculata, assembly GCF_003073045.1. NCBI lineage: Eukaryota > Metazoa > Mollusca > Gastropoda > Architaenioglossa > Ampullariidae > Pomacea > Pomacea canaliculata. Next base: position 719,291 of record NC_037590.1, on the reverse strand, counting down.
ACATTTAGGACACACCGTCAAGTATGGAGCCAAACTGGGTGGTAGGAGCGTTTGCCACACTCAGGAAGGACCACAGACCTATCTTTCAAGTCGGGGGCGACGACATTGAGATTGAGGTACACGACTGCTACAAAGACGACGGATGTTTTCAAGTTCTACTTATGCATATCTCCAGATTTTTAAAGAGGATTTTCGATTGGTCAGGTATGTTCGGAGTTCGGTTCGCTGGGAAGTTTGAACGATGTAGGGGCTGGGGGGAGAGATAGTACACCAGCTTTTGTTTTAGAGAGATTACTCGCACAGGTGTGCCATAGGAGTGATATCAGAACAGCACACAATGCATACAAAGTCGGGTCTCTTTGGTGGACGTGGCCTAAAATAGTGGGTGACTGATGACAAATGTACACAAGTTTTAATCAAAAGCTATAACTTGAGGTCATGCATTTGCGCAAAACACTATCCATACTGAAAGTATTCTAAACTCACGCAACATCACTTTTGACTAATAACTCTCAAGTATTTGAAATCAGTTTTTCTCTACTGTAAAATATTTTCGCCAAAGGTAAAGCATACCGTTTTGCTGGCGTTGTCCTCCCATTAGCTCGTTTTTTAAGAAAAAGATTAATGGGCAAGATTGCTTTCCTCTAGTACTGTACTCATTTTACATATCGCTGACTACACAAGCGACAAAGGGAAATACTGAACATCTGAACATGACCGGGTAGCCCCATCCACTTGTTACCTGACCCCCACATTAACTCACCAGCAGTCATCTGCCCTCACATTGACTCACCATTAGTTACCAAGCCCCCACACTGGCTCAGAAGCAGTTACATGGCCCCCGCATTGACTCACCAGCAGTTACATGGCCCCCACATTGACTCACCAGCAGTCACCTGCCCCCTGCATTGACTCACCAGCAGTCACATGGCCCCCACATTGACTCAACAGCAGTCAGCTGACCCCCACATTGACTCACCAGCAGTCACATGGCCCCCACATTGACTCAACAGCAGTCAGCTGACCCCCACATTGACTCAACAGCAGTCAGCTGACCCCCGCATTGACTCAACAGCAGTCAGCTGACCCCCACATTGACTCAACAGCAGTCAGCTGACCCCCACACTGACTCAACAGCAGTCACATGGCCCCCACACTGACTCACCATCAGTCATCAGCCTTCTCGTTCTTCAACTTGTATGGCTTGACGTAAAGCAGCAATCTTGCACCCCCGCCTCAACTTAAAGGTCGGGCACTTTGTTCTTTTCTTCAGAAAGTTCGATAATTTTAAGGGTAGCTTCAGAGTTGAGTTGTGAGGGCGTCTGTCTCCTCATTATACACAGCACTTGCAAGTGCCCACAATCTTCAGTGAGTGGTGCATTGGCTCTACGTGAAATGTCTATATAAAAAGCAACAGAAGACATAGTGCTGGTGCAGCCCAAGAAGATAGAGAGCGATGGAGGGATTGATTTGTTGGCGTCTCGTTGTCAGATGGTCAGCTCATTGGAGACAGTGAGATGCAAGGAGATGAATGTTGTGTACCTCGTGATCACTTCGTCATCTCGTCATCCACTAAGACACGTGATGCTCAAAATGTTTTATTTCCTAATCCATATCGCTACCCCTCACTGTTGCAATGTTTCGAATGAGTGTGGCGATCTCTTTGAGGTTTGGCTGGCTGCCAGATCGAAAGGTCATTGTACCGTAGAGTCCCGCAAATGCTAAGTAAATTATGTAAATATGTTTTTGCCCGTCATTTGTGCTCCGTTGATAGAACTGCTAAGAAAACAAGTGCCGAGGTGGTGAGTTGGATGTGGGACGAGCTGGAAGGTCAGATAAAGAAAAGGCGAGTATCAGATGGCTGAAATGCACTGACAACTCTCGCTGTTGCTCTCTCTGTACCCGAGATAACTGGTCAGACAGCGCCGGAGTGGGAGAGCGGGAGGAGGAGAACGCATGTCCTCAGCCGGGGGGTTAAGGTGCAGAGAGCGGCGCTAGTCAAGACCCAGTGTCACCTCGAGCCACGGGCCACGCGTACGTCGCGCGCTCACCCTATGGATCAAGGGCTGGGGAGATTAGTAATAGTTTGAAGGTGAGGGATAAGTATGTGCCCACGTGGTGTGAGTGAGGCTTTACAACGTCTCTTTCGATAGGGGAACTTTTTTCATGACCCTGGTCTGGGCAGGGGTGTTGCTGTCACATCAAAGATTTGTCACCATCACCTCCCAACCCCCAACCCCCTCTCTCACACTTACATACACATGCAAGAAAATTGGCGCTCTTGTACATTTTATACTAGTGGTGACTCAACCATGGAAACAGCACCACAGCAGAAGGTCCATCTATGTTATCCTCAGTCTTTTATATCGGAGAGGTTGTGTTCTTATTCAAGGATCAAGGGTTGTTTTCCTTGAGTCAGTTTGATGCAACTGCTGTGAGTGAGAAGCTGGTGATGATATAATAATCAACACATGATGAGTCATGTGTAGATATACAGGTATCTAAACCTATTAGCTATGTTTGAAGGGATGGTAGCTATAATACTAGTTAATATACTTGTCATTATTAAAGTGTATGCCAGTTCCTAAGCTTGGTCTTGGAGACAAATCCAAATATTCAGCAAGATGAGTACAGCCAGTGCAGGTGCACTGAGAGGTTGTCTCAGTCAAAAGGAAGCAGAACTGATAATGGAAGTAAAGGTAGACAAACCTAATCAGAAAGAGTCATCAGTTAGCAGTTGTTGGTGGCGTAAGCCCAGATGCAACATGCTGATAAATATTTTGGTGACTGGGGCGGAACATGACTGATAAATATTGTGGTCACAGAGCCTGCTTGCGATTATCGTATTTCGGTCACTGTTGAGTGCCCTGGGGAAGGGGATGGGGGGTGATAGGCACTGAAGTAAGCACAGCTGTGCTATAGACTTGTTTGCAGTCTGGGGCGAGGCATTGTTTTATTTAACAACCCAGCAGCAGAATACATGTGTCAGAGGTGGCACACCAGAATGTAGGTCAGTGGCGCATCTCAGGGAGGTTATTTTTGTGAGCTGACTGCAGAACTTAGTCCATTCCATAATGATGCTAGTTTTAGATGGCAGAAACGTCACTGATACTTGTAACTGAAGGCAGAAGGGTAGGTTGGTTGTTTTTTTTTTGTTGTTTTTTTTTACTTTCCCATCACAGTGGCCAGATGCAGTGTTACTTGGCAACATGTGACTTGGATGGATTTTTATTATTTAAACTTCATTCAATCATAGCAGACAGCAGATTCAGTTCATAGTAATTGCTGTCGTTGCACAGCGTAGTATCTGTCTCTTCTCGGATAAAGTCAAAAGTATCTTGGAAGCAGACAAAATTCCTGATGGGAAGATCAAAATCCAGTGTATTTTATGGTCCTCGGTAAGATGTAAATAGTAATGAATAGTCTCATGTGTGTACAGAGTAATAATCTGATGAGCCATCTGATGAGAGAATGAAAGCTGTAGGGTTATAATGATGACTCCATCAAATGAGCACGTACTTAATGCAAGGAATCGCTCTCTGTTCAGGTTAAACAAAGCATCATCAGAGAGACAGTTACAACAATGGTCGAGTGTTTCATAGTCACCCCTGCTCTTTTGGCAAAATCTTAACCATCAGCCAAAGAGACCTGCTAGGTGCGCACATATCGCAGACTAGTTTGATAGGAAACACTTATTGCATGTGATAGCTGTTTGTTGACCGATGTGCATGTATCTTTCAAGCGTCTTTTGAATAGGCGGGGTAGTGAGTGGACCATTTTATAGCTGCAGTAGGGTGGGGTTTAGGGCTGAGTTCAGGTTAGGGGTAGAATAAGAAGACAGACCAGATGCAGAAGTTTGATTGGAGTTAATGATGACAGTATTTTATGATGGGGAATAAAAGATGGTCTGCCCTTCCACTGGGGGAGGGGGGCGGCAAGCACACTTCAAGCTGTCTGATCACAGAGTTAACAGCTCCTCAATTTGCCTCACAGAAATAAGTTATGGCTGACTGTCCCTCAAATTGCCTTATCACTGAAACAAAATATGGCTGGCTGTCCCAGGTTAAGGGTGTAGCACTAACTTTATAACCTGCTCTTCTTGTAACAGCTAATGTATAATGAAACTATGGCCCACTTATTTGAAAGTTGTTAAATGGAGAATTGCAATAATAAGACTAATTTAATTAGGCAAGGGTCTGTCAGTGTCTTAGGACTGGTACCTACTTCTAAGTCTTGCATACCCTCAGGCACCTACAGGCATATTTACACCCCATGACCTCAGACACCCACTCACCAGTGCTGTTTTCTGGGAAAAAAATTAAAAGTCTGTTTGCCTTAAAAAAAATTAATACATGGGTATATTTCATCATGTCAAATGTATTTAGCTGCATTTTGATCTTTATCTCCATATGGGGTTATACGAGCGGGACTGTTCCTGTTGATTGTAACTATGTAGTCTAAGAAGAAGGCTACAGAGTGAAAAAAGAAGTTGTACCAACCTTTCAGAGCCTGTTTACATGCTAGTTTTAAGACACAAAATTTGACAGTGACTGAAGACTGCAGCTATTAAAGCTGAATTATTTGTCACATATGACAGGCAGTGAAGTTGGGGTGTGAGACCTCATTAGAAAGGACTAGGTTAGTGACCACAGTTTGTTTCTTAGTTACCATATTGTGGGTGACTTACTCCTTGTTTCAGGGTTTTCTCTTCAGTAAACAGGTCTTTGTCAGTGGACGGTGACAAAATAATAGACCTGTAACTTAAAGTTTGTTCTTGCTTTTTGTGTGTGTGTGCATTCTCATTTATAAGTGTGTATGTTTAGGTATGTTCAATGATGCATATGTTTACATGAACATGTACTCTTGCATGTTACAAGTTATTGGAAAGAGGGAAGATGAGCACAAGATGAACCACTCAAGCATGATGTCAACTTTAGAGTGCATACTTCTGTATATAAATCACACAATGCACACATTTTCATCAGGCAAAGCTACTGAAACTGTTGTTTGTTGTTTAGACATTGCGTTAAGGAGCCATGACACTGTACCTGTTAAGTTTCTAAAATGTGGACATTTGCAGGTTCGTCGACGGCATCGTTGAAGAAGCCTCGGAGCCGTGGACTGTTAAGTTCATTCTTCTGTTGTTTTGGCAACAATAACAACAATAACAATAATAATGCACCACCTAGCTGTCAGGTACCTCCTGTGGAGGAGAATGGAAACCCAAGGGTGAGTACCTAGTTGGATGCAGTATAATGTAATACAGTATAATAATATAATGCAGCACAGATCTTTCCTGACATAACATAAACAATAATGTAACTCTCACCATCTCTACCAAGCACTCCCAGACATTTCTTTCAATAGCCACTTAGTCTGCCACTGATCTGTTGTTTGTTGATGTCGATCGTCTTGTCAGTGCTGATACAAAAAGTCTTTTTGTAAAGTCTGTTTCACACAGATAAATAACAGCTGGCATTGTTTGGTGGTCTTGTGATTATAGTGTGTTTAGTTCTGGGCAGCAAATTTCTACATGAATAGGGGGAAATAATTTTTTGTTTAAGATAGCTTAATTTTTAAAGGGTAGGAACCTATCCATTTTGCATTTAAAAGAATAGGAGCATTGTTAGAGGAGTAAAATTGTTTGATGTTTACAGGCTAATGCAAGGCCATTTGATGTCACCTGGTAAAGAAGGAAATTAGAGTACTAATCAAATTCTTTGATGCCATAAGAGTATAATGCAAATGACATGAACATATCACAATCTTGATGAGAACAAATAGTTTGACCTTAAAGGACTAGTGGGGTACACAATTTTTTCATTTGAGTGCAAGATACAGTCTGCCTGAATTTGGGTGTTTATCCCACTTCTGTTTTTAAGAGACTTCCTGCAAACAACACCATGCTCAGAAAGATGTAAAACAGATCATGACATCACATTTGTACATAGGCATGCCTAATTAACATATGGTCTGTCGGATCTACTACTCCCAGTCTCCCTGGCGACATAATGCACAATCTTTGCCTTTGTTTTTTCATGTTCCCCATATTTCTCACTTTTTTATTATTACCAGTGGTACCCAGTATAGCTAAAGGAACTGGTTAATATTTCCCTAGCCTCAGAGTTCCTTGTGAGTATTTCATGTCTCCCACCAGCACTTGCATCGTTATCAGGAGTGAGGTAAGAGACTTGTTCTTAAATTGCCAGAAGGGACTTGCGGCTTCACTTGCAGCTTGTCTTTCCATTTCTGGCTCACTGCCTTCCAGAGATAGAGGGGTAACCAAAGAACTGTGCATGTTCCAGTTGTCCGAGAGATACTTGCTGCCGGCATCTAGAAATCAGGATGCAGATCGCAAGTGTGTTGTCATCGACCTGGATGAAACTCTTGTACATAGCTCTTTCAAGGTGAGGCAAAAAATAAGTTTGGCAATGCTTTTCCTAGACATATTATGTTTCGTTGTTTTGGTCTTTTTAGTAGTCTCTGTGAGCTAAAAGTATGTAGCTTTTTATAAGATACTTTTCTCACTCTCACTCGTTTGCTTGCTCACCCACACATCTACACAGTGCTGGATAATTTGAACATATCTGAACTAGAACACCTATTCATTTTTCAGTTATGTGGACCTTGAAGTTTTACAGTATTCAAATTATAAGATGAGTTATATGAATAAGGTGCAAGCCAATTATATATCACTGCCTCCCTATGGTGATTATTAACATATTATCTAGCAGTCAGTTGCAGTAAGCAGTCACAGTAAGCAGTCACTACCATAAATACACATATTACACATAGATGAACATAGTTTTGGCCAAAGGAGTTGGCATTTTTTTATATCTAAGAAGTGATTTTTATATCTTATGCTACAGGATACAGTCTTGCAGTCACTTTAACAAGTATAGGGTCATATTGAGCATCCATTGTTTTTCTGTAAGATTACATCTAAAAATGGAGCATTCCTGATGAAAGCAGTTCAACTACCCTTTGAATTTAGCTTGGCTTAGAATCTGCTGTTAGTCCATAAACAACACAAATTCACACACAACTTTCCTCAAAATACATTTTAATGAGTATGGCAAATTTTATTTTTTTCCAGCCCATAAGCAATGCAGATTTCATTGTCCCAGTGGAGATAGATGGAACAGTTCATCAAGTAAGTGGTTTTTGTCTAGTGTGTTTATCAAATGTACAAATCATACTAATCTGCAATAATAACTCATGTATAAATATGTCTTTGTACAGTGTTGTGAACCTTCTTACCAAAGTCAGAGCAATGATGTAAGTGCTGACTCTCACATAGCCTGAACTTCACTTAAGACACTTATGAGAGCATTACAGTAACTGCTGACTGCTGTACATCCTGGATGTCAGTGAACACTTACTCCACATTTTATGCTGGAGACATTCACACAGAAAATTTACTGATTGCGTTTGTAATGCATGTTGTTTGAGATGTATGTCAAGATTCTAGACAGTATTTTAAGCACCTCATGTTTTAGGTACCTGTTCCAAAGGTCACAGGTGTGTTCTATTGTTTCAGGTGTATGTGCTTAAGCGTCCACATGTGGATGAGTTTTTACAGAGGATGGGTGAGATGTTTGAGTGTGTGCTCTTCACTGCAAGCCTTGCAAAGGTAAGAAATCTGGCTAGTTTGGGTAGGGGGAGGGGAGGCTGTGGGAACAGTGGGAAGATAATGGAAAGAGAATTGAAATACAAGTAGACAAGGTGGAATGACATGCCTGCTGGGTGCCACATACAACATTGACCTGAAATATTTTTGGTTTGCAACATTATATTGTATAGACCAACAGTGATTTCTCGACCACATGCTTAAACAATTTTTAACACTTGGACAGATTTCTGTTCACAAGATTGAATAGCAGTATATTCTATATTCGTGTAAACTGTCTGAAGAAAATGTGTTTACACTGTTAGCACCTTTTATTCCTGTGGGCTGTCCAGTGGTGCAATGGTTGGCACCTGTCACCAATACAGTGAATGTTGTCTCCGGCACACTATTCTTTCTCTGCATGTGACATGTTTACAGGGCTGACTGCCTTGCCATGATATAGCCTTAGTTTGCTGGCTCGGTGTGAAACACCAGCTGTACCCCTACCCCCGTCAATTCCTGTAGAGGACAACCAATTAGCAGATAAAGATGCAGTTAGCACATTTCTCTGTTTTGCAGTATGCAGACCCAGTAGCAGATCTTCTTGACAGGTGGGGAGTCTTCAGAGCACGATTGTTCAGGGAGTCTTGTGTCTTTCACAGAGGAAACTATGTCAAGGTGAGCAAATAAGTGCTGATTAGGCAGAGTTTAGAAAGAGGCTAAAGTGATGGCAACAAATACAAGTAGAATCCCCATTTGTTTTCTTGGGATTTCATTATATGGTATAATTGTTTTGCTCATTATTTATTATTTTTTCTTTTTCTGTCATTGTTAATCGTTTTGGGCTGAATATGGTCAGGGTTTTGGAGAGGGAAAAAGTCTCTTTGCCTCCCTGATGTAAGGGGAGACAACTTAAATCAGCGGGTGAATGAATACTTGTAGTTCACAACCCAGAACATTCGGACACATGCGGTATTTCAATTTTTATGTTCTTATAATTACTTCTATTGAAATATGCCATCCAGTTTAATTCTGTCTTTGTATGGTGCACTAGGTTTGTGCATTAGATATCTCCCTATAACCATAATTGTTGTCATTAATCAGCAATAAATAAAGATTGATATTTTTTAATGTGCTTTCCACATAATTATAGTTTTATAAGTTTGGTTTTATCCTCATTGGAAATCCTCATAATTCATAAGTTTGTGAAAAAAATGGTTAGCTTCCAAATAAATGTTTATACTTTGATCCTGAAAAGTGTCATACGCATCATTTTTGTTCATTTCTTCTTTTAAATTCCATTTGCTAATACAGTGAATGTGTAATTTGAAAGATATTACTCACAAATAATATGGCATGGTATTTGCAGAATCAGTTGGTTGCAAATGTGTTTGCAATACAAATTTGAATAGATGGTATTTCTGCTTAAATGACGTATCTAGAAGACACTTGTGTCCCTTTGTGTGTGGTATTATTAGGATGGAGGTGGTATGCTACTTAAGTAAAAGTATGTGGCTTAGGATATTTAGTGTATCCCATGCAGAAGGCTTGTATGTCCAGTCGCACAATGGTCAGCACCTGTCACCAATACAGTGAGGGTTGGGTGGCCTAGGTCCAGCTCTCATCTTGGGCATGCTGTTCTTTCTCAGCATATGACTCCTGTTTACAGGGCTGACTGCCTTGCCATGATATAGCCTTAGTTGCTGGCTCAGTGTAAAACGCACATTTCATGCAGAAGGCTTGTTTTGATTTTGTCTGTTTCAGGACCTTGGTCGATTAGGGAGAGACTTGAGCAAGGTAGTCATTGTGGACAATTCTCCAGCTTCGTACATCTTCCACCCAGAAAATGCTGTGAGTATTGACACCCCAGTTTCTTTGAGTAATGGGTGGGGGTCAACGTGCTGTGAATATTGACACCTCCCTTTACTTTGAGAAAGGGTGGAGGTGGGGGCCAGAGAGGCAAATGTGCTTTGAACACTTGTGCACAAATAACCTGACTACCTAGAGGTCTGCTGCAACTTTAAAGCAAATGGATGTGCAACTTGTACTTTGTATTAACCGTTATACTTAATATAATTCTAGTTTATGCATAAAATCATTTTTAGTGAAGGTATGAATAATATGACAAAAATTATAAATGAATAAGGTAGGGCTTTGATTTCTCACAAACAAAAACAATTTCTCCCCCTCCCCATCCTTTGTCTCTTTCTCTATCCCTTTGGGTATGAGTCTCCCCTTGGTTAAAGAGAAGGAAAAAATCCCAAATGTCGACAAAATTATGCAACAATATAACAAAAAAATATGTATAAGATTCCATCTATTAATCGAAGATTGCCAATTCCATATTACTAGCTATACATCTTTCAGCCTTTATTTGTCTGATGATTCTTGTAGGAATACATGCAGACTTGGAGTGCTTGTACTAAATCTATATTTATGTATGTAGAACTTTTCCATTATCACTGTATGGTTTAAATAAAGTATCCTCACTGTAGCCAAATAAGACAAGTTTATCAGTCAGTTTGAGAGTATAAGTGTAAAGGAAAATTGTAATTTGATTTCTGTTTTGTCATCAATGGATACATTCTTTTTCTTTCAGTATGTTTTTATTTTTTTCTACAGTTGGTAAAGTTGTTTAAAATGAATCAGGTTAAAAAAATTCTGCCACCGAGACCATGATAGAGGGAAAGCTAAACCTTTTACACTGAAGATAAAATGTAACACTCGCCTCCAGTTAATGTTGAAAAGGTTTGTGACTATCAGAGTGGAGGCACTGATCGCGTTCATCAGTTTGTGGTAGACACCTTTATCACCCCTGCTGATTCTTGTGCCGAGCATTTCAATACTATCATTCTCCTTGGCCACATAAGTGAACTTTATGGTGGGGTGCTGGCTGTTCTGATGATCTTTGTGTAGAATGGACATGGTGTCCAAAGAAAACAAATTAAAACCATCTTAATATTTGCTGACCCTGACTTTCTTGCTTACATGTCTGTAGGATCTGTGGGTTTTTTTTATTATCCTGAATTTGTTTTATTCCTCTTTTAGCTGCATTGGTCCCCTCTCCTAGTGTGTTCAGCTACCAGCTCTTTGCTCATCATTTAGCTGCATATAGCTTAATACCTGTTTATTTGCAGGTTCCTGTGGCCTCTTGGTTTGACGACATGACAGACACAGAATTGCTAGACCTTATACCCTTCTTTGAGAACCTGGCCCGCGTCGACAATGTCTACACCATACTCAAGAATAACCCAGAGTCTCCATCCACTATGCCGCCTTCTTAGCACCCTCCAGGCCATATTTCTCCCACTGAGCTTCTTCCACGCTGAAGAACAGGATGAGGATTATGCAAAGTGAGAACAAGAGGGGCAGACTAAGAATGTGTGCATCAACAGGTGTAGCAACAAATATTTCATAAAAGTAAACGAGAGAAGGATGCCATTTTCTCAAAGGAAAATCGTTAGTTGTATGCCTTTGCTGCAGCCCAGTGACGAGGTCGCAGCAGGATTTTTTCACAGCAACTTGCAGCACACCATGCATTTTGTTCTTCGGACCTCAGCAGTCATATTTTGTGTGCTCTTCCTTACTGCTGTCTCCATGCAGGCCTTTTTCTCACAGTTTTACACACATGCTTGTGAAATTTCACTTTTTTTTTAATTCTAAATTTTATATTTTCCCCATAAGATTTTAAATTTGAAAGAAAAGCTTTTATGTCTTCATGATCCATGTCATTTGAATTGCCCAATGTGCTAATGGGTGACAATAATTGTTTATTTCAGTTGATGGAGTGGCATTGGTAATAAAACACATCCTAATAGTTTGTCACCTGTGGATTATGAAATGCAGTATCTTGATAGTCTGTCACCTGCAGGTCATATGGACTCTGAACTCCCCACCTCCCATGCCTTTCATGCCTGACGCCTCAAGGGTTGTGACTGACTTCAGGTGTATAGTGGGTGGGGTGTGTGTGCTAGGAACCTGACGCTGCTTCTAGTTTTGAGTGTGCAGCTAAATTTTTGCTCTTTTTGCCCACTTACCAAAGCCTGCATCCACATCCATACTCTTCAGTAGCTTGCCTTAAGGTGGCATCTGGTGTAGATCCTCTGGGCAGTAGCATAAATGGCATACAAAAGACACAGCAGCACTATACACAATGGCATTAAAGAAGATAAAACTTTCCCCCACATACCACGTCGCCCCTTGCTACCTCCCAATAACCAGATCATTTCTAAATAATCCCATGGCAGGAGATGATTGCAGTTGAATGCAGAAGGACAGCTGGTAGTCCAGCAAAATTTGTATATCTGATCTAACATAGAATGTGCCTGCCGCAACTTTTTTTTGCAGGAACAGCGTGGATTCAAGGTCAGATTGGAGAAAGGGAGAGTACTTGTGTGAGACCATACCCTAGTCTCTTCACTTTCTGTTGGAATTGTTGAAAGCATAGTTTTCATAGCAACTTCCAGACAATAACCCTTTCTCTCTTGCATTCAGCTTCTTGGCAGATTCTTGGAATGCGTGCTGCTGATAGTGAAAAAGGACTGAAGGTTTCCTCATGGAGTGAATTGTCTGCCCCTTCACTGATGGGCATGTGCCTGTGGTGGCGGCAAGCCTTACCTGCTGCAGTGTCACTGCAGGCTGTGTCCACTCTGTAACTGTCAACAATGAACATTGAAAGAAATACACGTGTATGCTTGTGTGCGAAAATGTAGGCATGTGCATGACTGTGTGAGCAAGCCCACATGGACGTACTTGGACTGGTTGACCTGCTGTACTGGTGTTGGTCGTCATCCTTGCATCAGGTGTGATCGATCACAAGGCAGCTACTGTGACTCGTGACCACCCAGTTATTCCCCCCCCCCCTCCTTGTTCTATCATGCATCACTGGAGCTGCACAGCAGCACAGCTGCTTAACTCGTGGACGTTTCAAAAGAAGACACTGGAGAACAAGGGGAGACAGACCTACTTAGACATTTACTGTGTGCCTTCATTCACATAATCTTGGAAAGTATTCACGTTTCACTGAAGGGTCTTCAATGTATTTTTTGTGTACAAGACACCAGGGACGAGTGTGAAATGGGTGCCTGTTTACACGGGTGTGTTTGTCAAAGTGATTTGTATGTCTTTGGTATTATGATTATTATTATTATTAAGACAATGAAAATGTGTTCTGGTCTGGTGAGAATATTGTAGAAAATCAATGGATTTTATGCTGCTTCCATGGTCTTTTTTCATTTTTGGCTCCAGGCTTAGAGACTAAGGAGTTTCTAGTATTGATATTTTTCTCTGTGTGTTTTAAAATCTCACATAAAGTTGTCCGTTCTTTTACTAAATTTGTTGCTGAATAGCAGAATATTTTTTTATACTTCTGCCTTTAGTTTTTATATAAATAGCAAGGACTAAAGCCAGTCAGTAGTGACGTTTATATGACCTTTTCCTTATTCAGACTGCACTGAAAGTATAAGTGGAAACAAGCACCCTCAGTTCATGGTCAGTAAAGCTGAAAGAACTTTGTACAGAGATACGTTGAAAAGGATGTGTGTTTTTAAGTCAGGGACTTGGTAAATGAATTCAACAAAATTGTTGTTTGACAGTAACCATCAGTCCATACTTGAATAGATTGACAGCAGGAAAGAGCGCAGGTACTGCACATTGTAGAGATAGAGCTGTGATTACTAAAATCTTTTAGATGTTATTTTTATGTAGTTAAGAGGGACACAAGAGGAGTTTTTATGAACTTAAGTAAATGACATATTTTTTGTGTATTTTGTATGCCATTTGTAAGTGGTGATTTCTTGCAGCACTACTTTGTTTTTTGGTGGGGGAGTGGAGATTTTTGTTTGTTTGTTTTTTGTTTTTTTTTTTGCAGTTTGACTTATTTTCATCAGAACATTCATTATGCCCACTACCTATGTAGCAAAGGGACAAAATGGGCTTGAAGATTTATTTTTCAAAGTGTTTTTTTTTTTTTTTCCTGAGATGGGGGAAGGAGTGGGAAAACATCACCAAATGCAGTTGTCTGTCCCACTTTTAGCCATATTAAACTGTTACAGCAGGCATTCTGTAGAAAACTGTCAGTGTCTGATGGGACAAATGAATTTACTGTTTATAGGTTTAGGGGTGGGAATGTTGACACTTAGTGAAAATGATAGTGAAGATGATAATGCTGTTTTTGTTGTGTACAGTTAGATAAATACAGCAGTGCCAGTTGTTTGTGAATTCCTAAGTTATGTGTTGCAGGTCAAGTTTTTAAAATACTATTTTTATATAATATGTATGTCTTGTTTTGGCAAGGGGTGGTATGAGTTGTAGAGATGTTCACATAACTGTTTCCTTATCTTTAAATGATATAATTGATTAATTGTGGGTTCTTTTCCCTCTCCAATTGTCATTTGGGTGTTTACTGGAATCTGGATATATTCTCCATCGGGCATATTTTTTGTTCCAGATTGGTTAACTGTGTCATTACTGTTCTGTGATTGGTCTTAAAGTCACTAAAGCTCACTGTTGTATTATTTCTTCTTGTCTTAGCTGCAGTTCTTTGTGGGATCTTGACTTCCCAATAACAATATTCAATTTGTATTGTTTTTAATTGTTGTGCATAAATGCTAAATGTTTACATAACAATGTATACAAATGAGAAACCTAAATTGTATTCTAATAATGTAAGAACTAGAGATTATTTTACTATTTTGTGAATAATTTCACTCTTTTAAAAAAAACAGTTATGGGAAAGGATAATTATGAAAGAGCATATTGTTACTCTTAAAGTTCTTATATGTTGCTCCTCTTCTCAAATTGCTAATGAACTTTTTTTTATTTAATGCACACATCATCTACAGCAAGTAAAACATCTTAACAATATAGCTTATATTTTTGTTAGTTCTTATCTGTCCATTCTTACTGAGGAAGAAATGTTTGCTATATCAATAATTAAGTCCAGCTCAGGAGGGCAGCCTGGTGGCACGACGGTTAGTGCCTGTCAGCAATACAGGGAAGGTTGGCTGTCATGGGTTCAGCTCTCGTCTTGGGCACGCTGTTCTTTCCTTACATGTGACATCTTTTTAAAGGGCTAGCTGCCTTGCTGTGATATAGTCTTAGTTGCTGGCTCAGCATTAAACACCAATTTCTCCCCCTGCTCCTTCAACTTGAGACTAGGAGTTATAAACTTGAGTAAATGTCGATTCATTGCAGCAGGTTTTTTGTGGCATCAAGAGATATTGGCGACCAGCATTGGTGGACTGATGCTGTGTCAGCTCTAATATTTTTAGATTGTCGACTGATACTTCCAGCCTATGCTGGATCTTATTAGACTCGCAATGGGGTCAGAAATGTTGAAATATATGTCATTTACCATCAGTCTAATGGAAGAAGCTTCTGTGTTATTCATGGGTTACCACCAGTCTCCCTGAAACAAAATTAGTGTGTATCAGCATCGATACCATTCTGTAGCTGGTTAGTCCATAGTTGATTCTTCAGATTGGTTAAGCACAGGCAGATGTTATGAAATTAACTTCTTATTGCTTATGGCACCGTCTTTTCCCACCTCAGAGCAAGAAGAGTTCAGAGTTCTCCATTCCCATTCAAAAGCCATGCCATTTACTTTTGACCTGTGGTACAAAGCAATTCATATTTTTCGTTTATGCTAGAGTTTTAGAAACATGATATCTGAAATTGTACAACAATCATTTTATAGAAACCTTCATGGCAACTAGAAAGTAGTGCAATTGGAACATTTTTGGCTTTGATTACTTTTTAATATCATAGTGAAAGAAAAAGTTTTCTTGTGTTACAATAATGGACAAAGTTTTACAGTGAGGGGAAACATTAAATGACCGACAGTTTTTTTTTTTTATGGCTGAATAGCAATCCCTTTGAAGAACTGTTAAGTAGATGTGGCAGAAAACCCTATGGAATAACACTTCACACACCCTTCATTCTGTCTTCCATGTGTTGTGACCCAGTCTTCCCCACGGTAACACAAAAAAACCCCCAAGGCATGCAAGTGGCAAAATTAGTCTGAGAGGATAAATAGTCTTGTTGGAAATTTGGGGAGAGGAGTGGAGCACAATAAAGTTGAAGTTTTTAAGGTAAAAAAATGACAGGTAGATTTAAGGTGAGACTATGTTCTAATAGTGTGGTTAATTTATGTCTATTTTCTGCTGCATGGCGTGGAACAAATTGATGGCTTCAAATGAGAAGCATTTTGGTTTTGTTGAAAGCAGCAAAGCCAGGTAATAGCATGGTAAGAAGACGAATTGTGGCATTGTTTATAATGTACTGGCAGTGAATAAGAACTATACTACATTTAGTCCATCTGTCACTTGTCACTAAATATAATGGCTTACTGGTGATACACATCAGTCCATCTGTCATTCATCACAGTAAAAGTAATGGTTTAATGTAGACACACATCATTCCTCTGTCAGCAACAGAGTATATAAGGACTGCAGCATTTTTCATTCACACTTTACTCCAGACTTGAGGGCTGATTTTGTACCAGCTTATTGTCGTTAAAGCAAATTCTTATATTATTTTACTTTCTCCTCACTCCTAACCCTGTGCAAAGAAGGAAACATTGCCTTCTGTTCAGTGTTAAAAGGACTTGAACTTCTTTGAAAAGTGCTACTACTTTACACATCCTAGCTTGGCAATTTGGTGCCTATGCTTCACCACAAGCTTCAGCCATTTTCATACTTGTACATAGACACTAGAACAAAATGAAATAAGAAAAGGGGTGCAGCATCTGTAGTATGCTTGTTTCAATCCGTTATCTGCCATTGTGCAGGCTCTGCAAGAAGATAACCAGGGGTCATTCTCAAAACTCAAATAAACTCAGACTAAAAGAACAAATTAGTCGTTAATTATTTTAGGTGACAGCACTTACAATCATTTTAATTTAAAAAATGTTGCCAAGAATTGACAAAATTTGCAGGCTGAAAATACTTTCATATTTCTGCCATTCTATTTACAAATAGATCGTATAAAAAGAGTTTAAAGGTCTTGCCAATAAGATGTTTTGTCGTGCAGGAAATATTTTTTAACAAAATCCTTTAAAAAAAAAAATTCTGAGGTTTTAAGAGTGAATTTTAAGTTTGTTACCATGCATTTCCATCACAAAAGTTTACAGAATACACATGCACATGTATGATATTACAGGGGGTGGGGGACCCCATTGTAGGTGTAAAGAAGGTCTTGAAGGTAAAAGTAAATGCCTATGGACAGTAAACTGTGCGTTGTTCGCCATTTTGAGAACACACCATATTCCTTCCACCATTTGTTACCTCCCTCGAAATCAGGTACCCATTTACTGCTGTTTGAGGAACAAAAGTTTTCTAGTCACTGAATCAAGTGAGTTGAAAACCCATAACCTGCTCTGAAGTCTAGTGCTCTAGCTACAGAGTGAGATCCTGTGGAAATGTCCCAAAATCTGTCGAACTATCCCTATAGATTGTCCAGCATATGTCACCTCCATTTTCATGAACTTCCTAATGGCTGTACAGGTGTAATCTGCCTAGCCTGACTGCTACACCTCATGGTTGCACATGTTTAGTTGCTGAGAATAAGTAATGTGAGTCATTAGCTACTTAAAGCACCTTCAGGTTTACTCTGTAATTGAATAAATGGTATTTTCTTCTACAATGTCTTCTGTGTATCTCTGCAGTACATCTGCGCTTTTACTCCAAAGGGAACATTGCAGCTGTCTCTTCCAGTTTTGGTTTTGTCAGGTTTCAAGGGGTGAGGCTGACACAAAAAATGTGGCATCCCCACCCCTCTGGTCATTATGCAGACACCAGATAGCATTCTCATGTACTTTGTCAAGCTTCTTGGGCATGAATGGCAGAGAATGTGAGTTAACTTGCAGTCTGGCTGCCATATTCTGGAGTACTATGTTCGTGTTGATGATATACACGTTCATTTATTAACATCAGTTGGACTAATTGCAGTAGAGCATGGGTTGTTTTCAGTGTGTGTGGCTGGTAGTTTGAGGATGCTCCGACTGTTTTACCTGCAGATGAGTACCTGCTGCTCGGGTGCATAAGCTACTCCTTGTCGCTAGTTGACAAACACTGAAAATGTATAATTTTTTATGATTGCTACCTGTGTATATGCGTGAATATTCAGAATGTACATTCATGCTTGTATTTATAGTTATTGTACAGTGTTGATCATTAACAGACTTAAAACAGACCAGACCCCAATTTCACTTTTGTACATAGCTTTTCAGCTTCTGCTGACACTTTGATACCAAAATGTGGTGTTGCCATGTTTTGAAGGATTGGAATTATCCATTACAATGTATTTGTAATTTTTTTCCTCCTTTATTCTTAAACACAACAACAGCTGGAGTTGTAACTTCTTTACGTCTATTTACATCTGCCATTAGACATTAGAAAAGAAGGCACTCAGACCTGTTTGCCAAGAGACAGGACATTTCTGATTCTACATAAAAGCGCACAGCTGTTTGTTTACTCAGGTACCTTGCAGGTGGTGTTCTGTTACTGTGCACTTCCCATGATGCACCTTGCACTATGATTTTTGTATCTTGCTTGTTTCTTTATTCTCACTGTTTGCTCTTAACTCTAAGTCTGTTGCTTGATGCATGCATCAGGTTTTGCTGTTCAAGGACTTAATGGGTCATTTAGAACACACTGACAAAATGTCTATAAAGTCCATGCACACAGAAAAAAAAAGAAGCAAGTAGATAGCAGTTGATGAATATTTGCCCTTAAGCACTTCTCTCCCTTAACCACGTTTTTTTGTTTCCCTCCCCTTCCTCATCAATTGTATGATGCTTTCCTGCATTGAGATGTCAATTATTTTGTCAACCCTTTTATTTATTGGATTCCAGAGCTTTTACAAAAAAAATCAAATGTATGTGACAGCTGCAGATGGGGATTCTGTTTTAACCACAAAATATTTTAGCTTTGCTGATTTTGCTCCATTATCTTGAGAGCAGTGGTTTGATAAGCATGCACTGGACCCAAAAGAGAATGCTGTCTTTAAAATTGCTAGGCTAGGTAACACCCCTCCCCTCCCATCCTGACAGAAATTTTCAAATAAGCAGTGGCTTGTGTAGGAAACAAATCAATACCAGACTTGATGCAGTCTTGAAGTGAGGATGGTTTTCTGTATGTCATATCTTGTGCAAGAGGAATTTCAGTCACTTATGAAGCTGTCAGTAATTTTAAGTGATATATTAAAGGTCTTTCACCAGCAGTTTATTAACTGGTGAGGAGATTGGTGGGGGGGGGGAGGTAGGGGAGCTAACCAGACACTTGCCACATCCAGTCTGGGTAAAAATAACACTCCAAACTTTTTTTTTTTTTCTGTATTATGTATTTTTTGTGGGCTGGTTATTTAGAGACGCAGAAGGCTAAAGGAGTCGTGATCATTGTATCTAGTCATAATTGCTCTCTGGCATATAACATCACCATGCCACCTGTGCCCCTAGCTCTGCAGACAGTGGTAGTTGCAAGTCTGGTGGGAAATGGAGGAAGGGATTTATGGCTTTAAGATATCTGTTGATCACAGAATTACTGGGTCACATATAGCATCGGAAGTATACCTGCAGCTGTCAGATTACTGAAGATTGGTAAATGTGCCTCTGTTGATAGTAACTGGTCAGAGGGGCAGATAACTACGAGAAAAGGAAGCTGCAAATATTTAACAAAATTACAAATGTTTGTTTTGGGCGATGCTTTTCATTTTTGAAAAAAAAAATTATATCAGAATATATGGCTGTATAAAAAAGAAAAAACCCAAAATACTCATTTAAAAATCTTTTTAGGGAAGTTTTTAAACTAGTTTTGCAAGGATGTAGAAGTTAGTGCACATATTATTTCTTAGATGGAATATTTAATCATATACT
Source organism: Pomacea canaliculata (assembly GCF_003073045.1). NCBI lineage: Eukaryota > Metazoa > Mollusca > Gastropoda > Architaenioglossa > Ampullariidae > Pomacea > Pomacea canaliculata. The sequence goes on along the minus strand of NC_037590.1, from coordinate 699,810 downwards.
TGACTATCGTCACCTCACTCTTCATGTTAAACTCAAGTGATTCTGCAGATGTGTTTAAAGAAAATTATATAAGCACCTTTTACTTGCATTTTTGTTCCAAAAGTATGACTTGCTAGCTGTTTGTGGCGTGAACATCACAGCTAGATGAAAAACGGTTTTTTGTTGTTTTTTTTTCCTTGAGATTAAAAATTTAGAAGATTTTAAAAAGTAAATACAATTCCAACTACATTGTAAATTTATACACCAGTCCAACCAACAAATTATAAAGTGTACAAAGTATTGCAGAAACTGCTCAGTAAGACGCGACAAGCCGCCTGAGGGTGCGGCAGGCTGGAGTCTGGTGGTCTGGTATCATTTATCACCGTCGACTGCAGGCACCTCCTAGCAACCCATTACCTGATCACCTGCCTCGGGGGCACCTTGTTAGAGTCTGACTAATTCATGAGCAGCATGCAGTCGTGCAGGGAGCAACATTAAAAAAAGAAATGATAAGAAGTCTCGTTACACTGTGGCGTCCCTCTCCTTGTGTGCCCTGTAGGGACCAAGGAAGTCACTTGGATGTGCAGGCTAACATCATTGTCAATGCTGTTGTGATTCATGGTGTGAAGCAGTTAAACGGTTTTCAATGTTTGTTCATTCGCGGCTAGGAACAGTAATCGTTAAAGGACATTCAGAAGCAACTGGGTCTGCAGAACTTGGTCAAGTTTTACTTTTTTTAACGGAAGCTTCTGTCTAGTACTGTATTCGAAACGCAGATTAATGCACTTGATTGCTCTGACTGTTGTACACTGATTTCGTGTGTGATACAAGATAGACTCAACGTTTTGTTACCGAGTTTTGATATCTCGTCAACCCATCCCTTCTGTGCTGCCGTGCGTGCGCAGCTGGTGTCACTGTGGACTTAGTCACTTGATAATGTTGTTACACTCCGTGCTGACGTGGACGACGTTTAAAGACAACAGCTCTCACCGTCTGTGTCGCAAGGTGTTGGGTTTCAGTACTGTACTCGGTCTTTTTCTCCAGTGATTTCATACCACCTGTAATAAAAGGTAATGCATTTGTATGGCCTTGACTTCTGTGTTGTGGTGGAAGCCTGTCCTGCCGTTGACTGAGTGTTGATGTAATTAAAATGTACGTAGCAGTTAGTTCCCACAGTTTTTCACGACAAAATAAAGAAAATGAGTGAAAGATAATTTAGATGCTGATCATTAGCTCCCTGCAGTCGCAAAGGCCGTCCGGTGGCGCAACTGTTCATTCAACTGTTAGCGCCTGTCACCAATACAGTGAAGGTTGGCTGTCCTGGGTTCGGCTCTCGTCTAGGGCACCCTGTTGTTTCTCTGCATGTGGCATCTGTTTACAGGGCTGACTGCCTTGCCGTGACATATATATATATAGCCCTGATTGCTGGCTCGGCGTGAAATTCCCTCTCCTCCCCAAACACATCAACGTTCTGTGTACATCTGCGTGTGTTGATGTTAACGATTGACCACGTACACCGTACGCTGCGACACATCGACAATTTAAATGATCAGATGCATGGAGCATTTTATTTTTTGTCAAAATTTATTTTGTAGGATCGATCAAATATTCAGCAGAGACTATGATCTCGGGTAAGGTGACCAGACGTTTCGGGGGCGAAAGCGGGACACGTGCCGATGATGGTGTCGTCACCGTCAAAGAACGCCGTATCAGTGTACGGTATTCCGATTTTTAAAGACAACCGGGACATTTGATGGACTTGCCAGAAAGCCAGAAAGCGGGACATTGGGCGTCCTGCCCGATGAGCAGGCGGGACACGAGGTCAAAAGCGGGACGTCTGGTCACCTTAATCTCGGGGAAGATGTACTAGAAACAAGGTATCCTGAATTCAGTGACCCCCAGAAAATACACAAAGTTCCCTTAACTGTCACACTCTACATGCAAATTATTCAGGGTTCGGTGATCATGAAGTAAATAATATTAATAGGGTTTGTAAAGCGCATTTCCCCACACGGAGGCGAGCTCGACAATAACTCCGAGATTTCCGACGGACTGGGAGAAAATGATGGTGGATCCGGAGAAAGTAATTTAGACGGAGGCAGGTGTTTCAAAGACTGGATGTATTCAGTTTTCTCACATTGAGCAAATAATAATTATAAAGCTGATTCGCCTTTCCTCACCACCTAAGTGGACCCAACAGCTACTTAAATACTTGGTGAAACCGAAAGAAGATGATGAGAAATCGTATAAAGAAGTGTACTGAAAAGTCCTTCAGGTTAGTTTTCCGTGAAAACTGTAATTGTAATCGATTAAAAGCAGTTTTCGAAATGAATTACATTGAGTTTGTACTGATAAATTGCAGTAAGCAATAAGTCATTATTTAACACATCAATCAAAAGGGATTAGCTACATCTAGACATGCATTGAAAAAAGTACGATTCTCTGAAGGTTGAGATGTTGGTGACACCTTTGAAAATACCATGCAAGTCAGAAAATTGCATTTTATACAAAGATGAAGTGCTGGAGTAATTGTTTTTTTTTAAAAAAACAGTCTAAGCTGTGGGTAACCTAAAGTAATGTAGCCTAAAGAAGGTGTATGTGAATATTTATTTGAGGACAGAAAATGAGCTTGTGGCACTGCTAATGTAAGGACGGACTAACCACATCCTGTAACTCCCTCGTGTTGGCTCAAACCGTCCACACACAATGTTGTTCTCTCTCTCTGTATTGTGTGTGTACGCGCGTGCCCGAGCCTGTTGACTAATAATTAGGGTAAACACGGAGCCAAGAAATTCAAGGGGAAAAAAAGCCCCGCGTCGAAGTGAGAAGCTCGCGAAATGAGAACATCGAAGTAAATGGCAGTCACCACAAATATTTGGGAAAAGTTAAAACCGTTTCATGTGTCGGGCATGAAGTTTGTAAGAGCTGTCCGCAGGAAACTGTGTTGAAACATATGTTGATGTCAAGCCAGTACACGCCAGGTAGCGATGCCAGGTATGGAGGTGTACAGTATATTAGTCGTGATGCCAGGTGACTCTTTGTTGTCTGTGCCGCTGGCGCACTACATTCGGCGCATGGATACCATGATGGTCAGCAGGGAGGAAATGCGTAGGGAGGGAAGCTTGCGCTGCTGGGATTAAACAAGTACATAGGACACCAAACAGAAACATCGTAATACTCAGGAGGTAAGTCCGTTTTCCTGCTATCATGCTGTTCCTGACTAATAAAGAAGGTCAATTGTAGGCGCTGACCTGTATCCAATGGCTGTTATTGTGTGCACATTTTGTCGTCTGCTATGGTCCAGGTGCGAGAGCGAGGTGTCGCGGGCCAGGCTGTCACATTATGGCGCAGCAAGCATGCAGTGATAGGAATTACAGCATGACCACCCTTTTCTGATTTTATAGACCATGAACGTTACATCTAGAGGTGCATTTCTCTGGATGTTTTCAGTGGTGGACAATTTGCTCAGAGGTTTCACGAGCGATGAACGCGACTCGAATAAATCTCGTTATACCCGGGTGGCCTTGCCAGAACACCCAGAAACATTTCCGATTTTAATATGCGACTTGAAAGACGCAAGTAGAAAGGGTCACAGAGTGTTTGCCTTGCTGTCCTGTTCCATGCTTACAACTTGACATACCAGTTGAGGGCGTTGGTAAGGTTAATGGGCGAGGCGCTGTGATGAGTCAGTGACAACACTGACGGTAATCTGCCACCAAGATATCGGTTCCAGATTTGTAAATTTAAGTTGAGGGATCAAATAACTTACAGCCGGATACTAAGTGAAATATTTGGCAGTATACTTTTTGACAAAACCAGCACGAAATCATGATCATGCACACACACATTTGTGCACACAAACATCCACTCATACACAAGCAGAGATATCTTGTTGCACACACTTAAGCACTGTTGAAATAATGCTACAAAGAAAATTGTAGTGAAGAAATCATGCAGACACATAGTGGCATACATGATCAGTTGCATCAGTAACCAAGCCACCACTGCTCTACTTGTGTTTGCTGTGTGCTGGGAGTAAGTGACACATGCAGGATTATTTGGTTTGTTTTATGGTTAAGGCTTTAAGTCCATATCCACAATACACTGGTTTCTGGCTATCTGCTATACACAGTTATATGTCAGTGGTGACTGATGTACATCATAATACAACTGTTACATTCTGCAGGCAGGGCCGCCGAGAGCCAGCCCGGGCCCCGGGACAGACCTCTCCGGGCCCCTTGTACTTGTAATCGTAAATTATTTTCCCAGTATATAATGTATGTTTACAATTCGAATCTCAATATCTACACTCAAACTCAACTTCTGCATGTGTAATGCTTGGGTGTTCTGTCCTTAGACCTTTCTTTAAAAGAAAAAGAAAAGGAGAAGAAGAAAAAAAAATCCACTGACCAAGGCCGGGCCCCCTTGACAGCCGCGGCCCGGGTACACCAGACCCCCCTGTCCCCCCCTCTCGTCAGGCCTGTCTGCAGGATCTTTTGCCTTTTAATAGATGAATGCTTTGTTTTATAAATGAATGTCATTCTTACCTCACTTTCTGGCTGTCAGCAAACACCAGAGGGCACATTGCTGTGATATGATCAGGATAGCAGTCATTTGTTCATTCATTGCTGTAAAATAACAATGTGGAGAGTATTTACAAACTATCCTGCACAGAACATTTGTTTACATTCTAAGGGCCGACTCATTGCAGACATATGAACATCTGGCACAAATATCAAAATCTAATCATCTGCTTGACCATGTAATGCATGCCATTAATTTCTGTAAGTAGACTTATCCACTTTACATGGCTGACTAAACACTATGGCCAGACCATTTGTTAGCAGTGGCTCCTACAAGTCCATTCTTGATGGCTTTTTGTTGTTTCAGGGAAGAGAACAGAAGTTACCAAGGAAAATTATCACTAAAATTCTGGCTCTTACTCATTGGGTGCTCAGCCTAATTTAATATCTTGTATTATGTTCTTCTTCCATCTGCTGAAATCCACTCTTAATATTTATCATCAGGCATTGTAGTAAAATAAAATGTAGTACAGTGGAACCTCGGTTAGCGAACGCCTCGGATAGCGAATATTTCGGTTAACGAACAAAAATTTCGTTAAAAGTTTGTCTCGGATAGCGAACAAAATTTCGGATAACGAACAACCACGTGAACCACACGTGACCGACCAGCATGTCATCATTCGCGCTCGAGACACAGTTATGATCGGTCGCTCCTTATCTGTGTGCATCCTTCTTATTTAGTGATTTTTGTGCTTTATTTTAGTAAGATAATCCTCAATCATGGCTCCAAAGAAGATTAAGAGCAATAGTAGTGAGGTAATGACAAGGAAGCGGCCAACAAATGAATTCAAAAAGGAAATGATTTCAAAGTATGAAGGTGGCATGCGTCTGTCGGATATGTGATGTCGTCTTACTGAAGAGTTTTACAAAAAATACAGAAGGAACAGACACTGGACAAGTTTTTTCCTTTAACCTCAAAGCTACAGAAAAAGGTTACCCCCGATTTTATAATGTCACGTGTTCATGGAGGGGGAATCCAAGCAGTAATTCCACCCCATACTCACCACACCTGCTTCCATCCACGCCGTCAAAACGGCAAGTTTTCTGTTTAAATGCTTTCGTTAATGTTTTTATATTTAACTTCATTTAAACTGCATTATAACTGTTCTCATTAAAACAAAAACCTATATAGCCTGCAACTTTCAAATATTAGCGAGTCAACAGGGGCTGGGAACCAATTAAATCTATTTCCTTTATTTCTTATGGAAAAAATTGTTTCGGATAACGAACATTTCGGATAACGAACAGTTTTCCAGAACGGATTAAGTTCGTTAACCGAGGTTCCACTGTAAGTGTAAATATATGTTATTGATATGCATAGTATTCCCATGTGAAAAGATCTGCCATTATAACAGTGCTATGACATGATATTGGTGTACCATCTGGTCACAGATGTTCTCTTAGGTTTGAGAATTTCTGGACTGTGAGTGGGTGATACAAAATAATGTCAAGAGGGCTCTGTGTGTTAAAGGGAGGCTGCAGAGGCTGTTATAGATAGGTGTTTAGTTGAGAACAGTGAATCTGGTGGCAATTGTGGTTTGGGTTTCCTATCACTTGAACTGGAAAAATGCAGGCACTGACAAGGCTGCCCACAGACCTGTATTGATAGTATGGCTAGTCCTTTTGTTATCCAACCAATTTTGTTCTTTCTTCCCAGTTCAGAGTGGACTGAAGCTGCCTTCTGTTGTTGTGCTGACCAGTGGTGATGGCATGCTTTACCTTGGGATGGCTATGGCCACTAGAGATTTTTAGACTGCCTGCCGACTTTTGAATGAGTAGCAAAGGCGACAGACAAAATTTGAAGGCTTTTATCTGCTCATATTTGTATGATGCTTAACTTTAATTTGTATATTTATCTCTTTATCCTGCATACCTTAGTTCTTCATAAACTCCAGAAAGTACAGAACTCCCCTCTTAGAGCCAGGAAGCGAGACCATGTCATTCGATCGACTCATTCGTTGTCTACACTGGCTCCCCATCCGTTCTGGCATTCAGTACAAACTGTCCTGTGTTTTAATTTCTTTGCTGGCTACTATCCTATTTCTCTGAACTGCTCCTCCCTTACATCCCAGCCAGACAACCGCTCCTCCTCTGATGATCGTCTTTCTGTGAATTCATCACATCTTTATTGACCTTGTACTGTGGAGGCTACACATTTATTGAAGTGTTCGTTATCCTCGTCGTTATCATCGTCATCTACAACAGATTGAGTAGTTGCCGTCGACTTTTCACACCCCCACCCCCCAAAAAAAAAAAAATTATCCCACCTCGACGATTTTTTTTTTTTTTTTGGACTGCAGAGCTACTTGATCCCGTGCTCGACGTCTGTCGCCTTTGCCCTCCAGCCCCTGACCTCGCCGCGTAGGTACAGAGGATGAGGTCACACCTACACATCTTGCTCACACCTCGTGTATCTCTAATTCTCGCCGCGTCCCAGCACGTTGACCGGTCACGTGACCCTGACTACACTGTTGAGAAGCGAACGTGTGTCGGTGTTCCTTAGACAAGGCATCAGGTCAACGGCCGTCTGAAAATAGAAATAAACACAACGCGCTGACAGCTGAAAACAACAAACACCGTTTTCTCACTGCCTCTCACGCTTTGCTTTAGGGGGTGGGAGTCTGCTGGCTGGCCAGAACCCTGAGCTAGGGGCGTCAGTCTGAACTCTGCTCCCTTGATGTGACCTGTGGCCGGCTAATTGGCGTCTTTCAAGTTTCTTCTCGACGTCAGGCGTTGCCTGCCCTCTACCTCCAACCTCTTCAACCCTATCCCCACCCCGTCCGTTTGTAGGTCCTCCCCTCCCCTTGTTCATTTTCCCAACGAAAGGGAGAGAGTAGATACATTTCCTTAGTGTTCTGTTGGAAATAAGGCTAGGTTTCTAATGTACTAAGAGATTCCTCAGGTTTCAAAACTTTTGTTTAATCCCAGTAAGTCGCTTGCATTCTTGTCGAAATCTGACATTAGAAGATTGTGTTGCAATAGTCGAGGATGGCGCCATAGCAATCTGTGTTGAGTCAGGAAGACACCCTGTTTGGGGAAAGGTGCTGAGTTTGTCAGACCTCCCCCCCTTCTCTCCGGTACACGGACTTTTCGCCGACGGACGTTTCGCCGCCGGACGTTTCGGAGCCGGACGTTTTGCCGACCGGACGTTTCGCCGCCGGACGTTTCGGAGTCGGACGTTTTGCCGACCGGCGTTTCGCCGCCGGACGTTTGGGCGCGGGGCACTTCATTTCGGCATTTCACGCGGGACCTTTAGCCGAAGTCAAGTGTGTGACGCCCCTTAGCTCACACATTTCTCTCGCCATCGTATCAATGTATCAGTGGACTCTCTCTCTCACTATCCCTCCTCATGTGAACCGTTAGCTCACACATTTCTCTCGCCATTGTATCAATGTATCAGTGAACTCTCTCTCACTATCCCTCCTCATGTGAACCGTTAGCTCACACATTTCTCTCGCCATTGTATCAATGTTTTTTCTCAAAGCTGTTGCGCATAATCTGTGACAATCAAAGTGAACTGTCTGTGAAGTCTGTGTGTAAAATTTGTTTGAAATAAAGAATTATTGTGTAATCTAGTAGTTACTTTCATTCTTTGAGAAGTAAGTAATCTCTCTCTCTCTGACATAATGCGGCGAAACGTCCGGCGGCGAAACGCCGGTGAGCAAAACGTCCGGCTCCGAAACGTCCGTCGGTGAAACGTCCGTCGGCAAAACGTCCGCACACGTTCTCTCCACCCTACCCTCAGATATGAGGGGCTTGTTGCACAACATATCTCTTGTCACCAAAACAGCAAAGCACAGTTCTTCAACTACACCTGGCCCCTGTTTGCAGGCTCGACAGCTTTGCTGGAAATAGGTGTAATAACTGGCTGGCTGGCCATTTTTTTCTCTCTCTCTTTCTCTTATATGCATAACTTTGCAAACTCAGGCATAGAGAGCATGCCAGCAGTGGAAAGGATTGGTTGATTGTGAAAGAATGCCTTCTTTGTTGTTGACAATCTCTCTACCTTTGAATTTGCAGAGTTGTTATTACCTGTGAGAGAGAGAGAGCTGGAAGGATACATGACCTACAATAACATGGGAAAGAGTTGTTGTGAATGTAGGTCGCATACCTGACTGTAGTTCACATGCCTTAAAAGTGGTTTGGCATCACAAGTCAAGGAGTTGTTGATTAGCAGTTTCCTTCTGGCTGACCACAACTTGTGGATAGTCTGTATAGCTGCCATGAATTTTATTAGTCACTTTACACCTTGAGTGTCATCAGTTTCTTCAAATCTAGCCTGTGATATGTTATATTTGTTTCAAGTCTGGCCTGTAAAGTGTCGCATTTCTTGTTAAAGCCTGGCCCATACAGTGTTCTGCTTCTTCAAATCTGGCTTGTGAAGTATAACACTTCACTATAGTCTCCTCATGGACAGAGAAGGTCTCAATGTTTTAAAATTGCTTGACTACTGTGTCTCTCATATATCTTTATGTAAGTGTAGATGTATGCATGTACATTCATGTGCACATGCATATGAATGAATTCAAAACCTTTAAAACAATTATAGATATTTTAAACCCACATACATTGATGAAGTCAATTTGTGTTTTAAAATTATTCATGGCTTGTGATTATGTCATTTGTGTTTTGTGATTGTTATTTATTCTTAGTTCACTTTCACATTCCAGAATGGCAAAGTTGGACCCAGCATTCAGCAGAATTGATCGAAACAGGGCTGGGTTCTACATCTGGAGAATTGAGGTAATGATGTTGCTTGGTTTTGTTCTTAGAATCCGCTCTTTTCTATAATGATGATTATAACATTCTGGTTGAGTGATTTTGTGAATTTTTTTTTTCCTTGATCTGTGGCAGACTTACCATCTCTGCTAAGGTTAGCTTTTGGGAGCTCTGCATTATTGGGTGTAGGCAGAAGCAGGATTAATTTTGAACTAGAGGTTGGAGCAATAAAACTTGCATCTGTTGCCATCATTGATCATACTCCTGAGAGCTTACTCACATGTATTGAATTTTGCAGCTTCTTGCTGTTATAGTAGCTGAATGCTTAGTGGCACTGTTTTCAGACTGCTGATGGAAAGTAGACTGCAGAGTTAGAAAGAGAGAGAGAAAATACATTGAGATCAGTTTCTGACAGCAAAGAGTGATCTCTTTGAAAAAATTTGAAAAAAGATTTGTAGGAAACTATTACACTAAAAAGGGGCAGAAAAGGTAAACAGAATTATAGACTAACAAACAGCTATTAAATTATCATTAATCAGCAGGAGCATTACCAAAGCACAGGTTATTTGCAATATTATATAGACATTAATTTTAACAATTCAACCATTAAGTTGCAAATAACTAAAAAGCCATTTAGCTATTATGTTACCAACATCCTAGATCCTAGGTGAAATAATCACAGTTGATGTCATGGCATTTGGTTGAGCGGTGAGCAATGCTGGTGGTAAAGAGCAGTGTTCTGTCATCCATTTTGCCATACAGGCTGTGATTATCCAGATCTTGCTGGGTGGGCCCTTTAGAGACTGACCACATCTTGTGACAAAAGATAGCATGGCCTTTATTGTTGGTGCTTGTGTGTTTGGTTCTCATTGCTAGGGTCCTCATGCTGTAATTGAATCAGTTTACCAGAGTGTACCTATCCCATTGCCTCATGATAGCAGGCCTGATGAAAGATGGGGAGGTCAGGGGGGAGGATGCTGTACCCTGGGGCTGTGGCTGTGGCCGCAAAGGGGGGCTCACCTCTAAACAACTGCATGTGCAAGTAGTGATGTAAATCCATGTGCACTTGTCCTAATGTTTACGTTATATGTTACGTTGCTGAATCAAATGTAGATATCGACTATCGAATTGTAAGCATGTTAGTATATACTGGGAAAATAATTTACAATTACAAGGAGCCCAGAGAGGTTGTCTGCCCCATTGCTACTCTCAGTAGCCCTGCTCTGTTTATAATAAGCAGTTATATATAGCACTAAGCAGACAGATCTGTTGAGCAACAAACATATAAACTTTTCAGAGTGTAATTATGTTGTTTAAATGCTGGTGTACATTTCACAAGAATTTATTTGTGATTAAATGTACTTTAGATTAGCACATATTGTTTCCTGAGTTTATTTGCTTGTACTTTCAGAATCTTGAAGTTGTACCAGTACCTAAGGATTACTATGGGGAGTTTTTCAGAGGAGATTCCTACATTGTCTTGTCAGTAAGTTACCTTGACAGCTCATTTTTCTTGTCTGCATCACTATTCCTCCATCACACTGGTCTTGCTGGTCTATAATTGGTATGTATGCAAAATCTATTTCCCTTGAGCAAAACTAAAAGCATCCTGAAGTGAAAGATTATGAATAGGAATCACAAGATACATAGTAATTGTAATTGCCACATCAAATTGTCAGGATTTATGGGGAACACAGCTCGGCATGGATAAATTCCTCCAATATGCGAGAGGAGATCACTAAATATTCAGAGATATATTTCAGAGTTGAGGTGAAAACAAGGCTAATACCATATCACAGAGCTGCATGAGTCATGACCAAATGTGCATTTCTCTTTATAATAGCTGCCATTAAGTTTAGCAAAGTGTTTCACTTGTGCTGCAAGAAGTTTTATTGATGATTTTGCAAACTTGTGCATAACTCCATTGTCAAGTCACCAACTATATTATTGGAAACTTTTTAAATTATCCAACAATCTGTCGTCTGTGCATACTTTCCTGCTCATTAGTTTTTTTTAAATATATGCATACAACTTTATTAATCCACAAGGGCAATTGCAGGCAGTTAAAAGGTGCTTATGTGCTAGCGCTGAGTGCACATTGATGCATGTTGACATATACATATAGAGATCTGTGTGTATTACACGTTTTGTATACCTTGTTAGCTGTACTTGAATAAAAGTTTTAAATTGTTGTTTGTTGTTTTGGTAGCTGTCTTCCTCTGTTTAGTTTCCCAAAATGGTGAACATGCAGGTTGATGGATAAATTAATGCAGAAATTTTGTGCAAGTATCACATTTGTATTGGCTTGTTTTTTTTTGCATTTTCTCTTGTGAGGAAACGTTTTTGTTAGTACATGATCATGTTGTTATAATTGGACTGTTCTTTCTCAAGCTTGATCTTTTTGCTATATGGTGCCTGATTAAATCCACCACTGTTGATACCATAACAATCAGGATAAACTGGAAAGTAGTGTTAGATGCACCTTTAAAATAAAATGGTGACTGCATACTTGCATAATTGAATCCATGAAGCCATTGGTATTGTCAGTTACTTTGATGACATGCGCTCAGTACCAACCTCGCAGATGGTGACAAGGCAGGTGGAGAGATATAATGAGCAGCAGGAAATAACAGTGCAGTTAGGAGGCTAATCTAGCTGTGTAATGGTGCCAAGTAGAGGGTTGAGTGTAAATAACAGTGTTGTTAGCAGGCTGATTTGTTGTGGCCATATACTCCTCAAAGAGTAGCAAGGAATAAATTAAACTAGCAGGCTAATGAAGCTGTGTAATGGAGCCCTACAAACATCATGCAGGCATTCATAGCATTCTGAGTAATGACTGATGTCTCAGTGGTCTTGTCATCTTCCTGTCTGTGTGCTGACATCTAAGGAGATAATCTGGTTTCTGTTTTGCTTCTGTTGTCAGAGCATGCTAATGAGGGGCAGACTAAGATGTGGCCTCTAGGTGTTTGCCACCTTGAAGTTTGACTTTGAATGCCAACATATCTTCTCACTGTTGAGTTGCCAGCATGCAGCAAGGAGATGATGGGACTGTTCCTTTAAACCTGGATTAGTCAGATAGCTCCCAGACAGGTGCACAAATTCTAGCACCTACTGCAAGATAACTGTATCAATTAGGTGGCCCACCTGTAGCATATTTTGGCAAATTAAGACACTTAAAGCCAAGGTTGAACATGGGTGTGTTGTCACGGTAAACAAGTACACTAAGACATGAACTCATGTTTGAAAATGCTTTTTCTCCCCAAGTGCCTGTACATAAGCAGATTCACAAATGTGGCAGCTTTTTTTCATCAAGACACTTAATTCCCAGATTATGAAGTCAGCAAAAAATTTAATTGAAATTCAAATTCAAATCATGCTATTAACTTCAACGTCATTTGAACATCAACAACATTAGTTAAAGTTCATATAAGCTAGTAAATTTAATGTTCTTCAACAATATGATATGAAAATTGTTCTTGAGTGTCGGGGATTAAGTGTCTGGGGATGAAGTGTCTGGGGATTAAAAGTCTAGGGGATGAAGTGTCGGGGATGAAGTGTCTGGGGATTAAGTGACTGGACACCATCATTCCTAGTGTGCAGTTGGTACATGACTCGGTGTGAGTACATGGCATAACAGCTGATTAAGAGAAAATTTTTAAGCTTTAAAACACAGAGTATTAATATACAGAGCTACACAAAGATGTCTTAACTAACTTACATAGGTTATGACTTGAAGACTGGACTTTTGCTTCTGTCATGACAGGAAATCTGTACAGTGTGGCTTCTTTGCTGGAGGTAATGATGAGTCAGGATTCTTAAATTCCCACCCTAGTGCAGTGTCATTGTAGTATTGTACTTCATTCCTTAGTCATTCCTGTGTTATTGAAGACCAGACTTTATTAACGTAGGGTAGAAGGTAAATATTGTATAGTTTTGCTTTTTGAATGAGTTATGAGTGGGTGAGTGGGCATGTGCTTATGAACAAATGTGTGAGTACATCTGTGGGTTCATTTGAGTTCTTATGTCTGCATGCCTGCATTTATACTGTGCATCCATGCACAATGCATAATGTATTCATGCTTAAGCACTTATGCAGTAGTGCATAAATTGGTACAGCGGTCATAGGCATTATGCTTAGTCAACATTTATGAAACGCTGAGAAAGTTAAAATGCTGGTCGCACTGTGACAGTAGTCTTGGTCTTTAGGTGAGCTTTTACTCCCTTTTTATTTTACTTTATGCTATCTTCCCACTAACCATAACAATGTTATGGAACGCTGATTCTAGTTTCATGGGTCTTAGGTCACGGTGGTATAACTTAATATGTATGAATCCAGGCAGTTGAGCTGTAGACATGAAGACATTGACGTGTGGGAGGAGCTGTATAGGAAGAGTTAAGCAGTTGTGATGGGTGTGAAGATAAGTTAGCAGGCTGTCCATGATATTGTAGTCAAAGAAGTGAAGCTAGAGTAAATCATGAAGTTTTTCAGTAGAGTGACACTATGTTCAAAAATCATTTGAATATATGAATATGATAACACAGTTATTGGTATCTACTAATGTAATTTATTAATAGTTCATAATTAATATTTAAGTGAAATAATTTATGTTTGAATTTAATTAAATAATAATTGTACTTTAGCAAAGTAATTAATAATTTGTGAATAAATAGTGTGTTAATTTGACCCAAGTTTTTCTGGTTTACAGACACCAGTAGAATCACAGTATTAAGCAAGTACATATAAGGCTAACTTTAGTTGATAGCAGCTGCCTACATAATGTAATGTCAATATAACTTCAGGAGAAATAGAGAAGAAAATTTTCTTTCTCTGTGTATATGTACTTGCATGTGTATTTGTGTATTGCTCTTGTGATCTCAAGAACTGAAGGAACTGATACTTAAGTGTTCTATCATTTTAATTCTCTATCAGTTGTGTTGTAAACCATCTGATTATTAGAACTCCTTTGTTCGGTCTAATATGGCCTGTAGTTGTCAATATGTTTCCTAACAGGCCACGAGTTCCGTCCTTACTATATTTGGTCTTATAATGCCTTTAGTAGTTGGTGTGTTTCCAAACTGTGAACTGTGTCCTCAGTGTGTTTCATCTTATCTGACTTTCAGTAGTATGCATGCCACTTACCATGACATTTCTCTCATGTTCTGTCTCACTACATTTTGGGCCACTCATTTATCAGCGTGTACCCCATCAGTGTCTCCATTCCATCTTCACCTGGACATTAGTGCTGAAGTGTGTTTATACTTTCAGTGTTGAAGTGTATTCACTGCTTTTTGGTCATGTCCAAGTGTATTTACTACTTTGCTTCTACCAGCATAAGCAGTCCTACACTGACAAGCTGTTCATTTATTTTTAAAAATTGATTTAAATAATTACCAAGAGATTTTTTCCCCAATGTTTTACATAATTTCATAAGATTTGAAGATTGCTTGTCACAATGTGCAGTAGAATTGCAACTTTCTATAATTTGAGAGATCAGGCTCAAGACATCAGAGTGTTTTGTACCAGTTTGGGAAACATTTGCCATGTGTGTATTTTATTGTAAATAACTGCATGACTGCTTAAGCACATATGCACAGACACATGTACACACTGCAAGAAGAACTCATCGAGGGGTTTTTATATGAAAGTCATGATAGGTTTTCCATGGTGATCATGAGAGATGTGCATCATAGTCAGTTTTAACTTATTAAAAGCTTAAGGGACCAATTTCTACTTGTATTTTTTACAGCAGAGCACATCTTGTAACTTGGGGTAGACGATTGATCAGCTAGGTGCTGTCTTAAGCTCACAATAAACTATAAAAATACTGTTTTAGACTTTAGAAATGTTGCTATAGGCAACAAGCAGATTCTTCTTGAGGCTCGTGATATTGTGCACTCTATAGGCATTCCTACAGGATAGGAAATAATGAACCTTACTGTGATCCTCACTGTTGACCTTTTATTTGGACATTATATTCTGGTCCAATTTGTTTAATGAGTTTTGTAGACATTTACATAGCCTATTTCTGTATGTCATGTTTAGATATTGCTATCATGGTTGCCATTTGAATAGTCCTTAAAAAGTTTTGTGACAAAATTGAATGGTGCTCTGTACTGACACAAGTTTTACCTTTTTATAGCATTTCTGTTTTAAATAATTAGTTTATTTACACATTTTATTAGCTTTGTGTGATAGAGCAAGCGAGGGAATGACAGTAATTTTACCTAATGGAGCAAAATTTCTTCTGAGATTTAGATTTCTTTGTTTCAGATCAAAGAAATCAGAAGCAGCACATTGGATAGTCATGTCCACTTTTGGCTGGGTGCAGAAACTTCACAGGTAACCTTCCAATAGGGGACGAAAGGATCTCAATAAGTTGTAAACACTTACAGCTGTACGTGCTGTTAAATGCATGTGTTTCCTGATCTCCACCCCAGTTACAAAATATAGGTTTGTAATACCAACTCTCATGATCTGTATAAGTCTGAACTGCAAGATTGGGGTAAATTAAACAGCATGTTGGTTTGTTTCACATCAGGGTGAGTAGACAGGAATGTATGCATGTCCTGGTGTGCAGATGGGCTTTTAAACCTCACATGTCTATGCATAATTATTTTCAAATGATGGCATCTATTGCAAGATATTGATTGTTCAAATCTGAGTGACACTTTTTCATTCCAGAATAAAAATGCCAAAATTCTCATTTGTGATATGACAAAAGAGGGTCGTTGAATAGTATCTACTTGAGGTGGTGTGTGACAAAAGAGGGTCATTGCTGTGTAGTATGTGCTTGATATGGTGTGTGACAAAGGAAGGTCATAGCTATGTAAGATGCCCTTCAGTTATGTCCAGTCAGGATAGCCTGCATGTACTTTTCTGATAAGCAAAAATGCTACAACATATTTTGTGAACAGTTAATGACATTGTTAGACTCTTAAGCCTGACTGCAGCTTTTTGAGCTCTGAGCTTAATTTCATGTTTGATTCTAGTTAGCCTTTAGGAGTATGAAGTGAGAGTTTACTAGTGCATGTGTCACACTTGTGAAGTGAGGCAGGCTGTCTAGACAGTCTGAAGATAGCTTATCGAGATTTACCTTTCTTAGGATGAAGCAGGGGTGGCTGCATATAAGACTGTGGAGTTAGATGACCTTCTGGGTGGCTCACCAGTCCAACACCGTGAGGTGGAGAATCATGAGTCTCAGCGTTTTTTGTCTTACTTTCCCCATGGCATCAAGTGAGTGTTCTGTCTGAGATCCTTATGCTTGTGTAAGTGCATGTAAACAGTAAGTATTGCATATGTGCAATGCTATATGCCAATAACTCAGTCTGCTTTACAAAGGAAGATCATTCCTAATTATCACCTCTTAGTAAAATGTACAGTTGCCCTAGAATCAGGATTTTCTTATTAAAAGTTAATTGAAAAATCATATTTTCACACCCATAGACTAGAAAGCACAGCACAGAGAGCTGGGACCCAGCCTATTACCATTCATATCCAGATAAAAATATCCAGTTTTGCCAGATTATTTTTTTTGTTTGGCATATTGGTATATTCTGTCACCCTTACCTGTGCAGAATCAAGGCAGGTGGTGTCAAGTCAGGATTTAACCACGTAGAGCGTGGAGTCTTCCAGCCTCGACTCATTCAGGTCAAGGGCAAGAGAAATCCACGCTTCTCAGAGGTCAGATGTTTGCTTTCTCTATATAGAGAGAATGGTATGTCTTGTTAGAGAAACATGTTTTCCATTTTTTACAGAGACTAATATATCTGTGTGCTATTATTTATTTATTGGCTACATGACTTCAACATTCTCAAATGTACCCAGATAACAAATTGCAAATATTTTCAAAAATCATAAAAAAAAAACTGGGCATGACAGGAAGACAAATCAAAGTTATTACTAAAATTCAAAGTAACATAAATAAACTGTTTCTACCTAGAGAAACAAATTTTCATTGAAATTTGAAGGTATATACAGTAGTACTCCAAAAGCATTTTATTGGATGCAAGGTTGCACAAAATGTAGAATCACTGTGATGCCTAGTCCTATAGATAGCAGATTCAAATGGTTACACAGCATGTAGAAATGAATAAACATAATTCATAATGATCAAAAATATTCATGATGTGAAACAGGCTCCACAATGGTGAAACATGTTAACAATATCTTGATATGTTTTCTCTGATTCCTGAAAGTACCTCACATTATATTATATTCTGTGCATACTATTCTGTGCATCAGGTGCACAAACGCATATACCCCAACACCTCCTCATCATAATATGTATAAATAAAAATATACTTAGTCCTCTTCTTACATAGGCAGTACATAAGGCTACCACCTCATTCTCATGTTACTCATTTATAATAAACAAAAGTCTACATAGTCTTCTTACCTAGGTGGTGCATAAGACATCACCTTGAGATCTCTATTTTTGTCTGTCATCAGTAAAGTTGTAGGTCATTTTCTGATCCTTCTTCCTTTACTGCTCTTTGCTATTTTTCTTTGGCTGAAACATTTTCTCTTGCCAACAGCTGTCTAATGAAGGGCTATTTTAGGTGGTACCTCTAGTTTCATTCTGCACACATGACCACATCTCCGTTGTTTGGCCATCATCATATATCCATTTATTTATAAACAAAAGTATGGCTATTGTTGTGTTACCCACTTTTTAAATAAATAAATGCATAGCCACAGAAGAATATGTCTGTGTTCTTTCTTTTTTTTTTTAACAGCTGCCATCAATAGACTGGGAATTCATGAACCATGGTGACTGCTTCATCCTTGACTTGGGCAACCTCATTTTTCCCTGGCTGGGTGCTAGTTCTAACCGCACTGAGAAAATGAAGGTATTGTAATTACCTAGGATTGATAAACTAAAGGATCAAATAGTGAGAAGAAAATTTTCTTTGTCTTTTTTTTCTTTATAAATTCTTAAAAACGATGTCACTTATTTTCTTCTCTTTATAGATACTTAAACACCATCGTCCTTTTTGTTTATTTTCTAGACACTTGAATGCTGCCATTGTTTACCTTCTCTTTAATAGATACTTAAAAACCATCGTCCTTTTTCTTCTATTTTTTAGACTCTTGAACACTGTCGTCGTTTGAGAGACGAACGAGGTGGTGGTCAAAAAGCAAGCATCATAATCGTCGAGGATGGGAAGGAAGAATCTCTAGATGCTGACTGTAAACCTGTGAGTTTCATATTCCTTCATTTATTTGTCCCTTGACTGTTACTGATCATTGAAGGCCCACCACTTACACCTGTCTTTGGCGATAGTGAGCAGGTCCTGCACAGGATGACCAGTCCGTTCTTCATGTTTGTAAGCGATTTCTTCCTGTGGCTACTGCAGCATCCAAGGTACCCTGAAGAACATTCTTTGATAAATAAGATGTTGTGCGAAATCACATGGCCAAACCAGACCAGCTTATACTGCTTGACTTTTGTAGGGGGTTTTGATGTCCTACAAGTGGGGTAAACATGCTTCTTACAGAGTCATTGGTTTTATATTTTTCTTTATGAGATCTGGAGCAGCCTCTTCAGGTACTTGTTCATGAATACCTAGATTCTCCTGTCCACATCGGCAAGCAGGGTCCACATTTCATATCTGTAGAGCAAGACTAGTACGACAAGGGGCCTGTACAGATTGTACTTTGTAGTAAATCTGATGTTGATACTGCGCCCGACCCTGTCCAGTCTAGCCATTGCTGCAGTTGCTGTCATAATCCTGATGCAGGTATCTGTCATGGAGCATCTGTCTTTCAAGAGGTTGGATCCCAAGTACTGAAAACTGTACCCTGTTTATGTAGATATCTGCTTTGCTATCACCAATGGCCATTACTCTCTTGTCAATGCCGGTCTTCATTCTGTTTGAATTTATTCTACTTCACAAAGCATTGATGACTGTAAGCATGAGCGTTTCATCTTTCTATTGCCATGTACCTGTATCCCCATATTTCTTTACACGAGGTATCGGTGACATACTGCAACAGCTGAGTGTAAGTGAGGATGAGACACACACACACATCCATAAACATCTACATATATAAATGTACACACATATACATTTACACACATATATCCACACATACATACCTGTTTATATGCATATATATATATCCATACACATCTATATGCATGCATTTATATTTGCACACCCACATTCTACACATCTACAAACATATATACACTTGTTTGTATATATATAGCCATACATAAAGTTGATATATATACATGTTGATATATATATGTACACACACACTTTTATATATACACTTTCAGAAATGTTTTATTGGTTTGGCTGTTTTCTTACTGACAGATATTTGAGAAATTTCTCAGCATTCGAGAACGGCACCAGGTGCAATCCCCTGAGATGGGAGGAGTTGATGAATCTGTGGAGAGTGCACTCTTCACGGCTATTAAGCTCTTTTCGTGAGTTGACATGCATTCTTTTTCACCATTTCTTCACCAATGTTCTGTTTGCAACATCTTTCATTGGTCTTTTGAAAACAAGTATTGACAATCAAATATTGTGCCAGTGTGTAGAAGAGCTGCTACAAAAGTGTAATGGTAAGAAAACCTATCATTTCTTGCTTTGTTCCAAGATGTCGTGAAGAAGATGGCACACTCAAGATTCAAGAAGTGAAGGCTGGCCCATTGTCCAAGAAGGACCTGCTTTCAGAAGTGAGTGACTGACAAAGTGCAGAGAATGTCAGCTGCTTTGTCTAAAGTAGAATTTGTCTGCTAGTATCATACAGGATTGTTTATGGTGCAGAGTGGACCTGCATGAGTAGCTGATGTAGACTAGAGCTACTTGATGTACAGTGGAATTTGCTTAGACGAGTCCCTGACGTAATGATGGCTTACTTGTTTTATATACAGGACTAGATTGTTAATGCCTATGACTAGTGTGAGATGTGTGTGTAAGAGGATTTAGTAAAACTTTTGTTCATCTGCTCAGTTTTTGAGAGCCCGCCACATTTTTTGTAGTACTTTTCATGCTAGTCTCATGGTATGCATTGAAATTTACATTTTCTTGAGACATGGTATGACTTAAGTAATTTGCTATGTATATGTGCCCAAAACTTGAGTTACTACACCTGTGTGTTTAGGATTCCTTCATCATTGACAATGGACCTAATGGGGCCTGGGTGTGGATTGGGAAGAGGGCATCAACAAAAGAGAAGAAGGAGGCTATGAGAAACGCTGTGGGCTTTTTAAGGAAGAAGGGCTATCCCTCTGACACAAAGGTGACACGCGTAGTGGAAGGTGCTGAACCATCAGAATTCAAATGTCTGTTTAGGGACTGGCCTCAAACCCCACCTACAGGCAAAGTATACATACAGAGCAAGATAGGTATGTGCATTCCTCTGTGTGTGTGTGGTGGGGTGTATGAAAAAATGCGTGTGTGTGAAATACTGTGAAATAAGAGAGATAAGGTGTGGTAAAGTAGGAAGAGACTGGGTGAGTGCTGCTAGTAGTGTATAAATATATGCATATAAATATAGAATAATATAAATATCTATATGAACATGTCAGCTTTGATGCATGTTTCAAATGTGTTGACTGACATTTTCACTGATAACAGCAAAGACAGTGCAAACACGGTTTGATGCTGCCACACTACACACCAATCATGCCCTTGCTGCTGAGACACAGATGGTTGATGACGGCTCTGGCAAAGTGGAAGTAAGTCTAGCCTCTATGCTGTTATGCTGTAAGAAATGTGTCATTCAGTTTTAAAAGTATCAGTAAAGCTCTTCTCTCTTGGTGTGCATGCATTTTCATATGTGCATGTTTTAGTGCATATGTGCTTCAGCTGATTGTCTACAAATTGTGCAAAGAATGTGAAAATATGGGTCAAGACAACTGCCTTGTTTTTTTTTCTATTATTGGCCCTTAATTGCTGAAAACCTAATGGATTTTTGAAAGTAAGGCAAAGTTTTACCCTTCAAACACTGACTCTTTTTAGCATTTAATGCTGTACAGGTCTTGAGGATATATTGTCCACTCCTAGCTGATATTTGAATGTTTTGTGGGCTGATGCAGGTTTGGCGAGTTGAGGACTTTGACCTCAAGCCAGTTGACAAAAGTGTGGTGGGTGAATTTTACAGTGGCGATTGCTATGTCATACAATACACATACGAGGTGCATGGGCGACCACATCATCTCATCTACTATTGGCTGGTGAGTGCTGGAATGGTATTGATAAAGAGGCAGGGACATGATGAAGCCTTGGGCGCAGGGTTGAGACAATAATCAGTAGAGAAGTTAAAAGTCTTAATGGCTGTTGGTAATCATGGCATGGGGTATGTTTGTGTGCAGTAGTTTAGCAATAGATGATTGAAGGGCTTTTAGAAAATGATTCTAGGAGGAGTGAGAGTTAATGTCTTTTTTAAAAGAGAAAAGTGTAAACATAGTCTTACAGATAATGATTCTAGGAGGAGAGAGAGACTGTAAGCACAATCTTAAAGGGAAAAAGATAAAGGGTGTCATGGCTTAGTACCCACAAGAATTGTAAACTGTTGTTAACTGAAGTTCTTTGCTGCTCTTGATTGATTGGGTGGGTTGGATTCAGTTTTCAGTTTGATTCAGTTTAGATAGAAAGGAAAGATTTAGAGTACCTTCTACTACATTGTGATTTTACAGCTTGATTAAAGTGGTGTATCGGAGGGGGGAATGTCAGGGGATAGGTGATATTGGAGGGTAGAATGATGTGAGGTATGAGGAGGTGTTGAGGGTTGCGTAGCATGATATGTTGGGATGTCTTTGGGCTGCAGTGTTCCTTCAGCATTAGCCTGACTCTGATGCTTAGGAGCATACACACTTGTGCACACACAGATACAGTATTTTGTTGATGGTATGATTCTTCCTATGCATTTAATATTGTTTGACACATTGACACATTAACCTATACTTATATAAATATAAGGAGTGACCAAAGTCTCAAGTTGTTGCTGTAAATGTCTTCATGTGTGTTTTAACTGGATATTTCATACACTTTTCCTTTAGTTGCACACCAACAGGTTCTAAAAAATGGGTCTGCATTCGTCAAGCAGTTTTGAAGCTTTTGACAGGGTACAAAATTCAAAAAGTGTGCACCTACTTATACAGGGTAAAAAACTGACAACGCGCACCTTCTTATACAGGGTACAAATTGACAAATGTGTGCACCCTCTATACAGGGTTCCAAAGCTACAAGTGATGAGAAAGGAACAGCAGCCCTGAAAGCAGTTGAACTGGATGATAAGCTGGGAGGAACGGCTGTTCAGGTGAGTGATCCCCTTCATTGCAAGACCTGGCTGCAAAGGGTTTCATGTTATTAAAGTGGTGCACTATGATAGTACCACCCATAAGACTACGTTCTAACCACTTTGTTATCACTATCATTAGATTGGAGTAGTCCAGTTCAAGGAACAACCCATGTGACTAAATTCTAACCGTTTTGTTATAACTCTCATTAGGTTCGTATAGTACAGTACAAGGAACCACCTCACTTCATGGCTTTGTTTGGCGGCAGGATGATTATCTTTCAGGTGAGTTAGCCATTCATTGTCCCACCATTCTTTTCCTCTGTGATAAATGATAGACAGGAAGTTACTTAAAATAGTAGGCTAATATCTCTTTGTCAGCAGGAGCTGTATTATATTAATAGTGATGGTTACGCTGGTCAACTAATTTTTACATAAGTCATGTTACTGAAATAAAACTGGTCATTTCTTTTTATGGGCTCAACATGAATATGACAAACAAAATCCAAAATTACCTGTAGTTTGTAGTCAGCAATAATTATTGCATACATCACGATGCATTTCGTGTCATTCTTTATCTTGCTCCCACCTTGTTTCTGCTCTGTTGTCATGTTTGATTTGTTTGGAGAAGTGGCTGAACATCTGCGAAAAGCTGTGAGAAATCAGCAGCTGTGCAGTGTTACACAACACCACCAGTGTGGCACCGCAGGATAAGGCACCAAATAGAAAGGGCTGGACAGAGATGTGCAACAGTCTTATATGATCTCTCATCTTTTGGCTTGGTCAGCTGTATGAAGGACTAGAAACAGGACTGTAAGAGAAAGAGTAAGGCAGTGACAGAGTTGCCAGCTTGTTTCTACCCGACCACAGCAAACTGTTCACATCATCCATCGATTCCAGATTCTGTGTTTGTGTCTAGAGAGTTCATTGAGATTTAGGTGACATTATCTGACAGTGATAGGAAGGCGGTGTTCAAAGAAAAGTTGGTGGTCACCAAGGATCAAAAGTCAAGTTCTCAGTGACAAGGCCTTTGTTTGGCCGATGCAGGCGCTGCAACTTCTGCTGTCAAGGCGTTGCACAGAATTATTTGTTTGGCGTGAATCTGTGTCCTCTGGTTTCAAGTCCATACTCTAGAGCAGACCTGGGCAAACGCCGGCCCGCGGGCCGGATCCGGCCCGCCTCCTGTCTCTGACCGGCCCGCCCGCTGGCCGCCCACCAGTATATATACTATGTATACAGTATTGGGTAAAACTGAGTTAACTATATTAGTCCGGCCCTCTAGAACCATCCCAGTTTCTCATGCGGCCCCTTGGGAAAATTAATTGCCCACCCCTGCTCTAGAGCATTGTGCTTTACAACAGAACCTAGCCACTACCTACATTGCAGTGACATGTCAGCAAGTTTTTATGTCAGGCTTTGTTGTCAGTGGCATGTCTTCCATATCCATCTGTTCCCTCGGTTTTGCAAGTTGCACCCCCCAGCCTGCAGGGCATTCTGGATCCTATCTGGTTGAATCACTAAAGAAAGGGGGAATACCTGTTCCATGGCACCTAGCAATAAAAGTTTTCTATATCTCCTATTAATATGATGCATTAAATAAGAATATATATTTATAAGTTTATTTTTATAAATTAATATGATGTGCTTGCATTCCTATATGTAAAGCGCCTTGAGTTTGCCTGATGCTGAAAAAAGGCGCTATATAAATGTGCTATTTATTTATATATTGCAGCCAAGATTTCGGTACTGCATTAGCATATCTTCTACTAGTTCCTTGTAGGTTTCTGCCTAAAATTCCCGACAAAGTTTATAGACACTAGGCTAAAAATATTCTATTCTTGTTTTGGTTTGAACCAGTCATCTTTGAAGATCTCTTGAATCTGAGGACCCACAAAACTCTTTCCTTAATGTTTGCCTCGCTCAGTCGAGGGAATTTTTTCATGCAGGCATTATGAGCATGAGTGTGCACTGTACAAATCATGCATGTATTATTATTATATTTAGGGGGGAAAATCTGGTTGGGCCTCCAGTAGTAATGGTGACAAGTCTGCAGAGGGGCCCGGAGACAGGTACATGCTTCATGTGCGAGGCACATCACAGCTGGATACCAAAGCAGTGCAGGTGAGATACAAGCCTTTGCTTAATGATGGACTGAATGGGTCATGTGAGGGGGTGACTGCAGACAGAAATTCAGCTGTGGCAGAGTGGACTGATGGTTTGTGCTTACCATGATGATGGTTAAAACATACACCAACTTCATTTTTAGTTTACATCAGCTACACAAGTCTCAGCAACACAAGAACAGCCCCACTTTTCTAAAATTTCAATAAAATGCACATTTGTCACAGTCCTAAAAAAAAACTGCTAAATAACCTTTGGTGTCACAACAGGGCTGAATATTGTAGAAATCTAGCCAGTGAGTTCATATCCCGTCAACCGGAATCTAGATGAGCGGATTATGTTTTTTTGACAGGTAGACATGAGAGCCTCTTCACTCAACTCTAATGACACCTTTGTCATCTTCACCAAGACACTCACATACATTTGGTATGGTAAGGTGAGTATTTTAGCCTGAGGTGCTACTGTAACATGGCTGTTTGTGCTAGACAAATGGAAAAGGGTTTTATTGTAAATTCTCTTTCTTCAAACTTACTAGAGGTGACGAAATTGCAGGGAGAAGTCTACAGAGTCTCTGAGGCAAAGCAGTGTAAGAGACTGGCAAGTTGAGACCTAAAAGCTGATGTTTGGTGCAGCATGTGGCTCAGATTACCAATGGATGGCAGGCACATGCTAGATTACTGTCGGTCAATTTTCAATGGTTTAAGAGCAAAAAATGTGGCCTACTATCTCCTATGATAATTGTCATCTGATAACATCAAAGAAGAACAGCAAATATCTATGCTAAACATTAGGATTTCATAGTGGGGCTTTGTTATCCTTGGTAAGGTGATAATCACAATTTAACATTCAACTGAGATGAGTGTGCTGCAGATCTAGGATAATATGAAGTCACTCACTAGTCAGAACAGACTTTTACTGACATATTGCTATCAGGCGTAAGATTTCTTGAAAGCTGAAAAACTTGAATAGTTTTCTGATATTGAGAATTTCTTGTGTTTAGGGATGCACAGGGGATGAGCGGGAAATGGCAAAACATGTAGCAGCAAGGTCCCCCAGGTAAGACTTGCATCTGCTTACAACTGCATGATCACATAATGCTTCAACGGCATGATCACATTGTGTGATGACTATGTGATGTAATATGTTACAACTGTACAATCACATAATGCTGCAGCTGCATGCTCACATGTTGTATTATAGCTGCATGTGTTACAGCTGCATGATCACAATGTTGTTACAGCTGCAGGATTGCATAACATTGTGTTACAGCTGCAGGGTCATGTATTGGGATAACTACATGATGTAATATGTTACAACTACATGATCACATAATGTTGTGTTACAACTGCATGATCATGTAATGTGTTGTAATGACGATGTCAGGTACTGATTTAAGGCACAAATTTAGCCTTTCAACCTACTGCATCAGGTCCCTGGTGATTCAAACCTACAAGCAACACTGTAATAATGTATTCCAGGACATTAACTAGAGGTGCAATTGTTCACACTTCCACAAATGGGAGCTGGGGGTATTGTGAGGGCTTCTTTGATGATTGTTGATTTCTTCTTACTGAGAATAAGGAGGGATTGGTGTTTCATGCCAAGGCACCCAGCCCTATAAACAGATGCCACATGCAGAGAAAGAACAGCGTGCTCAAGACGAGAGCTGAAGCCAGGCCAGTCACCTCTCACTGTATGTGTGACAGACACTAACCGTTGTGCCACTGGACCGCCCTCTCCTTACTGAGAACAAAGAATACAGTTAGCTGAGATGCCACAAAAACTTTTTGTGCTATTCACTCTCACTAATCTCCTTTAAACTTTCTACCCTGGTATGTACTCAAAAACATTAGATGTTGAATCACTTTCAACAGCTTCATTAATATTTGAAAAGCACATTTATCTAATTTGCAGAAAACTAGGCTGCCTGCTTGTTGTCTTAGGACAACAATGCTTGTAAAACATACGCATGCTGTGAACTCCATGTATATGGAACTCATTTACACAATGGAGTAACAATGCAAAACTTGGACACGATGCTAAGATATTATTTATACCTTTTCAGTCTAAGATGTCAGTAAGATCTTCTCCCAAGTGCAAAAAACAATGGACATCAAGGACATGTCTGTTGATTGGGTTCTGATACATTAGAGATTTCATAATGTCTTTTCCATTCCATGGCTATGTGCTTATGAGAGCATATTACACGTGTTTACATATTTAGACTTACACTGTAACTGTTTTATATGCCTGATATGTCCTATATAGTATCTATACTATCATTACTATGTATATTACAGAAGCCAGATAGGAATTGTAGAAGGTCAAGAAAAGCCAGAATTCTGGGAAGTGTTAGGTGGCAAGGAAGAGTATGCGTCTGAGAGGAAACTGCAGGTGAGTAGAACATTAGCCATACGATGACTAGTTCAGCCATGCCTCCAAATCTCCTGCTGTGCCTTCATTTCATTTCTGTAACCCTCCTCATGTTGTTGCAGGATGAGGGCAGCCATCCGCCACGCTTGTTCCAGATCTCTAATGCGTCAGGCAGTGTAAAGGCAGAGGAACTTTATGACTTTGTCCAGGTAGTCACATACGTCATTTTTGCGTATTTCATATCTGTAGTTGCATTGCTTCATTGACAGATACTCAAATACTATAATTAAGACACTGGATGTGGTTCCCATGTGGTTATAACAGTGTCAAGGTGAACTTGTCATCCATCAATATCTGACATTCATTACTATCTAATCGCAGAATAATTATGACCTGTTATGTAGATTAGACTGCACAATGCTTGCCCAACTTTTTCAGGAAGATCTTATTCCAGAAGATGTGATGATGCTAGACTGTTGGGACTGCATTTACCTGTGGGTGGGAAAGGGTTCCAACAAGGTGGAGCAAGAAGAGGCCCAGCACTTGGCCATAGTAAGTGATATGCACAGTGAGCAGTAGTCACTAATGGTTGTGGTAAGTGTCACATACAGTAAAACAGTTGTTGGCTTTTTATTTTTGATATTTTAATCAGGTGAAGGTCATGCTGAGCTGGCCTAGCGCAAATTAGTTATTATTTTATTTTGATATCTGACTTGCACAGTCAGCATCAATATCATTTCTGTCCCTTGGTCACAGGAATACCTCAAGTCAGACCCTGCTGGCCGTGACCATGACACACCAATCTACAAAGTCAGCCAAGGGTGGGAACCACCATCATTCACAGGGTTTTTTGGTGTCTGGGACCGCGACCTGTGGAGTGTAAGTGTTTATTATCATTATTATGGTGAAAAGTTGTCAGTAAATTTGTAACTTGAATGTTTATCATCACTTACTGTAAGTTGAAGTTGTCAGTAAAAGTAGATTAAATGTTTCCTATCACTGTCTCTAGTAGTCATGATAAAAAGAGAAAGTTGTTTGTGATAAATTTTAATATTGCCAGGTTTTAAAGGCCCTTTAGGACGACTGCTTATTATCACCATAGACTTTACTTGGCATTGGTTTTTTTGCAATTGAAATATGTTGGTAAATTGTGAATATAAAATGTTTCAGGATAGAAAATGTGTGCAACTTTAAAATTTAAAGCAAAACAAAGTACTACAAAACCAATGTTGCATTATTATCATTGTCTTATTTATTTAATAGCTTAAGAGTATAATTTGTTGTTTTCTCTAAGCCATTTGTGCAATATATGTTTAAGCACATTTGTGTATTTCTATCTTTGATACAATCTTCAGTTCGTCAGTCAGACTTCACAGTAGACAAATATGTAAAACTAGAGCATATTAATATTAAGATAGTAAAAAATCATTCAGAAAAAAATTATTTAATTATATGGGTTATGTGACACAAATGATTGTTTAACTATGTGGGCTATATGAAAATCGTTTTAAAATGTAGATTATGTGAAACAAATAATTCTTGAACTATGCAGGTTATGTGGCACAAATGGTTGCTTAACTATGTAAGTTATGTGACAAATTTATAAAATAGAAGGATATGATGAAATTTTGGATGATTTGCTTGCAGAAGGCCCTGAGTTATGAAGAAGCAAAGAGAAGGATCAACGATGAGAATGTGCCCCTCTCACTTGTCAAAGAGGTTGGTGGGAGCAGGGGGTCAAAGGCCAACTGTTGTGAATTTTTATTTTAATAATGTGCCACAGCTTGTCACACTTGAGCACTGTGTAGAGTTGCTTTACACATGTACTTCTACACACTCAGTAGGCGTGCAGACACACAGTAGAGCTGCTTTACACATGTATGTGCAAGTTCTTCTACAGACAGATATCCATACAGTCCTTTATATGCATATGTACAGATGTAAACACATCATGTCAACTTGTGTATGCACATCATGAGATGCGGACTGTGAAGAGGTTTATACCTTGATGGCTATCTGGATTTCTTGATGTGATCTTGGTCATGTGCAGAATGTTGCTAATGGCATACAAGACTTCAGTGACATGCCAAAGTATTCATATGAAGAGCTGACAGTAGAAGTGGACCAGCTGCCCTCTGGTGTTGACCCAGCTGCGAGGGAGGTAAGCATATTTTGAGTGCATGAAGTGGGCTTGGGAGATGGGAGATTTAGGGTCTGTGATCTATAATAAAATCCAATACCTTCAATACTTTACCCTTTAGTTGAAAATAAGAGTATTCTCAGGTTATCTTTAAGGGGAACATGAGCAAGCCATGAAATGGTATGCATCCTGGAAGATGTACATTTTGTCATTTAAAGATACACACAGACCTGCGATAGGCTCAAAGAGTTTATCTACAGTTTATTTTCAACCTGAGATTGTGACAGTAAAGTCCTTTGTTAGATATTGGCTAGTGATTTTTTATATGTATCCTTTGAGATTGTGAAGGTTGAAAGTGTAAAGTCATTTGTCGTATTTATCAATGATTTGTATTTTTTGTTTTTTATCTTGCACACAGATTCATCTGAGAGAAGAGGACTTTAAGCGCATTTTCAGCATGACCTACCCAGAGTTTAGTAAGCTGCCTATCTGGAAGCAGAAAAATATGAAGAAACAAAAGAATCTTTTCTAAGGCGTGATTTACCCTTTGTAAGGCTGTGATGCCAGCCTGAGAGTAGAAAACCTGAAGACACAGTAACATCCTAACCTGCTTCACAATCTGTTTTGTTACAACTTTTTTTTTCTTCCACTGCTAGAGTGGTGGTTGGAGTTATTCTTTCATGTACCTTTTGAAGTTTCTCACCTTTGAGGGTGTTTCACTAGTCTGAAGGGAGATTGTTGACCTGATCAGTTCTCCCTCCTTGTAACAGGAAGAGACGATAGTAACAATGAAAATGCTGAAAACAACTCAGCATTTAGAGACTGCATCTTCTGGTTCCCTTTGAGAGCTCAAACCATTATCATATTCACAGACAGCTACACGAAAGGGTTGGTGAACAAAAAGCACTAATAGAAGACAGTACTCATTGCAAAATCATGAGGAGAAATTGCTGATATATGGCACCTCAGTCTAGCCAGGCTAAAACACTTTCGGCCAGCTGAGGCAGCTCTGTTGAAAGTCGCATCAGCAAAATGTGATGTCACAACAGATGGGGCATCATGGCAGTATAGAGTTGAAGGCACAATGAAGTTCATTTGGATTGTAGAGTTTTACTATTTTTAAGTTGATTTTGGCAGGGAATATAGGATTAATGTGGTTGGAGGCACCGGGAAATTCAGTAACATGATTATTTCCTCTAGTAATCCGAGATAATGTAGGAGAGTTCACTGCTACATTTCAATAATCACTCTGCTCCATCACCATCACAAAATGTATTTGAGTGGAAAAGACTGCAACATTTATGTTTTATTTAACGCCATACAGACATGGATCTTGGAAGTTAGGAGATGATTAAGATAAAAAAAACTGCCTAATGGTCAGAATTGATGGCTGGAAAAAATAATAGTAGCAGCTATAAGATATGGGGGAGATAATATAGATCAAACGCTGGCAAAATTCTTAGGACTACACAGTTGGGAAAAATTTGAGCCTAAAAGTCTGGTAAACAAGTGATATCAGAAGTCTTGCATAAGATGAAGATCAAAAGTGAGCACACAGCTGAAGTCATCGGCACTAAATGGAGACCAAAAACTGGCAAAGTCTGTAGTAAAGGATAAACAATAGCTGAGGCCAAAGAACAGCAAATGATCCAGACTAAGCTGCTGTGTGTTTATGACATTGTAGGATAAATGGGAGACAATAGCTGATGATCCAAAGTTGGATGTGATGTTTAATTTGTAGCTGGAGCAAGTATTTTTCGTTGCCAGTATCACTTAGATTCTGTTCCAGTTGTTTCTGTTGTCTGTTTTTTCTTATGTTGTGTGTCAAGTTTGACATATATTTTGTTTGGAATATTGTGAAAGCTCTTTACATTCCATCAGGCTAATTTAATTGTATTAATTTTCACGGTGCTGTCATTATATCTAATATAATGTTAGCATCAGTACTGATATAGCAAAAGAGTGCATGAATATTTTCACTCTTGTTTTCTAATTATGTTTATATTGTTGCTGCTGCAGGTTGACCATTGTCATGTCAGGTTTGAGTCAATTTTTTATGACTGTTATTTATATAAAGATCTGTTGATGATCATTCCTGTCTGTGATTTACAGGCAGTCTTTTTCGTTACAGACATATGGGTACAGAGATGTATTAATGATGCATTTAATTTTTATCATTTTTGTGTATTCTTTCAAGTTCAGTTCCATGTTATCACATCAGCTGTTTCAGTTGCCTTGCAGCTGTTTTTAAATTGTATCACCCAGTAATGGCATCCATAGCTTGCTCTTTGCTCGTCCTATTCTTGCCTGACATGCATGATGGCAGTGATCTATGCCTGTACTTTAGCTGAGATGTTAGCACCACAAAGGCAGGCCAACAGCCAGTCCAAAGTTCTGAGTGATCATAGTAATAAGTTAAACATTGGTTCATAGAAGAGTCCAGTGCAGGGGAGCAAAACCACCAGGGATACGTTTGTGAATTTAGACTACAAACAAAAAGACACACAGCAGCAGACCTGGCGTGTTTTTGTGTGTTGGGTGAGGGGGCACCTTGTAGGTCTTAGTGTCTTCTGATTCTGTCTCAAGGATACCATGTTGTACAGCTGCTGTTTGAAGCCTTCAAAAAGGTTTACCGTAAAAATTTGATAGATCTTTATACCTGAACTACTTCTGAAATGCTTCTTTAGCCATAATAAAGCTTTATAGTTTTGATGTTCATGTGGCTGCCTTTTCAGCTCTTTTTGTTCAACTTAAAGATCTGTAATGTACACATTGGGCAGAGCACACAGATTAAAAAGTTAGTTTTTTTATCTTTGTAGGTTCTTGATGATGCGTGCCAGAGTTTTGTAAGCACATTTTCAGTGGGTGTTGAGCTTTTTCCTGATTAGAGGTTGGTATATTTTAATATTTGTTGCTGGCTTGCAGCTGGTAATAAATCTCAGCACATGTTCATTGGTACTAAAAAACAAAGTCAGCTATGCATCTCAATTATAGGATGTTAGTGTTAATCATAGACATAAATTGTGGTGCTTGGCCTGCTGTAGACAGTAACCCCTAAATCCTGTGGTTGCTATTAAAGGTAGAAGGTCAATTGTAGCAGTTTGCTCAAGAGGTTCAGAGTGGGCTGCAACATTGTTTTTTTCTGTCCACACCTGATCTGTTGACTATATGTGTAACCAGATTCTTGTGGGGACCTGCTCAGCATTCTACTAATTATGTGAGACCTGCTGTGCTGTATGCTGCCTGTCTTACTTGGTATTAAACAGCTTATTTTGTGGCAGCCTGCTTGTCCATAGTTTTGCAGACAGCTGACATAATTCTATAAACAGCCTTTGCCATTTGTGGTTGTGTGTACTGATGATCCTACACGAAGGATGTATTAGCACTGAGATGTATGTTTTCATTTATATGTATCCTTGTTGCTGGAGAATGTTCCAGGTTTTGTTTTTCATCTGAATGCTGGCCTACTTTGGTCTACATGCTTTTGCATTCTGGGGTAATGTTTGACATGTCATGTAGTTATTTCTCACTTCAGAATCTTGTAGCTGGTCTGCATGTTGACATGAAGCAGCTTAAAACCTTACAGGTCAGAGTAATTTATGTCAGGGCAGCTTATTTAGTGGACCAAACACATATCTTTAATGCACTTATTTGTTGCATACCTTGACACCTTTTTGGCAAGTCTGTCAAGATGTTGCATGCCTTTGAAAAAAATCCATTAGACATTATTTGATACATGACACATTTTAATATTAAAATATTGTTAACATCTTTGATACATCTTCAATATTTTATGTGACACAACAATGATAATTATCACCATCATGCAGTTGTCAGCTTCACCACCAGAAAAGACCACTGTTTTGTTTGCTGAGTTCACTTTTACAGTAATTTGTGTTTACCCTTATATTTACAGAAGTAAAGTGTATTTTAGCCTATGGGCCATACGGGCAGTAAACTATGTGATTCACTGTGTCTAGGACAGCTTGTGGAAAGTGAAGCCCAACCCTCTCCTTCCACCAATTCTTCACTTTTCAGGTAACTGGGTTAGCAGGTCTCCATCTGCTGGGTTAGCAAGGGGACGTCCAGTCAGAGGCTTAAGTGATTTTCAAACAAGCAGTGTTGTGCTAACCACAAGGTTGTTCACTTCTCTCATGATATAAAAAAAAAAACCTTTAACAGTGTTGTGAAGAAAAGATTTTGTTGATAAAACTAATAATCTGGTTTCATTTTTACATTCTTCTTATGCCATCTTTTGTAAAAGCAGACACATGTAGACACAATGTCAGCTGGACACACACAAGAAAGGAATGTACTCAAGTACTTGTGATAATGTGGATAAGGAGAATGGATGTTGATATGAATACAGATATTGTATATTGTACAATGTATTGATTATGGCTATGAGTATTTGTAGACACAGGTACAAGTGGTGCAAACTTTGTAATAGATGGCATCAACTGGGAACATATACACACATTTTATATACATTGATATATAGATATACACACATGTGCTCTTTACAGTTATTGGATTTGGGACCATGTTTTTATTGACAGCAGCAAGGTATCTGTTTTCATGGCCTCGGCTTATGGTGAAATACGACGTTTGCAAGCTTTCCCTTGCATTACATAAGCTGTATAGATAGTAAATAATTTACTTGAGGATTTATGTTTGTTAATCCGAGATCTAATATACAGAATTTTAGTGAAGCGAGTGCAGTTATAGAC
Organism: Pomacea canaliculata; assembly: GCF_003073045.1. Lineage (NCBI taxonomy): Eukaryota > Metazoa > Mollusca > Gastropoda > Architaenioglossa > Ampullariidae > Pomacea > Pomacea canaliculata. Next base: position 665,910 of record NC_037590.1, on the reverse strand, counting down.
CTGTGATTCTAGACACTTTCAGACTTGAAATCACTGCTTTTCACCATAATCAGTTTGTCTGAACTCTGGTACGATTCCTCTTTTTACCTGTCAAAGCTGGTCACACACAGTAGTGTGTTATGGTTCTAAATGTCCTGCTCGAGGTAAAGACCAAATCAATGGCGTCATTGGAAGGCGATCACAGACCAGGAAATACAGGTCCACAGTCCAATAGAAAGAATCATTGCAAGCAAATTTCATCATCCAAGCCGCAGTCAGTGACTGGACAGCTGACAACAGAAGACCCCAATGATGAGCTAACAAGTGTAGAAGGAAGAAGGTTCACTGCCGGGAAGAAGGCATCACAATCTGACCAAACTGAGTTTCAGAGAGTATCACTAAATGTCCCATAAAGTACAGATCTAAACAGTCCAGCAATAGACCTCAAAACAATGTAAATAGAAATTGAAAAGAGGCATCATATCACTTGCCAGTTAGCATAAGGATATCACTCCGCCAACCATGCTGCATGAACATCACACCACAGATGCTGGTCTGGCAAACGTGACTTGCTGTAATTCTCAGCTCACTGTCCTACCTATCATTCATAAACTTAAGGAGGTCAAACACTCCACAGCCTGCCTTGTTATCCTAGTCTGGAAACAAGATTGTTACGTCTCTCCTTTCTCTCTCTTTCAGGCATTCATGAAATGTAAACTATCTCCATTTTATCATCTTTCTGGCTTCTGCCGATCAGACCTCACTTCCTGTCAGATAACTGTGTTTGAAGTTGCCTGTTCTAAAATGAAAAGATTCTGCAAGCCATCACTGTGTGTCCATTCATCTTCATTCTTTTGCAGATCCTATTTACAATAAGTTGATGCCATTTAACATCAACTAATGCATTTAATCAAGCACTTTAAAATGTGTATTTCACAAGTAAGTTCTGATAACAGTATAGTTTGCATTGTTACATATTGCTGTTTAGCTTGATAAACTTATTTTTATTACCTACTAATATTTTGTTTTACATCAGTGATAATTTCATGAGATTTTTATTATTGTTACTATACTCTGATTACCAGCTGTACAACAATGAGGGTGTTCATATAAGAGTGTGATGCTGCACGATATCAGTTATTATTTTAGAACAATATATGTAAGTGATACATGAAGGCCTGAGTTTGGACTCTACATTTAGGAGAAAATTACCTCCATTGTTAATAGTAAATGGAGTTTTCAGTCTGAACATTTATCAACATAATGTGCCATTCGTATATTTAAGAATCATCAAAGAGTTACATTGATAAGCTGTACACATTCATACGCAAGAATAACCAACAGGCTTAATGAAATACATATAAGACTTGAATTGGCTGTTCACATGATGTGTTTTTTATATATTTGTAGAAGTTGTATAAGACGCACTTTCTTCCATAAATACCAATACAAATCAGATAAGTGGGTGAAACATGTCTTTGCTGTAAATATATTTGTGTCTGTAAAAAACAAAAACAAAACAACAGAGTATAATAGAAACAAATGCTCATTATAAAAAGAAAAGGGCACTGAAAATAAATACCTGCTTATGCCTGTGACTTTATGCAAGGAACTGGACTTTCATCTGATGGTGCAGGTGATGAGAGCAGCTGGAATCACTTCAAGTAGAGTGGAAGCAACTCATGTTTCAAAACAGCACTTGTAGCCCCTCCTCTCAATAATACAAGATCAAGGTCATTCAGTGCACACTCTCATGAAACTCCAAGGAAGCAGAAATGAGAACGTTATAGACTTATATTGCTGCAAAACAACCTGTTGTGACTAAAATTGTAGTTTACAATGTCATATGTAAAAGTTCTTTCTTGTGTCAAGTTTTTCCCCATAGCAGGTTATACGGCATTGAAAGCTTTGATACATTGTTCCATCCTACCAACTGGTAGCCAACACGTACAGTGAGATGCTAGCCTCAGGTAACACAAAGGTGTGTGTGAATAACAGTGAAGGAAATTAGCTCCTTGGTAACAAACAATTCTTTATAAAAGTTACAGTCCCACATTTCCATCAGATGAACAGAGCAAGACAAAAGCCTGGTGCCTACACTTGACAGTAGAGCCAGCATGTTTATCTCCTGAGAAAGACCATCCTGAAAAGCCTAATACTGAGCAGCAGGCTGGCCTAGTTTTATTTACACTCTAGCTAGCTTCCCCCTCCTTTTTTTCTCATTTTCCTTGTGGAAGATAACAGAAGAAAGGAATTGTAGATCAGGTTGCATGTACTGATGATGAACTGCAGCTTGATCACGAAGGTCAGCTGAGAAGCTTTGTACTGATGATACGTTTCCGCTTGGTGGTGCACATGACCTCATCTGCTTCATCAGGTCGATTAACAAGTTGTAGTTTAGTATACTAATATTACAGTTCAATCAAGTAGTCACCTGAAGAGCATTTTAATTATTCAGTTTTTAATTTTTTGATGCATCACAACTTGGTTATGCAGGGTTACTGTTTAGTGGTGAAAGTGTTGGCAGATGCAGGACTGCTTGGGATGCAATGTACCTGCGTCTGGCTGTAATGTTGTACTCCCCAGCTAGGGCTTCATTGACAATGTTCAGAACAGTGTTCTCCAAGATCCTCTCTATCACCCTGCCGAATTCTGGAAGCCTGACAGACACAAAAGTTCATCCATCAGTGCACTGCCAAACGCAACAAATTTCTCACATGCATTAAAACAGAAATCCCACCCATACCATGGCTCCTGAAATGTTAATTTCCATAAAAAAGATGTAGAATAAGTGGTTTATGTTGCTGAACTTAAAATTCATGATGTAAGTGCTGGGATGCATTACCTTGTTATTTCAGATGTAGAAGAGTTATTCAAGGAAAAATGTATGTACAGGCAATGAGAATTATTTGGTATCATAACTGATCTATTTTCCATCCTTTATTTTTTTTAAACTCATCATCAAACTTGGGGAATATTTGGTTGATCTCCTTTCCTCCATTTTACTGACACAACTCACTTCTTCAAAGTCTGAGCCTCCTGCTGCTTGCTGACAGCTTCATAGAGCTGCTGCTGCTCACCACTAGAGACTGACCTCGAGCTGATCAAAGATGGCAATGCCACAGCTGTATCCTCAGAGGCCTGCAAATCAGACAGCTGTAACAATTAGTCCTGTAAGTGTAAATGAATGTTTGCTTTGAACATCCGTCAGACAGATGTAACTAGTTAAGAATTTATCAGCAATGAAAATTTTCTTTTCAACATTTTCACTCATTACATATATTTTATACTTTATTTCCTTTTATTTTCTGTATAGTTCTGTTCAGTAGGTTGATTATAATTATATTTTAGTGGTTGAGTATACAGGGTGCCATTGTTAGCTTGTTTTTTTTTATACTTCACTATCTTGTTTTTAATATATGTTGGCCAGTTTAGAGTGCAACCTGCTTTTTGACTGTAATGCTGTGTGATACAGATGTTCTGATACAAGACGCCATTACTTGCATGTCAGGTTTGATAGCAAATGTAATGCTCAGGTTGATATATTATTATATGCATGTTGAGTGAGACAGTACATGGGGCCAGATGCTTTATGTAACATTTAATCATGATACTGTGTCAAAGCATCATAACAAACCAATTTAGCTATTGGCTATCATTATTCATCTCATGTACTAAAGTAGTATTCGGGGTAATTAGCATGGGGTAATGGTTTCTGATTAGGCGGTGTCAATAGGAACAGGTGATGACTACAAATCAAGTTCGTACAAGACAGGAGAAGGAGGCTCATGAGGCTCATCATTTTTATTGTCCTCAAGGCCTAAAAACAGCATGACTCCCTGGTACATGTACTGACCTCCCCATTGGCAGAGCTGAGTGATGTGGCTGCCAAGTTTTGCTCTAAACTGCTGATGCAAGAGGTATCTGCTCCTTCAGTGGAATCTCGGTGGTCTGATGATCCTGGCTGCTGCTATGCAGAGAAAAATGACAGCCAGTTATATATATGATTTCCTCTTCTGAGTACACTGACAGGATAGGATTCACTAGTTACATTCACAAAATGAAGGCCAAATAAAATATTTGCTCAATAAACTTCATGACCAAAGAGGGTTTTCATGGAAGTAGAAAATGAAGCACAATGCTCACTTATGCATAGCAAAGAAAATGGCACACAAGTACCTCATTAGAAATGTTTCAATTATTACCTCTAAGGACAGATGTGAAGACATGACAGGTCATGAATCTCCCCTAACTTGGCTTTTTTCATGTCTTGTGCGCTGCTGTTTATCTTCTGTGCAAATTTTCATGCCTTGCCCTTACCTCCTGCTCAAGTCCTTGCACCCAGCCCTTACCCCCTAATTATGTTCTACCACCATGAATCTGTCCTCCTCAAGACTATAAATTAATTTTCACCTCTGGCTGTGTGGAGTGTGCAGATTTGATGCATCGTCCACTGTACTGCGCGAAGTAAGGAACTGGTTCCACCATAACTTTCTTCACAGACTGAGTGAAAACCTTGTCATCCAGCAACCCTCTGATGACCAAGAAATATGAGAAGATGATTCCAATGTATATCAGATCTGTTCAGAACTATTGTTTTGTTCTGCTGTTACAATGTTCTTGTGCTTTTTCGTCAAACAAACGTTGACCCCAGGAAACTGGGTACATGGGTGACAGTTATGATTTAACTCCTACCACCTACATTAACAATCCTGCAGAAGGATGTCATATACAAATAACACACGTCAGTCACTTCAAATCTCACCACAAGGCTCATGAGTAAAAAAATAAAACCATTAATACAACAACTTGGCTCATCTAAAAGGGATCTCAGTGTGATGTGTACTTCTAATGTTGAAGTGCTGGTAACTCCCACTAACATCAAGTCCTGGTTGCATAGTTCTACTACATGATGCTCGCCGATTGTTCCCTCACAACCCTTATGATAGTGACTGCAACTGTTTTAGCTATTGTCCCTCCACCACCATCCCACAACAGACAGTCACTTCTACAGCTGTTTTAGTCCTATGTTCGTTCTCATACCTATGGTAGCATGAATCTTTATACTGTGCGCAGGCAGTCTGAGACTTATAGTTGAGAAAATTCAGATGGGTACCTGAGAATATTGGCAAGCACATTGGTTATGATAGCTGACTCTGAAAGTTGGCACTCGATACTCTTGACTTGCAGGCAGGCTTCGCCATCAGTTCGAAGCGGATCCCCCAGCGTTCTGTACACACATGATGTCTCACTTCATCGCATTATACTTAACATAAATACAAACTATTTCCAAGATGTGTTCCACCTCAATTGACTTTTCAGATTACTGCACTAACAACGTGAAGCAACATCTAACAAGCATCCCACGCATATATGTAGTCTGTCCATGACACATAGATATGACCTCTGCTTTACTTGATCCAATGATGTTTACCGTATGCTCTTATCCATGCTGAATTCTATCACATACATCATTGAAAGTTCTAACAGTTCAACTTTATTTAATATTGATTAATTCACTGTTCTGGTCTGTGCATTGTTTTTTTTTATCATATTTTGTTTACGTATGCATGTCATGGGTCCACCCATACCCCGCTTTAACATCTCTATACAAAGGAGTGAGTGTAGTGTGAATGTTAAGGGTTAATGAACATGCTAAAGGGAGTGAGTATTGTTTAGCGATTGTAGTTGTGTCGGGCATTTGGAGTTCGACCATCGAGCATGACAGTTATGCTGTGGTCTGTGGACCCTTGTTACCTAGCCAGGTCAAGGTCAAGATTTTTTTTTATACATGTATATGTATAGTTTTTTAATGATTATTATGATAATGCATTAATATAGGTAAAATCTTTGATAATTTTGATGGTGTAGGTACGATTTTTATTTAGGGTGACCACTATGCTTCATTGTTAAATTAAAAACAATTGAGACAAGCCATGGGCTGGAACCCACAAGGGAGGCGCAGGGTTGGGAGACCCAGACAAACATGAAGATCAGTCCACAGAGAGGCGAAGGCAGCCGGCATGACATGGTCCCAACTGGAAAGGGATGCCCAGAACTGGGTCCGATGATGTGGTGTAGTTGTGGCCCTATGCTCTACTGGGGGCGATTAGGAACAAGAAGAACCATACTTGATTAACTATTAAGTTAGGAATGAAGGTTGAATGTGTTTCAAGGACTGGAGGAAAAGCTTGATATTTAAAAGTAAAGCATAAGTTAAGGGTTTCATCCAGGGGAGCACGTGACCAGCTTTTACATGATCCCTTGTGGCATATACTGTATGTGGGGACACTGGATCCGCAAGTCCCACGTGTCAGGGGCTGTAACTGCGAAATCTGCCCAGGCCACTACACCTGCTGCAGTTTCAAAATCACTTGTCTTCCCTTTGGAGTGCTTCAGTGAGTTGAGAGACCTATTTGCTCTTGACAATGCATGTATGTAGATATGTATATTTGTATACATGCATGTGTGATGTGTACCCATGGATGTTTGTGTACATGCACATGTATGACTGTATGTAACACATACCTATTGATGTAGAAATTGCCATAATCCAAGGGGAAGTTCTCCTGGAAGTTTAAAATGTCATGCGTGCGTGCTGTGAGACCCAAATGCATGATGAATGGCCTTGGAGGCAGTGGTTTTGCCCACAGGTTTTTATTCATGGACTCCAAAGCTTTGCAGGTTTCCCTCTCTTCATCTGCTGAAGGGTGCTGAATTGGTGGTAGAGTCTGCAAAGTTAAAATGTCCATACTGAAATACTTAATATCTTTCTTTGATTAGTTTGTCTACATTATGCACATGCGCGCACACACACACCATCCCCTACACATGAATGCACTGCCAGGCTGGGAGCTGTCTTTGCTCAGCAAAGCATTAAAGGTTGTAAGAGGCTAGCAGGTGGGTGAAGCAGGTTGAACCTACCAAGAATGAGTTATCCTCTGGCCCTTTCCATCTACCGTGGCTTGGAGTTTAATTAAGGGTAAATATGGGGAGAGGGAGAAATCTGGTTAACCTTTGTAACACACCAATCAGTTACTGAGGCAATAATCAGAATTGCATAACTGTCTACCTTGTAGCGGGTCAGCTCTCCTTCTGGGTGTAGTTTGCGTGCTCCTTCCAAGATGGCAAGCCGTCCACTAGGTGGCCTTTCCTGTGAAGAAAAAAACATTACAGTTGATCATCATACAGCAGTTATAAACTCTGAAAAATCAGCTATAAAAAACAGCTTAGGAAAGGCTTCATAGACTGTGAATCATCTCAACATAACACTGTAACATCCAATAATAATAATGTGTACGCTATCATGCAGCATCACCACCAAGATGGGTTGCACTCTCTGCACTGACCAGTAATGAACATTAGATAACAAACAGTGGATGGTGAGATATGTATAGGCACAATGAACAGCATAAAGATGCAGAATGTCAAGGTATAAAGGGATATAGGCACTATATACAAGAGTAGAGGAGTAGTTACATAATGGTTGACATGAAAGTATTGCAAAACGTGTTCAGGATAGTAATTCAGGGATAGTGAACAGATATGTTTTCAGAGAGAGTGTATATTCCGAGTGGCGAATGTGATGAGGAAGAGAGTTCCACTGCTTAGCAGCACAAAGGGAGGATGTCCATTGTCCACATGTGACTGTCTTTGTGGGAGGGAAAACAGAATGCGTGTGTCTGCTGAGGAGCAAAGGTTTGGGGCAGGAGTGCGGACAGACAAGACTTCAGTAAAGTAGTGGGGGGAGGAGCATTCAAAGAATCCATAGCATAGAGTTGAGAGCTTGTAGTCTATTGTAGCTTCAACTGGTGGCCAATGAAGAGAGCGAAGAAGTCGTATGACATGTTCACATTTGTGAGTCAGGAGAACGAGACAAGCAGCTGAGTCCTGGACTTTCTGAAGCTTATCAATGAGGTTTTGTGGACAGCCAGCAAGAAGAGAGTTGCAGTAGTCTAGACAGAACAATGAGCAGATGAGAATGTTGGTGACAGTTGGTGATATTTTGCCTGAGATGGACAAAATATGACAAATGGAGCTGATCCCCGGAGTTCACAGTATGCAGGACGACATGTGAGAAACATGTTCATCAAGAGACATGTCAGCAGACATCATGTAACCTAAGCTAATTGTTGAAGTAACGGAACATCGGCAAACAGAGACAGGCAGTGAAAGGTAAACTCTGGCTCTCCTCTTTGAAAAAAATTAAAAGCTGTTTTTTCGTCATTTAGTTTTAACTTGTTGTGGGTCATCCATAGTCTAATATCAGAAATACAGTCTAGGATGCTGTGGATAGCAGTGTGTGCCTGAGAAGGGGAACAGCTGGTATATAGCTGAGTGTTGTCAGCAAAGGATTGATCGAAATTTGAATTAGAGCAGCAAGTGGCTAGGCAAGAATGATAAAGAAGATGGGCCCAACTACAGAAAACTTCTGAGCAAATAGATACCGGTGGAGGCGCTCTCGTGGTCAGGACAGAGTCACAGTGATGTCATAATTCTGAAAAGATGTGGTTTAAGTTTAGACTTAAAGGTGGTTAGAGAATCAGTGTTTAAGGCTACTGGGTAAACTGTTCCAATAATAATAATGCAAAATTTATATAGTGCATACTTGTACTCCTAAGGAGCATGCTCTTTGCATTTAAGAACAAGAGCGAGACATGGACAACATACCAGGGACAAAAGAACAAACAACATATGAACAACGGAAGGATAAACAAAAGTACTGATAACAAATAAAAGACAAATCTAACAAGGTAAAGATAAACCAATAACATGGCATAAATATAACCCTGTAACATAACATCATTATGTTCATAGAAAAGGCTAAATATACTAATATCAGACCAATATGACTCTGAAACACTGCATCAATACAGACACACCATCATGTCAGGGTTAAAAGGCATTCGCTTGTCTGCATCCAGATCAAACTCTGTGATAGTAAACTCCTGCTGTTGGCGCTCTAGCTCCGCCATCCAGGCCTGCAGGTTCTTGTTATACAAGACCACTTCATGCTCATCTGTTATCTGCAGAAACAACCTGTAATTTCAACACTGGAAACAACAGCAGTGTGAGAACTAACAGATTGAAGATGCTAACAACTTATTTCTAGCAACATTGAAATTAAACTAATAACTTTAAAATTAAAATCCCTGACAACCTCAAAATACTAACTCAAAATATAGTTTCTATCTCCTGAAGAACTAACAAATGTGTCTCCTAAAAAAAAATGACTGATGCATCTCGAAAAGACCTGACAAATGTATCTCCTAGAAAACTGACAAATCTTTCTTCTAAAGAACTCACACATTCATCTTCTACAGAACTGACAAACATATCTCCTAAAAACCGGATTTATTTATTTAGAGTGCTGATGTGTTTTCAAAGAACTGACAGGTGTCATCTAAACAACTAACAAATGTTTTCTAGACAAAAACTGATAATATAAAGTCCTCTACCACATCCCGGATATGCATGTGACCTGACTCTTCACATTACAATAACAGAGGATTAAGTAATATTCCATTAACAAATGATCAAGAACTGTTCCTACCTCACAGATAAGGTCAATGTCATAAAATGATGTAGTTCTTGCGGCTAGGAAGGTGATGCGACACAAGCACTCTCCATTTGGTGGCACAGACCCTTGTACTGGCAAGATGGTTATCAGCTGGTCATTTAGAAGCACAAATAGCAGATGATAAAATGAACTGGTAAAGATGACTGTTGTGGTAATGCTAAAGAATTAGAGCAAGCACTAGTGTAAACAATCTGAAGAATACCCGATTAGGTATTAAAGATTGTGTGGGTAATAGTAATGAACTACTTCTACTAAAGAAGCATGAAACTGTCACAAAGTTTTCTTGAAACCCATCAGTGATAGCCGGCTTTGTACGTTATAGCCAGCCTTGAACTGTTCACCCCTGGCTACTGGACCTACTGTTACATCAGAAGTTACGAAGTCGCCTGAGGTACTTGGGTAGGCCATGACCAGACAGTGCAGGGTAGGGGATGACCACTGCCGTCACAGGGGCAGCGAAATGTCCTGACCAGGCCATGGCAAAAGAGGGGATGGTTGCCGGAATGTTTGATGGGGATAGGATAAGTTTGAGGAGAGAAGGCAGGCCAGCCGCCGAGTGAAACTCTGAATAAAATCTACTCTTATGTGGCAATTCCATCTTTGTTGTGTTCTTGTGTGACTAGTCCACCCCCTACGTAGCCATCGGCGACTGACATGTTGGTTACATAGACATTTAAGGCGAGATAACATTTCCCTATCCTGTGTAAACAAATCGTTTACCCATATGTCTGTTCACTAGCTGCTTCCAGAATGAGCACTCAACTCTCCTCATATTGCCTGCAGTCTTATGCTAAGCAAATGTTGATACTGATATTTAGATTTTAGTCGTATGACCCACATCCAGATCTTTGTTTCATGAAGTGTGCACTCAGGTTAGCCTGTCTACTTCAGCAGTGTACTTACATTAACTCACTTGAAGGTTCTACACCATGACTTTAAACTAAGTACAAGAATTGCGTATGTGTTCACCAAAATATGGAAGGTCACAATCAAATAACTGCATAAAACAAGCATTATGGAGTTACATGATTTTACTGCCTATGCTGTGGGATGTGAAAAAGAAAAGGTCCCAGTTGTCAGGATGATAACCGTTCCTATGTAATGGGGGGTCTACGAACTGCACATTAATAATAATAATATGTTGATTTGTATAGCTCTTTCCCCTCACTGTTAAAGGTGGGCTCAAAGCACTTTTTACTCAAAAGAAAAACAAACAATAATAATGGATGCTGGTCTAAAATACAGTTGTAGAATCACTGAAAAATAGCCGAATTCTTGTAGTAAGATCATCAGGTTAGTTTTACAATCAGTGAGAAATAGCCAGATTCTGTTCAAGAGTTTCCAGATTGAAATATTGGGGAATCATCAGCATGTAGCGGTAGTCATAGTTTGTTCACAAACACTGGCCTCCTATGACTGTGGAAAGAGAGATGTGGATGCCAGTGAGACACACCTGTCTGCTACCTGATATTAAAACATGGCTAGTCTTCACACTCCTGTGTATGACACTTTGCTATGCAAGTATTCCAGAGCATGCAGTATACCCTGCAAGATGTATGTGGTCAATAGCTCCAGCAGATCACTCGAAAGTAGGCATGCAGCAGGTGACGGCAAGAATCACAGCCCATAACAGGCATAACTGTCCACAGTTCATGGGGATTTAAGAAGCTACAGTAATGTGGGAGATGTAATGCTTCAAGCACAATCCATCAAGATAGCCTAATCTACTCAGGTGTGTACCTCCAATATATTATCCAAATTTCCCATCTACTGCTGATGGCCATCAGTTGTTTATGCCATCTACTTCTGATGACCTTAGTTGTTAACATCCTCAAACACCTGAATGGTCAGCAAAAGAGCACTTTATTTGAAACACTTGAGCAATGGGCAAAAGAACACATAAAACACCTGGGCAGCACTGACCTGACTGTCAGCCGGTGATGTGACATGCCACTGAAAAGAGATAGCTCGAGTCTTGGAGGTGTTGATGATGAAGATTATACGTCTCCCTTCAGTGAAGAGAGGCATGTTACCAAATGAAACTCGTTCAGAAGACAGCTGAGCAAGCTGCAAACAAACAGTTTACATTTTAAAGTTTGTTAAATTGTCTTATCCCTGGAATAAAAGTCTAGAATTTGTGTTGAGTGCGATAATATTGTGTTGTAACATAGTAAATAGCACAATAAGTAGCAATAACAGAAACAATAAAGGTTCAATAAACACCACCAGACAGTACAAGCTCGATAGACAGCCAGCAGAGAGGTTTACCTGGCCTGGCATAGTTGCACTCTGTACGCTGGGCACACCACTAAGGTCCTGGTGTTCGGTAACTGGCATCGTGTGTCCCATGATACGCCTGTCATAGCCGACACCTGTAAAAGTGACAACGGCCATGTCACCATGGTGTACGTAGATGGGGATGTCCACCATGTATGTCTTTGCCTCAAGGGGAGAGAATCGCCACTCAACAGACATGGTACGACCTGGTAGTATCTCACCAATAGGGTTCAGGCATTCAAAGATGACTTGATCATAATTTTCCTGGAAAACATTGTTCTCAGTAATACACAATTTCTATGTTTCATTTCTCAAGTACCTACTTCTAGATGTGAGTCAACTTCTCTGTCTTCATTGCTGTTGTTCTGCATGCTAAACTTACATACTTCAATTTTAGTGATCCTAGGATAAAGATTGTAGTGCTAGCTATGTGAGACTACTTTATGTGGGACTATTTTATATAACTGTCATAATGTCAATGTTTCATATCTTTCACAACTTGTGGGATATACTCCATTGTTAAGTCACAGCAGAATCTAAATAAAATCTGATTCTTCAATTTTTCAGATTTAAACTGTCATATGGATCTTGAATCACAATTTTTCTTTTTTCTCTTTAATGCTTTTTTCACTTTCTATTATTTTTTAATCTGAATGTCATCGTTGATGCTCTTCTGACATTCTCTCCTCCCACAGTCTTTGATCTTTGTTTGATCTCTAACGTCTTCTGTATTCCTCACCTCTTAAAACCTTGAACTTACTTATCTCTATAACTCACCTTCTGAATGATATCAAGCGGTGTAAGGTCAAATTCATACCGCACAGGCACTGCTCCACCATTGTATAGTTCATACACCTGCACATCCATGTCACAATTAAATAAATGGTGTAAATGTGCAAATCATGCAATGATTTCAATCATGCAATATTATAAAAATTTTTTAAAGAAATAAAGTGCTTCTTTATTTCTTAATAATGTTATTCTTGACACATATGTGGGAAGAGAGAAAAATAGTTAATAAATATGCAGTTAGGAGATGTTTGGCATTTACTGAAGAACTTATAGTACTCCAGTTGTCCCAGGTATTAATAACCCAAATCTAACTGCATGCAGTTTAAACAGAGAGCAAATTAGCACTGCCTACCTGTTTAGGGCTGACCTTTTCACCTATGGGAACTGGTGTGAACATGTGCTTGTTGGATGGGAAATGGATGTAGTGCCGCAGATGATCTACTGTCATGCCGATGAAATTAAGCTGTCACAACATGACACATGAGACCTATCAGAAAATCCCTTGCTGTTGCAAAGGATACATGTGCACTGTCACAACATAGAAGCACTGTCATGACACATGGGCACAGCTAGTCACATATAAGCAGTCACTACACAACACGTGCACTGTCAGTTGAACATGATGAGATTAAGTACTATGATACTATTCCATGATACCTAGGCACAGTTGTGATGTGATACATGACTGTTTACAGTACCTATATCCATTCAAACCTTTATTCATTGCTTTACATTCTACTCTTGTACATCATCTTGATATTGTTCAGTGTGTCTATACATATCCCACCGTCCATTGTTATCTAATGTTCATTCATCATTACATTACTGGACTGCGCAGAGAGTGCGATCTATCTTGGTCATGATGCTGCACGTTACAAACACACATTCTTCTTCTTCTTATTATAATAATAATACATGAGCACTATGTGATCATTAACACCTAAGTTGTCATAAAATCACACATTTGAGTTGCCAGAAAAGACACATCAGATGCATGCAAAAAACACATCAACAAAATTATCAGTTATTTGGTGCGTGTTTGTCATTTCAGATAACAGTACATCTAAAGTGTCTGTTGGTGATATGACTACATCCCTGTCATGTTTCTGATGCATACTTTTTGAAAAAAAAAAGGCATAAGGATTCATAGATTTTTGATGGAAATATAGCAGATAGCTACATGCAGCTTGTAGGTATTAAGAAAACCAGTCTCAGGCCAAGTTACCAGAATCTCACGCCCACACGACAGCTTGAAAAGAACTGGCAGGCGATCTGTGCCGGCCATGGTGTGGTTATAAGTGAATGTCACCACCTGTGTGGCACCAGGTGGTAGTCTCCCTTTCTGAGGTGTGATTTCAAACAGCTTGTTGTCCATGACTTTCATCTGCAAAAAGTGCAAATGTAAATAAACATGGCTGTCGCCTGCATATGGGACAGGAGATTTCGATCATGGATTTGGCTGAGGAAAATAAGTCGTATTGTGAACAGTGAACAAAGAGAGTAATATTGTGACTGATTTAAAAAAGCAAGGAGTCTTGTGACTGATAAAGAATGCAAGTAATATGGTAACTGATGAAGACCACAATCATGAAAACTGTTTCCTGCACAAAGTTAGAGGGCCGAACAGGAGCAGAATAGCCAATCAGATTAAATCATACCACTTCTGTCTCACAACCAAAGATCATGAGCCTAACAGAAATGAATACTCAGCAATTTGTTGTCATAATCACACTACATATGTAACTAAGTTGTGGGGTTATAGTGTCAGCAAACTTTCTCCCACACACTCAAACAGGAGGCAGGAAATAGCCAGCAAGTGTATGAGCTTTAATGAAGGGGCTTGAACAATTGCTGTGGCTGCATCCCTTCACAGCAAGTTTGGCATCGCATCAACAGAGGCGGTAAAATGCTGAAGCTGTCTTTTCTAAACTTCATATGTCATTCTTTTACCCATAGCACCTCTGCCCCTGTCTCAGCTCTGCCCTTATATACCCCTTGCAGGGCTAAACTTTCCCTGATGCTCCTGTACGCCCACAGCGATTTGGAGTATTAACCCTAGCCAATCACCACTGAGCACCCTTTTTTGCAATGCTCAGAAGGTCCACACCAATGTGTTTCAAGTGAAAAAACTTTAACAACAAATGCCACTCCTCTACATATATACAAGCATTTGTTGTTAAAATGACACTACATACACAAGCAGCATCAAAGGATAGTGAATAACTGACCTCATGCAGCTCATCCTCATCAAACTCTCCGGTCTCTGCCCAGTACTCCAATTCCAGCTGCAGATCACTTGGCAACAGGAAGGCCCTATACAGAAACACATATATAATACATGTGTAGGCAATGTCTGAGCATGGTTTTTAAGTACCCAGACTGCCATGCAATGGATTATTGATGTTGAACCCCAAACAACAATTGATATATCTCTAATAAACACATATTGCTAATATCTGCAAGATAGACAGACCTCCTGCAAAACACACATTATCTGATCATGGGGCATATTTTTAATTCATCTGATTTGATTTTTCTTGTTTATGTTTTATTTTTTATCTTCTATCACCTTACTATCTATTATTATTATTCTATCGACCTTACCAGTCTGTGTCAAGAGTGCCGGAGTTCTCAAACATCAGGGTGACAATGCCAGGGTGACTGCCAAGAGGTGCTGCACTAAAATTGAACTCGAAAATGGATCGTGTGTAGACAGGTGGTCGACGTCGAAAGCTGAGACAAAGTCATGAAAACCAAATATTCTAGAATCTAGTGTTTATCACTGACTAAACCATACTTTATCATTTTTTCACATGCAAGTTTAGAAAAGGCTTGAAGACTGTAACATACAAAGAATGTTCTCACTTACTGTTCAACCATCATTATTTTCAAATGCCAGATTAAATAGAACCATTTTACAAGTATTAAACACAAAGATCTTTGCCAAAATATTTACACAAAATATTGAGGTAAGCTAAGGTGACAGACGTTCGGGGCGAAAGCGGGAATGTATGAGTCGTCACCGTCAAAGAAGCCGAAAAAAGTGATTTTTAAAGAACATGGACTTATGATTAGCAGGCGGGACACTACAAAGCGGGATTCTGTCACCTTAGGTAAGCAGCTCTCTGTTTTAATTCACAATTCATGCCGGCTGAGAAGTGAGGAAGTTATTTTCATTATATTTACTACCTTTGATATGTTGCTGTACTGTATATAGTATATTACAGTATATAGTATAGTAATGACCTAAATGTAGTACCTGTGGCGTGTTGCTATATTATACATGACCTCTTCAGCTGAAGGATTTGCATCCAGGGCTTCATTGAGGCTGAAACAGGACATCATGCAAAATCAGAATCAGGGTCAAGGCAATATGGCTTTACAGAGGCTGCATCAGTAACAGGATTAAGTCATAGATGCCACTATGATATGCTTATATTCCAGAGTAAGGCCTTCTATATATGTATATCAATATATAAATAATATCACTATTTCGTACTTATAGGAATTCCTGCATGAGCCGGAAAGTTTCAAAAACTATTGCCTTAGGGACTGCAGAAAGATTTCCTATAAGTAGCAACGCTTGAGAAATCTTAGAGGAGTTATATGATAATAAATGACAAGTTTACCTGTCCAGTGAGAACAGGGCCCAAAGCTGTTTCTTGCTGATGCCCACCAGGCTCCCTGAACACCGTGCATCCGTAACAACCAGAGATGGGTAGACGCCAGATGTTAAGACATAGAATAGGTGGTGCTGCTCATTGGTGGTGTGACCTGATCTGTGGCCTGCTGAAAAATCAAATGAAGGAACATGATGCTGTGCTAGTATGCTCTTGTCTGTCATTGATGCTTACATGAATATCTGTTTGTCTTTTGTTACTACATGAACACAATGCTGTGTCTGCATGTTCTTGTCTGTCACTGATATATGCTGCATGCACATAATGGAATGTCAAAAAACCCATTGTTTCGAGAGGTTTGCATGTAGATAACTATATCAACATTTCAATAACAAAATGTTAAGATAAGATAATAAGATAACACTTTATTTATCCCTGAAGGGAAATTTGGAGCAGCTCAATATAAAAGCACAGAACAATAATAGCGGCATAGCCTATCCATATCCCCCAAGCAGACTCATGCATTCATGTTTCAGACAGCTGTATTCATTTGCCCACGGTGACATTCAGAAGTCACAAACACAAACAAAAGAGTGGAACAGGCTGCAGGAATGAGGGGACAAAGTACTGGCAGCACCCCAGCTGTTCTAACAGGACTACCCCTACACTACCGCTGTTTTAAACAGGATCGAGTTCCTGCTACAAAGAAATAGACTGCAGCATGCAGGACTTGCTTACTGTTGCTCAAGAAAGACCTCTGTGGTGAGCTTTGTTAACTGCTGCATCAATCCAGTCTCCTGATGACCTGTATGGGGTGACTAGCAAAGGTCAGTAAAAACTGGTCAAGGCAATGAATTAATTAACAGACTGCATACCTTCTGGTTCCAGGAGCCGATAGGAGACAGCATACTGGTATGTGGTTCTGGAAACAGGCCGAACTGTGGCTGTGATGACTTGCTTGGACCTAGCAGGAATGATTCCTTGCATTGGCTCCAGCTCCAGACCTAAAGGACATGAGGATAAAGGACTACTGTTGAGACCACAGATTAGACAGGGAGACTAGGAACTTCAAGCAAGGTAACAAATCTGCACTGCCACATGTTACGCCGTCTGTCTGTCGCACTGCCAGCCTATTTCAATCATGAAACTGTCCTTCCTGGGCTGCTTTATACATGAAAGATCAACAAGAGCTGTTACCAACCCTGATACGAGGAAGAGCATTCACCACTCTCCCTCATTTATCACCTCGACTCCATCATCAGCTTAAAGCATCATTTTGTCAGCACTGATTATACCATCCACAATCTAACTGCTTCATCAACAAAATGGAGCTTAAATAATGAAATCATTGTCAATTCCCTACCTGGGCGGCCTTCCCTGAAGTCATTTTCATCAACACTGCTGTTAATGCTCAGATGATAGATGACAGAGCAAGAACTGTTGTTAAGGAGAGTGACACTTTTGCTGGATGAACTACCAACAATGAGGTCACCAAAATCAAAGTAGGTCTGGTCAACCTGTAATATTAAAAATAGATATCAAATGATGCAAATGACCTGAATGACTTCTAGCACAGTACAGGCACCATGAATGTATGTCTGATACGATACGTGTGGTAGAGGTCTACAATACAGCTGGGCACACACAGCACATAAACACTTCCAGAGTCAAAGAAAGAAACTTTTAGACAGCAAGACTCAGGTTGCAGTACCGCCAGTAGATCACCACCTCAACCAGCAACCTGAATGAGGACTTTATCAGAAAGTTTGCCTGAGTTAACCTACAGTCATATATTAAGTATCATCTTTGTGAAGTGCGCATAACCATGTGCCATGTTGTAGACGAGTTACACACACAGAAGATAATTTTTGCTCTAAAATGATAGCTTATCTGCTTACATACATATGACATAAACTTAGTTCTAAAATGATACACATGCTACAGTGAAATTCTAAAATGATGCACATGCATGAAAGAAACACTAAATAGCCATTTCCATCAGCATTACACATTACCAAACACATCATCTGGTTTAAAATGGGGGTAGAAATACTAACCTCAAGGCTACCATATGCACCTTCTCCAATGATCCTGACAGGAAATTCTCGCTTCTTTCCTCCGGATGTGTTGCTGCTAAAGCCCTGACCCCACATGACAAGACTGGGCTTCATGACAAACTTGCCAACATCACTGGGTATGAAGGTCCACACCTGGGACTACACAAAATATCTGCATGTATCCTTTTGTGACCAGATAGGGAAGTATTCTATGCAGCCTACACCACTGACATCCATAACATTTATATCAAAATACAGTGTTCATCTGTTATAACAGCTGTTGATTCACCCCAAGGCAGACAAAAAGAAATCTTTTGTAAGCACAGGAGAGATGTTTACTAAATAGAGGGATGATACAAAAATGGTAAGATGTGTAGCAGATGGTAAAATGTATATTAGATATGAAGTGGATTGTAGTAGATGGTCAGATGTATAGTAGATACATAGTAGATAGTAAAAATAGTACATGATGGTCAGATAAATAGAAGGTGTGTAGTAGATAGTAGAGTCTTTAGTAGATGTTGAAACGCATGGATCACCTGGGACTCATTAGGGAAGATAATCCCAGCATCAGGATGGACCTTAAGCTGCTTGGCGTCGCTGTGCTTCATGTGCCACTCGAACCTGAGACATCAATGACAGAAGACTTGCAGTCAGAGCACCTGTCTACATCGCCACTCAGACATGAAGTTATCTGCATATGAGTAACATGACAGCCAGAAGACCATCTGCAGTGACTAGAGTATATCTTGACTTCTAGATAAGATATGAAATACCTTTATTTGGGAAAGTATTATTTGAATTAAAGCAATGTAATAGGTTTTAGACTGATGCATGGCGAATAGATTAGTACTAAGTGGAGGTGAGTTAAAGACCCATCAGAGATTTTTTGTTCTAAAGAGTGGGTTTATTTCCAAATGGCAAAGGAATTACTCCTCAGATTTTGAGGTTTAGTTTCTTGTAGTAAACTCCACCTGATCCTTAGGAAAAAAAATTCACTCCTATATGTATTTTTGTGACTCGAGCACCTTCCCATGTTCAAATTGCCCAGTGAGACAAATAAAGTTGGTTATTATCATTGTCACATGGGTCTTTAAAAACAGCAGAAATGTTGTGTTTAGGCTGTGTGTTGAAGGAATTTGTAATATTATAAAACTCTTTGATTTCACACATGAAATGAGAACAAGTTTAGATCACCAAAACCATCTCAGCATTAATCAGCCTTACCGGAGTGGAATGCGAGAAGTGTTTTTGATGGTATAGGTACGATGTGAACTGGTGCCAATACAAGTGGGCTTGAAAAACAAGCATCCTTCACTTTCTAGGAGGACCTCTGGGCAATCAGCCGATGCCCACAGCTGCACTGTCTGTGGTGTACATAATATATTTCTTATTACATCTTGTTACACACTACACATGCCATGTCACATTACACACTGCTTCATCTCTGTGTGTATATATATATAAGTATATGGCAAGTTCAATATTACATCTAAAGTTTCATGGCTTTGCATGTAACTCTCATTAATTTGTATTAATTACATGATACTACGTTGCATGCATCATAATATGCTTCACACAGTACAGTACACATTACCTCTTACAAGCTGCTTGCTCACTGTCATACATGCTTCACAAAATATGCTGCACATTAGCTTACTACTACCACATACTACATGTCAGATAGCTGACTTCACGTCACATTGTTTGCTATCATCACATCCTACAGTTTGTTACACACAACATTAACTTGTTTGTTGATGACATACTTACATACCATGTACAGGCTTTCAATGACAAATAATAATCAAATCAAATTCTGAACACTTAATCAACACATGCAATAAATTTATTTTAAACTCTCGAAATAAACGTTAACAGGCAAGATAACTGAAAGTGAAGGTGTACCACTTTTGTAATGAGAACAAACTGTTCAAGATCTTAAGAAACATACAAGCGAAAAATGCACTCAATCTGTAGATTAAACACTGCATGATGCCAATTCATTTATTCATTGATTCTTATTATACACTGATGTGACCACAACAAAGCTTTTCTTCGTCAATTATTTTCTGAGCTAGTACATTTGCAGGCTAGTGATATAGTAAGATGACAATATTGTTACTTTGAAACCATGGAACAAACTGTCACAATACAGCACAGATACAGTTTGAGTTTTATGTCTTTGCTGTACTGCACTGACTTTCATCATTCTCTAGAAAACATTCTTCATCTTATGGAGTCTGCTTTATGTATCATTTTCAGCATCTCTGTCACATATAGCAATGCTGCAAAGATTGGTGAATTAATAGGTTGTTGGTAATTCATGGCCATCTGTTCTGCCCAGGATAGGATTTTGGATATTTAATGTCATTCATCCCTGTCTTCTTCTTGCTGACTGTCAGAGTCACCCTCTCCAAAGACGACAGCTCCAAAACAGATAACCACACCAGCAACAGGAAGGCTGGACATGGTGAGGAGCAGCCATCAGGCTTATGATGAAGTACATGACTGCAGACTGCCGGTTGAGTTGGTGATGATTTCTGCTCACAGTACTGTGACTTGTATCTTGCTCTCCAACTTTCTCTCTACCCACTCATCCCTCTCATATTTAGACATTATCTCTTCCATATTTAAGTGATAAGCAGATGGTCAGCCTAGAATCTATCTCTCTCAGTGGATGAAAACAAGTTAATTTGGGACTGTCATAATGGGAACAAGGTATCCCCAATAATGAGGTTGATGGCACAACTTAGTGACCTCTCTCTATTATCAGTCATGTTTTCAATTCCATGTCTTCTCACAATGCTTTCTAAGTTACTGTTGTCCTGTTCTATTTTGACATTACAATCCCTCATAACAGTGATGGTATCATGAAAATATTATCACTCTGATCTCCACTTCTCCACTTGTTGTTCACAGAAGATGACTGCAACTCCTTCATGGTGTAGATAATATTCTCTTTTAGATTATAGTCCAGTCCTGGTGAAGACCTTAATTTGTCTGATTTAGTTCATCTGCTCTTGCTGATTCCAGGTACATAAATTCATTTTAGCTATGGTCTGTTTCAAGTCTGCCTGTTTCCTACCTTGCACATATATACCAAAACTAAATCTTATTTTCGTTTTGGTGATGTCGAGGACATTTTTTTTTCCTCTGTGCCACCATTCCTTCTGAATTATGCTGCTGGCAGTTGCATGACCCCAATAAAGAATTCAGGTCGACCTCTATACACACATTAATAAAGAATTCTCTCACAATTTCTGTAACATGTTCTTTTTTTCACAAGTCAAGGTTGATAGCTCTAAATTAACCATCCTAGCCTGGAGGGGAGGTTGATTGCCCTTTGTCTGGCTTCGGCTTTGACCTATCAGTTTGGCTTGCTCTGCCAGGAGCACTTTGTTGCCATCAGAACATCTCTTAAAGTCATTAGGACACACAAGCTTCATAACCTCATCGAGATAGCAATTGTCTAGGGAAATAATGCTGGCATAACATATGGAAAAACATACAAGAAGAGAGGAAAAAATGTTATACCATATGATGCTGGCTGAATTCTGTGATGTCTATGTCCTTGTGTAAACACAGATCAACATTGCAAACACAATAGTGAAAGATAGATGTCTGCTAATATTCTATTTCCCTACCTAAATTTTACTCTGTTAAATCCAAGCCCACATAAAGATGTATTCAGACAGAATTTGTAATATGTAAGCATATAATTAATACTTATCTCCAGTATTACAAATGGTTAATCAGATACTTTAGCTAATGTCAAGTTTTTTATCTAAACTATTTTATCTAAATACTGGTAAGATTTAGAATTGTGCACTACAGATACATAGAGCAGACATTAATTGTTACAGCTTTTCTGAACAGCCATTGGATAACCAGTAGCTCAATCTGGGAATGTACTGAAATCCCAGTCGTATCTTGTGCTGCCAAGGCTTCCCCACAGAGACTTTCTATAAGGCTTCAGTTTCGTTTTAGCAAAAACTTTGCTTAGACAAACCTATCTGGCCTATTGTACATATGCCCTGTTGAGTACAGATCTGGAAATTAATAATAATATTTCCCCACTTTAAAGTAAGCACAATGCACTGTAGAGATTTAAAAACAACATAAACTACACAAAAATAGAATTATAGACTTAAAAAGAAGACATGTAGAGAACAAAACTTATCAATAAAGAAACAGACATGGAGACCACAACAAAGCATAAAAGGAACAAAATGACGTTTTCACTGACGAAAGAGAACAATGAATCCAATAAAGTGGAAAAAATGTGAGCAAGATGGCCAAGATGAAAAAGAGGCTGCAGAGATGGATTGTGGGTGAAGTGGTGTATAGGTGGAAATAGCATAGCGCAGGGATAGAAGAAACAATCCAGAAGATTGGATACAGTGCAAAACAACTCAACACACACACATCAAGAGGAGATGCTAAAGGTGAGAAAAAAACAGACAGCAGTCCCCGTCAGACAGGGAGATGATAGCAGTCAGTAGATGGTCAAGACGGAGTATATACTATGTGGGATAATCCACATAGACAAAAGATTTCAGATGTTATAAATATATAGCAAACTAGAATGCAGGCTGTCTGTAGAAATGGAGACCCATGCTACACTTATCTGTAAAATGGAACTAGTCATCTATACAATAGGGGACAAAATAGGAATGTTTACATCTATCTGCAATGTGGGAATTAGACTTTACCTGATCGTATTTCTCGTTGTCATTGAACTGGAAGACCATGTTGTGCCTGTAGGTATTGACTTTCTCTGGTGTAGCACATACCACAAATATCTGATGTTTTCCTTGCAGCACACCCTGAAATGGCTTGACAGCAAAGATGCTGCCACAAAATGTCATGCCAGACTAAATATTAGCAAAACCTGTCACATGACTTTTACCATCACACAACAGATCAATACAGTCATCATCATCATCCTCTGGTCAATATGAATACTCAAAAAGAAGTTTATACCATACCCTACCTTAATAAAAACAGACTAAGTCTCTACATGCATTTGCCCCTATCTACCTGATCATCTTAAATTCGCTACACACTTCTCCAAACTGGCTGTCTTAAAATAAATTATATACATATCTTTTCCTCTCTAATCATCTTAAATTTTACACACACATCATCTCCTATCTAACTGGTTGTCTTAAAATAACTTAGAAGTCATTTATACTCAATGTGTTGAACACATTTTTCCCTAACTGATTCTCTTGATAGCTAGTTTAAGTGTTTAAGTGCCCGTTTTCCTACCTGTTTGTTCTCTCTCTCTCTCTCACTATCACATTTTTCATTTATTCTCTGTCTGAATGTCAGTATTACATCTGTCTGTCAGTTTGTCTGTCTTTGGCAAGAGACCTAGAGACACAAAAGTGCACCAACTTATTAGGATGGTTCTGAATGTTGTACATAATTGGTGTTGATGCTGTGTTTGTCAGCAGGATGGTACGGTATGCTGCTTCCTTAGCACTGACTCCAGAAAAGACAACACTTGATGGGTCCATCTGGTACCAGGGCAGAAAAGTCTCGTTGTTTGGCTGAAATGTGTGCCCTGTCATATCAAGTATATTCTACCTTAGAGTCAAGCAAAATAATGTGTAACCTAGTGAAGAAGATAACACAATATAAATAAAGTAGTCTGACTGGTCATTTCAAGTAGCATGCTATAAGCTGCCTTGAAGTTATGCAAAATAATGTGTAACCTGGTGTACATGGTAACGCCCACCCAACAACTGGAAACAGTTAAGAGACAGAGAGCACAAGCTAACACCATACAAATAAAGTAGTATGACCTGCTGACAGGTAAACTATCGCCAAGACTCTCTCTACTATTTTCCTCCAATAACTCTAGAACCTTCCCCAAACTGAATATTCCCTTTCCTAGACTAGACCTCTTCAAATCAAGTCTGAAATTCTAAGGAAGCGTGCAATGGAACAGCCTCCCTCTCCATCTCAAGCAATCGCACTCCCTGAACTGCTTTAGACTCCATCTATCTAAACACTTTCAAGACATATAGATGAGGCCTCTAGAGATTCCTCCCAGCTCCAGGTAACCTTGTAAATATATGTATATTTCTTCTTAACCATCACCTTGTACATATCCACCTTTCTTTATGTTTACTACAATTTTTTTCTACAATGCTTAATTACTTCTTTTATGTAGTTAATTTCCTTCCCTGTAAAGGGCGAGGGCTAAATGGAAAAAAGTGCTCTGTTGCTTATTTTACCCCTCGTAAATAAAGAGTTGTCATTGTCATTGTCATTGTTAAAGCTAGTTCAAGTGATTTGGTGAACTATTACATAATGATGTGAAGTGCTTTACAGTGATTTATCATTCAGTGTAACATATGACCTGCCATACAAAGTAACATTTGGCATGCTTACACAAATGATATCTCTCTACAGATAAACAAATTGATTGCTATGATTCCATGCTCTCCTTCACCTGCCTTCATAGATAGCACTATGAATAACCAAGACAAAAAACTATGTAGCTGATAGATATATTTTGTTTCCCAGAGAAAAGGTTGAAGTAATATGCACAAATAAAAAAAATACTTTTGAAAATTTGATAGGCAGTACTGTGATGACAAAATGAGATCTTTTAAAAGACAAAGATAACTGTAAAGTGGAACATTTTGGATGACAAGGCTGACTGCAAAGTGAATGTTTCAAAAGACAATGCTGTCATTTTAAAGAGAAAGTACATGGGCTCAAACTGATGAGTGAAGGTGTCAAACATCTCACCTGTGCAGGTAAAAGTTAGACACCAGGGAGGACAGTGAGTAGCATCTTGCACCAGGCGATAATCCCTCATGCTCTTGTAGTAGACAAAGCACTCCAGCTCTGCACCATACAACTGGTTAGGGGCATTCTGTTAAAAACATCAAAGTCGCAACTCTTGTAACAAACAACGCATCAAAATTGTACGTCTGACAAAAACTCCAAACTGTTCACTTTCACATATACAGATAGACAAGGGCACATATGCACACACACATTCATACAGGCATACAAAGATACACACATACACATGCAGACTAACCGGTTGAAACTTGATCCTGAAAGAACAGGCTTTGAGGGGTGGAATTTCTGTCGTGGTTTGGACTATTGTAAAGACATGGTCAGGTCCTGCAACAACACCTTCACATCAGATCTGTATGCCCAGCTTTACATGTTTGGCATTATGTTCCCTGACATGACAGATGTATCGATGACATTTGTGTGTTTGTGTGAGGGAGTGTAGGTATGGTGTGGGCATGGGTGTATTTATATTTACAGTCATTTGTGGCACAAGTTTATCTTCAAATCTGTAATTTTCCGACATCTACAGAAACTATTAAGGTGGACACTGAAATCTGAAACTCTAATGAAAAAATGCAATAAGACCACCCAAAAAATGAAGAGAACAACCCCAAAACACCTTTTGTAAATGGTACTTATAAATCTATAATGTAATAAAATATAACTGTGTAAAGAAATTGCTTTCATAGGTGTAACACTCAAGAATAATACTTATGAGACTAAGAGTAACTTATCTGACAATCACGTTCAATGCTAACAAGAGTACTTAAAATGAAAGTAAATGAAGGTGACTAAAATACTTACGTGTGTTCCACTGGACTAAGACCTTGCCATGAGTGTGGTTTGTTATGTTTATTGTCTGTTGTCAGAAAGAAGACAAAATGATGCATTTTTTGGAACTTAACTTCTTTATTCTTTCTGACCTTCACCATCACTACCAACACCATCATCCCTGTAGTCTAATCCTGATACAGGCCCTGTTATCGTCACTGTTACATGGTGACAACCACAAACCATCACCATTACTGTCAATGATGGTAATAATTAGTGATTGTCATTAAGTACACATTTTGTCATTTATAAAATACTGACTTTCACTATCACTCTCAGCAAGTACATAATAAGAACACTGAGCATCAACATCATTGTCTAATAATAACCATCACTGTCAGTGTGTACATAACCCCATTCTCTATCATGAATGTTACACTAGTCCTTATCATCAATGTTATGCATACTGCTCTACAGCTAAACTGTCATCAGCTGATGTTAGCACTTTTTACCTTTTCCTCCATGGCCCTGATATTCTGACATTTTCCAAAGTTCACATAGCTGATGTCAGCGCTGACATGTGGCACACTGCTCTGAAAGACAAAAACTTAGTGTCACGACTAACATAAACACACATACACACACACACACATATATGTGTACATATATACACACATATATGTGTACACATATACACGTATGTACATATACACAAACATATACACATACATTCCTGCAAATAAACTCTCACAATTTGTCATCTCTTATATGCAAATATTTGTATGTCACCATATGGTAGAGGGTAGCTTACAGGCCAGCTATAAAGGTCAGAAACACTGATTGGCAAACAAGTTTGTGTTGTCCAGAGGGGACAGAGCAGGCCACAAGAGAGAGAAGAACCCAATCTTCCGCTAGTCAGACCCCAGCAGGAAAATCGGCACTGCTCTTTAATACGGCCGGGTACCCTTTACACATTGACTCTTTTGGTGAGTACAAAACAGGAGGGAGATGTGCAGCAGGACACGCAAGTCACAAAGATGAGTCAAAGGACACAAGTCAGAAAAAAAAGCTTTGAGAGTAAAACATGTTGCAACACCACTAGCAGATCGCCGCCTCAGCCAGCAGTCCAGCTGAGGACTTTGTGTAAAAGTTGGCCTGGAATGTACCCTGATGGGTGGTGGAAGGCAGCCATCAAGTGACCATCTTAATAAAGAAACATTAGCAAGCTATGGCTGTGTTAAGCGTTCTCTTTGTCAGGTGCATGTGAGCATGTGCCATGTGGTAAGTGACATGGTTTTACAGCAAAACATCTAAGTGACATCAGAATTGATTCAATTACTGAAATACTTACAGTGACCTCTGAATGGATGCCATCATTGAAGTACTCCTCAAAGGGAGGTAAATCACCAAAAGAAGGTTGATTCTCAGCCTGAACAGAAAAAGATATATTGTACTTGACTGTGCTACATCACATTGTATTATGCTCCACTTAACAGAACTTTAATGTTGTTTACTAGACTGTTCTACGTAATTTTGTACCTGTGGTGCCGTAATACAGCCATTTTCATCAAGTTTCAGTTTCTTCTCTTGAAGCATCTGATTCAGTTGCTGCACAAGAACATAGCATACATGCATGCACACACACACACATCCCTCATATGTTAAAACAAAGTGCTTGACCTTTTCACATCTTTTATGTATTTTTCCTGCGTCTGTGTTCTAAAAGCTTCTACAATTCTAAATTGAGAACCTTGTGTAAGTGTAAAGCAATGTGTGTATCAGATGCTATGTGTTTGTCTTCTGTACAAAGTGACAGTAATTGTTGGGAGTAAGTAATCATTGAAAGTATCAATCTATGCTCAATGAAACTATAATCTGGAGGTGTCATCAAACAAAGTCCCTGCCATCTGCTATCAATATGTGTGTATTAACAGAGAAAGATAACAATAGCTTAGTTCTGTTTCATGCTTTCTAGGAATAATTTCATTCATATAATTTACAGTGTTAGAGATCAAACCTCTGGTGGGTAGAAGGTGAAACCTCTCAGGGCATGAGTGCGGTAGTGACATACATGGCGTGAGAGTAGTACTGCTGGCTTAGTGAGCTCAGAATGACAGGTGCCCAAGAGATCCAGGTACAGTGGACCCTAAAATAGTAGGTGAGTCATATGAGAGCTAATTTTAGGTCCACAAATAGCAGCTAAGTCATAATCTTTCACAAACTAACTCTATCATTCTCTCTTTCACCATTAAGTACAGTTTGAGTGTTCAGCCAGCCTAATACTCCTCACTACTGTTGACTATAGCTTGTGATTCTGCAACATGACACTGACCTGATTGTGGATCAAACAAGTGACGCGCCGCAGGTAACTGATGGGATGGACAGGGTTAAATGTGAGGCAAAGAGTCACATGGGAATGAGCCTTTATTTCACCAGACAACTGCTGTACTTGGAAAACACTTTCACTGTTGTCCAGCATAAACTGCAACAACAGGTAGGATCATTTGATAGACACAAGGAACTGAGCGTGTGATGGAAGTGTGGAAATGCCATTGACGTTGTTGATGTTCCAAGAATGTTGGTGGATACTGTAGGTGATCATGCCAGAAATTGTGGCGGTCATGTTGGAATGTTTGTGGCAGAGACAGGAGTGTTGGTAGCCAGTGCCAGGAGTGTTGATGTTCATTGGTGTGTAAGCAGACATAACAAAGGTGGTACCTGGTACACAGCATCGATGTCTGAGGTGTTAACAACATCGATGGTCCTTGTAGCTGTCTGGCCCTCATCAATCTGATTAAAGTTGATTGATGTTGTACTGAGATGCACCATTGGACCTGCATCAAAGCTTGACATGAACATGGCAGTCGTTTCAACACATGAAATGATAATGGAAATTCAACTTTTGCGTGTAAAACCAAGAGACTGGGACAAACCTAAACAACTGACATTTATTGCACTTTACAGCAACCCCATTATTATCAGCATTGTTAGAGCAACAGTGCAAATAAAGGTATTTCAAATGTTTCATATAATTATATTGTAGCACACCGAAAGTAAATATATATTACAGCTGCTTCACAAAACATTTATCTCATTTATTGTACTTCATAATTTTCCTACACAGTATGGCTTCACCAAGTCACATCAGCAGCTGTAGTTGCATCAAATGAAGTCACAAACCAGAACAAGGAGTAAAATCATCTAAATTCAAAGACACTAAACTTTCTGCCGTTTTTTAAACAGTAAAGAATTGCTGTCTTTCATGCTGAAATCCATCTTGTCATCTCTTCGATTACTTCCCAACAGCAGACTAGTGAGTGAGCAGAAGTGGCACATGGACTGCATAAGGTCCATGTCTCAGTGCATAAGCTATCAGAGTCTGCTAAGGTATTTGTGGAGAAACACAAGAGGTAATGAGATGATGGAAAAAAACTTGTGAGAAGTGAACTCTCGTAAAGCATTCAGTACAAATGTAAAGACAGGACACAAACTGTCATCATCGTGACAACAGAAATTCAAATTTACATATAAATGTTTTAAGATTTCTAAAAATGATTCACTTAATAACAAGCAGATTTCATCCTTGTTTACATAGTTTTACAGATTATATAATTTTGTTTTTGGAGTAAAAATGATTGAATATGACACATATGCTCAGGCAGAGTGCTGTGTTTATCTGCTGATGGGTCAACCCATATTTATACTTGATGTTGTGAGCCAGTACAACATAAGTTTATCAGCCTTTTCCATTTACATCACAAACTCACAATTTCGACCCCTTGGCCAAAAAATATTTTTAAAAAACTGGCTAACTGAAAAACTGCTGCTACCTTTGGATGAGCCAACACATTTAATAAGACTTCTGCTGATATTGCCAACAGCTGTCACATTGAAGTAATCTGTGCTGGTAGAGTTTAGGCTGCTTGGACTGAAAGTAATCTGTAGAAAAAGCCCACACCTACATCACAGTAAGTAAACATCTGCACTGACATCAATGTCAAGAGATATGTTTTATAAATATGTGTGTGTGTGTTAATGTGTACATATGTCCTTAGGTTATCAGTTAACAATGTATGAGAGGTTAATAACAAAATGAAGTTTGACCACTGGAATGATACATAAGTTCATCAGAAAAATGATAACAGCAAACCTCCATGACAAAATACAGAATATAGGACACAATCTACAGAATACTTTCCTATCCAGGACAACATCATCATAACTTATCAAGTTTAATGACATACAAAAAGTTGGTTTTCAAAACATGCATTGTGTTTATACAAACCGGAATACGGATGATGGAGAGTGCAGGAACAATGCCGTATGAATAAGGAGCGTTAAAAACCCTGTCCATGGGATTTAATCCCCCAGCATGCTCTACCTGAAATGGTGTCTGCACCTGAAATACATGAAAATAAATAAGTGCTAAAATATGTAAATGTATATTTGTTTACTGTAACTTAAAATGAGACATAGTGCTGGAGTGTGTTTAAAATACTGACAGCCATTATACCTCAGTCATGAGTGGTAATGTCTGTTCAAATACTGTGCTGACAGCCATTGCAGTTCAATAATGTTACAGGCATGAGTGCTAGAATATGTCTGTTGAATGTTTAATATATCAGGGCTTCTGCTAAGGCTAAATTCTTTGGGGTCCCAGGGACCCCTTCTTCAGATTTTTAAGGGGTCCCTGTTCTTTGCCCAAATTTGAATGGGACCCCATTGACGAAAATTGAAGGGGTCCTCCGAACTTTTAATGCGTACTGTACGCAATTTTTTGCGTAAGCAGAAGCCCTGTATATGTGGGACAGCCCTCAGTGTGGTCCAGTCCTATGTGAAACAGTGACAGCCAGTGTGATCCAATCATGTTACAGGCATAAAATGGACCTTTCAGGGTTATTTTTCATGTTCATTTCATTTCTTAACTATTGCTGTTTTTTTGTTGTGACTCACTGGTGAAAGGTTATGTAATTCCACCCATTTGGTTGCTGTGGAGCCAACTGGGATTGCACCAAAATGAACAACAGCTTCAAGATTTTGGTGTGACAAGCTGCTGGCAGGTCTTCCTGTTAAGGATACCAGCAGGTGTGGGTATTTCCCTGAATAGACAAAGACAATTAGAGTGAACGTCGCAGCTACTTTATAAAGAAAAATGTACATTGCAGCACTTACTGAGTGCATTTGCTTCAGAAAAAAAGACAAATGTATGTTTAGCATTTATCAGATTTTGTGCATGTTGCACTCTTTGAAAGCAAAGCACACTGTATTGTTTTGAAAATATCAACGTGCATCTCACCAATGCCCTTCAGAGTGGTGGTCACGGTCTGCATCCTATCTGGTCCAAAATGGCAAACAGCCTCAAGTTCATAAACAGTTGCTGCCTATAAGAAAGAACCAAATTTTACAGAAACTGTTGATAAGTCAATTTCACCAGTTTGCATAAAATATCAGTAAGAGTAAAATATTTGCCCATAGTCAAAACTTGTGATTACTTTTTTCTCTTTATCTGATTGTCATTTATCACTGTCCATCAATTACATATTTATTCTGGATGCTACAATGTGATGTGTAATCCTTTTCTTTCAAATGCATAGTAGCAATACAAGGCAAAGCAACAAAATACAATAATATGTACAAATATAATTAACTTTCAACCAAATGTAATTAATTTCCAGTCACATAGCAATAAAAATGATTTGAATGACATGCAAGTCTTTCAAAATGTAAATAACAAATAACACTAATTCCAGGGCCATATTGCACAAGTAATTTTAATTATGTAACATAAAATATCTACATTTTGTGAAGAAACCACAGCACTTACCTCAGGATGGAAAGTTGCAGTAAACTGACAGCATGAACGATACTTGACAAACGCTTCAGTTGGCTCTATGGTGAATGGCCCAGTGGTTTCCCACTGCACCATTGTATCAACATCGCTGAAATGTCAAAGTTTATCAACATCACAGAAATGTTCAATTATGACATGGATTAAATTGAACACGAGAGACAACATATCACTTGTCACTCTCAGCAGCCCTCTGAGGCAAAGATAAATGCTTACTGGCTAAATGTGATTATAATAAATGAAAGGTTTCCGTGAAAGAGTGAGTTTTTTAGTTAACAGGCAATGTCTTAAGCTACCTGAATGGTAAAGATGTAATGTCTTAATCAAACAGAAGTCTGAACATTAAACTGGCAACACTTTCAACCCCCTGGGCAAAGTGTACTGACTGACCAAAGTACTCTGGTGAAGTGTAATGAGATGCACTGTTTCAAACAGCCTGTGTAATCAAACAGTTGTACGTAAAACTCTCTGAACAGTAATGCAGCAGTTTCTAACATTCTTTGAGAAACAGTTTCATAACATTCAGTAAGCAGCAGTTTCTAACACTCTTGGAGAAGCAGTTTTGTAACATTCAGTAAGCAGCAGTTTCTAACACTCTTTGAGAAGCAGCTTTCAACACTTTTAATCAGTTTAGGTGAGCGTCAAACAACCCTCACTCTATAGCAGTAGTATATTATTCATTTGTTGCCTCAATGTTGCATCTGAATATACATATTGGTAATACTATCACACCCTGTGTTGATGACTTTAAAGGTGACAGTGGCCACATCATGAGCAGCACACATCTGGAAGTCGAGACAGGCAGGAACAGCCACAGCTGCTACAGGCAGCACTGCCAATAGGGGCACCTCAATTATCCCCTCCTGAAAATGATTGTACTGTAGCTGTTCAAGACTTTTTTAAGAGGAAAATATTTCCTTAGTACCTAGACAATTACAGATTCAAGTGTGACCTAAGATCTGGACACTAACTGTTCCAAGTGGAAAAATGAATAGGCATGATAAAAGATTGATAGCTTTAATTATCTGTCAACTGACTCACTTTATTTTCATAGCAGTAAAGTAATATTAAATACTTTTATACTTTACCACATATATACAGCTTGATGCTAGGAAGGGTATATAGATTTTCCAATCATGTATACATCAATATTGCATTTCCTGGCTAGACAACCACTCACATCTTACATGTGTACATTAATGCAGTTTCTCCTGGGTTAGACAAGTGCTCACATCTTACAAGTGGCATATTATAGTGGTGCCAGTTTCTCAAACATATTGTGTTATGGTGTTCTTGTGCAATTCTTTTACAATTAGACTGTCCTGTTATCTAAGGTAGCTATTTCTTTCAAGGCACTCAAATAAAACACCAAATGTGATCTTTTTAAACAGGTAATAACATTTCCATCACTGTCATTCTATTCAGTTAACTGGATCCATCAAGTATGCAACAAACTATAGAGCAAAGTGACTTTCCATGCATTAAAAAGTAAATCTTTTAGTATGTATCCTCATTCATCAAGTCATAGGTCAAGTCACTTAATACCTTTGTCTGGAAATGGATTTTGTCTTTGTACTTGATTTTCTCCAAAGGACGAAATGTGACTGGAAGGCAGAAGCTTGTTCCAGGACTAAGCATCACAGGTTTTGGGTAAAGAGTGCTAAAAAAACGAGTCTGTGGTGAGCTGAAACATTAAATCAGAGCAACACATTTAGTGCAAATGTTTGATTTCTTTTTATGTTATTAAATTAAGCTAACAAGTAACATTTCCATTTTAAAATAGTAGCATTTAACTATCTTATACACAAAGATAAAGTTAATAAGAAAAATATAAATATTTACCTGAAGTGGAGCTTGTGACTTTTGCTGGAGACATTTTTAACAACAATGTTTTTAGTATATTCACTGCCTGCTTCCCAGCCTTGCCACACCAGCTGCTGCACAACCTCCAGTCCATGAATAATGTGCTTATCAGACTGGACAGGGGAGATGCCTGTGGGATGTAGTTCACCTGTCTTTCTCTCTGACTGATGATGAGATTCCACATAAGGAATCTGTGGTGCTAAATCAGCAGTAGGCATGATTATAAGTTTCCAAGTTTAACCTGAAAAATAGGAAATATTTTCCAGGTAAGTAAACAAATTTATTTCTTTCTGATTCTGCTCCTTGTTACCTAGGTCATATACGTTTTACAGGTGTGTAAAGGCAGAATATCGTGACGAAAGTCAATGTCAATTGTTAGCATCAAGATATGTGTTCTATTTAAATTTGTGAGCAATGGCGATATCCCTTTCTTCTAACACTTTATAGTATGATGAATACTTTTCTTTTTAAAAAGGCAAAAGAGAGCATTGTGAAGACAGTACCTATTCGAGGATTGTTCCGCTTCGCACGCAGCGAGCTTCCATTTTACCTCCGGTAGCAACAACAATGGCGCCCTAGCAACCAGGCAATAGAGTGACCTCCCTTCTCAGGTTTATTTACTTTGTTGTTTACTCAGTCTCCCACGTGTCAACCTCCATGGGGGTTTTAAAAGAATACTCACAGAGATGTAGCTGATTTATTCCTTTACAAATGTTGATGTGGTAGAGGCTGGCTAAGATGTCAGCTGAAGGCCGGAGCGACGTTCTGTGTTAGGCTATAATATAAATTAAATCCTTCAGGCGGCCAGCAAGCGGCCGCCGTCATAATTAAAGAGGCTCCGACAATTAACCTACGCGGCTAATAACAGAGTGAAGGCGAGTGTGAGCCGTGTGGTAGGGCACCCTATTACATGTTTGTGCACACCCCCATCTCGACAAAGAAAATAACGTCGTCCTCAGCATCTATAGCCACATGCGCTAAGCCATGAAAAGTACAGAAAACCGATATACTACTGACCCTAGCAGCATCGGAAACCATAAGCTCAAGGGGTCCACCAAGTTTGTCTTGATCCGACTGTGATACAGGGGGTCAATCTATCGCAATGCTTGACTCATGGGGCATGGCGCTGCCAGCGCATGCGCACATAACCAAGCTCCACGCTCGCCGAGGCGAAACCAGAGTGCGGGAGATCAACCCCACATAATAGGGTCGTGACCCTAACAATGGCAATGACCCTTTTTGCCATGGCGTGCTAACATACGACCGGCCGCCATTTTCAAATTTGTGAGTCTATACTTTTCCCAACAGAAAAGCTTCTCAAGCGGTCAATTTCTATACTGATACATGTGTTCGACGCTTCGATAACAGTACGTATAATTTTTATACTCTATATTAACATAGTTATTGAGATTTTAAACTACAGAAAATGTCCAAATTTAATGCCAGAATATCATTCTAACAGAAGAAAGATTAAGAGTACACATTAACGCAATAAATGCACAAGTTTTCCAGACAGAGGTAGAATTTCGTGCTCAGCAGTTCTGAAACGCTTGTAATTTGATAATTCTTTTAGCCGTTAGCAATGGAGAGAATTGGAGCTGTCAGAATTTCCTCAAATTGCGATTACGAAAGTGGAACGTAACAGAGCTTCGACAGTTCGTCTGTTTACTGGTACGATAGCGTTAAAAATGCCAGGTTTCTTCGGGCAGTATAATATTTTTTCTCTTATTTAATTGTGGGTTTGTTTTTTTTGTCTTGCAAGTCCTGGGCTGTGTGTGAACTATGCTGATTATTAGGCTCATAACCTTTCATGTTTAATTGTTCAAGAAGCAGTGTTTGTATGGTAAAGGATTTTGGTGTAAAATGTACTTGCTTTGTCACATATTGCTGATAATGTTGACAGATTTGGTCCTTTGGACTCTTAACTCTGCCTGCTCCAATTTTATAACTTTTTAGCTAGCTTAAACGACTTTTTCAAACACCAAACTTTCCACTGCAGCAGCTAATTAAGAATATTTGTCAAAGAGCAGCATAACGGATTGTGTTCCCAGTGGTGAACCAAAAAAAAAACTTATATAGATAGCCCATTGACAACTGATTATGACTGGAAGTATCATTTCAGACAACTTTAATGGTCTTTTTCAACAACAAATCATAATAACTGCATAATGGTCAATAATTTATTTTACTGTTATTCTAGATAGGCTGGCTGCTGCATTTTAAGATGAAAGTGGTCACAGGGTGTGCACAATCTATTGAACCAGATGCAAGCTTCATTAATTAGAGCTATAAAGCTGATTCCTCATGTCCCTATGCTTCCAGTTCTCCTGCACAAGTCATTAAGTAGTGCAATTTACTTTTTGATTTCATAATATTCATAATCCTTGTGCAGAAAGAAATTTATGAAGCATGTGACCATTAATGGTCAAAATGACTTCTATGTTATTGTGTGCTGCAGATTTAAGGAAGGAGAAAAAGATAATACCTGAACTGTTTGAACACAGTCATTACACCACAGATAGTGTAGCTTTTGTTGTGATGCTGCACTATAAGAGTGTGTTATTATTATACTTTTGATCTTGATTTGTGAAATCTTATTTGCCTTCTATATTATTTCCATGCAGGTAACTACCCAAGAATCTAGCTGAATCTGCAAGGACAAAAATGTCGGAGGTGGAGAGTGATGACAAATGCTCCCACTCAACCAAAAAGGATACAGATAACTCCGATTAGATTTCGGTCTGTTTTCATTTCCTCTGCTTAAATTTTAGGGAATTTTTTTTTGGTGGACATCAATGGTAGGGACACAAGGCTGTGTCTTCTTTCTGGGTAAAATAGCATACAGTGAAATAAACAAGTTTGTACAATAACAATAAAATGTTCTTTAAAAAAATGTTAAACAACCTATCAGCAGCTGACAGTTTTAAATGTACTAAGCTGAAAAAAGTTTATGCAAATGTATTCATTTGACACAGGGATGCACAGCTAACAGCGAAGGAGAGAAGGATGTGCCGAGGAATCACTATATGCCTGACCATTCAGTATGCAGCAAATGTCACCACCATTGCATACTCTTTGCCACTAGTGGTTGGCACCATCGCAAGGGTGTCCCCAAGTAGCAGCTTTCAAAAAGGAACTGTTTCACCTTTGCCTTCACACCCCCAGTGCCTTCCGATTCCATTGTCTGGTTTTCAGCCTGCCAGCATAAAGACCCATAACCCCTTGAAGGTACATTTAAGCCATTTTGTTTATAATCATTTTAGCTTTTTTTTCTTCTTACCCTTGGCCAAGAGTTATTGAACAGTGCTTTTATGAGTTAAACTGGAAGTGGAAAATCCCCAGCCTTTTGCCATAGTGAAAAAATTTGGAAACAAATATGGATCACATATCAAATAGATATGACAAATGGTAAAGAGTAACCACAAATAAATGGTATTTTCCAGGCATTGCTGAACTATAGCAAAGCTAGCAAAGATCAGTATTTTACGTGTTTTCTGCCATTGTGTTCTTAGGTTAGAACTAAACTAGAGAGAAAGTTGGGATGCAACAACTGTCTCTTCTGGAAGAGATGGAAGAATGATACAAACAACCTTAAAAGGATGTTTACATGGATGGTAGGAACAAGAACAGGAAAGGCAAATGACACGGGAAATCTGCCAGAGGGGTTCAGTCTCCTTAACAATCAGCAGAAGATGTAGAGAGTCTTGGGAGATATGAAGACAGACCCATAAAAGGGACATGCTTGGTATGTGCCTCTTATTCTGATTTGTTAGTAGGAGGAGTCCAAATCTTTTTATGCTGATTCCCTTTAAAGGTTTCCCATACACATACCATTCATTGTATAAAACTAATGACATGTTTGCAGTACTAAAAGTAATAAAGGCATTGTTATGGTGGCATTGATTAGAGCAGAATAGTAAATTTTTCTGTACCCACTTTTGCTTGGTTGTATGAAACTTCCTGAATTGTTGCTGTCTTTTTTTTTTGGGGGGGTGTCTTTAAATACTAGTTGTCATAACAGGTCATTATAATGTTGCCCACTGCAATTTTTTTTTAAATGATGTGTATTTATTTTGTCTGTTTTCAGGAATGCCAATTCGGTGATGCGTCGGGCTTCACATTAAAGCATGTAGTGAGGGGCATTCTATCTGTGCTATTTTCAACTGAGTTGGCCTGATCTTACAACTTCAATGGGACTCAAGAACCACCCCTTCATTTTACAAACAGTTCAGGGTAAGGATTTAAATATTTGACTCTCTGTGTGTGTGTGTGTGTATACGGTACATTAATACATGCCTGTCATAAATAGGACTGTTTGGATTGTTTTCTTTATCTTTTAGTTATGAACCTTAACCTTTGACTCTGCTAGGTGCAGACAAGAATTTTCATGAGTCATAAAAAAAAAAAAACATGACAGGAAGATAAATCAGGCCTGGAGAACTGTCCCTACTCATTTTATTGTGATTGAATTACATTGCCAAAAATAAAATATGGACACATGTTTACGCAATTTCTAGTGACTGTAGTCCTTTAATCAGCTCGTTAACACTGTGTAGAAAGGAATTAAAAATGACAGTTTATAGACATCTTTACAGGTTTCCCATGTATTGGGATTGTTTTTGAAATTAGAATTTCCAGAGTTTTTTTCTGCCTATAGAAATTCTAACTGAAATTCAAATGCCAGTTCCACTTGTAGTTCCTTTCTGTTTATAACACTTTAAATTTTTATGCCACTTTACATATCAGTATAATTTGCTTGTACCTCTTTTTGTTTCACATTATATTCTGGATTTAGGGTCAGTAACCTACAATTAAGTGATTACTTTTTTATGCAGACCTCATATTCTTATATATTTGTTCTATTTTTAGATGCTGCAAGAAAAAGTTATCCTGAAGCTACGGATGCTGACTTGCCATGCATCAACTTGGTTAGCTGGTGCTAGGGATCAAGAGAATGGCAGAAGGGAAAGGGCTGAGCACAGCCTATACATCAGTTAATTGTTCTGGGGTGGTGGACAAGTAAAGCTGTGCAACTTTCTACCTACAGTTGTAAAATTCTTGTACATAAAACCTGGCATATACTAAATCTGGATTTATATAATTATATAAAACTGTGCTGTGATTATTATTTACTCTAACCCATTAATTTATCAATGAGGATATTTTCACCCGATCCAATAAGAGAATGTGTTGTGGTAAATTCAGAATCATTTATATGTTTTACAGTTTCTTTTCTAATACCTTTCTAAAATTCTTGAACATAATTGTGTTTCAAAACATGTGTTTGATGGTTTCCTCTTCTTAGTGATAAAGGTGCAATTTAAAATTTTAATCTGTTTTAAAAGATTGTAGTTAATACCATAAGCTGCAATCCAACCTAGAACCTTTTATAGTTAATTTCATGACTTTGATTTATTTTTAGAAATGTCTATTTTAAAGCATCACTCTTTTTTGACAGTAATTCAGTTCATACTTATCATTTGATATAATTGTCATAGATCTTTGAACCTTTTCTTTGGGAAAATGTAATTAGTGTTAAGGAAACTGCAATTTAATTTTAATGTTTTTTTCAGTGGATACATGGTTTTGCATCGTTCTACAACTTATAATTCAATAACGAATGTTGCATTAATATATCAAGAGGAAACATCTTTTATGTATACAAACAGACAATGCTTTAAAAAAATTTGTATATTTTTAAAATTATTTTTTTTTATCAGTTTGCTTTTTATCCTTATTTGTGATAACATTTTTACCTTGATAAATGATAAATTGTTTATGTATACAAATGAGACAATGCTTTAAAAAAAATTGTATATTTTTAACATTATTTTTTTATTAGTTTGCTTTTTATCCTTATTTGTGATAATATTTTTACCTTGATAAATGATAAATTGTTTATGTATACAAATGAGGCAATGCTTTAAAAAAAATTGTATATTAAAAAAAAATTTTTTAGTTTGCTTTTTATCCTTATTTTTACCTCAATAAACGCCAATAAATGACAAATCATGTTTTTTTTTTTTATAACATTTTGCACTTTTGTGCACTCTTTTGCTGCTTGTTATATATATATAATATTGCAAAATACACAAATTATTAATCCATTTGATATTGGTATTTTTTAGGAATTTTGGCATGTCTTGATTTAGAAATATGTAAATCAGGATATGCCGAAATCCCTAAAAATACCAATAATCTGAAGATATAAATAGTGGGATATATAAAAAAAAAAAAAATGGGACGTACCCATGAGCCATCAGGGTTGACTAGCGGTCACAAGGGGGAGAGAAGCGTCCCACGCTTGTTTGACAGGTAAAACCGACATGACCCCGTTGTTACGGCCCGGTTTCACTTTCGCTATGGGTCGGACGCCATTTTGCCACATGGCCCCCGGATACTCAAGACATGTGTCCCACCTGTAGCCAATATTCCTTTGCTGCTGGGGGATATATATATACCGTGATCCTACCCTATAACATCATATACATACAAATAAAACTACAGTGGAACCTCTGTTAACCAACACAATCCGTTCTGGAAAGCTGTTCGTTATCCGAAACAATTTTTCCCCTAAGAAATAAAGGAAATAAAGGTTTCCAGCCCCTGTTGACTCGAATCGCTAATATTTGAAAGTTATATACATGCTATATATGTAGGTTTTAATGAGAACAGTTATAATACAACATAAATGGAGTTAAATAAACATAAAAGCACGCCCCCAGCATTCTCAGCAATGGGCGATTAAACCGCTTGCACATGCCGTTGCCCGTAGGGTGATATGGGGTAGTCCGACATTTCTGGCATCCAGTTATCAGGCACAATTCTTTGATTATACGACTTTCGAAATCGGCACCTTGATCGCGGTGCAGCCGGCGGGGCATCCCGTAGTGGGCAATGAAATTACTGAACAGAGCTTCCGCCGTTGTTTTTGCTGTCATGTTCTTGGTTGCCATGCATGGCCTGTGCATACCGGGTGAAGTGTTCTCTAATAACTAACCCAATCAGCATTAGAAAACAGGACCCACATGGACCCACGTTGACCCTATATAGCAGAATCTAGGGGGCATATGGTAAACCTATATAGGTCCCAACGTAGAAAGCGCAAACGGGTTAACAATGGGTCCTATATGGGATTTTCCATATAGGCAATATGGGCAAATCCCAGATCACTTTTTCAGCTGCTATTGGTAATTTTAGGTATTTTGGTGTATTCTGATTTGCAAAAAATATCAACTACATCAACATAACCCTACAAATGCAAAATAAATGGATTAATAATGAGTGTCTTGCAATGATTGCATAAGAAACAGCAAAAACGTTCATAAAAAATCCATAATGTTACAAAAAACAAACATAACTTTTTGTTTACTGATGTTTATTTAATTGTTAATTTAAAAAATGATTATTTACACAAATTCTTAAAGCATTGACCTGTACAGGTTTATGTCAGAGTTTTCCAGACAAATATCGGTTGAAATTTTTACAGCTTTAATTCTCCTGTAATTCACCCTCAACCCCAGAATTATTTATAGGCTTTAAAAGTCTTTCTTTTCTCCCATTTTCGCGATCTCTCGCCCCAGTCAGCCAGCTCAAAATCTGAACTTGCAGTTCCACTTCCGTAGCATCAGGATAACTTGTTCTTGCAGCATCTAAAAATAGAACAAATATAAGAATATGAAGTCTGCATAAAAATAAGCATTTAATTGTATGTCGCTGAAATTAAAAATCCAGAATATACGGTGAAATAAAGAAAGGTACAAGCAAATTATAAAGATATGTAAAGTGGCATAAAAATTTTAAAGCGCTATAAACAGAAAGGAACTACAAGTGGAGCTGTATTTGAATTTCAGTTAGAATTTCTATAGGCAGGAGAACTCTATCCATAAACTGTCATCTTAATCCAGGGGTCTCAAACACGCGGCCCGCAGGCCGAATGCGGCCCGCGAAACATTTTTGTGCGGCCCTCGGCCACGTCCGCGGTGTATATGTATGTTGTGTTTGGTGATTAACTCCCGCAGTGAAAATTACCCCCGTTATTAGTGACAGAGACAACGTCAACTTATTTTAATAAACTAAACTGCCTGTGCATGTAATAAACTACACTAAATGTAATTAATAATTATAAAAACTTTATTTTAGCATTTAACTGCAGTGACAGTAGTGTTCGTAAAATTTAATGAAAAAACATTTTCTTTTCGTGGTGCGGCCCGCTGACTGGCTGTTACTTTCCACTGCGGCCCACATGCTAATATGAGTTTGAGACCCCTGTCTTAATCCCTTTCTACACAGTATTAACCAGCTGATTAAAAGGACCAGACATTGCATAAACATGTGTACATATTTTAAAATTTGCAATGTAATTCGACCACACTGAAATATTTTTTCTCAATGACTCATGAAAACACAAAGTCAAATATTTAAATCCTTACCCTGAACTGTTCTTAAAATAAAGGGGTGGTTCTTCAGTCCCTTCTTTCCCTTCAGGCCATTATAGTTGTAACACCGGGCTAATTCTGTTGAAAATAGCACAGACAGTATACTCCTGACTACGAGCTTTAAGCTAAAGCCTCCCCTCATCGCCAAATAGCATTCCTGGAAACAGACAAAAATAAACAAACATCCTTTTTTATAATAAAACTTGCTGTGGTCAGTATCATGATACATGTTATGAGAACTAGTATTATAAGACCAAAATATGGATGAAAACCATTAAGGAAGTTTCATATTTTTCTTCGTAACCAAGCTAAAGTGGTTACAGAAAATTTATTATCAGCTGTAATTCATGCCACCATAA
Source organism: Pomacea canaliculata (assembly GCF_003073045.1). Taxonomy (NCBI): domain Eukaryota; kingdom Metazoa; phylum Mollusca; class Gastropoda; order Architaenioglossa; family Ampullariidae; genus Pomacea; species Pomacea canaliculata. The sequence goes on along the minus strand of NC_037590.1, from coordinate 623,501 downwards.
CAATGCTTTTGTTACTTTTTAGTACTGCAGACATTATACAATATAATGCTATGAAAACCTTTAAAGGGAATAGCACACAGACACTTGACTCCTAACAAATCAGAATAGAGTACATACCAAGCGTGCACGTTTTCCTGGATCTGTCTTTAAATCCAACTTGAGACATTCTACATCCTCTGAAGATTTTAAGGGAAACTGTAACCCTTGTGTCAGATGTCAGCTCCTTTTCTTGGGTTTGGCACTCCATCTGCGCAAGCCTATTTTTCACGTCTTTCACGTCAGTTTTCATCTCTTCCAGAAGAGACAGTATATGCTGTACAGCTTTCTGTAGTTTATCTTGTTTACCTGGAACCAACAAATGCAATAGCAGAAAACATGTAAAATAGTCATCCTTATTTATTTCAATTTTTTTCACTATGGCAAAAGAAGCCTGGGATTTTGCACTTCTAGTTATATTTCACAAAAACGCTGTTCAAAAGTCTTGGCCGAGGGTAAGAACAAACAAAATGTTAAAATGATTATGAACAAAATGACTTCAAATTACCTTCCAAGGGGTTGGGGGTCCCTGTGCTGGCAGGATGAACACCAGACAAGGGGCGCTGGAGGCGTGAAGGCAAAGGTGCTAATTAGATGTCACAAATCAAGACCAAAAGCACAGCATAAATTTCACTTTAATATAATCACGTACTTTAGTTCCTTTCACTCTTATAGGGCAAAATCACAACCAAAGTTACACTGTTTGTGCCGTAATGACATGTTATAGTGTTCAAACAGTTCATAAATTTTCTTCTGCACAAGAATTAATTATGAATATTAGGAATCAAAAAATAAATTGCACTTACTTAATGACTTGTGCAGGAGAACTGGAAGCATAGAACATGAGGAATCTGGCTTTATAGCTCTAATTAATGAAGCTTGCATCTGGTTCAACAGATTGTGATGGCCAGTTGCACATCCTGTGACCACTTTCATCTTTAAATGCCAGCAGCCAGCTATCTAGAATAACAGTAAAATAAATTATTGACCATCATACAGTCATTACCATTTGTTGTAGAGAAAATGCCATTAAAGTTAATTTGTCTGAATCGATACTTTTAACGCTACTATACCAGTAAACAGAAGGAACTGTCGAAATTCTGTTGCTTTCGAATCGTAAAGTTCGTGACCTACACTTTCGTAATCGCAATTTATTTGAGGAAATTCTGACAGCTCCGAATTCTCTGCATCGCCAACGGCTAAAGAATTATCAAATTGCAAGCTTTCAGAACTGCTGGGCCTGATTTCTACTTCTCTCTGGAAAACTTGTGCATTTATTGCGTTAATGTGTACTCTAATCTTTCTTTTCTTAGCGTAATATTCTGCACTGAACTTGGAGCTAAAATCTCAATAACTATGCTAATTTTAGAGTATATAAATTATACATACTGTTATTGAAGAGTCCAACACATGTATCAGTATTGGAATTGACGGCTGAAGAAGCTTAATTATAATTCCTTTTGCGAAAAGTGTAGAAACAGCTTTGCAAATGGCGCGCAGTTCCGATCACGTAGTACACAATTGGCTAAAAGTCACGTGCCATTATTAGGGGTTATGGCCCTTGGTTGGTAAGAGTACTCTCGCCTGTCAATATAGGTAACCTATATAGGGCCTAGATAACGTTGACAGTACGATGCGCATAGGGAAGATGTGCTGGAAGCTGGATGGCAGTACCAGATGTTTGGGTGGCTGCTCATCAGTGATCCTCATCGGTGTATAGGTATTGTTTCTATTGTGTCAAGGTTAGTGTATAATCACTGATCTACACGGTGTAGTATTTATTAAAGATTCTGAACGATTTTCTCTTTGAATATGGCATGTGCGGCTATGCTTCTAGTGTGTTGGGCGACCAGCGGTAGGGTCTACTCTAGTAGATACAGCCCACAGACGTTTGTTTGCGACCTGCCAAGCGCCAAGTGTACGAGCAGCACGTGCTGCTTCTCACGGCCCCTGCCTCGTGCACGGCTGGACCCACCGACAGGTGGCGCGCTCAACACTTGATGTAGGCAATAACTGATATGTATATCTAGTGTGTGTGTGTTGCATTATTTTGGTGTACAGCGCAGCACTTGGCCGACTCTCTAGCTCCAGCTATTACTGAGCCGCTGGTTCATCAACATGGTCTCATCGTTTTCTGTCGTCTTCCTCCTCCTCTGCACAGGTCGGTACTTGTCGCTGGGTCTACCTGCAGTTATGTCGACACTGGTACCGCCTTGTCGTAATTCGGTTCGCGAAAGATATGCATTGAAATTTCTCGTGTTCGGTACTTCAAACATCGCTAGCAAAGGTTGAGGCGCAGACATCTCCTCTACAGATTGATGAAGTTTACAGTCTGTCCTGAATATTTCGTTCTGAGAGGAGGAGCTTTCTATTTCTAAAAAATGTTCCCTAACTGAAGCAAGCGCGAACGGGAGCCATGGTACAAGTATTTAATAATAAAAAAATATTTAAAATATTAGCTTTACTGCCTTCACAGCGGCACACATTCATATGAGTGGGCCCAGAATAGTTACAGTACAGCAGATCAAATTAAATTAAGACAGTTAAAAAAAAATGAAGACTGCAATCTTTATCTGCAATTGTATCCAACTCAAAGAATGACTTCTTAACTGTTTGAATATGAACACATTTTACTCTTTATCCTCTCTTCCTCATCATTTAATTAATAAAGCATTGATTTATTGTGTTTTAGAATGAGACAACACATCTTTATAGCAATTTTTTTTTAAAGCTATGTTCTTTTGATTTTTGTTGTTGTTGGCCAGGACAAAATGAGCTATTTTATGCAACTCCTATTGCGTAGAACATTGCTTAAATTGTTTAAAATTTCGTAACTTGCTGGCCCAGAAAATATGCAACGAAGCGACTGTTGTTGAACAAAAGGAATAATATGACACAAATTGCAAAAATGACAGGAAAAAGTGCACTATCAAACTCCCAGCCCCCCTAAAAAAAAACAACTGCAGACTTGATCGACATTTGAATTGCTAGGTAGCAATCCTGCTATAAAACAGTACTTGTCAGTCCTTTATTTCACACTGTCGTGCGCTATTCTTTCTCATCAATGTTTCAAAGGATCCCACCCACTGAACTTTAAGAATGCAAACTAATCAAATTTATCAGTATGAAATAAAAGCATTATAAAATATCTGCGCATTGACATTTTGTAGAATATCTTTCAAAAGTAATGTTTATGCCAGTGACATATTATTCTTGACTGAAGCAAGATTTGTTTGCGCCACTTGCAACTTCCAGGCCCAATGGCGTGTTAACCTACTGGAAATATGTGAAAGTGGGTTAACCCCCCAAAAAAACAAAACAAAAACAACAAAACCCCCCAACAAACCCACAAAGACCACTACTGCTATGTCAGAATACTGTTAGTATGATGTAGATTGGAAGATTTCTCTTCATCGATTACTAACAGATCAGACTGGCTAATGTGTGGAAAGCCCAGATAAAACTGATGTTGAAGAATTGAAGAAGCTTATTTATAGACAAAACAGTTGCCTTTGCTCTGCACATTTCGTGAGAGGTAGCCATAGAGGAAACCATACCTGACAGAAGCCTTCCATAGACAACACCATCTTGTAAAGTATATGCTTACCTTGACCGTGAACAAGTTGAGATTCTGAATTTAACGTCAATATGACGAGCTTTTGCCGACTGTTCCCCCTTCCCCAATAACTCACCCCCCAAAAAAGAGAAAGAGGGCTAGGGACCAGAGCAAAAATTAGCCACAAGTGAAACATGCAAGGCTGCTGGCATGCCTTTACAACTGTAAGGATATCCAAGGAATGGAGAGTAACAAATGCACTATCAAGAATACAAAATGCAAGTATAAAGAGAAAAAAACCCCCAATAAAACCAATAATTAAGACTATAGTATATATAGCCTGTGTATATATATATAGTATATATACTATATATATATATAGTATATATAGCCTGTGACAGATAAGGAACTGCTGTTGTAGAGAATGACAGCTGAAGACTATCAGTGTGGAAGATAATATATACCAAATAGTTTAGACAATTAGCATTTGAAGATACTGAGACTACTTATATGCAGATGACTAAATATTAAGCTAATTTCAGTGCCTGTGTACTCCCAGCTGGTTACGCCAGAAATGATGTGCGAGATGGAATGTCTTAGAGAGAGTGGCAGTTTGTCAGCTGTCACCTATGACAGCACTGTGGCTGCAAGATGCCGTAACTACTGCAGGGAGCATGCGTAAGTGATAACAAGGTGTAAGCAGTCTGCCCCCAAGTGGGTAAGCAAATGTTATTAAATTATGGATAATTACAGTCTTCAAAAGTAATATTTATAAACTCAGCTGACTTTTCCATTGTAACAATGAACAGTGCTCGAGTATAAAGAATTTTATGCACTGACATATTTTTATTACTTAACTGCCGTTTTGTCATGATACTTGTTAGAATCCTCGCTTACTAAACATAACCTTCACCTTCAAAACAACCTGATGTCTGATTGCAGTTATGACTTCCTCTTTAGCCTTATGTCTTCGCTAACACCACCTGACAAATAGCTCATGGCTTCTTTGACCATAGCACTTTGCTGCCAACACTGATGACACCCGTCAAATACACAGCCTTTCAACTTTCATATGCTAGTTTGGTGGCAAAAGCTAGTAGATAAATGGCTAGTTTTCATGCTGGCATTTATGACACATTCTGGTTTGAAACATAATAATGAATAAAGACAATGTATGTTTACACATGATAAAAATCTTCTCTTGCATTTTCATGATATGGCAAGTAATTTCAAATTTGATAAGCAATTTTTTTGTGACTGTTATTTTTGGAAAAAAAGGAAATATGTGATGGCATTGACACATGATCTCAGCAATGGAGAGATGTATAATTCTTTGAACTACAATATGATGGACAGCTCTTGTTTTGGATGCGGTGGAAATGGATAACATTTTATGGTTTCTTATTGCTCAGTCATTCCCCATCTCATCCAAATCAGTTTTATCCTGTCCTGCAAAACTTCTGTTACAGCAAAGGACAGATTCAGTCAGTAATAAACTTGTTACAGTAAATGACAGCTTTCAGTCTGTAATAAACTGGCACAAGAAACATTCTTACAGCTTCATATGCATTTTGAAGTAAATAACAACATAATTCTTTTAATAATCACAATGCCAAAAATGCCTTAACAACTATGTGTCCCAAGGCTATGGCCAGCACCTTGGTTCATCTAAATCACATGGCAAAGAACGTCTGGGTTTGAGTTCTTATCTACTCTCACAGACGTGAAGTAAACAGTCCTGTCAAAGGCAATATCCTTACCTGTAAAATGCATGTGAATGACTGTACAATGTGGGCTGAGAATATTCAGCGTGCAAGTCACTGGACAATAACAGACTAACTTCTTTCCTTGCACATTATGCTGTCACACCTCTTGGGCATTGTGGCTAGGAGTCAAAGTTCAGAACACTTTAAATAGGGAGTATGGTCCATTGAGTAACTTAGAGAAGCATATTTTCATTCCAACCCAGGTGATTTCTGTGAGAAGCATAACCATAAATGAATGGCTATATTGTGTCTCAACACTGTCATAACATTGTGCTAACACTGCAGTTCCACCTACACACTTGACTGATCCCAAGGTGAGACTAACAGCCATCGGCAGAACTTCTGGGCTTTGAAAAAGCTGTACGATGGGAAAGGTATGCTGCTGCAATGCAATGGCCCATCAGGATGGCAAGAAGGGCCCAGAAACAAGCAGAAGATTCCGCCTGGTAAAGTGTAGACCCAGCACTGGTGTAGACTTTGTGAAGTATGTACCAAGCAGCAAGTCAGGGCTTGTGTTTCTGTACCAAAAGAAAGACAATGACAACAGATCAAGTTTCACTCACTGGACACTGAACATTTCCTGCAAAATTCTGACTACTGTGCATTCATGTGTATGCAGAGACTAGAGGGCACATGACTCATATGGTTGCACACTCTGTCCATTGTTAATTCTATTGCAGAATTTTGAAAGTAAACCTAAATTTCTTTGATGAAATGAAAGTGGAGGCCATTATTATCAGATTAGTGCTAGGGACAATATTATCATTTTGCATGTTCTTTTCCTCTGAACACTGATAGGACAACTCACACATGCAAGGTGCTGGGGACATTCGTGTCATTGTCCGTGTCTTGTTCCTCTAGCACTTTAGCAGCATCCCACAGTCTCACTGAGTCATCTATGCCACCTGTTAAAGAAATCAATGCAAACAGCATGATAGCCTCAGTCTTTCAACTGTTGGAGGCAGACTTAAATGGCATGTTCATTACAAATTACCAACAAAGACACTGGAATGCTGCATTCCATCTCATAGTCTTTAATTAAAATAGATGAAGCATTTTCAAATAAAATTATCACCCGTAGGCAGCAACCTAAAAGTCAGGTGCTACACTGCAAAGGTAGCCCGTATCTATCATAATTCACTATAAGTGGATTTCATGACTTTAAGTAATGCTCATTTAACTTGACGTATGACTCTTCACGTCTACTGCCCAACATGACTATACTGTCCAAGAATGGCAGTGTTAATGTGTGTAAAAGACTTAAAAATTTTATTGGACACAACTCATTTCTTTTAAATTTACAAAAAAGTACCCTTTTATGGTGAACTAAGGTAAGAACTTGTTATTTTTACTTACACTGTACAAGTATTACTAATCTGTTTTGTCTCTGGATTTTTTTTTTACTTGCATTGTACAAGTATTAGCAATTTATTTTGTCTTTCAGCACTTTTTAAAAAAAATAAAATGAAGGTTCATAAAAAGCACTAAAGTAGCTCATTCTCATCCTTGCCATGTGAATATGTTCACCTTAAACGTTCGAAGTCTACTGATGTATTTTATTGCTACAGAAAAACAAAATCTGAGCAAAAGCTGGAAACCATATTATGTGCTATGATGACATGAATCACCAGAAGCAAGAACATTGCCCTGACAGGTAAAGCATGAACTACGACAACATGGACTCACCAGAAGCAAGTATGCTGCCTTCACGACTGAAACAAAGGCTGTAGACAGTTGATGTGTGACCTCTCAGATGAGCAACAGCGGTACCATTAGACAAGTCCCACAGTATCACTGTCTGATCTGCACCTATTTATCGACTGATTTTTATAAAACACGTCCCACAGTATTCCTGTTTATCTGCACCTGTTTATCACTAATTAGTTTTCATTAGCATTCTGAGTGGAAGCACCTCCATTTTAACTCATTCGTTATCCTTACAGGTGATATGACAGCCTTTACCTTTCGCCTTACTATATTATAAAACAAATTCTGTAATCTTAAATACTGTTTGTAGCTTGGGGCATGCATAACCGAAAGGTCTTATCAACATTAGGCAGCATTATACTGCAGCTACTCCTTACAATGCATTGGGATAACATTCTCTTTCAAGCCTACTCTACCACTAAGACAGGACAAGATGCAAAGCTCACCTCCTGATGCCAGATACCGCCCATCAGGGGAAAAGGTCAAACAATGAACAGATTCCTGAAAAAATGATCATCAAGAAATGTTATAAACCACACTCATGACACTGTCAGAAGTGGGCAGAATGTAAGCAGGGTGGTTAGTTCTAACCTCCATCCTCTTACAAAGGACAGAGTCTTCCTACACATGATGCAAAAAACAACCGTTAAAAAAAAAAAGCCAAGAGCTAATCATTAAATGCCAAACTGCTGGCTTATGGCAAAACAGAATAGTTCGACCTAAGGGAGAGAGGTAAGAAGCACACACAGTGCCATACATACTGTATGTAAGACAGTAAAATTGGTACTCACCTTGTGTCCAGTCATGATACGAACACAGCTGCCATTCAGCACATCCCACAGTCGTACAGTGCGGTCGCTAGACCCAGTTGCTACATAGTTGCAGTTAGGATGGAACAGCACACACTGCAAAAAGGAAACATGTATATCAGCAACTACTGGATATGCACATATTTTCCTATATCCTGTATATATTTCTCTATTCTATATCCTGACATGACTGGTCAAAAAGCAAATTTCTCGTCATCCTCCTGTTTGCCTTTCGAGAAAGTGCACATACATATACCCTAAACCCCAGTGTGTGATACAGGACTGATGGAACAATTTACATTCCATGTCTCACCTTCCTGTTTGATATGAACACAGCTACAATTTTTGTGGTTCAAAGATTTCTAAAATTACTGGGTGATGTAACTATCTGTCTCGGTTATGGGTGGTCTGGTGGCTAGCATCTGTCACCAATACAATGAGGACTGCCTGTCTTGGGTTCAGACTTTGTCACCGACACCCTGTTCTTTCTCTGAATGTGCTGTCTGTTTATAGAACTGGCCGCTTTGCCATGATATAGCCTTAGCTGGTGTCTAGGTGTGAAACACCAATCTCCTCCACCTCACTTATGTCTAAAACTACTGGGTGACATAATAGAAATTCAGCTCCTTCAAGTCTTGCCTTCTCATGCCATTTGAAAATCTAGGATCTACAAAAAGCCTACCTCCACATCGCAAAGATGTCCAACAAACATTCGCAGTGGCTGGTAGTGATCTGTGGACCAAAGTCTAGCAGTCCGATCTTTGCCTCCAGAAACAAAATAGTGACCACAAGGCCTGCAACATGTTACATCAGTATGTTCTGTGACTGCACACTAAACAGGCACTGCGCCAACAACCAGGTTATTCACAGATTCCATGCAATCAAAAGAAAGGTCAAAGTAAAAATTACATTAGCCTAGTAGATGTATTGGAAGTTTATTATAAGTGGTTCACGATATTTAGCGCATGCCATGTAGAAGGCAGATATAACCTGGTCCTTCTCTAATAGATCAGTTACATTCTTCTGGCTGCTGCATAAAAGGATCTTCTATTTCAGTACTTGGCTAGTGTAACTCTTGAACCTTAGACCTTTCAATCCGAAGTCAAATGCACTTATCAAACATCTAAGTTGCCTTTACCTTAACCTTTAGGGTAAGTGAATAGGATAAAGGACTACTATTTAAGGTAAACGACTAACATTTAAAGCTAGACAGGCAAAAAGAAAGATCTTACTATCAAAGGAACCAATCATTCAACAAAACATGATTAGGACAGATAAACCTTAGCATTTAATAAACCGAGAGGCCAAACAAAGCCTGGCTATGCTTACATATGTCTATAGCTTGCTATAAACTAAAAACGTGACTCACGCAAATTTAACATCACAGACAGGAAACATGTGTCCTTTGTAGCAAACAATGGTGCTCCAAGTGTGGAGATTCCAGAGACGAACTATACAGAAAGCATAAACATGGTATTATGAAAAACTGCTGTCATAACCTGTCCTGCTTACTTCACCCCACCTAGTACAAGGTTCAACTCTTTCCTAGCATGTCACTCCTGCAAAAGTGAGTATATTCACAACCACAGTTTCACAGACTGTAATGCCAACTAGGTAGCATCATAAAACACATTGTGCTGGGCATAAATATGTAAGGGAAAAAAAAGTTGGTGCCTTCAGGGGTTGTTTTATTATGAATTACTTCCTTTTAAGAACTAAAATAGAGAATCGGGTATTTTGTTATATTTGAAAATAGCCAATGAGTCAGTTGGTCAAAGACCATGTTTCAGACGGTTGCCGGTTATTCAATTTGACAAAGATTTGTACTCCCAGCCAAAAATTACAATAGTAATACTTAAAGTCTAATATATATTCTAATAAAATATTTTATTGTTTGGCACTTTATGTTCATATTTATCTTGTGTACATTTTTATTTATCTTGTGCACCCTTACGAGAAAATAAGTTTTCCTGATTTATGAACTGGGAGATTTTCCTAAAACTTAGCACAAGTAAAAGAAAAATATATTCTAAATGACTCATTTGCATGAGAGTTTAATTTGTAAATGCACAAAGAGAAGTCACCAAGGAATGTAGGTACAAGTTTTTTACTGGCCTTGAGCCATCTTCCAGAGAGAACTGTATCCTGCTAGAAGTTTAACATAAGCAAGCGGATTTTATTCATCGTTCTTACTTGTTCCATCTTCTGATGCTGACAGGAGGCTGGTCCTGTCAGGACTGAAGGAGACAGCAAAGACAACTCCAGAGTGACCTGTCAGCATCTTGGTGTCTGTTCCTGTCCTGTCGTCCATCATGCGTTCCAGAACATCATCTGGATGTTCATGATTTTAGTTTGGTAAATATAATAGTAACATAATAAACATACAAAAAGATAAGCATACAATTCTAATTAAAATGTTCTCCACAGGGGTCAGCTTGATTTTAAATGTTAAATGCAGTTTTATACCCCAGTGTACTTTTCAATAACACAAGGTACCTTTGTTTGTTACAAAACCTAAAGGAGATTAATAAGTCAAGGAAGCATCTGCTCTTCACCACTTCCCCACTCTCACCTGCCTCCTTGTCAATGTACTCTAGTTCTGATGATGGCTTCATACAGCGCAGTTTGTTTGGTGTCAAAGTCCAGACTCGAATGTTTCCATCTTCAAAACCTGCAGCCACCATACTGGAATCATCTGTAAAGTCTATGCCTGACACACTGAAAAATATATTGTAAAATGTAACAATGTAAAAAGACTCTCCATAAAACAGTTATGATTTCAACTAAAAATTAAAAATTTCAATTTAGAGTTTACAATCCAGTCTTCGATAATTTATTTTCAAATAGTGTTCTGAATGTATGCAGTGTGAAGCTAATAACGAGAGATGAAAGGGAAAAAAAAACCCTTCATACAAACAAACTGATGTATCTTTTTCTAAACAAACCTGTACTATCACTACAAGGTAAGTTGTACCAACAGGTGGTGGTGTTTTTGAATACTGGTTGTAAATATATATATTAAAAAAAAATTCTGAGATCTGAAAGACATATACAGTTAAGCGGAAAACTCACCCCTGGCTGGAATTAAGGAGGGTATAGAGGCAAATAGATGGGAGATTGTCTGCACTTAGTTTTACACGCTTCATGGCCTCTCGATAAATATTAATCTTTTCTATCTTGTCTTGGTCTCGTCTAAACAGAGGAAGAAAAAAGAACAAATTGTTATAACAACGCTGCTAAAAATATTGTGAAGATGTACAATTAAGAAAGTTGTTGAAAAATACTCACTGGAAAAAAATTATATATCTTACATACTATATGGACACACATGCATATATATATATCTCAACATATTTTTGTCTCACAAGATTACTTGTTGTGCCTCTTTTCTATGCAAATCACTTTCTCACATATCCTAAAAGATATTGGTATGAATACTGAGTCATTCACACTTTCTCTCATACCATGCATGCACTTCTCCAAACCACCTCCCATCCCCCACAGACTGCCCTCAGCTTTGGCAGTGGTATTCTGTTCTGTGTGAAGTATTGATATGAATACTCACCAACTCACTCTCACATTATGCATGCACTTCTCTACCCACAGACTGTACTCACAGCTCTGGCAGTGGTATTCTGGTCTGTGGTGGAGCGTTGGGATCATTCTTGGCTTTCTTCATCAACAAAGCATCTTTCTTTGCTTTCCTTTTCTGAAAAATATATTTCTTCTTTAACAAAGCATCTTTCTGTAACTGCTGACAGCTGTACAAGATGTAGGGACAGTAACTGTTGACAACTGTACAAGTCATGGGGACAGTTACCTTTGACTTGTTGGCTGGGTCTCCACCATCTCCCTCACCCCCCTCCTCCTCTTCCTCCAGTGGAATGTTGAGGTCCGGCTCCTTCAGCAAGCCGTAATACACTTTTGCTTTGTTTGCTGCAGAACCAACAACTGCTGCCTTTCAGGTGTCATCACTTTTTTTTTCCTTTGGTGTATAAAACTCCAGAAATTTTAAGCTACTAACCAAAAACTTGCAAACTAGAACGAATTCCACCTTACTCATAAAAATGCCCAGCCATTCAATATTCTAAAATGTGACTGACCTAAACATTTCTCTTGTGACTTACCCTCTTTTTCTGCCTCTCCCTGCAGAGCTCCCGAAGTAGCCAGAATCTGTTCCTGTGTGCGTGGAATACCATCAAACACTACAAAGAAAATTACAATGTTTCATATCTCATTAGAGAACCCTAGATATCTAAATTTAAAGGTATTTTACAACTGATTTTGATTCAATAAGGGTACTATTTTTTTGAAATAGAGAATAGCCCTATTTCATCCTCAAGCCACAAGTCAAAAAGAACCATTATTCTACTCCAATTCTGGACAAAAATAGTGACTTTTGACTGCATGTTTATTTCACATGCAAAAAGCACATTTTTTTGTTTTGCATAGCAGCATGATTCGTACACCCTAAGCATCTATACATCTGATTCTTAATACTGATAATTTGCACTATAGATGAACCCATGAAACAGACAAAATTACTTTCTGGACAAAAGCTGTGATGAAAACACAAATATCTGACTTGCTGTCCTCTGAAATGCGTCTTTGAGTGGAGGGGCACAAATAAACAGTTTGATAGGTGAACTAAAAATGATAAGAGGCATTAAAATATAAATTTGTAGTAATATTTTATCAGTGAAAGGATTTGTAAGGGTCACAGAGAAAATGTGAGGTGAGGACTTGTAAGGAGCATGTGGCAAATATAAGGCCTTACAGCAAAAAATCTAAATGTAAGGACTGGTAAAAAACCCTGCAAACCCTAAATTTTAGTGCAGATTTTCTCTGCAGTGAGTCTAAGATTAAGTCTATATTTCTGCATTCATGAGGTTAAGAATTGTAGTAAGAGGTTAGATGTGCGATTTCTCTCCAGATATATTATACCCAAACATCAGTCATAAGGACTAAACAAGTGCTGCCCTCTGTGAACCAAGTCTTTGTGTCACTTACCATGGATGAACAGATGTTCATGAATAAGATTAGTCAGCAAGATCAAATGTCTCCCCTGCAGATGCCGCTTCAAGTGGGTATACGAGTCTCGGGACATGTGGATAACAAACTGACTAGTTCTGGACAAGAATAGAGACTAGTGAATTAAAAAATTATTTCAATTAAAAAAAATTTTTTCCTCTCAGTAACAAATTTGAAATATTAGCTAAACTCTGTAATCAGAAACAGCAATAAAAATTTACTGTTTTCTAAGCCAAAACTTGTTAAAAATTCCCTTAAAAATGATATCAAAGAGGATACCAAGAAGACCACTTAGGCAGGAAAGTGTAGCCATGCTGACTTGGATGTATCTGCGACCATGCTCTCCTTCTATGAGTATCAGCAAAGTTGATTCTCTCTGGTATCAATGTTCAAAAAGTATGAAATTGTGCCCGTCTGATTGGGTGCATCTGTTGCCAGTACAAGATCGTCAGAATAAAGGGGCAGCACGCCCGAATCTAGTGACGTTTACTCATCTAAAAGGGGATGGCTTGACTTCAAGCTCTCATATAGCAGTGGTACTCTTGGTATTCTCTTTGATGATACTTTGTCAAAAATCTACAAATGTTAGAAATAAAATTTCTTCATCTCTTATATAAGCAGTTGAGTTGTCGAAAGGTTACAGATTGACAGATTAAGAGTTACTAGTTTATTTTCGCTGCAGTTGAAAAGTGTTGGTTAGCCAACCACATTACTAACATTTACTGCCAACATTATTTGCACGATTCCATTTTAGATTGTTGCTAAGGTAAAAGCAACCCCAGCAGTTAAAAGAAGAATTCACTAATAATATTAGTGACAGGTGGCTTTAAAACTTACTTGAATTCTTGAAGCATGGCATTGTTTTCCATGTGCTCACGACGTTTAACTGCCCCAAGTCGGGCAAGGTCTGCTTGTCGGTAATCTTCATGATCCTGGTAAAATTTCTCAAAGAACTGACCAGCTGCAGAAGATACAATATTGCCATATCATTTGAAATCCTCTTTAAACCCAATGGCTATGATTTTCAACACTCAAACTTTTTCAAACATAATACCCTATTCTAAAAACTGAGAAGGCTAGGGGTGGAAGATTTAGTGTTTTACACCATGCTAGGAAACATAAGGTGCCATATGCAGAGAGGAAAATGGTATGTCCAGGCCATTATCTGAATCTAGGTAACCTGATCATCACTACATTGGTGACTGAATTGTCCTTACAAAAAGATAATAATGTAGAACATTTGCTTCAGCACACAACAGAATTAAATATATGTGCAGGACTGCACTGAGGACTCACCATGCCACTCATGCCTATTATAGATCAGCTCCAGATACATATGGACAAATACTGGATACAGGATGGTATTCAGCTCCACCTGTTGAATACACCAACAAACTGATATGTCTGTTTGCAGCACATACATCCAAACACCTTCTAATACTCCTTACTCTTATTATTTTGTTGATTTTCTTTCCAGTCGATAATAATTATAAGAATATTAATACTTCGAATAAAACATACAGCTTGATTTTAAGGCCTTTTATTTTCCTGCAGAACTCTGTGACAAAAACTACAGCCACGTTGCAAACAACAGTGCAAGAAAAAGCTGTGGGATACAAAACTAGCACTATTCACAGAAGTACACTACAAAGACAAGTCTTGATAGCAACAATAAAGATTTAAGACATGCTAGACATCTGAGTCCCCCCCCCAACCCCCCCCAAAAAAAACCCTTCCAAACCACAGAGTTGAAATACTCCATTTTAAAAAAAGTCTGATAAATAATTGAGATTTTTCTCAAGAAACATGGTAAGTAACCAGTGGGCATGCTTCTATAAAAAATATTTTTTCTTAAATGAAAATTACCCGGTGAACATCCAGGCAGGACTCAATGAACTGTTTTAAATCAGTATATACATCCTCGTATATGCTAGGGTCATCTGTACTGTAAAATACATAGAATAAAAAGGAAAAAAGATAAGAAAATAAGCAAAAATCATTTACTGCAGGGCAGTTTTCATGTGCTCAAGAACACAAATCATAGTCACGATAAGAAGACACAAATGGTGGTAGTTCTTATCTTGCATAAAATACACGACATATAGTAATAATATCAAAACTGGTTATTGCAAATATTTAATGTTACGTTTCATTATCCTCCCATCTTTCTACAACATGCAACATTCTATACATGGTAATCTTGCATATCCAAAGTAATATAAATCAAGCAACTCAAAATAGATTTGTAATCTAAAAATAAAAAAATAGACTAACATCCTAATAAAACAGAAAATAGAGCATTATCTGACCTTTTGTAGGCAGCCAGTGCATGAGAGACAACAGAAGAAGGCTGTGATTTTTCTGTCTGTATGTCTTCTTCGCTAAGCTTAGCCTCTTTCTTCAGAATAGCCTCTGTTTCCTAGGATTAAAAAACAAGAACCCAACAATGTAACACATGGATTATATGCACAGTCACTGTAAAGGGAGTCTTGCATTTGTTGATAATAGAGATTATCAATCTCTTCTTTGACCTTACAAGATGACCACAGGAGAGGGCAATAGGAGGCTACATTTGCTCCCTAACCATTGTAAGTTGACTTCCTGACAGTGACCTCACATGTTTGGCATACAGGATGCTCTACTGGTCAGGTCAACAACAATTCCACAGCCATGTTACAGGGGCATGGACCTCTCTCATGGTTTGAGCAAATGAAACATTAATAACTGGCCAGTTTGAAGTCCATAGGTACTTGCTCATAACGAAGTAGTGACATTTACAATTCTTCACGATGGACCACATTGTGTAATATCACAACAATCACCATCCTTCACAACAATGACAATTAAGTCATACCAGATTCCCAGTCAAGGCATAATAGTATGACATCTAGTAAGTATAAACTACTACTATTATTATTAATAATGGGAACTTATAACGCACAGCATCACGACCAAGATAGTACGCAACCTCTGCGCAGACCAATAATGATAAATGAAAGATAACAGCCAGTGGACAGTGAGGTAGGCACACTGAACAACATAAAGATGAGGTACAAGAGAAGAGCTTTAAGCAATAGATGAAGGTATAAAGGGATACGAAAAAGTGTTTAGATCAGTGGTTCTTAACCGGGGTTCGATCGAACCCTAGGGGTTCGGTGAGTCGGTCTCAGGGGTTCGGCGGAGCCTCCGCCATGGAGGTCAAGACATACCCGCAATTCGTGATGACACTAAAGAAGAGTTCGGTGAATGTGCATATGAAACTTGTGGGTTCGGTACCTCAAACAAGGTTAAGAACCACTGGTTTAGATGGACGGTTAGCATGACAGACAGTATTACATTAAAATACTTATTTAGAGTTTAGAAAGACTACCAATTCACCTGCAGATTATGTTCCCGAAGAAACTGCAGAACAGCCAAAAGTGTTTGTTTTTCGTTGTGGTCTGATTTATCCCCCATAACAACAGTGGCATGTTTCATTTTGTTTGTCATATGTCCGCTCTCGGCCATTTTGTTTTCAGTTAGCTTCTAAGAGTAAATACCCTCTCTAAAATTGGATTTGAATACTTTTCAAAAAGATAACTTATATTATAAAATAATGAATCCTAAAGAAGTTTTATCAACACAATATCGTCAAATTGTCATTTTTTGACAAAAATATTCTTTTCGGGTAATTTTGAAAACTTTCCTTCGTGGCTAAACTTCCTGCACATGTCCTTCCGGTTGGAATTTTGAAAGGGTAAGCATCGCGGCGACAAAGAAATAGAATCTTTTTAAAATCTTTGTCAGTAATTTGACATCCGTGTAGGAAATAGTCCCCAAAAGTAACATTAAATCTCTGTAACAGTCTTTGGTATTGTTTTGTTGCAGTTCCACAAGAAATCATGAGGGCGAAGGTGAGTAATTGGACTTAACAGACTCGTGCTTGGGCACTACGAAACCATCTACATTGTGAATGTAACATATCTGTAATCTCAACGTCGACTTTATAACTGCTAAAAGGAATAGCTTTTTAACAATTTCTTACATCAGGATACCGTAATACGATAGTTGTTCACCAGAAAAATATATTTGGGTAAAGAAAAGCATAATTTGTGTTGTGCACATTTTTAGCAACATCGTTAGTGTTATATTTTCTATTTTCAGTGGAGGAAGAAGAGAATGAGGAGGCTCAAGCGCAAGCGCAGAAAGATGAGGGCAAGGTAAATATTTTACTAGTTTACTTGATGCTGTCCTGCATGTCAGATCACGATAAGCAGCTTCATCTTTGGAAGTAGTTTTCGTCGGCTATCAGCTGCGCTGATTCTCCCGTTTACCAGCGTAACAACGATGCTCTTTTAATAGGGGATATGTGGCAGCCACATATTTGAGTACAGTTGTACACTACTTGTAATGTTTCAAAATGAAATTAGTGTGCTTTCAGTTATCATGCTTGCATTTGCAGATACAGTAGCATCTTGTATGGTTGTCAGATGCTCATGAATTGATATCTGCAAGCTAATGATTCATTTAACATACTTCAGCAATTTAGTCGTCGGTATTGTTGCCAGTTATTACTTATAACTAAACACTGCCGCTGGCAATTATTTGTTTTTTGTTTATGTTCATAGTCGCCTTAATGGTTGGTGGAAACACAATAGTGTTTAATATTTAAACAGCCTAGTGGAAAAACTTAGTCATGGCTCGACAGAAGGTTAAGAGGAAGGTAGTTCAAAGGAAATTGGTCAACAGTTGAAAAAGGAAATTTCAAAGTATGAAGGAGGCATGTGTGTGTGTCAGGTATACACATTTTAAAGCAAAAAGAGCAGTCTATAAAAGCTAATGTTTTGAAAAGGAGTGAGTACATGTATTTTAAAAAAGCAAAGGCATAAAATAATGGAAGAAGTAGAACAATTGTTGCTTGTGTATATAAACAATAAACAGAAGATGTTAGCATCAGCGAGTCATTCATTTGTTAGAATTGTTGCAAATCAATGATGATTTGCAGAAGAAAACCCCAGGAACAAGCAAGTGCTGCTAGTGATTTTGTTTTCAAAGCTAGTCAAGGCTGGTTTGAGAAATTGAGGCACAGAAAAACAATCCACAGCATCACAAGGCATGGGGAGGAAGCTGGTTTAAACAAGTTAGGGTCCTTGAAGTTTTTAAAGAATTTAGAAAAATCATAGGTTACATCCTGCAGCAGGAACCAATTCCATCTACTTCCTATCTCTTATGGGGAAATTTGGGATACTGAACATTTTGGGTACCAACCTATTTTCCAGAACGAATTGTGATAGTTATCCAAGGTTCCACAGTATTACTAAACCTGCTAAAAATGGTTGTTGATTTTTTTAAATAAATAGATCTTACAAGTAAATAGTACTATTAATACTAGTAAAGTGATCGCTCTGCCAAAAAAATCAAACAGCTATAAAATATCAACTTGGAGGTAAGGGGTTAAAAATAAAAGTAATGACTCGATGGGTTTAAGATTTGTTGTATAAGCATTACTCTTTATAGCAATCAGAATACTAGTCAAGTTTTAAGCCCTTCGCTTCCTCTTACCTGTTCATTGGTTGTCGGTGTAACGGGATGAAACTTCCCGTCAGTACTAAACGTCTCGGTATAGTCTGCGCATGTTACTGATGGTGAATGAAATTGTAAAACGCATGTTGATGCCTAATGATAACTCATGTTACATGCTAGAGCTGCTTGACAATGGGAAAGTAAACTAAGAATTTGGAATTCCATCTGAAATATGGCTTTATTGCTGAATCTGGGTAAATAAGGGCACCACATCAAGTACTTTCCACTTGGCTCTTGCTAGAAATAAAATAACATTGTAAAAGCAAAATTATACAAGCATATTTTGAAAATATCAGCGTACTATTCGAAGGCACAGCAGCGAAACCAAACGTGTCGTCATGAAGCGAAGAAAAATAAAGCCTGTCGGTCATGTGAATCTTCGATTGACAGTTTAATTGAAATAAAAGTAAAGGACGAAACATTACAGGACATACGACATAAAATAACATTGCAAAAGCAAAATTATGCACAATATGCTTTGAGCTGGTTTTGATAAATAAACCTAAGAAAATGTTTACTAATCCATCGGAAGTTTGAACCGAGACGTTTAGTACTGCTAGGAAGTTTCATCCTGTTACAGTCGAAGACAAGTCTTTTTGCAGATTTACTTCCATACTGTTTTTATTTATTTTATTATTATTTTTTTAACCACTCTTTGCAGCTTTTATTACTTGTCTGCAGTTTTCTTTCCATCCATATTCTGTCCATGTCTCTTGTTTCGTGTGCTGAGAATGTGTTCCTTCATAAGCACAATATTTGACTATATAAATCGTGGACATTGTAAACCTGCAGCGAGTGTGGTAAACCCCACCTAAGCTGAAAAGATCATTCAAGAAAATTTTTCATACATGTAACATCCATAAAAGTGTTCTAACGAAAATATCGGTCAGCTTACCTATGGTAAAATACTGCAAATTGTAGTGTTGCCTTAGGAATATTTTTTTTGTTTATTTTGACAAGAATAGTCTTGGATAACTTAAAAGGAATTTTCAGTGTTCACAATTTTTAACAAATTCATTTAAGGGTAGGTGTTCTACAATGCTTTAAAAGCAGAGTTTTGCATTTAAATGCACTAGATTTAATGGTAAATTTTCCAGGCTTTATTAAATATTATTGAGATGTGCAAAAATATCTTTGTCGACAGTTTTTGGGGATGGGGTCACCATTAAAGCTAGTTTTGGCTGTCTTGGGTTAAGCTCTTGCCTTAGTATGCTTTTCATTTATGTGGTATCTGCAAGGCTGGTCCCTTTGACTTGATAAAACCTTAGATCAGTGTAAAACACCCCAAGTCTGTCACTTGGATTGCATGATGACCAGCTTGACAATTTTTGTGCATTGCTCAACTGGATTTATTAAAAGTTACCATGTACCTAATGTAAGATTGTTTTGTCGGTTCTCAGTATCCCTGAGTTAAAATAACAAAAATTCTATCATATCCATAACACAGAAATTAATATGATGAAGGTTTTCAACAAGAGGATTCTTAACAATACGGCTGTTGCTTTGGATGTCAGCGATGTCAACTTCATCGTGCTTTTTAAAAACTTTGGTTGCAAAGCTGTATTTTTGATTAATAATTAACTCGCCAGTATTATTTTATTGTAAATCAGAATATTTCGTTTGTCTTTTATGCTGATGTTACTGCATAGGGTATGAGCCAATATTTTAGCAGGACCTAATAAGCCAACAACTGTAAATAAGTGACCCAGGAGTGAAAGAAATACTTTTGGGGCTTCTAAGTTTTGGTAAAGAGAAATAATACTAAAAAATAATAGAAATATTAATAGTATACATCAGACTGCGTGATGTAAACTCCAAATTTAATATCGCCTTGTGAACAGGTGAAAAAAAATAGCATAAAAACAAATTTATAGCCAAAAGTGTATATCAGTATTTATCTCGCTATTAGCCATGGTCCTATCGCTTAATTTAAGTTGGCTATTTTCTCACGTCACCTCTGCTTACATAGATATTTAATTCGTGTCAATTTGTTTCAGATCAAAGTAGAGGGTGTGTCACATTCCTCGGCAGAATTCAGATGTGAGAGAAGAGCTGTCAGGGTTTCCTTGCAAGCTGCATGTGCTCAGTCATTTCAGCAGACTCGCGGCCATTGGGCTCCATCCTGGGAAATCACAGATGTTGCAGCTCCCAGGATATCTGCTAATGGCATGGCAGTTTTCATTTTGAAATGCCCCAATTTGAGGACTAAACTGAACATCACGTACACATCTTTTCCAGTTGGATTTGATCCTGAGCATGTGTGTGTTGAGCAGTGGTGTGAACTTGCAATTTACCTACATTTGACTTCATTTCTCTTTAAATGTTTTCTGCTTTGTCCCCTCCACTTTTCAATAAAGGATGAGAAAAGTATTACTAGTGTTTCTATATTAGTGTCTGGAAGTATTGATGCAACTCGAATATGTATTAGGTTGAACTTCACTTGGTAGCACAAGAAGAAATATAGCAAGCACTGCAGAAAATAAAGTGGTTATTGACTACTAAAGGATATACGCAAAGGTTCTAAAACTGCTTGCTTTTTAAAAAAGTTATGCAAGTTAATATTCCAGTGTACATGTACACTTGTAGCTGAAGGGAAGATGTAAAACTTGCAATTCCAAATGTTTCTTACATGAGACCAATGCCATTTGCCTTCCTTCTCTTGAGATAATTTCTTAAGGTTTCTGGATGGTAACTGGCTTTCATCTTGGATTTTGATACAAATATATAGAAGAGCAAATGCAACAAATAAAAAAAAAACTTTTTACATTTTCATTTATCACGGCTAAATTATTGTCATGTCGGGGTGAACTGTCAGGTTTTTCAGGAAAGTAATTTCAGTCAGAATGTATTAGATATTACAAGAAATGTATGTGGAATCTCAACCTGTAATGTGAATCTAGAAAAGATTGCAAAAATAGTCAACTGACCTGTAAAATTCAAAGTTTCAGTTTTCACTTGAGCCTGTCTTGCTACAAAACACTTTACCTTCATGTCTGTATTCTCTTGCCACCTTGCTAGGTTAGAGGCTATTTGTCTATGCAGGTGAAATAGAGATGTCTAGGGTGGTGTTATCGCACATTCTTTTAGTGCTGGTCTAGCTTGTATATCAGCCTCTTCGTTTCCTTTTATTCTATATGGGATGGAATGTAAAAGAACTTTCCCTTTGAGGACTGTTAGGATTGTACGCATATACATTTAGTCACTGACGTAGTTTCCAAAAATGTTTATTTCAAACTGATATTCTTCATAGTTTCCAAGAAACGGCATGGACATGTTTCTATGCTCGGGAAGGGAAAAGTCTTAATGCGAGATGGGTTTTATCAATGTTGTTTATCCGAATAGTGATCAAATGTATTGCTGTTATGGAACATCAGAAACAATATTGCTGTGTGATGTGAACAAAGATCTATAATTTATGTGTTTAATGTATAGTATTTATGGATGGTACTTCTTAAAGCAGCCAAGTGATTTGTAGAACAAGCGAACATGACATATAGGACTACACATATTGGCAGTCTTTTCAAATTTGTCCTAGTGCACATTTGGCATCTTAAGGTTTTCTTCTTTGACAAGGTTATGTTCAGGTCGTGGGGTTGGCATGATCTTTTTGCTGCCTTGAAGAGGTCCTGATGGAATATTTCTTTTCTTGTTTGTGTAAATTCCTGAGTGCTCTTGCTATCATTACTACTCAAGCTGTGACATCTCCTTTTACTCAGGATCAAATTCCTGATTCATCTACACAAAAAGACAATGAGCATTGCCCACCCCTATGTCCAACAAATCGAAAAATATTTGAAATTAGTTTTTTACATTTGACCTTTGATCAACTTCAAATGTAATCTTTTTCTGATCCATGAGATTGATGCCACCCATACATTTGTTGTAGGCAACAAGTTCAGGACAAGGCACAATAGACATGTCCATTCTCTTGACACAGGCAATATCACTTGGTGACAACATTAGGCTTTCTCTGTGTTTCATATAATTGTCTTGAGATTTTTTTAGCATGTATTTTCGTATCAACACATAATTCTGCACAGGGATATTTCTTTTTCTTGTGACTTTATTTGAAGCAGTGGTCAATTGGAGAAGTTATAAATGTAAACTCTTAAACCAATGTTCAAGTGGCTTAGCATAACCACTTCCTTTCCTAGTCCATAGTTTCAGTTTTCTTCCTTATGTACAAATAGAATTGATACAGATAATAATTGGTCTTCAAGTGATGCCTACCACATCTTGTATCCCTATTTGGGTTTTTTATTTATTGCTTCATTGTGTTGTAACCCTTGAATTTTATCAAGTGTTCATCAACTGATTGTTGTTTGCTTGGGTTTCGTACATTTTGAAAGCATCAACTGAAGGGATCTGTTCTCAGAAGCATCTCTTCATTGTCTGCAAAGTGTAAGGCATTATTTAAAACTACTTCAAAGTGATTCTGAAGCATCACATTAGCAACACATGACACCTGGAGATCAGGTTCAGTGGACTAGTAGTCCCTCGAGGATGGAACCACATGATATCCCATTACAAAGTGTATTCCCAAGAACGCACAGATTACCTGCACATCAGTTTGGAAAGGAATTCTCTTCTGCTACTTGTACTTTACTCATCAATAGCTATCAAGCCGGAAAAATAATTTTGAAATTTAGGCATTGGGTTTTTCATTTTGGTCATTGTTACATCTATTTCTAAAACACAAAGGATAAAGGCGCAACACAAAAGTTGGTTCTCTTATGGCCCATAGTATGTCCCACAGCAAAAAAATCAAACAATTTGCAAAAACCACCACAATACTGAACCAAAACTATTAATGCAAACTAGTGGCAGTTGGCAGACTGATTTGTAAAAATAAATTTCACCAAGGCAGGTGGTCGTCAAATTAAACATTCCTCTCAATCCGACAATGACACTCATGCATGCATACCGAAACCAGCCTTATTTATAGAAAGTAAGGAACATACTAAATGGTTAATCTTATTTATGAGAGACAGTATCTCATATATTATGTCTATTCAGTTTGAGGATTTGTGTTTCGGCGCCTGGAGTGCTGACAGTGAGTGATATTAGTAGGTATTGTCATGTTGTGTCCTTCCTTTTAAGGTGTGTCTGAAGAGCTGTCAGATTAGGTGTGAAGATTGAGGTATGCTTTGGCAGTCTGATGGAGATTCTTATGTTGTCGGGGTTGTATACTCCTAGAAAGGTTGTGCCTCGGACTCTGGATCATGAGTGTTATTGTTATGTGGGTCTTAGTTTGAGCTTTGCTTTCTGCAGTGGTTTGGTTTTGGTGTTCTTCTTTGTTATAGTTTTGAGATCAAATAGTTTGTGGATCAGGGGCTGTCTGTCTGCTTCTGTACCCTATGCGTTTTCTGTGTTGGGTGGGTTGTTTTCTTGCACTGTACACAATATATACAATAAAGTACCAAACACATTTTATTAGAACAAACATTAGAATTTAAATATTAATATTTTCTTGCCATTTTCAGTTTGAGTCATTCGTGTCGAAATGAGAAGCCGCAAGCGACTCCAAGATGGCGCTGATCACGGGAGCTAACAGCGGATGTCAACTTGTTATATTAAGTAGTTGTCTCCCATTAGCCGTGCATGTCGGTGATGGTGACACTCCGTGCGTACGACTACTGCTTCACCAATTTCCTACAACGAAAGCTAAAGTCGTAAATGGGCATCAGCTCGACGATTTGAAAGCTATCCAACAGCAAGAAATAAACCGAAGACCGAAATAAAAGAAAATAAAGCTGAAAAAAATATCCTGTAAATTTTCGACTTAGCCGTAATTTTTGTGATTCCCATAATACTAAGGATTTGCCATGATGACCGAGGGTAAACAGGTCTACATTATTTTCCACAGAAAACACGCACCATATAAGATTGCGTGAACCTTTGTTAGTAAATAGTGATATACTCTGGGGCTTTCTTTGTGGGAGAAATGTTGACTGCAAAGGCAATTATGCATAATTATTATTTGAAAGCAACGTACCGTTACAAATTGTACCATTTATTTCCAGGTCTTACTCCTTTTTGTTTCGGTTACTGGAAAGCAGTCTAAAGATACTTCTGTTAATGAATTTTCCGCGATACATGTACATACTTCATATGCTTTCACTATCTTTATGCGCTATATTTTCAGTCGTATTCACTGTGCCGACTGTGGCTAAAAATGCCTTTCTTGTGCATTACACCACTTTAAAGGACCGGTCATCGCCGGGTCAACAAGGGTCACACTTAAAGCAGTACATCAGGGCCAAGGTGGAAAGTTTGCGACTGGTAACCCCCAAACCCAAATCACCAGAAGATTCGCCATCGGCACCTGGAGTGTGAGGACACTAAGAGCAGAAGAACGACGAGCTCGCCCAATGAGGCAAAAAAAAAAAAATGTTATGGAACATCGTGGAAAAGAGCGGAATGCCTTGCAACAGGTTCAATCTGTCATTGCGCCATGTCCTCACCTCCTCACCTCCTCCCTTCACCCTTCCACTCAAATCCCGTCTATAGCTCCACCAAGCAATGGCACCCACAGCGCTGTCAGTCCCCCGAGTAATATTGACAACCATATTGAACAAGACTAAAAACCACAAGCAGAAAATCTTGGCAGAAGAAGAAGCCGATTTTCTCTTATCACGACAGCTGTCTGCTGGTGTTGTGGTAATTGCGGGCTACAGGAAACAGCTGAGGGACTGTCTCGATGTGTGTGCAAGAGTAGGTAGCCTGCAGCTTGTGTGAGTGCACGGATACATCATCTAACCACCGAGGCTGCGACTACAATTTTATTTCCAAGGCGTCCATGTGTCCCAGACCCGCGGCTGTGACTGGCGCTGACTTGATTTCAGGCCGGAAATGAGCAAAACGTTTGATGAAGCCAACAGAGTGAGGGGAGCCTGGTCACGCCGCCATCTTCACAGTCCAGCGGCCAGTTGCTCACCGGGAGTAGGCCGAGGGTCATCTCGGGAAGCACGCGCGTGTGTGTGTGTGTTGATGAAGCCTTCTGATCCAGATGCTTTTGTTGAGTACAGGGTGTAAAAGCTTGCCAGAAAGTCACATACTGGACAATGTGTGACGTTGTATACAGTCACGTGGCCTAATATACGTATACGTGGCCTAATACTTTGCCAGATATAGTCACATACCAATATGTGACGTTAAACTTTGCCAAGATGCACACGTACAGGATAATATCTGACGTCATACATTGGCAAATATAGTCACGCAAGGGACGAGATGTGAAATGTGACCTGTTAAGAAGGTCCATGCAGACTTGTCGATCACAGTAGATGGAGCAACACTAAGATTTATATAAATATACAACAGCAGTACCCGTCTTTGGGAGATAGCCCTCCATCCATCGCCATTGCAGTACCGCAAGACTTGTCTTTAGGCGACATCGAGATATTCTGTAATATGGTACCGCAATGTCCGTCACACAGTCGGTCATCCCTTGACCGCCATCTGTGTTTGGGAGGATCACAGGGATAGACTAGCAACTGACAGGCCGCCATCTTGTCTACTGTGGGCGACAGTCAGCAGGTCCTGTACACGACGACCTGTCCAGTCTTGGACCTTCGTAAGTCAGTTTTTCCTCTCACCACCGCGGTGTGCACTACCCTCCAAGGTGCCTTGAATGGCAGTCTTGGACAGGGTGTCGTGGCGGGTCACATGACCAAAGAACAGCTTACGTCCCTTGAGTGTTGAAAGTAGAGGTTCCTGGTGTCTTACGAGTGTCGCCATCTGACTTGTGTGAACTGCTGACCTGACCTCTCTCTGTGTCTGTTACCCTGACCTACAAGTTCTAAGTGAAATGCTGACCTGACCGGATGTGGTGCAGATAGCACGCGCCAGGATGAGATGGCTTATCTGGGTGTAGACAGCAAATCTTGGGCTCAACGGTTGATAAGCCAGTTTCTGGCCGTTTGTGATCGTCAGCTGTGACGTCACTCCCCGTCCCTTCCCCTCCTTTCTCTTTCTCTCCTACCGTACGTAACACGTAAAACTGACAGCAGCCGATGACTCGCGGATGCATGCAAGACGACTTATGGGTTAGTCAGGACTGTTTACAATGGCAACACTTTCCACAGCCACGTATTGTAGGTATTTATCATTTTAAAACGCTTTGGGTGAATGGGAGGGTTGTGAGAGCGAGTGACGTGTGGGTGAGATGGGGGCATGAGAGCGAGTGACGTGTGGGTGAGATGGGGACATGAGAGCGAGTGACGTATGGTTGAACTGGTGAACATGGAGATGAAGGAACAGCTTCTGGTTGAACGCCCCACTGCAGGCGACACATGACCAAAGCTTTGTCAAGCATCTTGCCAGCGTCTTGCCAGGGGGTCTTTCCAGGGTCTTGCCGGCGTCTTGCCAGGGTCTTGAAGCAGACGGAACTCGTGTAGTTGACGGAGCCGTCACAGCTGTACTTTCTGCTGGCCTCTCGGGTTCAATCAGTCGCACGCGCGCGCACACACACGCACAAGCACGCACACTCTTATAGAGAAGGGGTGGAGGAGAAGGAACTTAAGCGAGAGAGAAGAAAAGTTTGGAAAGAAAAAAAAGTAAAAAAAATGAAGAAAGAAGGAAAGAATGAATGTAACAAATAAACAAACAAGATTAAACTACACGACATTTGGACGATGTTTGCTTATTTCTGACCGTCAGAAGAAGTTTTGATCGACCGAATCCTAGATGACAGCAAAGTAAATATGAAGGACGCACAAGAATAACACTGAGACAAAGTAAATTAAAGCCATTATTCGTTCACAATCACAAACATGGAACTTGCGAAAACAAGTAAACGACGAACCACCTCCAACAATGCAACTCAGTGACAGACCCCTGATCTTTTTTAAAAAAAACCCCAAAAACAAAAAACAAAAACAAACAAAAAAAACAAAACAAAGAAAAAAAATGGAAAAAGAGAAAAGCGCCAATAACGAGTTAATGTCAGCTGCGGGTGTTGTGGGATGTTTACTTACTTTCAGTATTCCTAGTAAACGAACAAGAAAAACTTTGTGGTACATAAACTGTGACCGACATTTACACTACTACCGTAAATACGGTCAGAAGGGAGCTCGTGCAGACGACAAGACTCAGTGACTTTCCGACTTCATCGGGTGGGCGAGGACTGGAGGCGACGATGATCTTGCTGTGTCTTCTGCTCGTCTCGTGGCGGGTGGCGCTGGCGGGTGGCGACAACGGTAAGAGGCGAGATTTATCAGACAATGCTAGCCGGGTGGACTGTTTATCAGACAGAAGTAGAAGAGATAAAATGCCTGAGAGGAACGGAACCTACACATAACACATTAATAACAACATCTGGGGGACTGGCGGCACTGAAGTAAAGGTCGGCTGTCATGGCTGTGCTGAAGAAAGTAGTAAAGAGATGCAAAGAAGACAAGACGGACAAAGAGTGAGGGAGGGAAGGAGAGAATAACTTTAAGTGTGTGTTACTGCACTGCTGCTCGTTCGTTCTGTCTGTGCGTGCGTGTCTGTCTTGTGCATATATGTCTCTTGTGTATCTCTGTGTGTGTGTGTTCGTACAGCATGCGAAACGACATACGGGGGCACATGTATCAACTCCGTGTTCAACACCTGTTTGAGCGGGTACACCGCCTACCTGGGTGGCTGTGGCTTCCAAGAAATGTGCTGCATCCCTCCTTTTGCTAAAGGCACCCCAGTCCCACCCTTAAGAGCAGGTAAGAGAAATACACGCCTTTCTCTCCGGGTGTCCTGTAATCTACAGAAACCCTTCTCATCGTCGTCGTCGTCGTCGTCATCCATCATCATCATCATCATGTGTGAGTGTGTGTGTAGGTGTTAAGACCTTCCCATCTATCAGAGGTCGACATACTAGCAGTGAGACAGACCTCTAAACACCCAGACTGTGTTTGACACTAAGACAAGCTGCTCCGTGTACTGACTGGCACACCTAGACATGCTTATAATTAGTACAAACATGTAGGTCAGTGTTATACTGAGTAATTACTGTCATTTTGACACATGTAGGTCAGTGTTATAATGAGTAATTACTGTTATTTTGACACACGTAGGTCAGTGTTATAATGAGTAATTACTGTCATTTTGACACATGTAGGTCAGTGTTATAATGAGTAATTACTGTCATTTTGACACATGTAGGTCAGTGTTATAATGAGTAATTACTGTCATTTTGACACATGTAGTCAGTGTTATAATGATAATTACTGTTATTTTAACACACGTAGTCAGTTTATAATGAGTAATTACTGTTATTTTGACACACGTAGGTCAGTGTTGTAATGAGTAATTACTGTCATTTTGACACATGTAGGTCAGTGTTATAATGAGTAATTACTGTCATTTTGACACACGTAGGTCAGTGTTGTAATGAGTAATTACTGTCATTTTGACACATGTAGGTCAGTGTTATAATGAGTAATTACTGTTATTTTGACACACGTAGGTCAGTGTTATAATGAGTAATTACTGTCATTTTGACACATGTAGGTCAGTGTTATAATGAGTAATTACTGTTATTTTGACACACGTAGGTCAGTGTTATAATGAGTAATTACTGTTATTTTGACACACGTAGGTCAGTGTTGTAATGAGTAATTACTGTCATTTTGACACATGTAGGTCAGTGTTATAATGAGTAATTACTGTTATTTTAACACACGTAGGTCAGTGTTATAATGAGTAATTACTGTCATTTTGACACATGTAGGTCAGTGTGGCGTCACATTTCCTGAACAACTTCCCCCCTCCAGAAGGATAGTGGGGGGTACGCTGACAGCTCGTGGGGAATTCCCATGGCAGGTAACAATCCTCCTCGTCGTCTTTTATATCTAAATCATTGTATCATAGCACTAATCCCTTGCGGATGAATAAAGTTGTATTGTATTGCATTGTATTCTAATAACAGTGTATGTCACCACCATCATATTCTCATACATATTCCATGTTTATTACAGTGTGTGTTACCTCATATTTCATGTTTATAACAGTGTATGTTACTAACATGTTCTCATACATATTCCATGTGTATAACACTATATGTTACTAACATGTTCTCATACATATTCCACGTGTATAACACTATATGTTACTAACATGTTCTCATACATATTCCACGTGTATAACAGTGTATGTTACTAACATGTTCTCATACATATTCCACGTGTATAACAGTGTATGTTACTAACATGTTCTCATACATATTCCACGTGTATAACACTATATGTTACTAACATGTTCTCACACCCACTTAACATAGTCACACCACACGGTGTGACATGCGCCCTCGTTCACACCACACATCCACACCAGATGATGTGTGTTATGGTTGTAGGTGTCGCTGCGGTCGTTCACCAACAACGGGCAACACATGTGTGGTGGGATTCTGATCAGTGAGAAGTGGATTCTGACCGCAGCTCACTGTTTCGACCAGTGAGGACCAGGCCTGACACCTCTGCCTCTTACTTCCTCGCTCATGACTATTAGCTTCATGTCTCAGCTTCACTGACAGTCGAACACAGACAGGGTAGAAAAATAACAAGTGACTTGGTGACGTAACAGTCGAACACAGACAGGGTAGAAAAATAACAAGTGACTTGGTGACGTAACAGTCTGACACAGACAGGGTAGAAAAATAACAAGTGACTTGGTGACGTAACAGTCTGACACAGACAGGGTAGAAAAATAACAAGTGATTTGGTGACGTAACAGTCTGACACAGACAGGGTAGAAAAATAACAAGTGACTTGGTGACGTAACAGTCTGACACAGACAGGGTAGAAAAATAACAAGTGACTTGCTGACATAACAGTCGAACACAGGGTAGAAAAATAACAAGTGACTTGGTGACGTAACAGTCTGACACAGACAGGGTAGAAAATAACAAGTGACTTGCTGACATAACAGTCGAACACAGGGTAGAAAAAATAACAAGTGACTTGGTGACGTA
Source organism: Pomacea canaliculata (assembly GCF_003073045.1). Taxonomy (NCBI): domain Eukaryota; kingdom Metazoa; phylum Mollusca; class Gastropoda; order Architaenioglossa; family Ampullariidae; genus Pomacea; species Pomacea canaliculata. Next base: position 593,087 of record NC_037590.1, on the reverse strand, counting down.
ACAGTCTGACACAAACAGGGTAGAAAAATAACAAATAACACGGTGACGTGTCTGACGGAGTCGTGAGAGAACATCAGCCTTCAAAAGAAAGGCCAGCAGCAACACGTCACGCAACACGACTAATCCTCACTACACGACTAATAATAATAATAGGACATGAATCACGATTAGGTGGAATAGTTTATATGTGTGAGCACCTTGTTGTTGTCTGGCGCTGGATGTGAGTGAGGCTGTGCAGGTAGTTATTTGTATCCATGGCATGATGATGACTTCCACATAGCTCAGCAACTGCTGTCCATGAAGTCAATAAAAGATATACACCTATAGTCCATCTCACCTGCAATCCACCTCACATGTTTTTCATCTCACCTGTAATCTACATCACGTGTTCCACTAGAAACAAAAACCCTTTCGCGTGGAACGGAATTCTGGGCGAGTACGACCGGGGCGTGACGGACGGTCACGAGCAGCTGGTGAAGCTGGACACCCTCGTCATCCACAGCGGCTTCTCCAAGGTGAGTGACCGCCCCACTCTCTTTACTCAGGTTAATGACTTGTCTACACTCTCGCTTATTCATGTCAGATTGACGGCGAATCAGTGGAAATTAATTAATAAGGCTTTCAGATCATAAATAATAATAATGTGAACTTATATAGCGCCATCTTCCGGCCCTATAGGCAAGCTAATGGCACTTGACAGTATCTATGTATTGTAGTGTATACGGTCAGTGTACTGCTGTGTTGTCAGTGTGAATTGTGTGTCTGCACACTACCCTCAGTGTGTATCGCTGTGTGTGTACCCGACCATCAGTGTGTATCGTTGTGTGTGTACACGCTGTGTATCGCTGTGTGTACCTGACCATCAGTGTGTATCGCTGTGTTTGTACACGACCCTCAGTGTGTATCGTTGTGTCTGTACACGCTGCTGTATCGCTGTGTGTGTACACCACCCTCAGTGTGTATCGCTGTGTCTGTACACGCTGTGTATCGCTGTGTGTGTACACCACCCTCAGTGTGTATCGCTGTGTCTGTACACGCTGTGTATCGCTGTGTCTGTACACGCGCTGTATCGTTGTGTCTGTACACCCCCCTCAGTGTGTATCGTTGTGTCTGTACACGCTGTGTATCGCTATGTGTGTACATCACCCTCAGTGTGTATCGCTGTGTCTGTACACGCGCTGTATCGCTGTGTCTGTACACCACCCTCAGTGTGTATCACTGTCCACGTGCCGCCATGTTTAGGACTACGGCAACGACATCGCCATGCTGAGGATGGCCACCAGTGGGGTCAACATGTACTCGCAGTACGTCCGTCCCGTGTGTCTACCCGACAAGACGGAGATGTTTCAGGGTGTGACGTGCACCATCACTGGCTGGGGCGCCTCCCACTCAGGTACCCTTGTTGTTACCCCCACCTTGTCCTTATGGCTGTCATGTCTTCAGTTAATGCTCTCCTGTCCCGGGTACACTGTCATGAAGGCGGGTAGATCTCTAGCTGGAGGTAGTGAAGAGTTTGAGACATACATAACTGGCGGGTACATCTGTAGATGCACTTGTTTGACAGCCCAGACCCGGCACCTCGCTTACAACAGTCTTCAGGGGCGATAAGAGCTGTCCGTGCCACAGGCAAGTTGTCTGTGCCTTGTGGGGTACACCACCCGGCGGTGTACCCGGAGATGAGGCAGCTACAGGACAATGGAATGAGAACGACTCGGTGGGTCCTTCAACCCGAACGTCTGACTGGTGAGCGCCATGTTGGCAGCGAACTGCAAGCAGCAGGAGACGCAAGAGTTAGGGGCCTTGCAGAAGGAAAGCGTAGACAGGAGTTACGTCCCCTTGTATATGTACCCGTTGGCATAACGTGCGTCTGATGGAGGGGGAAATAATGAACCCGAGCCACTCACGACTGTTGATGAAGTAACACTGATGACGTGCTCGCCTCGTTGTCCCGCAGGTGGCGCTGGCACTCGCTTCCTGTACAAGGCGCAGGTGCCGGTGATCTCCAGCGAGGTGTGCTCCTACCTCATGGACCGCACCATCCTCCCTGGCGAGGTCTGCGCTGGACAGAAGATGGGCGGAGTGGACTCTTGCCAGGTGAGGTGATGACCACATCAAGGTCAAGGGTCGCATACTGGAGTGTCTTCAGTACAAGACCGATAGAAAGGTGGGGTGGGGTGGGTCATAAGGTCACAGGTCACATTCCTGGTTACGTGACTTGATTAAGGTTGGCTGCTTAATGCACAGCAGTTTACTCCCACTCAGCATCTACTATATTTTACGACCAGAACTACACTGGACCATCTCATTGTCTGATTAACTGAGTGGTGTTTTGTGTCATCATCATCATGATAGCTGTGTATCATCATCATCGTCGTCGTCGTCGTCGTCTTCATTATTCTGTTCTGTATCTGGTGAACAGGGCGACTCCGGTGGCCCGATGGTCTATTTCAAGGATGGGGTGTGGAAAGTAGCGGGCATCGTATCATGGGGGTACGGGTGCGCCGCTAGCTACACCCCGGGTATCTACACCAACGTGGCCTACTACAGGGACTGGATCGACACGGTGATGACCTACTACACCGGCGACAGTCGCAAACGCGCCGACACGACGGGTGTGCTGTACATCTGAGTCCTCCCTTCACCCACTGACAACACACACCCATACAAGTTCACATGGTGCTTGGACAGACTGACAAACACACTCACACATGTACGTATGGGTGCTTGGACAGACTGACAAACACACACACACACATGCACGCATAGGTGCTTGGACAGACTGACAAACACACACACACACACACACATGCACGCATGGGTGCTTGGACAGACTGACAAACACACTCATGTTCAACGGCTCACGCCCGGCATAGACGTGCACACTGACGCCCGCAGACCGTCTCGCGCCGTTGGGTTCACTCTGGAGTCGACAGGTGCAACGATCGTGTCTGGTGTCTGGAGATGTGTTGTGTGTAGTCTCCATGTCATGTCATGTCATGTCATGTCATGTCATGTCATGTCATGTCATGTCAGTAAAGTGGCCGGCAGTTGACCGACTCAACGATTTTGTCAAAATCACAGTCAGACGTGTGGTGAGCTGTGACGTGATGACACACGTCACCCTTTGATGTTGGCACTGCCTTCATTACATAAAATACAGCATTACAGAGTGACAGTGTAACGCACACACCTGTATATACCTCACAAATATTCTACAAGCTGTACAGACACACTAACACACCTGTGCAGGCTGGACGACGACTGCAACATGGCGACTAGAGCGGTTTTCAGGTCACACATTGATGGTGTGGATGTTGAGATAAGGCTGGTCAAGATGGCGTGTCGTCATCTAAGATAACAGTTTGAGAATGTAGGTCCTGGGGTCATCGGGTCACACTTTCACGTTTAGCGACTTAGTTTTTCCTTCATTACAGTTTACTTTCCATGGTTCACCCATCTGCTGGTGAATGAAACCTCACTCGCAACCAACTACTCAGCTCGCCCTACCTTAATTTCCAGCACACACAGCACCTTTCATTACTACCACACACAGCACCTTTCATTACCACCACACACAGCACCTTTCATTACCACCACACACAGCACCTTTCATTACCACCACACACAGCACCATTAATTACCACCACACAGCACCTTTCATTACTACCACACACATCACCTTTCATTACCACCACACACAGCACCTTTCATTACTACCACACACAGCACCATTAATTACCACCACACAGCACCTTTCATTACTACCACACACATTCACCTTTCATTACCACCACACACAGCACCTTTCATTACCACCACACACAGCACCATTAATTACCACCACACAGCACTTTCATTACTACCACACACATCACCTTTCATTACCACCACACACAGCACCTTTCATTACTACCACACACATCACCTTTCATTACTACCACACACAGCACCTTTCATTACCACCACACACAGCACCATTAATTACCACCACACAGCACCTTTCATTACCACCACACACAGCACCTTTCATTACTACCACACACATCACCTTTCATTACCACCACACACAGCCGCCACACACCACACCATTAATTATCGCCACACACCAGGACAAACAGCTGTGGAGCTGTAGCAACACACTCAAACAGAAGACAAGACACACCGATAGACAGCTAGTAGACGATGTCAGGTGTAGAAGAATTGTCTCTGTCTCTCTCTCTGTGGGGGGTGGATGGGAGGTAGGTGGGTGGGGAGGGAGCGGTAAGTCGCCTCAGGGAGTGTTAGCGACTAAATCTGTCGGTGAACCATTGTAAAGACTCGACGTCACTAGGGTTCAGCTAATGTTTGCTGCTAGTGAGCCACTCACCAGGATTAGCCGTGTGACAGTCGGCCGCTAGTTACGTAGCATCAGGGGAGATCAAAAGGTGCCGCCGCTGTGTTTTTTCGACATCAAAAACAGCTTCAGGTAATCAGGGCGCAGGTGGAAGACGTCATCGATGGTGTTTTGATGTACACAATGTCACTGTCTCCCAGTGTGACGTACACAATGTAGCCACATTTTGGTGTGACGTGCAAACTGTCTATGTAGCTTAATATGACGCACAAACTGTCACCATATTTCGGTGCGACGTACTCTTGGTGTAGCCTTATGTGACGTATAAACTGTCTGTCTCCTAACGTGACGTACAAATTGTTTGCATCCTAATGTGACGTACAGATTGTCTGTACCATAATGTGACGTACAGACTGTCGCCGAATCCTTGTGTAACATACTAAATGTCTTTTTTTCACCGCTTTAGGCAGCGAGAGCCAAATGATTGCTGATAGGAAAGTGTCAGCTCTACTGTCAGCTCTCGCTGATCCTCCAACGAATTAACAGTCACAGACGAAAGTTTAGGCTGAACAGTCAAACGGAAATTATTCATGCACTGCTCTCTCCAGCTTTTCAAAATGAGGCTGCATGGGCTCTAGCAGCGAGCCACCCACTCTAGCAGCGAGCTCTAGCAGCGAGCCCCCCTGTAAGCCCCCTCCTGCCAGAAAGTAAGCAGGCGGCAGCTGCAACATTGGCCCCAACTTCCTTGTTCACCTTCACAGCCGACAGCTGTCACGTCACCAAAGATTTGGCGAGTTGTCAGTCACCTCTCCACCCTCCCCACTTTCCTCCCCCGAAAAGCAGAAAAGAGGCGAAGCACGTGATGTACGCCGCGTGCGATGCAAGGATTGCGTGCCATTGTGATGTCACATCCGACTGTTGTCCTTCGCTCTTGGCGAGGTTGTGAAGGTTCCCCTCGCCCACACCAACACTTGTCTCCTCCTGTCGGCGGCTCAAGGTCCTCGGTGCAGGTGATTGGAGGGGCTGTGGGGCCCTGACACGAGTGACATCCCCTGTTTACTGAGGGGCAGCAGCCAGGGCACAACAGACAGCAACACACGGCGATACCTGTGACAAACACTACAACACGTAGTTACGGACATTTGTGATCACACAAACAGAAATGTGGCTTTATGACTGTCCAGAATAGTTTACTGTGAGAATCACGTGACGACAGCTGACACATCAACAGAGTGATTGTAGAAAAACCCAAACTCGCAATAATCCTGAGGGCGTGCGCACGCGGCCCATGTCTCCCGATGACACGTTGGTGTTGGTGTCACTGCGCTGTCACAACACCGGTAGACGGCACACGGTGGTCACATGATGTTATGTCATTGAACTTCCGGCAGACATCCATGTGTAATGAACGTCACGATCATGTGTACTAATGTGTATCATGTCCGCCATGTCACGCTACAAATCAGTGTTGACTGAAGATATTAATGTCACGATTAACATGTTTGCCACCCACTGACTAGAAAACCTGACTTCGTAAGATTGTGTGACTAGTAAGTAAACCAAACATGTAAACAGTTTACTTTGCCAAACATTATCAGCAAATTACCAAATTACCAAATTACCAAAGCTGCTATTGTGCTATTTAGCAGTGGAGCCACAGAAACTGAAATGGATGGAAGCTCTGGAGAGAGAGAGATGCACACGATGGTCAGCGGGTGAACTGAGAACTGTAGGAAAGACAACTCGCACATTTGTATTCCTCTCGCCTCCCTTCATCCTTCCCACGTGCGTGTGTGTGACCTGAGGGGGGACAACTACCGGCACCTGTCCTCCCCCCACCTCCAGCCTCCACGTGTGTGACTGCCACAAGAGCCTGGAGGTAACAGTGCGAGGCCGGACACGTGACCTAGTCCAGATGCAATCAGCCCGGACACTTGCCCCCGTGGTCTTGCCTGCCCCCGAGTCCTGCCCCTTGTCTCCTGCACAAATTGTTTCCCACTCACTCCTCAGGTTTCGGAAAGTTTGGGAGGATTTGTGGAACTCGCCATAGATGAATATTTATACATGTCCTGGGGTCTTCTCGTGCTGACAGAGTGTGACAGCAGCGTAGATGTCTGTAGATGTATATGTGACAATGATGGCAGGGGGAGATAACTTCATGTGTGAGGTGTAGGTGGATTGCTACACAGCTGACTGCTACACTGACACCGACTGTTACACAAACTGTAGACACTAACACACCTGTGCAACGCCATCTTTAGCGAGACAAACACGTGACACACTGCATCCTTGTAGACATCCTTCTACAGACAAACACGTGACACACTGCATCCTTGTAGACATCCTTCTACAGACAAACACGTGACACACTACATCCTTGTAGACATCCTTCTACAGACAAACACGTGACACACTGCATCCTTGTAGACATCCTTCTACAGACAAACACGTGACACACTGCATCCTTGTAGACATCCTTCTACAGACAAACACGTGACACACTACATCCTTGTAGACATCCTTCTACAGACAAACACGTGACACACTGCATCCTTGTAGACATCCTTCTACAGACAAACACGTGACACACTGCATCCTTGTAGACATCCTTCTACAGACAAACACGTGACACACTGCATCCTTGTACAGACATCCTTCTACAGACAAACACGTGACACACTACATCCTTGTACAGACCAGCAAGTTACACGTGTGTATATAAAAGAGCTCCTAGCATAACATCTTTGTATAAACTTGCTCCTCACACACGGATCGCAGTGTAGACAAACATGTGACGTCACCGTGACATCTTTCTTTGTGTAGTCAAACCATGACCATAGCAGTCTGAAACATTCGTGACGTGTATCATTGCCTGTGACAGAGACTGCCGACACTATCGTGACATGCAAGTGGTTGTAGACACAGACACGCGACACAGAGATTAGCGGAGAGACAACTCCGTGCGTGTGAAACAACAGTTGTCTCCTCTGATGGATGGCAACATGGCGGAGGTGGAGGGGCGGGTGCGGGGAGGGGCAGAGAAGACCTCCGCTCACAGCGGCTGTCACGAGGAGGAAACAATACATTGCACTAGCGCCGATTGCAGCGCCCTCTGTTGTGTGATCTCCCCTTGTCAGCGTCACGGTGCTCGGGGTGATGGGACAGGTGATGGGGGCGCTGTGAGAGAGACAGAGACAGTGAGAGAGTGTACACCGGGCGTTGGGAGTGAATAACATGACGTAGGATGAAGGAATGCACATGCTTCAACTCCAAGGGGGATAATTCCAGATAATTACAGGACACGAAGCGTGCCAGCGGATACTTGCATCTGTGTTCCCCAGGAATACTGACGTCACACGCATGCGCGCTCCCACACACACGTATGTACGTGGCGCACGAAGGAAGTGGTGCGGACGGCCAAGGTCTGACGGTGCTGCCTCTAGTGGCTTACAGCAGCGACACGGCCTCCTGAGGGTCTCTGGATGTTAGCATGGATGACAAATGTCATCAACTTGGCATCGATGGTGAAACACTGACAGCTGTGTACGATGTCAGTGACGACAGCTATGTACGATGTCAGTAATGACAGCTATGTACGATGTCAGCAATGACAGCTGTGTGCGATGTCAGTGACGACAGCTGTGTGCGATGTCAGTAATGACAGCTATGTACGATGTCAGTAATGACAGCTATGTACGATGTCAGTGACGACAGCTATGTACAATGTCAGTAATGACAGCTATGTACAATGTCAGTAATGACAGCTATGTACCATGTCAGTAATGACAGCTATGTACCATGTCAGTAATGACAGCTATGTACGATGTCAGCAATGACAGCTGTGTGCGATGTCAGTGACGACAGCTGTGTGCGATGTCAGTAATGACAGCTATGTACGATGTCAGTAATGACAGCTATGTACGATGTCAGTGACGACAGCTATGTACAATGTCAGTAATGACAGCTATGTACAATGTCAGTAATGACAGCTATGTACCATGTCAGTAATGACAGCTATGTACCATGTCAGTAATGACAGCTATGTACGATGTCAGTGACGACAGCTATGTACGATGTCAGCAATGACAGTTATGTACGATGTCAGCAATGACAGCTATGTACAATGTCAGTAATGACAGCTATGTACGATGTCAGTAATGACAGCTATGTACCATGTCAGTAATGACAGCTGTGTGCGATGTCAGTGACGACAGCTATGTACGATGTCAGTAATGACAGCAATGTACAATGTCAGTAATGACAGCTATGTACCATGTCAGTAATGACAGCTATGTACGATGTCAGTAATGACAACTATGTACGATGTCAGTGACGACAGCTATGTACAATGTCAGTAATGACAGCTATGTACGATGTCAGCAATGACAGCTATGTACGATGTCAGTAATGACAGCTATGTGCAATGTCAGCAATGACAGCTATGTACAATGTCAGTAATGACAGCTATGTACGATGTCAGTAATGACAGCTATGTACGATGTCAGTGACGACAGCTATGTACAATCTCAGTAATGACAGCTATGTACGATGTCAGCAATGACAGCTATGTACGATGTCAGCAATGACAGCTATGTACGATGTCAGTGACCAGTACATGTCAGTAATGACAGCTATGTATCAGTAATGAAGCCGATGTCAGTAATGACAGCTATGTGCAATGTCAGCAATGACAGCTATGTACAATGTCAGCAATGACAGCTATGTGTACGATGTCAGCAATGACAGCTATGTACAATGTCAGTAATGACAGCTATGTGACAGCTATTCAGCAATGACAGCTATGTACGATGTCAGTAATGACAGCTATGTACAATTCAGTAATGACAGCTATGTACGATGTCAGTAATGACAGCTATGTATGTCGTTGACGCTATGTACATGTAATGACAGCTATGTACATGTCAGTAATGACAGCTATGTACATCAATGACAGCTATGTACGATGTCAGCAATGACAGCTATACAATGTCAGTAATGACAGCTTGTGCAATGTCAATACTGACAGCTATGTACAATGTCAGTTAATGACAGCTATATCAGTGACGATGTCAGTAATGGACAGCTATGCAGCTATGTACGATGTCACATGCGGACAGCTATGTACAATGTACAAGTCAGTAATGACTAGCTATGTCAGCAGCACTTGATGTACAATGCAATGACAGCTATGTACGAGTCAGCAATGACAGCTATGTACACAAGCAATGACAGCTATGTATGTCAGCATGAGCTTATGATGTCAGTAGCTATGTGATGTCAGTGATTCAGTAATGCAGTATGTATTAGTATTGCCATGTCAGCAATGACAGCTATGTACAATGTCAGCAATGACAGCTATGTACGATGTCAGCAATGACAGCTATGTACAATGTCAGTAATGACAGCTATGTACGATGTCAGTAATGACAGCTATGTACGATGTCAGCAATGACAGCTATGTACAATGTCAGTAATGACAGCTATGTACGATGTCAGTAATGACAGCTATGTACGATGTCAGTAATGACAGCTATGTGCAATGTCAGCAATGACAGCTATGTACAATGTCAGTAATGACAGCTATGTACAATGTCAGTAATGACAGCTATGTACGATGTCAGTAATGACAGCTATGTACGATGTCAGTAATGACAGCTATGTACAATGTCAGTAATGACAGCTATGTACAATGTCAGTAATGACAGCTATGTACAATGTCAGCAATGACAGCTATGTACGATGTCAGCAATGACAGCTATGTACAATGTCAGTAATGTACAATGTCAGCAATGACAGCTATGTACGATGTCAGTAATGACAGCTACGATGTCAGTGATGCAGCTATGTACGATGTCAGTGACGACAGCTATGTACGATGTCAGTAATGACAGCTATGTACGATGTCAGCAATGACAGCTATGTACGATGTCAGTGACGACAGCTATGTACAATGTCAGTAATGACAGCTATGTACCATGTCAGCAATGACAGCAATTACGATGTCAGTGACGACAGCTATGTACAATGGACCTCATGCGCGGCTCGTTCCAAAACGAGGCTTAGAGGGCCTGAAGGCTGCAGGGAGGCTGGCCTGAGAAAGAAACTGCAATCGCACAGGTGTGCCGAGGGCTTCAGCAGTAGTCTGTCCCTCCCTTTCCTACAGCCTCGTCTTCCAGCAGGAGGGCACCAGTCCCGTCAGTTGACAGTTGACGTCTGCTCACTCTCGTCACGACAGTTTTGAGAAAGCGAGAGGCCTGAGTGTAGTCAGCTGAAGTCCTCCCTTGTTCCGTCTCGCGGCATTTGTCTTCAACTCACATTTGCCAGACTGCCTCCATCCCTTTCCTGTAACCCTTGGGTGTTCGACAGCTGCCGTAGACTTGCCTTTCCTGTCGCTCTTCACAACCCACACGCGGTCGTAAAGGTCGACAACTGTTTTCGTGACCCAGGACTGCTTCTTTGTCTTCGAACGCCCTATGACCCCTACAGCCGTTTACAGGAGCCTGTGTGACGTGAACAGGAGGACCTGGAGGACCTCAGCCACAGTCGTGTGTGGCAGCTGCTCAAGGTACAGCATACCCCGGGTGTGCGGCGCTCAAGACGAGGTTGCGGTGACTCTTGATATCCTCAGGATTATTAACAATAAACTTGAGGTCAGCGCCAGTGTGTGTGGGTAGCGACTACACCGGCCCTCCAGGCCTCGTCATGGTGGGAGATGAAGAAGGTCCATGGATGAGCGAACAGAACCGCGAGAGTCGATATTTGAACTCAACCCTTGGAATGGACATTAGAGGAAACGATGTTAAGTATTTCGCTCAGCTTGGCGAGGATAGCTTGGTTTACTCGGAGACTGGGGTGTTTATCCTCCAGAGAATTTAGGTTTATCCTCACGAATGTTTCCAGCTATTCTTGAGGGGATTGTGACACACTCGCAGGAGCTTTAGGTTAATTTTGAGGAGACAGCTTTATTCTCAGTGTATTTGGATTTATTCTCAGGATCGTTAAACTTATTCTCAGGACCTTAAGCTTTGTTCTCACTGGGGTCAAGGATCAGCAGATCAAAGACGTGGGTATCCTAGCCCCTTGTTAGTCCTCCGCAGGTCTCGTCTTTCATTTACCTGTTTCTCAAAGCTTTTATCCAGATGTTAGCGGCAGAGAAACAGAGTTTAGATGGAATATTGGAGCTCCCCTCGCCTGCTTTACATCCTGGAGATAAATGAAGGCCTAGCAGGAGGCTGCCCAGGAGGTTTAGAAACTCATTAGTCACAGCTGTCAGACGCACAGTCACGTGGTCCGGCGGCCATCATTTCATCCCCAGCGCCTGTCGCCATGAAGGCTCCCCTGCCGGGCCACGTGATGAATGAAGCTTGGAGTTGTCTTGCCTGTCTCCACAGGGGAGTGGAGGTCACAAGGTCACCAAAACCTCCACAGCCTCCACAGCCCCGGATGGTCTGCACTGGCTGGTGTGCCGGGATCGCATCCTTTAAAGACGGCGAGAGGTGAAACTACAGACATGGGATGCACACATGTACAGTCATACAGGTAAATAATGCTCTCGTAGGTAACGATGTTACAGTAACCATACAACGTCTCGTAGGTAACAATATTACAATAACCACCTCGCCGAGTCGAGGGAAGTCTTCATGCGGATATCAGAGAGCTGGTGAAGTGAGGTCCATGGCTGTCACGAGGTTCTTCACCAAACCTAGTTTGATGTGAGGGTGGGGGGTATAGCAGGGTTTGGTGAGCCTCCGCCAGAGCTGGGTGCTGGGTATCTTGTCTCCAACTGCGACATGTTGTCTGCGAGTCCATTCCCTCCACAAGTAGTGCACTGCCTTGCTGGGCTGTGCCACTGACATCAGAACATGCATTGTGTATCTCCTGCTGCAGTCCCGTTACAAGGGCAATAATCTTCAGATCACCAGAGGCGCCACCTGTACTTGCTACACTCAGTGGCATTCAGTAGCTGTTAGTTATCGCAGTCTCAACGCGCTACTGGAATACACGGTTTCCATTGTGCGAGAGCTCAGTTTCCAACAGTCTACATGTGGTCTCCAGTCTTGTGGGTCTTGAGTTTCAGGCATTCCTGGGGTTGATGATGTCGCACAGCGAAAATCTTGATGACTGCCTGCTGGCTGACCAGGGGAACAGGGGGACTCACCCTCATTCTCATCCGCTGAATAGGAGAATATTCTGCTGGAGGCTGTGTAGCAGGGAGTCCCTCACCTCAGCCAGCGAACCAACAGTTCAAGTTGATTGACCCTAGTCACGTGGCTTTGAGATTTGTGATAGAGTAAACATGGCTTCAACCATCTTGTTTACACGTCAGTCGTTGGTTTGCGTTAGAAATGTTGTGCATTCTGTGTGTGTGTGTTGCTGCTGCTGGGTACTCTGTGTGTGTGTGTGTGCTGCTGGGTACTCTGTGTGTGTGTTATTAGAATTGTTAGACTTGTATTGGCTTATTTCACTGACCAGGGTGTCGTGGCTGGCTGGCCGGATGACACGCGCCACCTACCCGACTAATGTCTAGAACTAATGTCTGACGATCATTTTCTGCTTTGTGCGCCGTGCAGCGCGTGACACAGGAGGGAGGGCGGGCAGGCGCGTGGGCGTGTGGGCGAGAGGGCAAGAGAGAGAGAAGGTGGGTGGACGGCCGCGGTGCGGGAGGATGGTTGAAAATGCAAGAGCTTGATGCTCTGCTAACGAGATTCCCGGAAACTAGTTTTTTGTCGTCTGCCTGAAGTGGGGAGGGGGTAGGAGCCTGTGGGAGCAAGGGCGATAATTGGCAGAAATGTGATTAGAACTTGACTTTGTTCCCCTCATTTCTTGCCGTCCTGTCCACGTGATTAGAGCTCTTCACCGCAATGCTCAGCCTTCCAGTTGATCACGTGACTAACATCGGACATCTAACCAAGCTTTGTGAGCACTTCATGTCAGAAACCTGTGCTGACTGGCTGGCTGGCTGGCTGGACGGCTTTAAAAGCAGGTGAAAGGCCAGCCTCAACAGTTTCCCTTGGAGACTAATTTTTTTGGTTGGGTTCGTGGTTTAAAGTAAAACACTCCGTGGATTTCTGCGGCGGCCATTTGACAAATGGAGACCCAGAAGTCTTCTCGTGTGTGGAGACCGAGGGCTGTACAGGCGGCTCTCCTCACACGTTATTTCCACATCCCTCGTCTTAACGGGAGGAGCAGCTTAGGGACCGATGTCTTCCCAGCATTCATCACTCAGGCGGCTCAAGCTCTTTGGAGACCAATCACTGTCTCTGAAAAAATTGCTGGAATATGCAAAATCTTGTCCCCAAACTGTTTCGTGAAGTAATGCAACACGTCGCCAAGGGAGGGTGAAGATGTGCTTAGCGCCGAGCTTGCGACTAATGCTATATGGCTATATCTATATATCTATATATCTATATCACGACAAGGCAGCAGCCCCGTACACAAATCAACATGCAGAGAAAGAATAGCGTGTCCGAGATGGGATCTGAACCCAGAGCAGCCTGACTGCATTGGTGACAGGCGTAAAACACCAGCAGCTTGGCTTCAATCTGTCACAAGTGTCATGTACAGGTGTTTAAGGCCGAGCTAGCGGCTAAGGCTATATGGCTATATGTATATATCACGAAAAGGCAGCCAGCTGGATTTTGAGAAGGCTTTTGACTCCGTAGACAGGGAAACCATCTGGAAACTGATGCAGCACTACGGATTTCCACCAAAGTTCACTGCCATCATCCAGCAGCTGTATGAGGACTCGACATGTCGGGTGATACACAAGGGTAAGCTGACTGACCCCTTCGCAGTGAGGACTGGAGTGAGGCAAGGTTGTCTGCTCTCACCAACAATCTTACTGATCGTCATAGACTGGATCATGAGGAGAACAACCTCTAACAGCAACACGGGCGTTCAGTGGACCTTCTCCAGGCAGCTTGAGGATCTTGACTATGCGGATGACATCAGATGACATCAGCCTGTTGTCCCACAAGCAACAACACGCACAAAGCTCACTCGGCTCGCAGCAGAGGCAGCGATGACTGGCCTGACCATCAACATCAAGAAGACAGAGGTAATGCAAGTCAACACAAAGCAAGAAGCCCAACTCCACCTACATGGAGAATGCATTACAGAGTCTGACCGCTTCACCTACCTTGGCAGCATAGTCAACAGCAAAGACGGAGGTACAGATGAAGATGTCAGGAGCCGAATAAAGAAAGCCAGGCTTGCATTCCACACCCTAAGACCTATCTGGAACTCCAAGGCTTTGTCTCTACACACCAAGATCCGCATCTATAACACAAATGTAAAGTCAGTCCTTCTGGACCTTCCTATGGATCTGAGACATGGCGGGTGACAAACGCCATCACAAGACACAGACATTCGTCAACAGATGTCTGCACCACATCCTCAACATCAGATGGCCTGAGAAGATCTCCAGTACAGACAAGTACAACGTGGTGACGTCACAGTGCAACACAGCAAGGTGCACAGTAACGCACAACGTGGTGACGTCACAGTGTAACGCAGACAAGGTGCACAGTAACACATAGCGTGATGACGTAACATTCTAACAGAAAACGTGCACAAATAACAAACAACGTGGTGACATCACAGTCTACCACAAAAGTTACACATATAGCAAGTAGCAGTGGAAGCTGATGGGTGACGAAGTGTCACTACTGATGGTCCAGAGTGAACCGGCAAGAATGGTCTTGGGACCACAGCTGTGACAAAATCGTGAACTTAACGAGCGGACTTGATCACCGGCAGTTTCTATCGCTGCTGGAGGATGTGGAAGCCGACCATAAAAGTTTCTTGTCACACAAGTGTCCGGTGGCTAAGCTTGTAAACACTTGTTAAGCCACTTTGGCAACTCTGAGAAGAAATAGTTCTGTTTATACAAATGTAAAAAAGATAAACGCCTTTCACGAATTTTGTCCTCCAATGGCCTACAGACCTCGCCTTCCTTGATGACACCCTGAACCATTTGAACCAACTCAATGTGACGTCGCCAAGTAAACACATTCCTGGTCATTAATTACATCTCGCGGTAAAAGCCTTTGATCGCCATTCAACTTCAAAGTCGGAAAAACTTTCAAGACTTTCCTATTGAGAGTTGGTGTGTGAAGCAAGAAGCGTTGTGGAAACTCGGGGAATTTGGACAGTAAGTTGAAAATATTGTGAAAACCTTTTACCGTGGACGTGGAGCGTGCGCCACACAGTGTGCAATGGAGCTGAGCGACTTACAGGCTGCATGGTGTGCAGCATCCTTGTCATCGCCAGATGTCCAGCTCCTCAAGTCGCTAAGTAAGGACACGCTACCAAACAGAAGAGAATTTACCCAAGGAATGGATGTGACCGGAAACGAGGTCAGATTTTGAAAGCAAATTTGATAAACACCTTCACCTTTCACACTTAGGTTGGTAAAGGCCCCATGATGCACGTTGCTCGCGCTCTGTCACTCGGTGGTCGTGTGGGCTCGGCGTGCTACCCGCGTGCCGCATTGCTTAGACATCAGACATGCGTACAGAACTACAACCTTGCACACCCGGATGTAGACAGGCCTTAGACATACAGCGGACACACGTGTCAGTGTGCAGCATACCTCGCGGCCACCACCACCACCAGCAGCAGCGACAACAGCAGCGACAACCGCTGCCACCTTTGCCTGCAGCAAGTCTTGAGCGATGGCTGCAGCCGCCACAAAGCCGGTGGCCGGCGATTAGCTGTCGTCGTGCCGCTAATGGGCGAGAGACCATAAAACAAAGCAAACAAGAGGACAGGACGAAAAGCTCTCGCCACTCTTGCCTCGCTGTGAACAAAGCCCTCGGTCGCCGCCTGGTGCCAGGAGGACACAGAGCTTGGCGTGCCATGATGGTCCCCACTGTACTCAGCCAGCGTCTACACAGCTTCCCTACATCCTGCGACTGTGGACAGGGGCTGACCCCTTGTGATCACCACACACCAGGCTACACCACCGTCGTGACGTCCGCCCCGCACACGACCACCACACGACCACCACACGACTATCACACGACCACCACACGACCACCACACGACTATACAACGACCACCACACGACCACCACACGACTATCACACGACCACCACACGACCACCACACGACTATCACACGACCATCTGTAAACAGAGTTGTCTGACCACACACGACGTTATCACACGACCACCACACCATCACACGACCATCACGGTCGGCACGACCACGAGCACACGTATCACACGACACCACCCCCATACCCACTCCCACCTACCAACACACATCACAACGACCCCACACACACTGATCCATCACACGACATCAACACGACCCACCACCCATCACACGACCATCATCCACACGACCATCACACGACACCACACGACCTCCACACGACCACACACACACGACCATCACACGACCATCACCACGACCACACACACGACTATCACACGACCATCACACGACCATCACACGACCACCACACGACCTCCACACGACTACCACACGACCATCACACGACCATCACACGACTATTACACGACTATCACACGACCTCCACACCACTATCACACGACCTCCACACGACCAGCTTCACAGCTTGCACGGAAACAACTTCTGTGGCTTGGCTCGCTGAAAGCTCGAGCAGACATGTCTACTGACAGAGGGTCCACGTGCACGCACGCACACTAACACATCGCATGAACTGAGCACAGTGAACCACTTGTTGTTTTGTCTACTCTGTTGATGCCCCTAGCATCCCGAGTCAACCACAGGATCGAGCGCACGATGGCCTTTAGTAAACAAGCACGCGCCGCCACTTCCGTCATCAACTAGCGCACGTCACTAACGCCGTCAGCGAACTCGCGTCACTAGTCAGTTGTCAGCTAGCTCACGTCACTAACATGACGTCGCACTGACATGTCTTTTATGTCTACTGAAACGTGTGACATCACCTGTCGTCGGTCAAAGACTTTAAGTGAAAGTTGGAGGGAGACGTTTGTCACCTGTACAGACAACACACACCTGCTGCCAGTTGTCATGCCTGCTGCCATGTCATGTCACACCTGCTGCCAGTTGTCATGCCTGCTGCCAGTTGTCATGCCTGCTGCCATGTCATGTCACGCCTGCTGCCAGTTGTCATGCCTGCTGCCAGAGGCTGGGAGCGTGCGAGTAGCGTGTTGTAGAGGGCGCTGTGGAGGCAGCAGATTGCCGTGATGACCTCCTGTTCTTGTTTTTGTGCAGACGGGAGTTGACTGCAGTTTGCAAGACGCTGCACTTCGCTAAAATCGATGTTCGTAGCATCGACAGACCATACCCCCCCTGCCACAAATTAAGCCCCCACCCCACCCACCCCTATTGACGAGAGGTCGTAACACGCGCGACACACTTCAGCGGCAAAGCGAGCTCGGGATGGGGGGTGTGGGGTGTGGGGTGTAGGGTGCGGGGTGGCTTGTAGGATGTAGGGTCGGGTGGCTTGTAGGTGTGGGGTGCGGGATGCAGGGTTGTCGGGTTCTGGGGGTGTGGGTGTGGCGTGTAGGGTGCTGGGTGCGGGTCTCGGTGGCGTATAGGGTGTGGGGTGCGGGGTCTGGTGGCGTGTAGGGTGGGGGTGGGGTGGGTGTGGGTGCTGGCTGTCAGATGATGTTTGGGACGCTACAGCCAGCAGCAAAATGAAGTCGCAGCTGTAGTGCTCACCGGAAGGAGGCTGAAGTACGGAATTGTGGTAAAACACCAGCAGCTTGGCTTCCAGTCTGATGTCACACGTGTCATGTTGGTGGCAGTCTGGTGTCAATAGTCTTACTAACCTCTCCACTAAAGAATGGAGGCACTTGATGTCACGTGCTCGCCGACAGATTGCCAGAAAGAATGTAGGAACTACGGAGGGGACAGGGTGGCCGTGAAGAAATGTCAGGAACAGTGAGTGGTTGTCGTTGTCAGCCCTGTGCACACAGACACACAGACACACAGACACATACACAGCATGCAGACACGTCATCAGTTGAACTCTGCCCTTGACACTTTATCACGTGCACAGTCACACGCAGACACTAGACACACTCAAGGTTGTAGTCACACACACGGGCCTCATCAGGTCGGACGTCACAAGGTGTCACAACACACCGCCGGCACCACGCACTGCATTCATTGACAGATGGCGTCACCACTCACCCTGTCAGCGAAATCACCTCTCATCCTGTCAGCGAAATCACCTCTCACCCTGTCAACACGAAACACCTTAATGTGCAAGCTAAAAGGGAGGTAACTCAGAGGGCGGCAGCACAGGGCGGACAACTGTGTCAGGCGTCAGGTATCAAAGGGCGACAAGCTGTACCATGTTCCTGCGCCTGAGGGAATCCTTCCGTTGGCTTAAAATAGTTTTAGTTATGCAATCATTGAGTTTGTCCGTCACGAACACAAGCAGGTGTGCAGGTAGGCAGGTGTGACTGAGGACTCAACGCTGCTCTCGCCTCAGGTGTTGCAGCACAGCAAGTGGTACAGTGAATGAGAAGTGAACGTTTTTACAAGAAGTGAACGTTTCTACGAGAAGTGAACGTTTCTATGAGAAGTGAACGTTTTTACAAGAAGTGAACGTGTCTACGAGAAGTGAGCGTGTCTGATGAGAAGTGAACGTGTCTACGAGAAGTGAACGTTTCTACGAGAAGTGAACGTTTCTATGAGAAGTGAACATGTCTATGAGAAGTGAACGTTTCCGATGCACTGATGCCTGGCCTTGCGCAGTGCGAAGGAGGGAGAGGCTGAGGACGAAGGAGAGAGACTGAGAGGAAGCGTGGAGGGACGAACGATGCAGAAGGTGGAGGGGAGGGCTGGATGTGACGGCCTGCAGTTCCCTTCCCCTCATCCCAGGCCGCGGCGCTGCAGCTAGCGACAAAAGCAAGGGATGGAAGGTGGGGGGGGGAGAAGAAGATTGCCTCCCTTGAGGTTGCCGATGATGTCGAAGATGTGGCGCCGGCGAGTCACACCAGCGACTGCAACGGCGACCGCGTTCCTGACAGGAAGCCGATGTCTTGCAATCAAAACATGGCCAGGGGGCGGGGCGAGCTGCCTCCAAACAACAACATTTGAGGATGGAGAGCTTGATGGAATAAACAGACTGCAGGGTGGAGCGCGGGTACAAAACCAACGCCGCAGATGAAGAGCTTGTGAACAATCAGGACATTGCGAGATGGACGAGCGCCTTGTCCGACACTAGAGAGGTTGGTCACACACAGCACGCGCAGCTCGTCACACTTCGTGACTCGTGACGTGGTCCTAGCTACAGACGTCTAGCCTGCAGTCAGACATCTTGAGTCTCATGACCCACGCGCACCAACTATGCGCATAAGTCAGGTACACTTCCTGGTCAGGCGTTACCAGGATCAGACTATACCCTGAGAGTCTAGCCTCTCTAGTACCAGGATCAGACTATACCCTGAGAGTCTAGCCTCTCTAGTTCCAGGATCAGACTATACCCTGAGAGTCTAGCCTCTCTAGTACCAGGATCAGACTATACCCTGAGAGTCTAGCCTCTCTAGTACCAGGATCAGACTATACCCTGAGAGTCTAGCCTCTCTAGTACTAAACTAATGTCCACAAAGATGACGATGTTCTACATTGTGAGCACGTCACTACTGATACATCAAGCTGATTATGTTCTAGATTGCTAATGTCACGTGACTACTAATGCACCAAGCTGTTGCAAGACATTGCTAATGTCACGTGACTACTAATGAGCTAAGCGCGACACGACATTTTAAGGATGTCAGCGCCAGTCTTTTGAAGGATGATCGCTGATGTTGACACAAGGTCGCTCGTGGATTTGAAACACTTCACGTCAGTGAGCAGAAGCTGGCCTGACTCTTGAAAGAAAGGGTTAAAGGTCAAATCATGGGAGGAAAGGGAGGGTCATTGTCCAGCTCTGTAGCCATGCACACTAGATTACAACACCAACAAAAATATGGACAAAAAAAAATCTAATATTAAGGAAAACATCGAAACCCTCGTCTCCGCAGTAACAGTCTTTGATTGCAAGGGCACGTGACGTCTGTCTGTCAAACGTCTGTCGTCACGAACACCAGACACTGTCTCTTGCCCCTCCTCTTGACGTCAGTCAGCCTCAGCCCCCGTCCCCCACTGAGATGGAGTAACAGATGGAGTAACAGATGGAGTAACAGATGGAGTAACAGAAAAGTCACCTGGACAGACAAAGACCATACAAACGTCACACTCATTCACACAACTCTACACGACTGTTTCTCACAAACACAAACTTACATCAAAACAATGAAAAAGTTCAAAAGCGAGTGAGACTCACGCCAAGAGGCTTTAACATGAATGATGGACACGAGTCACGTGGTCAGGACCAACGTCACCCTGGACACACCGCTCAGGTGTTCCTCCCGTCACATCCGGGGACACGCTGGCCGCGAACGTCCCTCGGCTTCCCCTCGCTGGCACACAACAGTCACTGGGGGATCCCCTGTCACGCCGCTACACCAGACACTGGCCGCCATGATGTCACACACACGCACGCACGCACGCACACACATTTCACGTACACACACACACACACTCGTGGACAATGAAAGGACGATCAACTACCTCAGGACAGAAAGAAAGAACCACACGTGGTGGCGCCACAAGAGTCAGTAACATCCGGGGGACTTGTAGGGGTCAGTCGATTCAACCATCCGCTAAGTCGACCACTGCCCAAAGTCGACTCGACCACTGCCTGCACTGGACCCAACCATCGTGTGTGCGATCACGCAGCCAGGGAGGAGGAGAAAGAGAGCGCGTGGATGCCAGTCAAGACAAATCAGTTTTCTACATGTTCGGCCATCTTTATATTTTTATGTT
The DNA here is from genome assembly GCF_003073045.1 of Pomacea canaliculata. Classification (NCBI taxonomy): domain Eukaryota; kingdom Metazoa; phylum Mollusca; class Gastropoda; order Architaenioglossa; family Ampullariidae; genus Pomacea; species Pomacea canaliculata. The sequence continues at coordinate 571,915 of NC_037590.1, read as the reverse complement.
TGAGGCTTTAAGTGAGAGAGCGACGCCTGGAGGCGTGCAGCTGCACCGCGCGACTGACTGCCGTGGCCTGTGATGTTGGCTGAACTCAGCTCAGCAGGGAGCATCTTCTGTCACAGCATCCATACGTCACAACTAACGGCCTCTACCTTTCATTCCGTAACAATGGCGGCTGATGTGTGTCTATCACGTGACTAGTGTGTAGAGAAAAGATGTCAGTTACAAACAAACAAACAAACAAACAAACAATGTCATTAAGCTGCAGACACACTCGGTCATCGACTCGACTGAAGGAATGCGGTGGAGCTGATCACGGCGGTGGTCGATACCAGTCAGCATCGTAGTCGCGTCAGCTTGGTTGTGGTCGTATATGGTCGTATGGAACGGTAGCCGTAGCAACATGACGTCACAAGTGTTAGCAACTTCTGGGTCACATAAAGAAACACATGACGTCATCAGTGTCACAATACCTGGGTGACATACAGAAACATGTGACGTCACCAGTATCACAGTATCTGGGTGACACACAGAAACATACGACGTCACCAGTGTCATAATATCTAGGTGACATACAGAAACACGTGACGTCACCAGTATCACAGTATCTAGGTGACACACAGAAACATACGACGTCACCAGTGTCATAATATCTAGGTGACATACAGAAACACGTGACGTCACCAGTATCACAGTGACAGACAGAAACACACGACGTCACCAGTGTCACAATACATGGGTGACATACAGAAACACGCGACGTCACCAGTATCACAGTATCTAGGTGACACACAGAAACACACGACGTCACCAGTGTCACAGTATCTGGGTGACAAAAGCTACAGCAGCAGCAGCAGCGGCGGAGACTCCAGTTACACCAGGCCGGGGTGTGGAGGCTGAGGGGAGGGCAGTGGAGCAGCGCGAGCTGAGTGCACGTGACCTCCCCCCTGCTGCTGTGCGAGCATCTGCTCACCCAAGGTCAGGTGCTGCACGTCACCAGCCCCGCCAGCGACAGAGTGGATCAGGTGTCTGTCGCCCGATTCTCGCAGCCAGTTGTTGATCAGTTGCAGCCGCATTTTTACTCCCAGAGAAAACCTTTTGGTGTGGCAGACATTTTGCCCTTCACGTGTCGCCATTTTTTGTGGCCGCTGTCTGACTTTTCCTGCAGCTCCTCGCCGCCATGGCGTCTGTCACGGGCTTGTGAGCAGACAGTCGAGGCTCAGTCGCAGCCTACCGGTGTGACATGTCTTCACAAGGCCTTGGTCGTCTCAACCACTCCCTTCTCTCTGTCACCCTCCTACCTTCTGTTCGCTTCCCTCCTACCGCCACCAGCTCCGCGGCTCCAGCTGCACCAGCTGCACCACAAATGTCGGCGCCCAGGCACCAGTCACACCAGTCACACCCCTCATGGCGGCGGCAGCCAATTGATTGACGCCTTCCACCCCACCCCTTGAATGTCACATCTCACTGACACAGGGTCACGATATTCCAGTTCTGTAACACTTGGATACTGGAATGTAGCATGTCACTGACACAGCGTCACGATATTCCAGTTCTGTGACACAGCCATGTCACTGCTCTGTCTGAGGTACACGGGTTTATTTGACAGGCGGGGTGTGACATCTCCGTGTTATTCCACATTAATTTGCAGAGAGCACAGACGACACACACAGATGACAAGAGACACAAAGGACACTCGAATGACACACAAACACAGATGACACACAGATGACACACACACAGATGACACACAGATGACACACAGACACAGGTGACAGTGTTCATGCTGTAAGCAAGTGTGTGACGGCTACTGAGAGGAGAAATAGACATGTATGACTGATGGAGAGAGAGAGAAAGAAAAAGATCTTTGGACTACTGTCTTGTCTGTGGAATCTTCTTTGTTCATCCGTCACCGTCGTCTGTCACTCCGGCTGTCAATCAACCTGTTTGTCGCTCAGTCGCTCTGTTTGTCACTTCCTGTTTGCACACAGGTGTGTGACGTCACCCTCAGCCGACTTTACCGGTGAACCGCTCGGTGTTTGGCGATCAATGACAGGAGCTTGATTGTAAAAACTGTCATCGACTGTGTGCTGACGTCAGCGGCGTGTGTCGTGGGGCGATGACATCAGACGAAGCCACCATGGCAGGCGCCAACCCTGTCTTCGTTAGCGGACTTGCTGAAGTCGACGTCGCACGAGGGACTTTCTGAAGTGTCGTGACAAGTGTCTGTACAGGTGACATCAGATGACACATCGTCTCACTTCTCTGAGTGTACGACAGACGGGGTTAGGTGTACGACAGACAGACGGGGTCAGGTGTACGACAGACAGACGGGGTCAGGTGTACGACAGACGGGGTCAGGTGTACGACAGACAGACGGGGTCAGGTGTACGACAGACAGACGGGGTCAGGTGTACGACAGACAAACGGGGTCAGGTGTACGACAGACAGACGGAGTCAGGTGTACACCACACCACAGGCTGCACCACTGTCTCCAAATATCTTTTGACATCTTTAGATCATGGGGTCAAATATTTCTCCTGAACCATCACATCCGAGGTCAAAACGTTTTTATGAATACTGTAGAGACTGGCTTCTACAAATTTCTTTCAATGTACAAATGCGCGCGAGGACTTCCGGTCACTGAGCTTAGACGTCCTCAGCCTTCCACAGCATGCGGGGCGTCAACAACAAACCTACTTGTTGCCTTGTCACAGGGCCTTAAGGTGACCCCACTAACAGACAATTTTTGTTTGCTGCCGTGTGAAGCGGCCTTAAGATGACCCCATCAACAAGTGGCAGCCAGCACTGTCGCCTGCACCAAGTGCCGTTGTATTGACTCACTTGTTGACGATCTCACTGTGACCCCAAACATCGATGCCGGCTTCGCTCCCTTGAAATACTAAGCGCGGTTAGCCTCTAAACACCAGAACTGCTATTCGTGTTTATGATCATTCACACAGGTGGTGGTGGTGGCACAATGAACTCATCGTGAGATGCCGCCTTGTGACACCACCCTGTGAGTGAGTGTCAGTCAGTCGTGACACACACTGACGCACACTTTGGCCACCTAAACACCCAGCAGTGTCATCAGTGTGTGACTGTGTCATGACAGCTTGTCTGTCTGTGTCATCGGCTGTGGTGGTGATGTCGCTTGTCGCTGTCATATCGTTTTCACAAGGCACAGACATGACTAGCAGCAAATATCATGTTCCTTTAACAAGGTATAGGACACGTAACAGTGTGTAACACGTGACGTAAAGTTATTGACATGACAATGTATAGGACACGTAACACGGTGTAACACGTGACGTAAGACGCCATCAGTGACATGACAAGGTATAGGACACGTAACACGGTGTAACACGTGACGTAAGACGCCATCAGTGACATGACAAGGTATAAGACACGTAACACGGTGTAACACGTGACGTAAGACGTCATCAGTGACATGACAAGGTATAGGACACGTAACAGCGTAACACGTGACGTAAGACACCATTAGTGACATCCGACTAGTAACGCAGTGGGGTCGGAGCTTAATGAAGGAGAACTCTCCACAGGTACGCGAACGATTAGCTCCTTTCCGTATTGGCCCTCTGGCGGCGAATTACGTCCCTTATGTCAGCGTGCAGGTGACGTGTCAGTAGGCTGACATCACCTTGCTCTCTGCCGCTCAGGGCAGTTAATAGGTCAGTAAGAAAGCACAGGTGAGAGGATAATTACCTGAGAAACCAGACGACAGTTGCTAGGGAAACGTCAGAGGGCGCTGGTGTTGTCGTGGAGTCCCGGTCGTCCAATCAGAGCGTGTCCTGCTGACCAATCAGCATCAACTGACAGCGTACCTCGTGACTTGACTGGCACCAGCAGGTGTCGCACAGGTGTTGAGACTGTTAGACTCCCCGTGTACACAGCAACACCTTGGGTGATGGCGGCAGTTGATGTTGTGAGAGCTGAAGGCGCCCTACTGTGCTCTAGCAGATGATGCACTCTTCACCTCTTGACCCACCGTCACACACTCACCGTCACACACTCACCGTCACACTCCCGTGATGTCTACTCACGCCCAGCGTGTACAGCGTGCACTGAGCCACCAGGGGTCCACATCGCCGTGGTTACTGTGTTGTTGCTGTGCCGGACCGTCACGTGATCAGGAGAGCAGAGCCTCACCAGCAAGAGCTCACGCAGCAGACGACATTTTGTTCTGAGTTGTGTTTTGAGTCGTAGAATGTCGAAGTGGTATTTGAGTGTGTCACACGTGTACTGCCAGCACACAGCACCTGTAGACTGACGTAAGGGAGACAAACACTGCTTTCCTCCCTCCGCCCTCCAGCAAATAACGGACTGACGACAGCTGAGGGACTGACTGCCCTGGTCACGTGCCCTGCCCCCAGACAAGGGTGGCCTCTGTGGGTTCTGGGGTGTGAACACGTTTGTGTCTGTCCTGAGGCTTGATTGTCTTTCCTGTAGTCACCCCAGGTGTGTAGACGGTGGCGCCATCTTGAGTCATGCAGTCGCAACGGCACCACCACCACCACCACCACTAGCAGCAGACCCTTCAGCACCATTAACACCACTAACAACATCCAGCACCACTGGCTGTAACAGTCGTTTTGGCTGATAGGTGCTACACACTAGAGAGCACTAGCTCCTACCCTAGCCACCTAGTCACCTAGTCATCTAGCCACCTAGTCACCTAGCCACCTGGCCACCTACCCACCTAGTCACCTAGCCACCTAGCCACCTAGCCACCTGGCCACCTAGTCACCTAGCCACCTACCTGCCTTTGATGTCTGGCCTCGGCGTGCTTGTCCACTGACCTCTCGCCTTTGATGTGCTTCCCTTGACTTTGCTCTAGGAAACATGACTGGCAACATAACTCACAATTCACAACACCATCCTTTGTTTTTATGGCAACACTCACAAGTCTGTGTGTTTGTGGAGGAACTCACAAGATAGTCTGTGTGTTTGTGGAGAAACTCACATAATAGTCTGTGTGTTTGTGGAAGAACTCACAAGATAGTCTGTGTGTTTGTGGAAGAACTCACATGATAGTCTGTGTGTTTGAGGAAGAACTCACAAGATAGTCTGTGTGTTTGTGGAAGAACTCACAAGATAGTCTGTGTGTTTGTGGAGGAACTCACAAGATAGTCTGTGTGTTTACCCTTGACTTTGTGTCGGTGTCTCTTGAGGTGCGCGTGGAACTCGCGTTCATGGCTAGCTGTCAGTAGGACACAAAGGTCAGGGCTATCTGTCACTAGGGCACACAGGGGCAGGACTAGCTGTCACTAGGACACACAGGGGCAGGGCTAGCTGTCACTAGGACACACAGGGGCAGGGCTAGCTGTCACTAGGGCACACAGGGGCAGGGCTAGCTGTCAGTAGGACACACAGGGGCAGGACTAGCTGTCACTAGGACACACAGGGGCAGGACTAGCTGTCACTAGGGCACACAGGGGCAGGGCTAGCTGTCAGTAGGACACACAGGGGCAGGACTAGCTGTCACTAGGACACACAGGGGCAGGACTAGCTGTCACTAGGGCACACAGGGGCAGGACTAGCTGTCACTAGGGCACATAGGGGCAGCTGTACCTGAAGAAGTTTGGAAGAGATTCATTTTCAGTTCGCGACACCGGAAACCACCGGAGTGCGGGGAGGGTGAGGGGGAAGTGAGAACCTGAGTAAAGGGACGAAGACTGTGAGCCGGTGACTAGTTTTTATGGAGTCTAACGGCTTAGCCAAGTCTGAGAACAAAATCTGAGCAAAAAGATTCTAATGGCTGCCGGCATGAAGGTGACGTCAACCGGAAGCTGAATTATTCATGTTGTAACAGTGCGAGAGGGTGTCATGGTGCTGGCCAGTCACGTGCTGCGTCAGTTCTACGTCACTCGTCACACAACATCGCGTCCACAAAGCATCTTCCATCTTTGCCTGCAAGACACAGCACACGGTTACCATGGCAACCTGCTCTAAGACTGCTTTAGGCCCTGAAACATCGACAGTCGACATGAATGTGTCTTGTGCTTGGCAGCTTGCAAACGCTTTTGTGACAGCTAACTGAGCTAATAATGCTAAGACAGCTAACGTAGCTAAGACAGCTAACTGAGCTAATAATGCTAAGACAGATAACGTAGCTAAGACAGCTAACTGAGCTAATAAGGCTTAAGACAGCTAACTGAGCTAATAAGGCTGACAGCTAACTGAGCTAATAATGCTAAGACAGCTAATAAGGCTAAGACAGCGAATTGAGCTAATAAAGCTAAGACAGCTAACAGCTAATACGGCTAAGACAGCTAACGTAGCTAAGACAGCTAACTGAGCTAATAATGCTAAGACAGCTAACTGAGCTAATAAGGCTAAGACAGCTAACAAAGCTAATAAGGCTAAGACAGCTAACTGAGCTAAGACAGCTAACAAAACTAATAAGGCTAAGACAGCTAACTGAGCTAAGACAGCTAACGAAGCTAACTGTGCCAAGAGAGCTAACAGAGCTAACGGCACTGCCTCTATAAGCCTGTCTAGTTGTCGGTAAAGCTCGTGCTCATCGTTGTGTCCATGCGAGGAGGTCGGAGGACACAGGTGACGTCATGAGGCCTGAGGGCGACACGGGTGGACATCAGCCTGGGTACAGCTGAGGACAACTGGTCGTGTGTGGCATCTACCTTCCCTGTAGCAGATGTTACGGGCCTTCATTGTCGCCTCCCTGAGTCCTGGTCATGTGACTGGAGTGCCAGCTCTGGGTTGGAGTGACAGCAGCAGCAGCAGCAGTAGCATCATCGTCAGCAGCAGCACTGCAGTAATCATGCAGATCGATGGAGGATCGATGGAGGAACCCCAGTTTGTCAAGTTTTCAGAGAAGCGAGTGAAAAACGCAACTGTTGTTTTTGCTTTTATGAGTTGCCATGACAACTTTTGATTAAGAAGATGAGTGGTTCGCCTGCAGGTGCGCGCTGGATCAGATGTTGACCACAAGGTGTGTATACAAGTATCAGGTTGTTTACCTGGTGTAGCCAGTCCACACAAACAACACAACACGCTGACCAAGACGTCACAAGGTAGACAGGTAAACTGTGTGTTTGTGTGTTTAACGTGTGTTGACACAAGTTGTCTGACAGGTACATGGACACACTGACAGTGTCACACCTTGTAGCATGAACTGTTACATACATATACATACACACATACATAGTAACATTGTAACATTCACACACTTACATACACTGACAGTGTCACACCTTGTAGCATGAACTGTTACATACATATACACACATAGTAACATTGTAACATTCACACACTTACATACACTGACAGTGTCACACCTTGCAGCATGAACAGTTACATACATATACACACATACATAGTAACATTGTAACATTCACACACTTACATACTCTCACACAACATGGACACACTGACAGTGTCACACCTTGCAGCATGAACTGTTACATACATATACATACACACATACATAGTAACATTGTAACATTCACACACTTACATACACACTGACAGTGTCACACCTTGCAGCATGAACTGTTACATACATATACATACACACATACATAGTAACATTGTAACATTCACACTCACACACACAGGTGCAAACTCCTGTGCTGCAGTGTGCGCGTTAACACTCAAAGGCCATTGGTCCCTTTTCTCAACCGCCTCTCACGCCGCTCCCCTTCCTCCTCCCCTGTAGCCAATCACCGTGTGAGATGTCACTGTGTGAGATGTCGCAGTGTGAGATGTCGCAGTGTGACATGTGAGATGTCGCAGTGTGCTGTGTGAGATGTCGCAGTGTGACATGTCACTGTGTGGGATGTCGCAGTGTGAGATGTGAGATGTCGCAGTGTGAGATGTGAAATGCCGTCTCACATCAGCTTGCACAAGTGGTATGACCTCCTTCCTCTTCCCTTCCCCCCAAAGAAAACAGTGGAAGAACACGAAATAAAATGGCGTTTACTACAAAGGCGGAGTGGAAGGCAATAACTGTTTGTTTCAAATGTTAGAAGTCAGGAATGTCGGCCACGTAGTTTTTGTTTTGCCGCTTGCCGTGCTTCCTTCTCTCCGGTAACGGCAGACGCCAGGAGGTAGCGATGTCAGGTCGAAAGTGAGGCTGAATGTCAGTCGGCTAAACGTCTCAGCTCAAGTCTGTGTGTGTGCGCGCGCATCTTGATGTGTCGCAGCGCCACCTCGTGTCGATGACAGGGGAGACCACTACTGACTGGGGGTGGTGGGTCCAGACTAACGGGGAGGGGGGCATGAGATGTGAAGGTGTGTCAAATCCTGCACCAGATGGAGGACAAACCGTCGGCACTCAAGCTTATGACACTGACACTGACGCTGACACTGACACTGACAGATGGACTGCCATGTAGCCTGCCACCTACATGCTATCAACCTTTGAAGTCATGAATGCAGGAGAACAAATAAAGGACATTGTACACGTGTCTGTCGGCCGAGGAGGACATTGTGACGTGGACCGCCCAGTCCAGCGCCCGCAAAGGTCTCTTGTGATTGGTCAACTAAAGCCGATCAGCCTCGTCTCTGATTGGGCCATCAAGCAAGAGTCACGTGGGTGACTGATAAATCTACAAACAATAACGATTACCCCGATAACAACTAGGAACCTGAAGTAAACGACAACGATCACATTCACAGAGCGATCACGTTCACTATGCACTAGTCATATCACACTCGTCATCACATAGTACATTCACATTCACCTGGTGTGATTTCACTCCCCATTAATGATGGCGCTCCAGACGCGAAGCACAAGTCTCAAGAACGATAACCGTGAAAGACCATCTAACATCTCCTCTGACGTCATTAGCTCTCTCGCCGGCGGAAGTGACGCACATCTTGGTAAGTCTCAAATCTACTTCCGATTCCTGTTTGCCAGAGTGCCTGCGCACATCCCAATCAGCTCCATACGCATGCGCAGTTTTGTTCTTTTTCCGCTGACCGCTGACGTCACTTGTCTTTCCTGATTCCCCGACCTCAAGAGTTCTCTCCCTCTGGCGTCCGGCGACTTGCATGTCTACTGCCGGACATGCTCCCACCTCACAGACATCTACAATGCCATTGGTCAGTCGCTCCCTCGTCTTTCTGCTTGTCCGAGTGTCTGTGTGAGTGAACGAGTAGACTGAGTGTCTGTGAGTGTGATATCAGACAGCTACAAGGTGATGATGATGATGATGATGATGATGATGATGATGATGATGATGATGATGATGATGATGATGATGATGATGATGCACCTTGATGATGATGATGATGATGATGATGATGATGATGATGATGATGATGATGATTTATAGCATCACGACCAAGACAGATCAAACTCTGTGCGCAGACAAATAATGATAAATAAAAGGAGAGTGAGGTAGGTACAGACACACTGACCAATATAAAGAGAAGAAGGTAAAGCAAAGATGAAGGTATGAAGATATGTGGATAATACAAACAGTGTCAGATGGAGTCGTCACATGACGGTTAACATGACAGTGTTGCCAGGGAGGTAAGAACAGTAACCCAGGGATAGTACTTTGTGAACAGACATGTGTTCACAGCGTGTGAATGTAGCCTTGTAGTCCAAGTGACGAATGTGATGAGCTAAAAGATGGAAAAGGAATACAGCAAAACTTTGTTAAAAACGTTGTATGGATGTTCATTGAGACTCTCTGTCTCTCTCTCTCACATACACACACACACTCACACACACAAACACACACACACACAAACACACACACAAACACACACACACACAAACACACACACACACACAAACACACAAACACACACACACACACAAACACACACACACACAAACACACAAACACACACACACACACTCACAACAATATTCTGATTTATTTCTGGGACCTACAATGTAGTGTACAGTGTGTACAGCGTGTACAGTGGATCACAGTGCGTACCGGGTGTACCGTGTGTATAGTGTGTATAGTGTGTACAGCGTGTATAGTGTGTACCATGTGTATAGTGTGTATAGTGTATAGTGTGTACAGTGCGTACTGGGGATCACAGTGTGTACCATGTGCATAGTGTGTACCGCGTGTACAGTGTGTACCATGTGTACAGTGTTGTGTACCGTGTGTACAGTGTAAAGTCTACTCACAGGAACACAAGCCTCAACACTGAGTAGCTCACTGTGACACACGTGTAACACAGGAGTCCCTCCATTTATACCCGCTGATGTGGTAGCAGCTCGCACACGTCAGTGAACCACCGAGCACTGCCTCTAGAGGGCGCCATGGTCACAGCTCAGTGAAGCAGGCGGATGTTGCTTCAAGTGATGCTCACCTCCCGCAACTGGTCGACCGGGAGATAGAGACTAGAGTGACCCCCCCTTGTAGTCCACCCGTAAGTAACTGGCTGAACGAGAGAGATAGAGACTAGAGTGACCCCCCCTTGTAGTCCACCCGTAAGTAACTGGCTGAACGAGAGAGATAGAGACTAGAGTGATCCCCCTTGTAGTCCACCCGTAAGTAACTGGCTGAACGAGAGAGATAGAGACTAGAGTGACCCCACTTGTAGTCCACCCGTAAGTAACTGGCTGAACGAGAGAGATAGAGACTAGAGTGACCCCACTTGTAGTCCACCCGTAAGTAACTGGCTGAACGAGAGAGATAGAGACTAGAGTGATCCCCCTTGTAGTCCACCCGTAAGTAACTGGCTGAACGAGAGAGATAGAGACTAGAGTGACCCCACTTGTAGTCCACCCGTAAGTAACTGGCTGAACGAGAGAGATAGAGACTAGAGTGACCCCCACTTGTAGTCCACCCGTAAGTAACTGGCTGAACGAGAGAGATAGAGACTAGAGTGATCCCCCTTGTAGTCCACCCGTAAGTAACTGGCTGAACAAGAGATAGAGACTAGAGTGATCCCCCTTGTAGTCCACCCGTAAGCAGCTGACGACAAAATGGCTTCAGCTCACAAGGTGAAGCAGTTCAAATTTCACTTCGGGGGAATGTTGCAATACCGCGTCAGGTGGCGAGATCAAAGGACAGGAGCTGCACCACCACCACCACCACCACCACCACCACCACCACCACCACCACCACCTGTCCTTCAAGGTATCGTGGTGGTGGGAGGAGGAAGTGGCTGACCGGCACCCAGGACTGGACTGGAGGTCCTGTCTGAGACTTGACACTAGGAGTGGATTGCGGGCCTTGGCGGTCCCTGTGCTCCCCCGTCCCCGGTGCCAGGCGAGGGACGAATGAATGATTGATCGTCTCTGTCTCTCCAAAGCCTGACCACGTGACCTCGGCCCACACCGGCCCATGTGTATGCTGTCAGCTCACGGCCACGCTTGGTTGTTACCCTCCGTGTTGGTGAGCGGTGTGGACGTGTCACGTGACGATGGAGGTGACACATAGAGCACGACAGTTGACACCGGTTTCATCATTGCAGGCTGTACAAGACTTTTGTCTAACAACTGGTCGTTGACACAAACAGGTGACATATCTACACACAGGTAGACACAAACAGGTGACATTTGTACACAGATATTTGTACACACAGAAACACGATGTTTATACGTATAAAGGCACAGAGATCTGTAAGCACAAACAAACACAATGTTTGTACACACACAGTCCCTAGCCAGAGAGTGTTAAGGAGGGAAGCGATCTGCTCATCTTCACGTTTTATTTCTGTCTGCTGACCTTTGCACTCTGGTCCCTGTCATGGCCGACACTTGGTTTCCCAGCAAATTGTCCGGAATAACGCGCTCTTCACGCTGAGGTCAAGATGCGACCCCTGACCCTCAGGGCTTGTGGGAGGCTGTCATTGAAGTGGCCGAAGACTCGAGGCTGGGGCTGGATGCTCCCTCCACGCGCTGCTCCCCCCTCCAGTGATGTGCCTGCTGTAGAGGGCGCTTGGCACGCGGCTAGAGCTGGCTGGCGGCGCTTTGATTGGTGGATTTGGCTGTATTCAATAAGCAGTGTAGGAAGTATTTACATAATGGCCGGCGCTAGTAGAGTGCAACTGCAAGCTGCAAGCGTGAACTGCGGCAAGGAGCGGGTGGCACGGTGCTCCACCCCACCGCACTGCACCCCACCGCACTCCACCCCACGTGCCGCAAGCCCGGCAAGTCTGACGCCGCGTGTCCGCGCGCTGCTCTCTTAGCGCCTGGCGCTCGCAGACGTCAAATCTCGCGCCCTGCTGATCATCCAGGAGGCGTCGCCACTGGCATCCACGACCTCCGCATGTCAAGAAGCACACGGACGAGTGGCGCTCACTTCAGTCACGTGACACACTGCAACACAACGTGGTGCAGACCGAACATTCTGTCTCCACCCCACCACACACCCGACACGACAGCAGCAACGTCAACAAGTCAACTTTGGCCTCGTCTCTACCCACAGTGCACTGGGTAGCCATAGAGACGACGGGTGGCTGGACACCGCGAGATCATCTCTCGGTCATTTCACAGGCTGCGTGAACTCTTCACAAGACGGCGTGCGGTCACTGCCACTGAGGATCACCTAGACAACAGGTGGGTAACCATGACGACAGGTGCGGCAACCACAGTTCACATGCGCCCTTGACCCTTGACTCTTAACCCTAAAGGCGGGGCTTTCTGGACACCCGGAGACAGGTCGTGTCCTCCACCTGTGACATGCTTACTTAGACCTGGGTAAGTGCAGATGGTTCCTTACTTCTCATGTGGTTCATGCTAGTCACATTCCCTAGTGGTTCATGCTAGCACCCTTCTTTAGTGGTTCATGCTAGTCACATTCCCTAGTGGTTCATGCTAGCACCCTTCTTTAGTGGTTCATGCTAGTCACATTCCCTAGTGGTTCATGCTAGCACCCTTCTTTAGTGGTTCATGCTAGTCACATTCCCTAGTGGTTCACAGTAGTCACCATTCCCTAGTGGTTCATGTTAGTAACCGTTCTTCAGTGGTTCATTTTAGTGCTCATTTCCTAGTGGTTCATGCTAGTCACAGTCCCTAGTGGTTCACAGTAGTCACCATTCCCCAGTGGCTGACACTTTCCCTCGTGGTTCATGCTAGTGACATTCCCCAGTGGTTGACAGATATTCCCCAGTATGTAATGCCAGCCACCATTCCCTCATTCACTCTGATGATTATTTCTATTTGTCCTTTGCTGACGCTCCTAGTTGTGACTGTGATGTTGTAGTGGACATGGTATTCACATTGCAATCACATTGTATTCACACGTCACCAGCCCCAGGGCGGACATGTTCACACATGTACAGTACAGAGTATGGTGTGAACACACATCTGTGTGAGTTTTAGCACTGACGTGGCTTTCTCACTGTGCTACCTTGTTGTCGTCACATTGTTATTGTTATTTGTTGTTGTGTGACTCGTCTGTGTGTTGCTGGCGACAGGATCCTGATCATTATTTGAGCGATGTTTTATTCTGACTTATTTATATAGACTTTGTATGAACTCCTGATTGCTTGTGCTGCTCCTGCCGGTCATTGTGCAGACTTGCTGCTGGTCACGTGATAGAATACAGTACACGTACACACACATACATACATACACACATACGTACACACATACGTACACACATATATACACACACACACGTACACACAAACACACACACATACGAAAGGGGAGGAGGGCGTCGGAGGAGGGCGGCAGACGATGACAAGATGGCTGTCGGATGCTGTGAATATATTGCCTCGCACGCGCTCCCTCACTTTCATCTTCAAACTCATTGGCGCTTATCGCTTGTTGTCTGATAAGATGTTACATTCGACGATGTTTGATGTGGCGAGGAAATGTTCTCGCTGGCACACACACACCTCGCCTCCCAGTGGAGAGTGCAGACACCGGCGAACAGGCTCGACACTGCATGTGGTGCGACGAGTGCACGCAGACACGTACACAAACATGCTTACAGACAGGCACTAACACACAGACACGCCACTGCACACAAACAGCTACAGACACACACACACTACAGGTGACACGCGCACACACACATACACCTGAAATAACACCTTCGCCCACTCACACGCACACAGAGGGGAGGACAGGTGAGAGAACCTCATCGCCCACGTGTGCATGTAACAGCTGGGCTTCACGTCACTGTTTTCTGTAGCTCATCATCAACATGTGTGTGTGTGTGGGGGGGGGGAGGTAGCATGTGTGTGTAACAGCTGCACTCTGTATGATTCTCTGTAGCTCGTGTGTGCGTGCGTGTGTGTGTTTGTGTGTGTGTTTGTGTGTGTGTTTGTGTGCGTCTGGAGGAGGTGTATGTATACATCTGCACTCTGTATGATTCTCTGTAGCTCGTGTGTGAGTGCGTGTGTGCGTGTGTGTGTGTGTGTGACTTTGTAAGTTTATGCGCGTGCGGGCGAGATAGAGTAATCAGACGAGAGGACGTGGTCGTGCCGATGACACTAAGAGTAGGAGACTGTAGGTCAGCGGGCTTCCAACATGGCTGCTGTCGGTTGTCCACGTCACGTGTCCACATCCTCACGTCCCCCTCCTGTCCTACTTCCCCCATCCCCTGTCCGTCAGACAGAAAAGGACGACTGAGGCCTCACCACTCACCACGTTTACAGACGAGATGACAGCTTTGTCTGCAAACATTTTGTTTACACTTGTGGACTGATACATGTGAAACACCTGTAACCCTCCCCCACCTAACGGCAGTAGACGAATGAGGTGTTACACACACGATCACACACACGATCACATGCACAATGAGCTGTTACTCACACGATCACACACACGATGAGGTGTTACACGATCACACACACGATCACACACACGATCACACGCACGATGAGGTGTTACACAATCACACACACGATCACACGCACGATCACATGCACAATGAGCTGTTACTCACACGATCACACACACAATGAGCTGTTACTCACACGATCACACACACGATGAGGTGTTACACGATCACACACGATCACACGCGATCACACGCACGATGAGGTGTTTCTTCCTTATTAAAAGTAATAATAATCAGCAGCTGACCCGGAAGCTGCCAACAAGCAGACAGGTGACGTAGCGGCTGCCCACTTGCAGTGTGACACAGGCCTGGTTGCTGGCCAGTCACGTGACGAGTCCGTTGCATTTCATTTTGCTATTTTGTCACACCGTTCGTCACCCAATCTTACAAGTAAGAAGGACGAGAAAGACAAGACACACAAGTTCACCAAGACCAGACCAACAACGAGAGCGTCCTCTAGCGGCGACAACCGTCAGTGACGTGTCAAGAACTCACTATTCAAAAAAAGAAGAAAAGAAAGATGGCGGACATTGTCTCCTTGGTAGCTTGCTACACGGAAAGGTGCGCATGACTGGTGTTCACTCAGCTCGTGGTGCAGCCTGGGATGATGGATCCTCCCGCATCTGGTCGTCGACAAGAGACACGTGATCGTTATCATTGTAATCATCGTTTGTTGATGCCATCACACGTGGTGTAGACATTCATGGCCGATCATGCGACTCGTGCTCCAAGATTTTCTTGCCGACAGGAGGGAGAGGGGGTTGTCCCCCAACTACTGTGTAGACAGACATCGTTGGTCTGGTCACTACCAGGGGTGCAGGTCCGTCAGACTGTGTTCCTCCGCCCTCCCAGCATCACATCAACTCTCGTGTTGTGAGGCTCGTGTCGCCCTGTGCTGGCCTCTGTAGTCATGGTGACAGTAGCAAAACTAAGGTGGCTGCACCCTGGATGTCACCCTTCCATTTGGAGGATGTGTGGGGGTCACTTCGAGAGACTTTCCTGACTGCAGTTGTCGTTGGTGCCGACCTCACCTGTCCGCACACCTTCATCATTTCTGGCCGTGACGGCTCGCAGTTATGGCAGCCCTTTCAGCCACCCGTTCACAGGACCTGTTTGAACACTTGAAATTAAATATAGGTGTTGAGGTAGGTGGTCAACAGGTCAACAGGTCAATCACGTGGGTATTGAGGTGAGTGGTACACCATACACGGCTAACCCAACGGTCAATGAAGCAAAGCACTACAAGACTGAGTTTGGTGAGATGGGAATGAAGGGGAGGGCAACAGAAAGTGAGAGACGGGTGGTGGCTGCAGGATTTGCACACGTCACTGGCGATTACCTTCTAGTATACGCCGAATACAATGATGCAAAATATGGAAGGAATGACACTGAACGTAGTGACCACTGGGTGATGCTGCTGTGAAGAAGCCAGAAGAAGGCCAAACACAGCAGCGAGAGTTCCGGTAAGGGGCTGAACTCTGTGCTGACAGCTGGTGAACCTTTTACGACACAGGTGACGATGGGGGGAAGAGGGAGGGGATAAAGTCAGGCAGGTAATTAGAATAATTTGATCTCCAACATGTTGACTGACAGAGACTCCAGCCACAACCACCAAACACTCGCCAAGGTCTCACGTGACGTCCTCAAATAAACAACAAAGAGAAAGCAGCCTCGTGTAATAAACATACACAAGTGAACACAAGTGAACACAAATGAACAGACTGGTCATAGTCATCATAACACTCGGGTCAGTGTAGCTCAGGAAACGAACCTGAATGATGTCAGCAGCAGCGTGACAAGTAGACCAAGAACATCCACAGAAGTTCAAAGGTTAGTCCGAGCAGGGCCGTGCTTAGGGGCAGGCGGACGAGGCATCTGCCTAGGGCCCCGAGCTTTTGATTGATATGGTAACTAGGCATATGGAAAACCGTGTGATCGTGGCGTGAGGGCCCCGCACATGCGCTTTGCCTCGGGCCACGCGGGGGCTAAGAACGGGCCTGAGTCGAGGATTCAGCCCCTGGTTGCGAGATTGTCAGGGACCGACTCCCAGCCTGCGGTTGTGGCGCCGTGTGGGGAGGGTAACCGTGTGGGGAGGGTCGGGGCAGGTAATGGCGGCCAAACGCCAGCTTCCTGTGCACTACGCTGCGTGGACACGGGGGCTGGGGGACCCGCCACCTTTACTCGCCCTCTGACCTTTTGCTTCGTAAGGTCGTCACCTGGCAGTGAGGTCAGCTTCCCACGCTGATGTCGTCACTGGGTCGTCGTGTTTCTCGTTGTCTCGTTGTCCTTTCATTGTCTCTGGGAATCTTGTTCCTCTACTTCAAGTGTATTGTCTCCGCTTGCAGTGACATGGACGCTGTGTGCGATGCTCCCCAGAGACTCACTGTAAGTTAACAAAAAGAGAAGTCAGTTGTTGTAGGGGAGGGAGGAGTTCGCACCCTCACATTTCTCGGAGCCATTTTGTTTTGGTGAGGGTTAGGGTTAGGTGAACCCGTCTCCCCTCCCAAGCCCTCCGTATAGTCAGGTGCCCATTCCCGACACCTGGGTGCACGTGACGGGGGTGGGTAGGGGATGGCTTGCACCTTTGGGTTCGCTGCCAGTCCTCCAACCACCTCCCATCCTCTTGGCCACTCGACTGACGAGGTCGCCACCTGTCCTGTGCATCCCGCTGCTGACATCCAACACTTATTGGCCTGTTGTAAATGTAACCACGTGACCATGCTCCCCTGACCTTTATTGGCCTTTCGTAACGGTAACCGCTTGATGGCGCTCACATGACGAGACGATTCCACTGTCCGCGATGTTCAACTTCCGGTTGCCTCATCGTACAGCTGCGCATTAGTTTCAGGCCTCCACACAGCCGCTACTTTCAACATCCGCACTGAACATCAGCCGCACTGAGCAACATCTAAACATCCGCACTGAACAACATCCGCACTGAACATCATCCACACTGAACATCATCCACTCTGAACACACTGAACAACATCAGCACTGAGCAACATCCACACTAAACACACTGAGCAACATCCGCACTGAACACACTGAACAACATCCGCACTGAGCAACATCCACACTGAACACACTGAACAACATCAGCACTGAGCAACATCCACACTAAACACACTGAACAACATCCACACTGAACACACTGAGCAACATCTGAACTGAGCAACATCCACACTGAACACACTGAACAACAGCCGCACTGAACAAGACTGCAATCGATGCTGGCCTGCACCCTCCCGCTCTATCGCCGTGTAGCCGGTGCTCACCCGAGTAATGAAGTCCGCTATGGCCGCCTCCTTGTGCGACTTTGACAAGGCCTACAACACAAGTCGATTTACGGCAGTGGTGGTGGTGGTGGTGGTGGCACAACCGAGTGGTTTGCTGTTTAAATAATAAAAGTGGGGTGGAGGGGTGGAGGTGGTGTCGTAATCTCTACAGAAGCAAAGCTGTGTGCTCACGTGTCCTTATCAAGCAAGACAACTCTTCCTGAAGGAATAAAGTCGCCGGAAACACTGAACTCTTCAAAAAATGTTTCGTGGGCTGTCTAAGTTCTCTCAAACCATCCAATAAATATTTTGTGAGTGTTGCACGAGTTACCCCCCGTAAAACTAACATTTCGCGAGAGTTACTGAGAGATGTCTGATAACGGACGTAATGGACAATTTGAAATGTTTATTTGTTCCTTTTTCAAAATACAATTCACCTGCTGCCAGATGTGACTACCCCGCCTTTCTCGTTACAAGTTATCTGCCCACGTGTGAACGTCACTCACGAACACCAGTGAGCAGGCAGGTGCGACTGACAAATATCTTCACGAGGGTGAGTACAGTTCGTCACAGCAGACGGACACAAATGTGCGAGACAGACTGGGGTCTGTTCACGGTGAACCTCTAGGTTTGGGTAAGAGGTCAAGGCCTTTCCCGCGACCCCACAACGACCCCACAGCTTTTGCTAGTCGCTCGGACCTTCAGTCATGTGACAACTTGATGTCAATCCAATCCAGTGCAATCCAGTTCACTCGTTTTCACAACAAACTAAGTCGACCCACGTGTCTTCTAATTTTCTGCAGCATTGTTTAATTTTGGTTTGTTTTGCTAACTCGGGTTAGGCTTTAAGATTATATTCTGATTAAAAGAATAAAATAAACAAAAGGGATTCCAGGCTGTGTGTAACATGAACTTGCGCTGACATCTCAGATACTGGTTTACTTGAGAAATATTGCAGCAAGATATTCTGTGGCTGTCCTGACAACCACGGGGGGAGGCCGACGCCGAGAGACTTTGGTTACAGGAATACCTCAGCCAAGAATCGAACAGAGGGCCTTCTGATTCATCGGCGATTACACTCACCGTGTGAAGTGGAGAGAGTAACAGAAGGACATGGAGAGAAATGCTTAGAAAACATGACTCGGTGACATCTGACAGGCTGTATTAGTGACAGTGACATCTGACAGAGGCTGTATTAGTGACAGTGACATCTGACAGGCTGTATTAGTGACAGTGACATCTGACAGAGGCTTGTATTAGTGACATGACATCTGAACAGGCTGTATTAGTGACAGTGACATTGACAGAGGCTGTACTTAGTGACAGTGACATCTGACGCTGTATTAGTGACAGTGACATCTTACAGAGGCTGTACTTAGTGACATTGACATTGACAGGCTGTATTAGTGACAGTGACATCTGACAGAGGCTGTACTTAGTGACAGTGACATCTGACAGGCTGTATTAGTGACAGTGACATCTTACAGAGGCTGTACTTAGTGACATTGACATTGACAGGCTGTATTAGTGACAGTGACATCTGACAGAGGCTGTACTTAGTGACAGTGACATCTGACAGGCTGTATTAGTGACAGTGACATCTTACAGAGGCTGTACTTAGTGACATTGACATTGACAGGCTGTATTAGTGACAGTGACATCTTACAGAGGCTGTACTTAGTGACAGCTGACAGAGGCTGTACTTAGTGACAGTGACATCTGACAGGCTGTATTAGTGACAGTGACATCTGACAGACTGACAGTGACAATCATATCTGACCATGTCATCTGTTCCACAAGGTCTGCGTCTTGGAACTTGTCAATGCGAGTTCAGGGGTTGGTTGAGTGGCTTTTGACCTTCACCTTCAAACTCGGGCTCGGTCACACAAGGTCATGGTCGCCGCCTGTGTCGCCGCCTGGATAGAACCTAGTTGGTGATGGAATTGAAATGTTTTTGGAAAAGTCATCTAAAGAGATCCAAGATGCATTCTTCGAATACTAGTGAAGGGGGCGCTGTGCAAACTCCATGAACCTTAACCCCTATCGATGGTTTTACTCAGGGTCAAATTTATCTCCCTTGTTTGCTCATTGTTTGCAGCCGTGTGAGGCGCTGTTGGTGTCTGTCACTGAGTGCCACTCCACTCCTTGCTGCCTTTATGTCACTTTCATCGTTGAGCTCCTCCACTTCGTCGTCTTCGTGAACGTCGGCGTCAACAGACATCAGAGACTGCGACTGTGACCAAACAAAGAGGCGGAGGACGAAGATCCCCGGTGTCCCCAGTGATGCTGTACATGTCTGTGAGCAAAGCAGGACCTACAACTCAAACACTGCCGGAGCAGCCGACAGTCCCAAGCTGTGAATGGCGAGACCAAGACATGAAGGCAGAGGACGGGAGTGAACAGCAATGGCGGAGTGAACAGCAATGGCGGACTGACTGTACAGCAATGGCGGACTGAATGGCGGAGTGAACAGTCACAGACACACACATCGACTGCTCTACTGACTACAACTTGTTACACCCGATACACAGTGAAGTTCATCGTTAAGCCTGCAGACGGGCGGCCAGCAGGAGTGAAGTCCCGCGTCACTTCCGGAAGCCGATGCGGCAGAGCAGGTGGCGCTGCCCTGGTGTAGAGAAGTGATGAGGACAGGAGGTCGATACTGCCATCACACCACAGAGCTGGCTGATCACATTATCTCGCTGCTTTCACACCTCGCCCTCCAGTCCTCGCTCACCACGCCGAGCAAGAAGCTCTCAGTTGTCGCCCCTTTGACCAGGCAGCGGCTTAATCTGCTCTCACGCACTGAAGAGCTCCTGACAGAAGTGCTTTGCTTTCATCTTCCTTCCCCTTGCCGGCCGCCAATTAACGGGCTGCTTAGCGGCGGCAGCGACTGTCACAACCGCCAGCACCGAGCAGGGATGCCGCCATCGCTGAGTTTTAAAATGTTGTTAAAGGTAGAGTAGAGGCTAGTGTAAACATTGTGTTGTAAACATCTCTCTGACGACACTCCTTAAAAACAACTGAACACTGGAAGTAAGCGATGAGCCTTACAGAATCCCACGCGCCACCTGCACTTCAGGGGAGGACAACACGGAGGATGAACAGCAGTCACCAGATAGGACAACGTCTGTGATTAACGACTGAGTACAAGAGTTCTGCTGACACCTGTGATTAAAATGTTAAATGTGTTAATTAAAAATAAACATTCAAGTAGGAAACTGGACGTGTTTGGGGTTTATAACGGGTACACAACACGTCTAGTGTGTCTATACAGTGTTTGTTATAACGGGTACACAACACGTCTAGTGAGTCTATATAGTGCTTGTTATAACGGGTACACAACACGTGTGGTGTGTCTATACAGTGTTTGTTATAACGGGTACACAACACGTCTAGTGAGTCTATATAGTGCTTGTTATAACGGGTACACAACACGTCTAGTGAGTCTATACAGTGTTTGTTATAACGGGTACACAACACGTCTAGTGAGTCTATACGGTGTTTGTTATAACGGGTACACAACACGTCTAGTGTGTCTATATAGTGTTTGTTATAACGGGTACACAACACGTCTAGTGAGTCTATACAGTGTTTGTTATAACGGGTACACCAAACGTCTAGTGAGTCTATACAGTGTTTGTTATAACGGGTTCTAGTGAGTACACGGTACAGTGTTTGTTTATAACGGGTACACAACACGTCTAGTGAGTCTATACAGTGTTTGTTATAACGGTAACAACACGTCTAGTGTGTCTATACAGTGTTTGTTATAACGGGTACACAACACGTCTAGTGAGTCTATACAGTGTTTGTTTATAACGGGTACACAACACGTCGTCTATACAGTGTAACGGGTCTATCAGTGTTTGTTATAACGGTACACAACACGTCTAGTGAGTCTATACAGTGTTTGTTATAACGGGTACACAACACGTCTAGTGTGTCTATACAGTGTTTGTTATAACGGGTACACAACACGTCTAGTGAGTCTATACAGTGTTTGTTATAACGGGTACACAACACGTCTAGTGAGTCTATACAGTGTTTGTTATAACGGGTACACAACACGTCTAGTGAGTCTATACAGTGTTTGTTATAACGGGTACACAACACGTCTAGTGTGTCTATACAGTGTTTGTTATAACGGGTACACAACACGTCTAGTGAGTCTATACAGTGTTTGTTATAACGGGTACACAACACGTCTAGTGAGTCTGTACAGTGTTTGTTATAACGGGTACACAACACGTCTAGTGAGTCTATACAGTGTTTGTTATAACTGGTACACAACACGTCTAGTGAGTCTATACAGGTGTTTGTTATAACGGGTACACAACACGTCTAGTGAGGTCTATACCAGTGTTTGTTATAACGGGTACACAACACGTCTAGTGAGTCTATACAGTGTTTTGTTTATAACGGGTACACAACACGTCTAGTGAGTCTATTACAGTGTTTGTTATAAACGGGTACACAACACGTCTAGTGAGCTATACAGTGTTTGTTATAACGGGTACACAACACGTCAGTGAGTCTATACAGTGTGTTATAACGGGTACACAACACGTCTAGTGGTCTGTACAGTGTTTTTATAACGGGTATACACACACGTAGTGGTGGCTAACTAACGGGTACACAACACGTCTAGTGAGTCTATACAGTGTTTGTATAACGGGTACACACACGTCTAGTGAGTCTATACAGTGTTTAGTTATAACAAGTACACAACACGTCTAGTGAGTCTATACAGTGTTTGTTATAACGGGTACACAACACGGTGGTGTGTCTATACAGATTTTGTTATAACGGGTACACAACACGTCTAGTGAGTCTATACAGTGTTGTTATAACGGGTACACAACACGTGTGGTGTGTCTATACAGAGTTTGTTTATAACGGTACACACACGTCTAGTGAGTCTTATACAGTGTTTGTTATAACGGGTACACAACACGTCTAGTGAGTCTATATAGTGCTTGTTATAACGGGTACACAACACGTCTAGTGATCTTATACGTGTTTGTTATAACGGGTACACAACACGTCTAGTGTGTCTGTATAGTGTTTGTTATAACGGGTACACAACACGTCTAGTGTGTCTATACAGTGTTTGTTATAACGGGTACACAACACGTCTAGTGTGTCTATACAGTGTTTGTTATAACGGTACACAACACGTCTAGTGAGTCTGTACAGTGTTTGTTATAACGGGTACACAACACGTCTAGTGTGTCTATACAGTGTTTGTTATAACGGGTACACAACACGTCTAGTGTGTCTATACAGTGTTTGTTATAACGGGTACACAACAGGTGTGGTGTTTGGTGTTTCTGATGGCAACAGGACATCGTTGATGTACTTGTTATCGCAGGTTGGGGTCAAAACACGTGACATTCTCCTAGTGATGTCACTGATGCGCACGTTTGTTACTATGGTGATGGAGGTAACGCTGAGTAACTTAGTAAAATTCCATAACAAACTCGGTTTGCTGTCAGCTGCAGTTTTGTAGACCCTGATGTTGGCTAGTTCTACACGGGGCCTTTAGTAATTTTTGCTAAAAACGAAGATTATGGGATAAAACGATTTCGGAGATAAGACAGAAACTTGTAACAGCTTCCTGTTTGGAGTAGACTGTGACATCACTAACCGTCTGTCGTCTCTGTAGTAAGCACAAGGCGTGGAGACAGCAAGTGCCAGGAAATGTGACCCTTGACACTTGATCACAGAGATCACAATGACAAAGTGACACCAACGTCTTGAAGACAGCAGAGAGCAAAGTGTACTGAGAGGTCTTGAAAGGTCAGCACCCTTCCACCCTGACTAAAGATAGGGATGCTGGAGGGTGGACCATGCACTAAGGTCAGAGTGCAAGGTGACCGGCAATGAAGTGGCTGCCATCACACACTTGGACACGATGCGATCCCATGGAGTGGATCTGACCAGAGGACTGATGCACGACGCTGGCATACCCTCCGTGACATGACAACAAACATTTGTTGTGTGAGCACATCGCCCTCAACACTGACTTCGCGATCTGAGAAGCTTTCAATGTCCGGGTGCAGTTGGCATGAGGACAAGTCGTGGCCTGGAGCAAACAGTTGTCTGACGTAGGAAAGGTTGGAGGCAGGTAGGGAAAGGCCGGCATCCTCATCGACTCGCCCACCACCGGCGGCAAAGTGGGGTCACATGGGGTCAGCAGGACCCGACCACCGTGACCTGGCTGGACGTGCAATGACCTTTGCTGACAACCGCCTGACATATTCCTGCTCATGTCACGAAACGCTGACCTCTTGCTTCAAGAGAAAACATTTGTGATGCAACTTGAACTCCACTGCTCGTGCAGGCTGAAGTACTTTTATTCATGGATATATATTGATATAATTATAGATATATATATATAGTAGATTGATGGCGACCGTGTTTGCTTCATACGATAATTACAATTATTGATCACTTCCTGGAGTCGTGGCCACGTGCATTTCAATAGTTTTCTCTGAACTTTGAACTGTCATCTCCTGCTGAATGTCGCGGTCTGCTGCTGACGTGTCATGTGTCTACTGACTTGTCTTTCTGCTGTTGCTGGTCTCCGGGGGTCGCAGTGACGTAGTGAGGGCACGTTGTTGCCCTGGGGCAGCTCAAGGTGGAGCGCCCTGTTTCTGATTATAAAGCGCTTGTCCCATACCCTGCTGATGCTGCTACCCTGCACCACAGTTACAAAGCGAGGTCAAAGGTCTGCCGCGGCGGGGTCTGGAGATCACGTGATAAGTGCGGAAACAACAGGCTTTGACTAGAGTTGTCCGTTTGGCCCTGGAAATGACTCTCGCTTCATAACTACGCCCTCTGGTGGTGCTGGGGCTGCCTCTTCTCATTCTGCTGCTGTCGCAGACACACAGGAAGTGACGTTACGAGGACAACGCTCAGCCTGTGGACTGGCAAACGACAGGAAGTGTGAGACTAAGGAAATCTGCCGCTGGATAAGAAATGAGCGGCTTAGTCTGGTCTTGACCGGATTATTCTCGGCTTAGTCTGGTCTTGACCGGATTATTCTCGGCTTAGTCTGGTCTTGACCGGATTATTCTCGGCTTAGTCTGGTTCTTGACCGGATTATTCTCGGCTTAGTCTGGTCTTGACCGGATTATTCTCGGCTTAGTCTGGTCTTGACCGGATTATTCTCGGCTTAGTCTGGTCTTGACCGGATTATTCTCGGCTTAGTCTGGTCTTGACCGGATTATTCTCGGCGTAGTCTGGTCTTGACCGGATTATTCTCGGCTTAGTCTGGTCTTGACCGGATTATTACCGGTCGTCTTGACCGGATTATTCTCGGCTTAGTCTGGTCTTGACCGGATTATTCTCGGCTTAGTCTGGTCTTGACCGGATTATTCTCGGCTGTTTGGTTGTCACGTGATGCTTGTCTTCAGCAACTAAGACTGTTATTCTCACTCACGTCATTCTGCAAACTGTTTTATTCCCATTTCGCTCAGATATCATCGTCACATCTACGATAGTTGGCAGAGCGCCCTCTTCAGGCCAGGTTCAGTGCCGATGGCTTGACAATGTGACACATAACACAGGGAGTGTAGTCGCTCACTGGCCGTCTGTACATCGTGTGTAGATCGTCCATTCTGAAGGGAGGAGATTAAGAGGGGAGTGAGAACGCCGACGGTGACTCTCCTTTCCGCTGATGTACAAAACAGACACGTGACACAGAGGGCAAAGGGCATATTCGAGCAAGCTGTATAGACAATCCACAGGTCAGTGTGGTGTACACAAGTACAGACAGTACACAGGTCAGTGTAGTGTACACAAGTACAGACGTACCTCGTGACACGCAGACAGCCAATGGTGGAAGAGCTCACAGGCCCAGTGACAGAGGTGCTGCCCCCCCACCCCCCACCCCACACAGCTCATGTACATATCTTTTTTCCATTCCCAATCTTCATTCCTTTTAACGAGTTGTCCGTGCTACGTACGTAAACATTTGATTACTGTAACACTAAGCTACTGTCTATTTGTCATTGTGATGATAGTAAATATTTAGAAAGTGTTGAAGACGACAGGCAGGTCAGTGAGGTCACAGGGAGGGGATCTTGCTGCATCCTTTGTCCTCCTCAGACGTCAGTCACAGTCGTCTTGTGTAACTGGGAATGTCAACAGTACAAACAACAGTCGTGTTTGTTACAGTGTAAACACACACACACATTCGAGAAACAGTTCTCTCCCTTCTCATGCACACAGACAGGTGCACGTGGGGGCGGGCGTCGTACAGTGTACCCGTGTACCCGTGCTATACCCGTGATGCACCTGTGGCGAGACGACGAAGCTTCTATGAAAATAAATGTGCTAAAGAAGTACAAGAAAACATCCAGGCCGGAAGTAAGCACACGGCCTGCTCTCCCTTTGCAGGTAGCGGGGTGGCACGTGATCACGTGATCACTACTTGCTATGACTTCAAGCCCTCGTGGGACGTTAACGCCGGTGACCTGCGTTAGAAGATGATGGCTTCAGCCACCCGCTGTGTGGCGTATCCTCCATTATGCGGCTACTGGCTGCATTCTCCTCCTCCCACTAGCCTTGTAAGCTGCTTTGGGGGGCTGCAGCAGTCTCTCTCTCCCTTTAAGCCTCATAAAGATAAAAATGCCCGCTTCCTCCCATTTTGTAATCCGTCATCCTCCGCGACAGCAGGGGCAGGTCACTTGGGGAGCTTCAGCTAGCCCAGAATGCATCACAGTAATTATTCCTTCATTTCGCCTTTCACAACGCCTAGTGCATGCAGACACTTGTCTCAATGACCACACACACACACATCTGCACACGTGTGCATAATTAAAAGGCACGCACGCGGGCGCGTGTACACACACAGAACACACACACCACACACATAAACACACACCAGACCACCACACACACACACACACACAACACATCACACACACAGCACAGCATACCACGATTAACACACACACACACAACCAACACACACACACCACACACACACACTACACACACACACACATACACACTTACACACACACACACACACATACACATACACCACCAACACACACACACCACATACCACACCAACACACAGCCCTCCCCGGCGGTGGCGTAACAGGAGGGCGAACAGCCCTGAGAGAGAAGGAGGAGCAGTTGCAGGTGGACTCAGGATTGCCACCTATGAAGACGTGTGGAAGGCTAGGAGGTGGACGAGTGTCGGCATTGACGACAGCCTGAGTGATGAGAGTGGCAGTTTACGGCCCTGATGTGGATGACGGGGGTCACGTGGCACGTCGGCAAGCGTATTGAGGTGTACGTCACTTCCCGTCAGACAACAGCCATGTCGTAAAAGACTGAAGGATTGTGATTGAGACAGCAGGGTTTTGTTGTAAGCGGTGGAGATGGTGTCTCGTCAAAGAGACCAAACGTCCAAACAGCGTAGAGTGCATCTAGTGGCGGAGGAGAGGGTCACACATAGTGTCAAGGACATTACGAGAGCCAAACGGTCAAAGAGACTTCAGTGTTCACCGTTCCAAGCTCTAATTCTCGCAAAGAACTTATGAGTCCACTGGTGGACATACACAATCCATGGCCGCCTGCAGCCAGCAAAGCTCACATCATCCGTCTCTCCGTGAGGCGGTCACAATCGTGTGATTAATGTGGCGGCAAATACCTGTCGACATTCGTGTGGGCCACCATCGAGCGACAGAGGCTCCATTGACCGGCAGCCAAGTTTCGGCCGGAGCACGAGCCGCATCGTGACGTCTACAGTTTCACTACATCGGCACTCACTGGTGTGAGAGATGATGCACCTGTCCACGTGACAGTGACAGCAAACAGCGCTCACTTGGTGCATCGATGTCTGTGGTGTCTTGGCAGTTATTGTCCAGCGGATGCAGGGCAGTCCACGGCGCGGAGCCGCCTGTGCCACCTGTCTGACAGACTACACATTGGAGAGCTTTTGAGGGGTAGACACGCAGGTTGACAGGTGCATGTGTACGTACTTCACAGGTAGACACGCAGGTTGACAGGTGTATGTGTACGTACTTCACAGGTAGACAGGTGTATGTGTACGTACAACATAGGTAGAGATGTATGTAGACAGGTATATGTGCAGAGACCTGTCTGGTAACAATTGTGACTCTAGCAATGGTTCTCACTTCGGGTGGACAGTATGGAGTTCATGTGACCTATTGCGTCACTCGGCGAAGGGGAGTTAACGCTCCGCGTTAAAGAAGCCACGAAATTCCACAATGAGACATTGCTGCTTTAGTGTCTTAGCAGGTGGTTAAGACATTCAAATGATGGTCTCCACCTGAGAGCTACTTCAAGGTATTGAGTAATGTGATGAACTGGCTGTTTGATAAACTCTACTGAGTCGGGAAGTTGCACAGTTCACCTTCAATGATGATGCACCTGGTGCATGAGGGCACAGTGTTTGCTACTCCGGCTCTAAGCGATACCTTGCCGGGTCAGATATACCCTTGGCAGTGGTTATTTCACATCCACAGGGCAGCTTATCAGTCGGCTGTCTGTATGTAGCGGTTAGTCACGTGACAGCATTCTCTACACGTGTACGGTGTACGATTTATCCACATACAGTCAAATCTCCCTACTATGCCACCTACCGGGACCGAGCAAAAGTGGCATAGTAGGGAGAGTGGCAATAGTAGAGAGTGTTCGTAAAAACGGGCTTATTTGTTCAAGTTACCCGTCAGTCCAAAGCAGGGTGGGCAATTAATTTCCCAAGGGGCCGCATGAGACATTGGGATGGTTTAGAGGGCCGGACTAATATAGTTAACTCAGTTTTACCTAATACTGTATGTATAGTATATTATACTGGCGTGGCGGGGCTCAGAGACAGGAGGCCTGTTGCCCAGGTTCTGGTTCCAAAGCTCTCAAGAATCGTCGGCTTCGCTAGCTGTCTCCTCTCATTCTCCCCCTCACCTCTTCATCCTCCACCCCTCCCAACCACATCCGCGCACCTGAATCCTGTCGCTAGTCGACTCCCTCACACCTTCCTCTGTCACGTGACTGTCACCCCGGCTAGCGGACAACACCCCACATTGCCAGCCTCCACCCTCCCTGGTGTGGCGTGCTATGTTTTCCACCTAAATGCGATGTCCCACACTACCATACAGTTTAGTAATCGAGCACTGCACGAATTTTACAACTTGTGTCTTTTTACAGTCACAAATAAAAGTGGCATAGTAGGAGATAGGGGTGCATAGGTAAATTTTTTTACATTGAATTTATAGTCGGGACCGAGCAAAAGTGGGCATAATACTTTGAGAGTGGCATAGTAGAGGGGTGGCAATGTAGGTGAGATTTGACTGTATTGTCATATTGGGGAAAATACGTTAAATCAGTGATATGCTTTAGTGAGCTGTCATTGGTTCTAGTTGTTATTGTTTATTACCTTTTGACATACTTGTCGACCCAACTGTCTCTTGTCTATGGGCGCCGCCTGGTGTCAGTTGATGCCTACATTTAGGTAATACCACTAAGCGCTGAAAACAATCAGCATGCAGCACACACATGAACAACTGAGTGGGAGGCAAGCAGGACTTGCCAAGCGCCAGTCTGTGAAACAACAGAGAGAGAGAGACTGAGAGAGACGAGGGAGAGTGAGAGAGAAGTGAGACCGTTGTATGAATTACTACAGCAGCCGGCCGCCAGCTCGATGTGATGTACATCAACTACAATAAATCTGCGCAATGTGACTGGTGCTTGTGTGCGGTTGAGTGTTCCGTGACGGCGCCTCAGTGGCGGGCTTTGCGTGCTGCCTGACTGCGCGTGGCGACTGGTCCCAGGTGCTGGCTGCGCCAGTGATCGACTGGTCGGGTGATCACGTGGTGTATTTACTCCAGATACTGGACCGGAGAGTGAAGGCGAGCAACGTAGACACGTCATGGCTGAGAATAGTACAGAAGCTGAAATCAAATGGAGTTTAGTCGCACACTAGAATGTTATGCATACAGTTAGTTAACATTAGATGGGAGGCGACGCACCGAGGGGATTCAAAGCTTTACAACCAGTAGGATCATCAGCTGGAAGCTCCACCGCGTGTCAACCCGACAACAAACGGGTGGCCTTGCGCGAGCTCGTACTTAGTCTGTGAAGGAAGTCTAGAGGCGAGCAGACACCTGCACCACACGAGAAACTAGAAGCTTACGAGTTGTAGGATGAGACGGACATTGTGTTCTACTCTGGTCCTACATCAGTGAGTGAGAGGAGAGATGTGTAGAGCGCGCTACAAGATAACATTGGAATCTCTTGGATGTGACCTTCGCGCTTATTCTACTGCTATCTGTTTCTGGTTCACGACTTGCTCCGCTGCTCATCAGGTGGTCTCAAGGCTTCCGGCCTAGCACACAGCCCATAGCCCCCAATGAGCCACTCGCCACGCCGCCCACTCCACAGGCATGACGCGCAATGCTTACGCACACATGAGTCAGGACGTCAGAGACGTAAGATCCGATAACTCTAGAGATTCCCGGGCACTCGATGTCAACATGACTGGTGGTGACTGAGTACCTGCTACCTCATAAACACGGGCGGTACACCAGTAAGGCAACTAATTGACAGCAATTAGTATTTCTTTACTTAAATTAATTAGCTCTAATTTCCACACGGCAGTGGTGCACCTATACCGTCTGACCTCTGTCCTTCTCATGGGTTGCGGTTCAGATTTATGTCGCCTATTCGCCCAGAAAAACCCAATCTTCGTTTCGAAAACACTCATCTGAATATCTTTTTTTCTTTTTCGCTGTGGTCACATGGTTTCTTCTGATTGCCGTAGCGCATTTTGTCGTGAGTGCTTGTATGTCACTCTCGAATCGAACTGACTAATTAGCCAGAGTCGGCAATCACTT